>NC_089840.1:92077640-92687192 GCF_035609145.1 Eleutherodactylus coqui
GTGTTACAAAGTTGCCCGATTTTGTAGCACCACTTGCGACTTTGTATCGCCACAAAATCCCAGTTTTCCCCATGAGAAAATGCAGCGATATTTCACAAACCACTAATGGGATATCGCTGTGATTTTCTTACGTCGCTATCGTGTCACCCATGTGGAAGCAGCCTTAGTGTAACATTTACACATCAGCGTATCATTAAAAAGTAGTCAATCATACTATATCCGACATGTATCAGTAACCACAAAGTCATTTTTTCTCTGATCTTTTAGTTAATTATGCATAAATATAAACAAATGTTTAAGTTTGAAACACAACTCATTTGGGACAAACCGTGTCTAAGAGAAGCATATCCTGCTCAGATCCCCTCTCTATGGGCTATACTGGTGAGCTATTAAGTAGTAGAGTAATAGAGACACCCACTCTGGATGCCCCAGTGAGTCCATGTATTACATGATTGCCCATTTATATTAATGGTTGGCATATAAAACTACATTTCCCCTGTAGCGGCTACTGCAGAGACAATGTATTTTTTGTTACAACTCTGATTTATTAGTCTGAAGAAACATATTGGTTACTAAGCTGAAATACAGCAAGAAAAAGCATCCCTGAATTAATCTTCCTTGTATTATTTGGGCGCGTGTCTGTACTGACCTACCACTGTATGAGAGATTAATAGAGCAAGAGGAAGAAGCTTAGGATGTAGTTACATTTGCATGTTGCTGCAGGCATATAAAAAATATAAAAGGTCCCCTGTGGCTGAGCAGTCAGCTATTTACAGTGTTTTTTTTCTTGCTTAATACACATTTCATTTTCCTTTGCTGGTTTCATATTTTTTCCTTCATTTTTTTAATGTTGCAGTAACATTTATGGGAAGCAGAGAACAAGATTTGATCATGCAAACTATAGCAGCTGTAGGCAGAGATGTGTAAATCTGCTGTTCAGAAATCAGAATGAATGGATAGAATTGAATCTAAGATACTACAGACCAAAGGCTAGTTCCTTTTAAACAGATTAGCCAATGGCAGTCCTGGGGTAGGGTTTTTCATGGTTGATAGTTGTAAGGATCCAAGGGACCCAACAGGTGCAAAACTATGAGACATTCCAAGCATGTTAACAGCAATGGATGAAGAAAGCTGGAACACATGCTAAACACCTCTGGAAGTTACAAGGATATTGTATTCCTTCAGTGAGAGAGAAGGCTTGAAGGTTCATTGATGGATTCTAAATAAACTGCAGGATTTGTCAATTATGTACTAATATCTATGAACGGGCTAAGAATAGAGATCTGCAGTTAAGTGGAACAGGTGAAAAAATAGTGGAGCACACTAAAAAACATTTCCCTGGATAGAATTATAGAATGGTAGAGTTGGAAGGGACCTCCAGGATCATCGTGTCCAACCCCCTGCTCAGTGCAGGATTTACTAAATCATCCCAGACAGATGTCTGGCTAGCCTTTGTTTGAAGATTTCCATTAAATGAGAACTGGCCACCTCCCGTGGTAACTTGTTCCACACATTGCTCACCCTCACTGTCAGAAAGTTTTCTAATATCTAATCTGTGTCTTCTCCCTTTCAGTTTCATCACATTGCTTCCAGTCCTTTCTTGTACAATGGAAATAGGGCTGATCCTTCTGCGCTGTGACAGCTCTTCAGATATTTGTAGACAGCTATTAAGTCTCCTCTCAGCCTTCTTTTTTGCAAGCTAAACATTCTAAGATCCTTTAACCGTTCCTCATAGGACATGATTTGCAGACCGGTCACCATCTTGGTAACTCTTCTCTGAACTTGCTCCAGATTGTCTATGTCTTTTTTAAAGTGAGGTGCCCAGAACTGGACACAGTATTCCACATGAGGTCTAACTAAGGAAGAGTAGAGGGGGATAATTACCTCACAGGATCTAGACTCTATGCTTCTCTTAACACATCCCAGAATTGTGTTTGCCTTTTTGGCTGCTGCATCACATTGTTGACTCATGTTCAGTCTATGATCCATTAGTCTACCCAAGCCTCTTTCACATGTGCTGCTGCTTAGCCCACTTCCTCCTATTCTGTATGAGTTTTTTTTTTCATTTTTCTTGCCTAGATGTAGGACTTTGCATTTCTCCTTGTTAAATACCATCCTGTTAGTCGCTGCCCACTGATCAAGCTTTTGTAGATCTTTTTGATTACTTTCTCTCTCTTCCCTAGTATTAGCTATCCTACCTAGCTTTGTGTCGTCAGCAAATCTGATCAGTTTCCCATCAATTCCCTTCTCCATGATGATGGATGATGGGTTTGTTTTGCAATCAGTAATTGATTGGCTTTGCTCACCCTACTGATTCTGTCCCTGGGAGATTGTATATTATTAGCAACTTGATAAAAGGAATCTGTCTCCAAGACAGATCATTTTATATTAGCACATCTATGAGATGCTTATAAAGTAAAATTTGATCAACTGTACCTAGGGCACATCATGGACTTATAGATTTCACTAAGAGCTAATGCATCAGTATTTGTAGTGATTCAATGATTTCTTACTGCTATTTAGTAGCATCCAGTATTGACAAGGATGTTGTCACATGCTACCAGACTCCTTAGCATATTTGAGGGGTATTAACCACAACTTAAAGGAGTTATCCCACTTCTAGTTGTTTTGCTACAGGAAGCTAATAGCGCTGTATATTGAGCAGTGGTCTGGGTTAGTACTGTTTTGTTATCCGCCATCCAGAGACAGGGGGCACCATCGATACAGGCCACTATGTCTGTTGGAACCATTTCCAGGAGCTTGGCTAAAGAACATTTGGTCTCATGATGCCTCAGTTTACAGTGGTGTCATGAATGATGAAACTGGACTGCTGCAGGGTGAAACTAGGTTGTCTTCAACGATGCATTCAGGTTTAGTTTGGGCACTGATAATGCTCATGTTTGTGTCTTGAGACCTAGGAGTGAGCAGCTCAATCTTGCCTTTGCTGTAAAGCGACATACTGCCCCCACTAAGGCTTGATGGTCCGGGATTATGACTGCTCGGCGACATGTTTAGGAAATACTGCAGCCACATGTGTTCCTCTCCGAGAGGCATTTTACAGCAGGAAAATACTCATCCACATACATAAGGGTGTCACAGGAATGCCTCCACAACATTGCAACACTTCCATGACCTGCCCGGTAGCCAAATTTATCACCAATAGAACATGTATGGGACCATCTGGGATGCCAACTTTTCTAACCTATGACTTAGCATGATCTAGAGGCTCGGTTAAAGCAAATGTGGAGCGATATGCCGCAGGATACCATTCGGAACCTGTATGTCTCGATACACACCTGTATCACATCTTGCATCCAAGCTAGAGGCAGCCCAACAGGGAACTAGAGCCTCTATGCCTGCCCATATCACATCCTGCATCCAAGTTAGAGGCCGTCCTACAAGGTACTAGAGCCTCCCTTCTAGGTGTCAGTTTTCAACAATTAATGATCCTTTTGCTCTGATATTGTAATCACCTACTTATATCAATGTTATAATCACATATAGAAAGTTTCATTCGATTCCAACAACATTTTTGTGAGGTTTGATTGATTGATTGATTTTTTTTGACAATGAGTGTGTATTGTAAAGTTTATTATATTCACCTGTCCGATGCATACTAAATTTGTTGAAAGTTCAGTGACCATTTAAATCATATATGCAAATCATCATCAGTGAAATAGTCTAAAATTTCTCATGGGGCTTGTGCCAAAAATATGTAGAAATTCAAGAATCCATATTATGAGTACAACACAGAAATTTGCAGAGTGAAAAAAATCTTGTACAGTATCGCAGAAATGACTCTTGTTGCAGAATAGTGACAAGACAGAGAACATTGTGAAATGATGATTCTATACATTACCACTGTGCAGACATTGCCAACATTTGACATGAGAGAAAAAAAATTGAACGCCTGGAGTTTTATTTATTTATTTTTCTTAAGAGAACTCACTGGAAACCATAGACTTTCAATTTATTATAAGCAGCTTCTTTTGTTTTCTAAGTCCTGTTTTTTTGCTCAAAATACCAGCTTTTAGCTCAGTATGGTTCAACACATAAAACATTCAGCATAAATGGCGCCAATCCTAGGGTTGGCCATTTGCGACCATTTCTTCAATAGTATTATATTGATGGAAACAATCAGTTCGAGTGAGAGTAGTTAAGTTAAAAAACTTATGATTATGTAATTTTAATATAACTGAATCGAGAGTCTAGAGTATTGTAAGCTTGGTTTTATATAACTAGTCTGTAAGCCTGGTAGCTGGATGACTAACTATAATAGCCAACTGGTTGTGTAATGAATACCCTGCATCCTCTCACCATGCAGGCAGCAGACTACCAAATGAGGGAGCTAATTGCACCTGTGAGGGACACCAATGAGACAGCTTGTCTTATAGTTGTCCCTCACAGGTGCAATTAGCTCCCTCATTTGGTAGTTTGCTACCTGCATGTTGAGGGGATGCAGCTATCTTCCCTCCATAGTCAGTAAGTATATGGCTTTTTTCTGTGATTGCTTTTATGTTTTTATATTTCCCCTTCTGTGATGTATGTAATGAATACCCCAAGCAATATACCAGAATACCATTTGCAGTCAGACTTTAATTTGGTAGTAGCTCTCTCATTTTTTTAAAAATAATTTTTATTGGGTTTTATAATAAACAAGGAATGCTTTTAAAAGCATTGGCTGACATTAACATCAACTATCTCTTGAAAATGTCCACTTTAGTAACATAGTATGTAAGGCCAAAAAAGACATGTGTCCATCCAGTTCAGCCTATTAACCCCCAATGTTGATCCAGAGGAAGGCAAAAAAAAACCCAATGAGGTAGAAGCCATGACTTTTTTTTAAATAAAAGTACTAAAACTGCTAAGGAGCTCTTCATATTACACTTTTAATGTACATTTTCCATATACAATACATTGAATGTATAGAAAAACGTACACAAACATATACAATTTTTCAGCATATCTGTATCTGTTCTTAGTAGAGTTGAGCGAACGTACTCTGTCGAGCTTGATGCTCGTTTGGGTATTAGCGTACTCGATGGTGCTCGTTACTCGAATGAGCATCAAGCCGTGTTTGACCCCGCCCCAGTTTTTGGCTCCTCCCCGCTGTGACATGCCTGTTTTGGCCCCTCCCCGCCACACAGTGCACGCCATTGGCAAATTTTTTGTCTGGCAGGCAGGAGAGAGAGAGAGAGAGAGAGAGGAACGGACCTAGAAAAAAAAAGCTTAGCACCCGGCGTCCCACCTACAAAAATGCTCAACCCGAATAACGCGGACTCGAGCATTTGGCTGCTCGCTCATCTCTAGTTCTTAGCATATATGTTACATGTACAGATATACATTTCTATATGTTTGTGTCATTCTTTTACATTCTATGTTTTTTTACTGTAAAATCTTTCTTTTCAATAGAGTTTTGTAGTTGAAGACTGCATGCTATAGTTGAACACTATTTGTTAAAAGGATGAGAGCATTAAACTTTACATTTCCATACATTTGCTATTGACTACAATGCAAGCCAAAAAAACCCATAAATTGAACATACCTTTTTGGTGGGACAGAAAATCATAACTGTAAGGGAAGTCAAATGTAGTCAGAACTATGCACTTTTGAACTATGTTTGACCAATTGTAGTCTCTGGGTACATCAAGCAATATATTTTAATATGTATACACTCGACAGATAGCTAAAACATGATATGAACAGCCCTTAATACGTATCAACATACTTCCCACCAGATTTGAGTGGATAATGAATGAGGTCACCTAATACTGCTTGACTTAGTTGCATCTGTATTAAGTCATATACATAATTGGTTAGATTCAATGTACAGATGTAACAATGACTTATTTTGACAGGTGGAACATGCTGTGTTGTTAATGCAGCATGCGAAGCACAGCTATGCTATTAACGTAGCATGCCATAAACTTACTAATACAACAATGTGCTATGTTAATAGCATAGTCAAGCTGTGACATGTTACATTAATAGAAATGCATGCCAGCTGTCAATATAACGCTTGCTATATCTGTAAGTGAATGGGCTGCAATATCACATAGTGGCTCCTGTCAATCACAGGCATAATGCACAAGTCACCATGTCTCAAGTTTTATGAAAGTAAACAGATCATACAAGCCTGTATTATTTCTCAATGTAGAAGCATTTGGGCTTCAGAACCAGCAAGAACAGACACAAGAGGTTTGGTTGAGTTCTTTATTAGCGGCTTTTAAAGTTGGTTTTCTCTCTCTGGCTCGAAAAAATTACGGAGGATAGGAATTTTGACCCTATTGGAGTATCTCCTTATACCATCTGTCTCAAGGGTAAAGTGTTTCTTGGGCAATCAATCTTCATCAAAGCACCTCAATGAATTACACTGGTGACCGACCACTCTTTGCAGCTTATAAATGAGCAGGAGCTATACTCTTCAACTCTTGGATGTATCACGTACTCTTATATTGCATGTTGTACGGTACTTCAAGTCCTTGCGGTGGTTCCCTGCTACTTTTCTTGGGTACTTATATTGCAAACTAAAAATGTCAGAACTGCCTCTCATTTTTGTATGGAGGCAATGAGAATAGCTTGATAAGTCAAAGCTTATACAATGGATCCTAAATTGTAATTCCATGTGCTCTAAGGCAAAAGGAGCTATTTTTCACCACTTCACTGAAGCTTCTCTTTTATTAATGCTTCGTGAAACTACACAGTGTACTCTTCCTAGAAAAATTGTTTTTTAAAAGCACTTCGTTTTATCTAGGTGGTTGCCAATGCTCAATGGGGCAACCTAGTTAGACAGTGCAAACTTAGACTAGACAGTCTCTAAATGCATCAGATTTATCACAATGACTGGCTTTTATTTAGACTTGTAGTTTAAGTCTATACCATCTCTTACTTTGCCTAATTTATGGCAAAAATTCTGCAAAAAATTGTGTGCAATTTTTGGTCTACAATTTTATATTAAGGCCACACCCCTTTTTATGAAGCTATGCTTCTTTGTCATAAAAATTACAAAAAGTGTCCTAAAGTATCCAAAAACACATGATAAATGTGGCACTAAGAATGTAGGACTGTTTTCTGGCAGATTTGTGCAGAAATCTTGCATTTTAAATAACAAATATGCCCCAATATACACTATTCTATGTCCATAATTGCATATCAATGTTTCTAGTACATTATATGAAGGTGTGACTGCAGTTCACATGCTCCCTAAGGCTGCATTCCCACGAACGTATATTGGCTCGGTTTTCATGCCGAGCCGATATACGTCCTCCTCATCTGCAGGGGGGGGGGGGGATGGAAGAGCCAGGAGCAGGAACTGAGCTCCCGCCCCCCTCTCTGCCTCCTCTCCGCCCCTCTGCGCTATTTGCAATGGGGAGAGGCAGAACGGGGCGGGGCTAATTCTCAAAACTTAGCCCCGCCCCCGTCTCACCTCCTTTCATTGCAAATAGTGCAGAGGAGCGGAGAGGAGGCAGAGAGGGGGCGGGAGCTCAGTTCCTGCTCCTGGCTCTTCCATCCCCCCCCCTGCACACGAGGACAACGTATATCGGCTCGGCGTGAAAACTGAGCCGATATACGTTCGTCTGAATGCAGCCTAAAACCGCACTTGTGCCAGAATAAATAAGCAACCACTAAAACCTATTAGCACAGCCTCCATCCCCAGTCAATACTTATAATAATGTAAAGTATTGTAATATAGATACAATTAATTTTTTAAATATGGATTATTAAAAATAATAGTTTATAATTTTGCCCATGAGCCATTTAAGAAGCTTTCTATCCTGGAGCTGTTCAAGAATGTACTTTATAGCTGGCTAGTGGTAAACTTAGGCACAGCATAGGCTTCAAATTCTTAGCTCTGTATTTCCAAAAACCATTAAGTACTGTACCAAAAATAAGCTAGCTGTACTGGCTCATACCCACAGGCTCAGTTTCTTATCACAAAATACAGAGCAGTTCTTTTTAATATAGGGCGATGTTTCCAACTTCAGTATTCCCCAATAGGCTAGGTTTTCAGGACAACTAAACTATCTGCAAATGATCTCAATTTAAAAGCAATTAGGAGTGATTACATACGTGATTACATGCAAATTGAACTCATGCTAAAACCTGGTCTATTAGAAGGTTTGGAGTACTCTGGTTGGGGAACATTGCTTTAAGGCAATTCATTTGCTGCATATAGTAATTAAAGAATGCGAAGTCACAGTACTTCAGAGTCAACTGTACAGAATAGGTATAAATGAAAACCAAACTATTTTTTGCAAGTAGCCATTCCTATATTTTTAGGTTTTTGCAAAATACTTAAATTATAGATGTTAATTGTAAACAAATTATTACAGTTTCATACACAAAAGCAGAATTCTTATGCATATGAATTATTTTATAATCCTGCTGGATACGTACCAGAATCAGATTTTTTAAGACACTCTGTAATGTGGCTGTGAAATGGAACTGAAATAAAGACGGAATGATGTCCATACAAAAACTGTTAAACACTGAGTACTTGACATTTCTCTCTGTGTCAAGCTCTGTTATAGCCTATTCCCTGCTGAAACTATGATTGCGGGAACAAAGGTCGCAATTTTTTCTCGTATCATTAGTGCCTTTAGGTTGAGTAGGAGATTTGTAAACGGGCACAAAGCAACCATATATAGAAATTTGTTATTATACGCTTAAGAACAAATAGAGGTGATGCTAAGAAGACAAAAACTAGATGCAATTAATACATACGAATCTGATATAACACTTTCCATGTAATGGATGCAATATTATATTCATTGATGACAAATAGAATGATCCCTGATGGCGTGAGGGGATTTGAGAAGGATTTAGGATTTTTCTTACCTTTTGGCTTTTTTAAATTACTATAACTGCTATTTTAACCTTTTTACTAGTCTTTATTGATACTTATTTTTTTGTTTTTTGATGTTGAGGATTGTCATTTTTTCCTTTTTATTCCCATATTTAAAGCACTGATAAGCAAACTTTTGAAAAGTTTGGTTTGGCAGGTTCACCTAATTATTGCTAAAAGTTTGGCTTGTTTCAAATTAGGTCAAATCAAACTAAAAGTTCACCAAAAACCTTCAAACTGGTGTATAACACTGTATAAGAGCTATAAAAGACCTCTATACCACTATGGCACTTAGACAATGTTATAAACCAGTGTTCAGGATAAGTGTTCAGAGAACTGAACCAGTAGAACCATGTTTCTGGTAGAACTCAGCTACAAGCTTGAAAAAACAAATTTTTAGCAAAGTTCAACCCAAAACAAGGTTCTACTGGTTTGGCTTGCTCAATACTAATCTGGAGGAAGCTGGTATAGCATGATCTGTATTATCCCAACATTCCTCTTCAAGCTAATCACAGATAATAGTGATTTAGTATCTGCTGACCACCAGATCACTATTAGGAGTCATCTGCATAAAGTTAATGCTCAGAGGACACAGATTATGTCCTCATAGCATGCATCTCTCCCTCATCAAACTGTTAGAAGCCTATGACATCACTGTGACATCACAGGTTTTTGTGGAAACAGCCTAAATTCAAAAAGGAAGCTTTAAGCATTGGGGTTTCATTGCAGAACTCAACGCTCACTCTGAGTGCTGCATTTATCATATCTTGTGACGTGGAGCTGATCATTTCAACCCCCCTGTCATTTCAGGAGAATTGCCATCTCTGTAATAGCAAAGTGCTGTGCAGTGCAACCTGCTATTAAAAAGCACCATATAAACTTACTTTCCAGCTTCCCTGACTATGGGCAGCTGGAAAGTAAATATACATCTTATGGACTAGAGTTTAATGTACCAAATACAAGCTCTGTCTGTCTACAAAGTTTTCTCATAGAAAAAATGAGAGATCAACACATGTATTAGCATTCAAAATTAATCCACATCACTCTGTATGGTAAAATTCTTCGTTCACTGTCAGCCAGATGACATATTTCAGGGTACTCACTCACTCATCATCAGATCAACATGGTTGAAAGTGACATCAGATGAGAGTAACATCACCAGTCCTTACAAACTATGAACACTTTTTCAGCTCTTATTTTACTTTTTCATATGAATCTACTAGACTGTAATTTTTGATGGTGAATACTGATATCAGTCCTTCTGAACTTGCCTCATAAACAAACAGCATTGTGATTGTTTCTTGCACTACTGTAAGGTGAATATCAGTTATTTTGGAGGGTACCAAATATCCGATTATAACGCGTATGCTTACCCAATGAAGCACTCCATATTTTTTGCTTTATTGCCCTTATGTGTTTCCTTGTATCTGCATGGTATGGCATTTTTCAACTGAATCATTTCCAGAGTTCACAGCATAGACGAAATAGACCATTACCATAGCATGAGCACCGGGGACGCCTACCTCACTAACATAACATTTACGAAAAAAGTTTGGTACCGTGTTAGCCAGTAGAGCAAAATGTGATTGCTCTCAGTAAGAGAAAACAAGTAATCTTGTAGATATGATACCTATTAATGGACTTGCTAAATCCATTAAAAGCAAGTCTATTCTATGAAGGGCCAATCGATTATATTATAGACTATTACTGCCTCTGTGAATCCATGATACCTTTTAATGGCTATCAAAATACATGATTTTATAGCGAGCTTTCAGACCTACTCAGGGCTCTTCTTCAGGCTTAAATGGAATAGATCAGAAGAGGCATGTATATATATATAAACATATTCATATGACAAAGCACAGATATTGTGTGATTAATTTACACTTAAAACAATATCTGAACAGAAAGAGTAGAGGAGTAAATACTTCATTAGTTCACTGATAAGGGATGTGAAAGTTATTATTTGGGAGTACAAGTTTCTAACAATCTTTGACACTGTCAATACCGGAATGAACCTTGGTTTCTCTTACTGAGAACAGTCACATAAGCATTTACAGCACTTGCATCACTTACTTCACCAAGCAACCTAGGAAATAACCATAACATGCATTCAAAAAATTCAAAAAGATAAAAATCGGCCAGTTGATCCCAATATTGTATATTATTATTGCTTTATTAGTATTATTTCTTTTAAACCATGATTAATTTCCAAGGAGCTGTATAATAAAAGGTAAAGTTGCTTTACTGCCTTCAATTTTCAAAAGTTTTCGTAAAGCATTTTTACCTCGCAGAATGGCCAGGTCTAGCTTGGTTGCCAAGGTAGATTGGTTTTATTCTATAAGTTGCCAAACAGAGTTAAAGGATTTAACTCTGTTTGGCAATTCTGCAGTGTGTTCGCTTTAAGCATTCACAGTTTATATGCCTGCTGTCTGGCAATACTCTATAAGCTTTTGAAAATACTACTTCCTGTTTTTCAAAATGCTCTTTTATGGCAACCAACATCTAGTCAATACAGCCTTAGGCTACAGCTAATCTTTGCTAGTTTTCACTTTATCTGCTGTTCACATTCCTGTTTAATTTTAAGCGTGGCAGTTACTTAATCTCCATAACTGTAAACACTGCTGAGAATGTATTCTAAGTTGGTAAAAGTCCTGCTTTAATCATAGAGATCCTTTTAAACTAGATCCAAAATATACAGAAGGTATTGTATAAATGTTCTCTTTCAGTTGTATTACAATTTTTTAATACATATTGTATATGATTAAATGAATATTTTGCTATGGAACCACAATGGAATGCACAGATAATATGTACTGTAAAGTACCAACAATGCATTTCAGCCTTGATATATTCAATATAGTAACTTTTTCTTTCCATTTAAATTCTCTAAGTAAAACTTGGATGAGTTTCAAGCACTTTCTTTAGCATTTTCTCTTTAGCACATACAGTAGCAGTCAAAGGTTTGAGCGCACCTATCTATTCAATGCTTTCTCTTATTTTTTTTCTACATTGGAGATCCATATTGAAGACATGAAAACTATGAAAATACACATATGAAATTAAGTAAAAAACAAAAAAGGCATTAAACAAACCAGAATATTCTTCAAAGTAACCCTCTTTTGCTTTCATAACAGCTTATGCATACCCTTGGTATTCTCACAATTAGCTTTATGAAGTAGTCACCTGGAATGGTTATCCTACAGTTTTGAAGGAGTTCCCAAAGGTGTTGAGCACCTGTTGGCTGCCTTTCCTTCACTCTGCGATCCAACTAGTCTCCAACCATTTCAAATGAGTTTAGGTTGGGTGATTGCGGGGGCCATGTCATCTGATGCAACATTCCATCACTCTGCTTTTTGTTCAAATTACCCTTACATAGCCTGGATTTGTGTTTGTGGTCATTGTTCTGTTGAGAAAAGTTCAACCCCGAGGGAAAGGCATGCCATTGCAGAATAGTATGGTAGCCATGCTGGTTAGGTGGGCCTTGAATTTAGAATAAATCACCAACAGTTACACTATCAAAGCAACTCCCACACCATCATCCTTTTCCTCCATGATGTTTGGAACCAAAAATGTCAAATTTTGCCTAATCAGACCAAAGTACATAGTTCAACTAGTCTAATGTTCATTCCTTGTATTTCTTGACCCAAGCAATTATTATGTTCTTGTTGATGTTCCTCAGTATTGGCTTCTTTGCAGCAATTTGACCATAAAGACCTGATTCTCACTGTCTCTTCGGAATAGTTGATGTTGAGATGTGTCTAATGTTTGATCTTTGTGAAGCATTTATGTGGGCTCTAATGTCAGATGCTATTAATTTGCAGTTTCTGAGGCTGATAACTCTTATAAATTCATCCTCTACAGCAGAGTCTTCCTTTTTAGGGGTGGTCCTCATGAGAACTAGTCTCATCATAGCATTTGATTGTTAGCAATCTTCATGACTGACTTTTATGTCTTAAAGTAATGATGGACTATCATTTCTATTTACTTAAGGCCCATTTACATGCAAAGATAATCTTTCAAATGACTGAAAGATTTAAAGATTTTGTGATCTATTTGCATTAATGGCCATTCATTTTATGTAATAGGGCCTCCAGAAGCTGTTTGCAGAGCCCAGCGTGTGATTAATCACACCCAGCTGTGCAAACAGCTGCATTGTTCTCTTTGGGGCTGCTGGCAGATTACAATGTCATCTGCCGACTCCCGTGGAGATAGCAGAGTCGGTCTATTGAGAGATACTTTATCTCTCCCTAGCTGAATGATAGATTTTAAGTTCACCTTAAAATCATCGTTCAAACAAAAACTGCACAATGTCCGCATTTATATGTAACGATCATCGCCCATTTTTGGTTATTTGAACAAATTTTGAGCCATAATCATTATGTGTAAATGAGCCTTTAGTTGAGTGGTTCCTGCCATAATGTAAATTAGAACAGAAGCTGAATAGGGCTAAACATTGCATGGAATTTTGTACCAACCTTTACACTCCACAACGCAACTGACTGTCTCAACACATTAAGATGGGAAGAGATTACACAAATGAACTCTTTACAAGGCATGCCTGTCAATTGAAAACCTTTACCTTATGAAGCTATTTGAAAGACTGCTAAGAATGTGCAAAAAGGGGCTACTTTGAAGAATCTGAAATGTAAAACATATTCTGGTTTGCGTAACACTTTTTATTTACTACTTAATTTTATGTATTCCTTTATAATCATCATGTCTTCAATAGGCATCTAGAATGTAGGAAAAAAAGTATTGTACTATATGGTTAAAGAGGATATCCCACCTAGATAGCCCCTTTTTAATACAAGGACAAAGTACAGTCACAATGTACTGTACTGTGTAAAAGATTTAGTCAGGAGTTGAAATAATGCTGCAAAGATTTTTTTTTTTCTGATAGAATCTGATGGACTTTATTATGCAGCAGGGATGACCCTAAACATAAAGCAAATTCCATTAACAACTATATTCAGTGTAAAGATAAAAAGGGGGGAAATGATTATATGGCCCTACAGAGTCTTAATCTCAATTTCATCAAGTCAGTCTGGGATTACATGAAGAGACAGAGCAAGCCGACATCCGCAAAAGATCTGTAGGTAGTTCCCTAAGATGTTTGAAAAAAAACTGTCCTGCCTTTCAAGAACTGTGTGCAAGTGTACCTAGAAGGATTAATGCTGTTTTGAAGGTAAAGTCACACCAAATATTGATTGGATTTAGATTTATTTTTTGTTTACCGAGTATTAGCCGAACCGGGTATAAGCCGAGTCAATAAGTTTTACAAAAAAATTGGTAAAACTTATTGACTCGACTGTGATCTTAGCTATACTCCAGTATATACTAGGTTAAAAAAAAAGCAATACCTCTCAGCCGGCATCTGCGTCCCTGGCGCAATGCTGTCCCTGGCAGTGCGGCAAGCTGCTTCAGTTTTCTCCCCGCTGTTATCTCCCCGGCTTGGTTTTGAAATCCACGCCATCAGCGCTGTGTGAGGAAGTGCTGTCATTTTATCGAGCGCCGGCCAATCACAACCAACGCTCGATAAACCAATCACAGCCATTTAGATTGACATCTACTACAGCTGTTATGTGTGACAGCTGCTGTTGAGAATTGAAGGATTCCTCTGCTGCGTCTGTCACAGATGTAGCAGATGTAGCAGCAGGGAATTCTTTTAACTAGAGGATGTGTTCTTCATGCCCGCGGGGGTCACGGCAGCGGTGGAGAGGTAAGTTTTTTTTTATATGTAAAGCCCTTCTCTGAAAAAGAATGCAGGGGGCTGGCAGAGCATTGTTTTCAATGGAGCCGCCGGCAGCAGCCGCGGCTCCATTGACAACAAGCACGCAGCTGTGTTCACGAGTGTTTTTGCTCGTACCTAGGTGTTCACGTATGTACGTACCTAAGTACGCACAAAAACACGCTCGTGTGAACCCACCCTTATACTCGAGTATATATGGTATTCACTTTACATTTTTTTAATTGACCAAATAACTACACTTTTAACACTTCTATTTTTTAAAGCATTCTTACTTTACAGCATTTTTTCCACACCTGCCTAAAACATTTACACAGTACTATGGGTGTCACAATTACAATGGAACACACTTATATACAGTCACTGTAATGGCAGATCTTAAGAATGGCTCCCTCAGCCTGAAGTACAGGATATTATTTGTACTCCCCCAATAAGTAAATTCCATTGTAACTTAGACTTAAAGGCCAGCAAATACTTCTGAGTTTATTGTGGCAGTACTCACTCCTACTGGACCTGGCTGGTTCCAGAACATCTACTGACCACTGACTGCCTCCTTGCAATCTCCTTGCATTAGATAGTTCTTCTCTTGCCTTTTACTGGCAGCCCTACTTCGAAGCTATTACCCTGCTTGGCAGAGTACCCACCACTGTGACCCAACTCCTTTTCTAGGATCTACAGAACTCTCTCTAGCTCACCTCTTTCAAGAAGCTCTGTTTTGAGTGACACTGCTGTATCACTTTTCAGCACAATGCTAGGCAACCCTCAGTATAGGGGACTTCTATCTGCCATGTGGCTCAGCCACACACACTATTTCTGTTTCCTGTTGCAATGATTTACATACTAAGTGATAATAAGACGTATTGTCAACAGGAAACACTGTAATGTTGATATATTACAACAATACCAAAATGCATAATACCAGCACTCCTTACCTAGAAATGTTATAGTACCCAGCTTTGTGTTCACATGCCTACCTATGGGACTAGTAATAATCAGCATCATAGTGTCTGAATTAAAGCAATAGTGACCTTTATCATCATAAACACAAGTGTTTGTATTTGTAAAACCAATGGAAGATCTTTAGAAATAGGGTATCTCTATTATTACTTTTAAAATCTCAGCAAGTTGTGTTCAATAAGAAATTCAACTCTGCTCTGCCGATCCAAACAATCTAATAGAATCTTCCCATTGTATGAAAATTGTCATTAGTTGTGTGTTCTTCAGTGTTATGAAGCAGTGCTGGTCAATGAAAAGTTTGGTTTTGCAGATTTTGAAAAGTCATTTCCATTGGTTTATTTGCAAAATTGCCTCTTCATTTTGCTGCCTGACATATCCCAATCTTCATCCTGTCTCTCAGTCTTACACCTTAATAGGCACAAAGACATTCATTACCTAACCAGGCTCTCCTTTGAAAGAAGCCATTGACTTTCAGGCAGGTATAACTTAAAAGTGAAAGGTTATTTATAATGTAAAGTGTTGAGATGTTTTACAGTGTGGCACAAATACTGTGCACTATCTATATGTTCCTATTTAAAATACCAGCATTTTGCCAATTCTGGCATGAATGAGGGCAATCAAAAGTGACTGAATTGAATGATTTTCTACATGCAAGGCTAAACATAGCTCACAAATGCATTGGGTGCATGACATTGTTAAATACAACTGCTGCATTCAAATTAGTCTGAAAAAGGCAGTGTACAGTAACTATCAATTATTTTCTCACTTTTTTCTTGGCAGCTAGAGCAATGACCGAATCAGGTTATTGTCTCAAAATGCAATCTCAGGTTTAACTGTTTCATAACTAGCAGGATAAGTAATATAGTCTACATTCTGGCAATATGATTCTATGGGAACCAACAAAAATGAGGATTTCTTAAAATATAACTATTTGGTCCACTGTTGTAATTGTAGGATTTTTCCATTGGAAAACCAGAAAGAATCCATCAAAAGAAGGTTAGAGATGGAATTAATCTAGGATTCTGAATGCTTAGGCAGTGCCATGTCTGTGGCAGCTGTACTGTGTGCATAACATGTAAAAGTAATTTAGTGGTGATTAAAGCCATGTTGCCGCATCTTACAATATACAAGTAATACTGTGCTGTAATTCCCAATAAATCCTACATGAAATGAAATGATAATGCGGTGTAATCGATGTGTGCGCCTGCCATTATGTATTATGCAATATAATGGTTTTTAAATGCTTATTTATGCTTCCTAACCATAAATCTTCTTTTATTTCTAAATTGTGGAATAGATAAACAGTGATAAATAGATAGCTGTCAGAATTTTATCAGCTGTGGCCTTGTAATAGAAAAAAAGAGTTCAGATCTCTATAAAGAGGTTGTAAAAATCAATTAGCACCTATTTAGATGAATTAGAAAAAAAATTAGACACATTTTTAGGTAACAGAGAGATAACAAGGAATTCTCCTCAAAAAAAATTTCAGAAGCAGTGCAAAATTAATTTGAGCTTTATAAATACATTTTTTCCCCATCTAGCAAGATAGGATTATCTTTTTTTTTATAGTTTAGGGATATAGCAGAAGTTTCCACCTAAAAGCTCATTTACACACAAAGGCAATCTTTCAAATGATTGAAAGATTGACAGTTTTAGCGATCAATTTTGCATAACGTGCTAATGGACACTAATGTCCATTAGCATTTTACCAGCTTTACTTGCATGTAAATGAGCCTCCAGGAGCTTTTTGCAGAACACAGCAGGTGGTCTGAGCTCTGCAATTAGCTCCTTTGTTTTTGCATTAGCTGACACTGGCTGTCAGTGTGAATACAGTGTACTCAGTGCTCCTGTAAAGAACACAGCAGGCAGTCTCTGTTATCTGCTCTCCGGCTGAATGTTGGATTTTAAGCTCACCTTAAAATCATCGTTTAGTTGAAGAGTGAATGATGACAGCGTTTACACGCAACAATTATCGCTCATATGCCATAGTTGGAACGAATTTTGAGCAACAATCATTGGATGTAAATGGGTCTTTACTCATCTGCGATGAATTTGATGCTTTTTAGCTTTTATAATGGATTCTTGAACTTTGATCTGTACTGCAGCTAAAGAGGTCCATGGCTACTTACATTTTATCCTGTAATGTTCTTTTTAATTCTTTTGTGTCACTTTTGTAGGTATATACCACCTGTTATGTCTGTGCTGGATGCCAAATACCTCAATTAGATTAGACGTAATAATAGTCCAAAACTGGATGGGAATATTCCACAAATGCAAGGAACACCAATGTGAATAGATATAATATATACATTTATTTGCCACAAATCTGGCTAATATAAATAGCAATACAAATGTAATAGAGAAATCTGGCCCTGACCTCACAAGTATGGGAATTTCTATATAAAAGCAGATTGATCGCCCTGATAAAGATGACTCAACATCATGAACCTGGATTGGCGTTGGCTTCCCCAAGTTGGCAATAGGAAACAGTCACAAACAGTAGATGACACATTAAGTTACCACTGCTGAGAAAGAAAAGGTACATGAAGTGTGCATATAAGTTGCGAATCAACCCAAGGAAGGGATGTTTACATACGAGGAGATAAAGTCTCTTCCAGACTTAGCCATATCTTGGTTTGAGATGATCTAAACCAATCGAGTATCCTCATAAAGATAGCTGCTGGGTGGTATTTCTTGGGATCAGATAAACCCACCCCCATCATCCTAGAACAGTATAATCTGGACAAATGGATATGTGGGTTAATGGTCCCCCAAACAAACCTACTAATTGCGCTCATCAGGCCCTAAAAATGCACAGAAAGGACAGTAATTTTACAGGGGTATTATAGTCTATTTTAACTCATAACCTATCCCCTGAATAGGTAATCAGTAGTTGATGGACGAGGGTCCGCAACTTGGGATGCCCATCCATCAGCTAAACTCTGTAGCAGGTCAGATGTCATCATCTATGGTTAGAGGAAGCAGGGGTTGCACTGGTCTGGATTTCAGGGACCAAGTGTTCTATGAGTCCTGTCAATTTCCATAGTAGTGTCTATAGGTTGACTCAGAATCGAGTTAAATAAACCTTGTAGGGTGGGAATCAGCTGCATAGGAGGAATAGACTTGGGTATACCTCTTAACTGAAGGTTATTGTGTTATTTGCACGTTTTAATGGTCTTCTATATTAAAAAGCAAGTGTTTCTGTTATACATTCTGATTTAAGACACTTTGATGTGCAGCGTTCCTATCCATAAGTCCCTTCCAGCCTGCTAATGTATGCCGCCACGTCTGTCTTAGTTGGTATGGCTGCCATTTGCAGCTTAAGCTACTGGATGTCATTCCCCCACAGGTCGCTCTAAAGTCTCCAGATGACAATTGCTGCTGTCAGACACTGAGTAGAGAAGGTGGTAAGGGAAAGGACTCTGGGCATCATTTCCAGAAGTCTCAGGTGCGTGGTTTGACATTCGAGTCGCCATGTTGGAAGATGTATCTGCTGATGGCATCTGACAGAAACGTATGCATATTGCTTGAAGCAGAAGTCTGTTGTGGAGTAGATGAGGTCCCAGGCTTCTTCCTTGACTTGTTCACCATCTGGGAGTCAATCTCAGCTAATGATAAATGGCTGATGAGTACACTGGAGCCTTGGTAGAAGCAGAGCTCTAAGACCATGCGTCTGTCTGCTGCTATGACCAAGCCATGCTCTCCGGAGCTTTTGGTTTCAAATATTTTACTATATCGGAAATTTCCACTTACATTCAAGAACCATAAAACGATTCAGTAAATAGTGGAACATGAAAAGTTATGTTACTGCATTAAACTTCTCTCATGTTTAAGTTTGCTTTTAGGTACCTGTGTGTACTTATTTCTATATGCATTGGAAATTGATGTTCCGTCTGGTACTCTGTATCTGTCTAGAGCTGTAGCTTTCTAACTTTAAGTACACTGCTAACAAATTACTGCTACTTTTCAAACATCACATTATTTTAAAGCCCTCCTTAGGAAAAATACAGTGATACATTTTTAAGTTTGTTAAACTTTCATAGCAGCGGTGAGCCATATACTTAACCCTTTCCAATCCAATTTGTATTCTGGTTTTCCTAGGGGGCTTACTCTTTTTCTGCCATTATACAACGGCGCTATATGCTGGCTCAAGCCAGTACTGCATGAGGCGACACGTTAGATAGGCTCCAACAGCAGAGAGGCTGGCAATATACAGTAAGAGAACCCCGACGGACGTCTTCCAACATCGGAGCTGTACAGCCTTAAATCATAATGTCTTTAGACGTCAGACAGTGGATTGGAAAGGGTTAATATGTTTAAATGCACAGAACTAAAAATGCTGTTTTTTTTAAAAATCAATAAAAAAATCATCACCGTTTTAATGTGAATTTGTCTGCAGGTCTAAAGGGAGAGAATTGATGTACTATTTTATTTATTAAATTGAAATAATCACCAAATATACAGTTAAAAAAAAAAAAGATAACCTGCTATTTCTGCAATGACAGGTCAGTCAATTTACACCTTGTACGCTAGGAAAAAAATATATTTTGAGACATTAAAAAGTGGGGTAATTTATCCATAGTTCAGCCACATTTTGTCTGAAAGGATATTTATTGTAAATAACATTTGCAAAACATATATACATGGCCTGCTAAGTGTGCCGACTGGGTCAATGGAATGCCAAGCCAAAAATGAGGGATAGCAAGCTCTACCAGCTCTTTTTATACTCAACACAAGAAGATGCATCTTTATTTCATGTTTTAAATTATTGTTGTTTTTTTTTATCTGCTGCATTAAATCTGATTTTTTTTTATTGATAATAAAGCAAATATTATTTTTCTCCACACTACAAATGCGAGAATATTAATGTGCTAACGTATTGTGTAATGCATTCAGGCTGAAGTAAAAGGCAAGCTTCCATGACCTAATTAGTATCTGCTCCAATTTATACAAACCCAAATATGTCCAGATCCTATTTCATCGCCATCAAATTCATGATACGTGAATTCTATAACCATGCCCTCAATAGCACAAACAGTAATGTTTTATCTTTATTCTGCAAATTACAAACCTTCTGTAAAGAAAAAAACAACAAATAAATCATAATAATGATAGTCCTTGTATATATAGATAGATAGATAGATAGATAGATATATTGATATATATATGATAATACTTTTTATTATAAATGTACAGTATTATGTTTACTGAATACCACATCGTAACACATTAAGACATATACAAACAGAAGGAGCGTGCATGATTCATCATGCTATATTATGTTACGATAGTATAGTGCCACATAGTAGGCAAAGTTTGAAAAGGTCTACTTCAGTATGTTGCTGAATAGGGGAGGCTGCAGCATAACCTATTACAAAGAAAGAGAGAAGGAGGTAGTGCTATTTATGTCTTCATCATTACTATGTCTGAAGAAATATACCTCCCTAGCAAAGTGACCATCACATTACACAAAGAGCAACTGTCTGTTTCCAGGATTCTGGGTGTCTTGTAATGTAAAATTAAATACTGGTCTGGTGTTACTGAATGAAGCCTTGTTCACATGAGTGTGTTTACACGAGCACATACGTGCACACAAAACTGCACGTCTATTAGAACCATTGCTTTCCTGTAATATGTTCACATGTCCGTGTCTTACAGGCGTGCAAACGCGGCACCTGCAAAAGATAGGACATGTGTTCACCATAGGTCCGCGCAGGGGAGAACCCTTGTCACTGAACACTGTGACAGCACTCCCCTCAGGGAGTAAAGAATCCCCTGCCACAGCTGACACAGCTGTGACAGAGGATCACGATGTTCTGCCATTGCTTTCAATAGCGCCACCACTGCTGCCGGCGGCCCCATTAAAAGCAATGAGCTGCCGCAACCCCTGCAAGAATTTTCGGCGAAGGACTTTAAATATAAGCCCATCACTGAAAATCATTCCTGTTTGTGTAAAAAAAATCAAAAAAATATATGCGCACCTCTCCGCCGCTGCCGGGGCTTAGGCATGTGTAGTCGCTTGTCTCGCTGTACTACTCTGAAGCTCTTTCAGCAGGTGGGGATCTAAAATCCCCTCCTGCTGAAAGGGCTGTATCTGATTGGCTAAGCATTCAGCCAATCACAGGCAGCGCTCAGCCATTCAATGAATGACAGCTGAGCGCTGCCTGTGATTGGTCACAGCGCTTAGTGAATCACAGGCAGCGCTCGGCCATTCATTGAATTCAATGAATGGCCAAGTGCTGTCTGTGATTGGCTGAGAACTATGACCAATCACAGGCAGCGCTCATGCTGTCATTCAATTAATGGCTGAGCGCTGCCTGTGATTGACTAAACGCGCACAGCCAATCAAACGCAGCCCTATTTAGCAGGCGGGGATACCACTGCAGCAGTATCTGTCTGTGTCATAGTAACATAGTATGGTAGGCTGAAAAAAGATGAATGCCCATCCAGTTCAGCCTGTTTCCAACCCCCCTCCTTGTTGATCCAGAGGAAGGCAAAAAAAACCAATGAGGCAGAAGCCAACTTACCCCATTTTGGGAGAAAAAATTCATTCCCGACTCCATAATGGCAGTCAGAATAATCTCTAGATCAACATTTGAAACGTTCCTACCTGACTCTAAGACCGGCAGTCAAAAGATACCAAGATCAACAACCCTTCTGGTTATTTAATGTCTATATCCTGTGTTTCTCTGTCTCTCTCTAGTAGCTGATCCTCCCTCCTTCCTCCTCTGCTCTCTGTAAACTTCTAGGGGTAGCATGTAGTCTGATCTCTTTGTGAGCAGATTTTATCAGTATATCAGAGTGAATGAAGGCAAGAGAGAGGAGGTGAAAAAGCTGATGGAAAAAGAAGCATGTTTTCTTTAATGACATATATTGCAAAGTGTTCTATAAATGTTTGTACTATTGAGTTATGAAAAAAGACTATATGTTTAGTTACTGTTTAAAGCAAATGCAGATAAGACAACAGTATTGCGATAAATGGATTATAATTTAGAGAAAGATAATTATTTTTAATCTTGTCTTTCTCTAAAAATGCTATTTTATCTCAGTACAAATAATAATATGATGATTAGTTTCTAAACTTTTATTTTCTATAATGAACATATTTTTATTAATGTTGCCTGTCCACGACCGGGACGGAAGATCGCTAGTGCTTAGAGATGAACGAGTATACTCGCTAAGGCACATTACTCGAGCGAGTAGTGCCTTAGCCGAGTATCTCCCCGCTCGTCTCTAAAGATTCAGGGGTCGGCGGGGGGCGGGGAGCGGCGGGGGAGAGCGGGGAGGAACGGAGGGGGGATCTCTCTCTCCCTCTCTCCCGCTCACTCCCCGCCGCAACTCACCTGTCACCGGCGCCGGCCCCCGAATCTTTAAAGACGAGCGGGGAGATACTCGGCTAAGGCACTACTCGCTCTAGTAATGTGCCTTAGGGAGTATACTCGCTCATCTCTACTAGCAATCTAGCGCCACAGGAGAGGAGGGGGAGCACTAAAAGTTCTCCACGATGAGACTATATAATTGATAGGCTCACCGCAAAGAATCGCGGCATGCCACGATTTTAATCATGCAAGTGAAGAATTACTATGATTCTCCCCACGTGGACGTCGAGCTGCGCTTTCCATAGTTATCCTATGGAAAGCGTGTCATGCAAGCTCTGCGGGCGATTTATCACTGCGGATCTCGCTATGACATCTCGCCCGTGGACAGTCCAAGTTTTCAAGTAGAACATCTAGAAAATCCACAGCATTCTGTCAGATACATCTCTGAAAAAGGGGTCAACTAAAGTTCCACAGGTCTTTGCCATAATAAAACAAAAGGTAAACTATAATTAAAAAAAATGCAAGAATTGTAATAAAATAGAGAACGAAAAGGACAATAAGGAACCATAAGACAAGATACAAATAACAAACTCTGCATGCAGGATTTTAGCTATTTCTTAGTTTCAAGTAAAGCAAGGATAAACTTTTATTTTCAATGCAGTAGTTTTTAAACAAAAGGTTATAGTGCAAGTAAAAAAAGATACACATCTGAGAAAAAAAATATGCAATATCAGAGAAACTGTATACGAAAAGAAGTCATTATAATTCAGGGCTGCTTCACCTACTTGTCAGAAATATTGAACAACATTTCATTTTAGTATATGATTCCCTTATAATTGGCTTCGTTAGAAGTAGCTCATTTAAAAAGTGATTGTCAGCTACAATGATTGAAAATTAAGTGGTAATATTGTTACACTTGCTGCTAATAACTTTTTTCAACTACGGCGAGGCCTCTTGATAAATACTGCATGCATGTTACATATTCATAACTAATAGAACCAAAGGCTCAAATAAACTTCTATTCTTCCTTGTGACCGCTATTGCATGTCAATCATAGAGAATGGCATAAACTATATTATGTGATAACGGAGGAATACATGAAAATGGAGGCTGTAGGGTGCCTGTCGTTAATGCCTATTTTTAAATCTATCTATTTTCACATCTAGTCATCTCATAGACAGTGTTAGATCTCGTTTGGGGGCCCATGAATACACTGTAAGGGCTCTTTCACACGAGTGCATATACGTCGACTGCGTTTTTACGTTTTTTCGCCTGCTCCGTGATCACGGCCAGCATTTTCTTGACCATTCACACGACCACGAGTGTCGTTTTTAGGGAAAAAGTATGCTGCACCCCGGAAAAACCCTCGCTCTGCCAAAATCCTTGGGATACCTTCCAGTGCCTATATAGAGGCACCTGTTATCTTTTCTCAGCATTGGATGCTGCAAATATGCCTCCCCCTCCATTCTCTTTCCCTGGTCCCTTAGGAGTCTATGGGACCCGCCAGCATATATTGGCCAAAAGATAGTTCCAGAACTATCTTTTAGGCCACCGTATATACGCCAGACGTATTTCAGCCACTTATGTTCCATCTTCCACGGTGCTGACGTATTTACGTGCCATATAATCGCCCATGTAAACGAATGCATTGGGAACCAATACGTCACATGGGTAGAGTATTCACGCCCGGGCGTAAAAACACAGCGTATATATGCTCGTGGGAATGAAGCCTTTCCACAGGTGATTGTTCATTGCATTACCCACGGCGATAATCCGGCCACAGGTAACACACTGAATGCTTTCCATAGTGTTGCTATGGAAAGCGCAGCCGTGGCATCTACGAGCGGAGAATCATAGTGATTCTCTGCTTGCGGGATCTAAATCTGTCAGCCTATCTATTTGTTAGCCTATCTGTCAGCCTATCTATCTCACCGCTGGGACCTATTAGGCCCCCTGTCCATGGTAGTGATTTTGCCAGCGATTTACTGCCGGCGAATCACGCCGGCTGAAGCTTTCCATAACATTGCTATGGAAAGCACAAGCCCCCTGTCCACGAGCGGAGAATCATTGCGATTCTCCGCTCACGGCAGACAATTCGCAGCATGCTGCAAATTTCCCTGATTCTCTGCCGTCAGCCTATCTATCAGATTAGGCTGACTGGCGGAGATTCATTGGCAGCTCCTGCTCCTGGGTGGCGGTTCCCATGGCAGAGCTCCACCACGGGATACCGCAACACCCGTGGACAGGGGGCCTTAGGGCTCCCCCCTCGTCCCCCACGGCGAAATATCGCTGGCGATATTACTTCATGGCCATGGACAGGGGGCCTTATTATTCCACACACTGTGCTGCCTCTCCTCCTCCATCTCCCCATAAACTTCCTCACACTCTGCTTCCTCTCTTCTCCTCCATCTCCTCGGTACCTTTCTCACACTCCGCTCCCTCTTCTCCTCCTCATTACCTTTCAGCACAGAGGCGGCTTCCTCTTCTTTCCATAGAGCTGCATTAATGACAAGCCCCGCCCCTTCCAGTCTGGTCAGGTGACTCTTCCTCCTAGCAGCCCATACACTACTAGCAGCGCCTGATCTCTGGAGCTGGCGGGCGAATCTATGGGTGTAGGACAATCTCCTCTCTGAGTGCTGCCAGTTCATGAGGAGATCAAAGCCGGCTGTCAGCTCCGCAGTCTGGCCGTGTACCCGGCCTCCACCGATCGCTCAACCGGGATCTCTCTGCAGGAAACAATCAAAAATACCGGCCTCTATTAGGGTCGGTAAAAAAAAAATACCGGCACCGGCCTGGCTGTAAAAATACTGGCCAGGTCGGTGACTTACTGGTCAGGTGGCAACCCTAGTGACACACCTTTCCTGTGGAATTTAATGGCTATTTAAGCCTGTGTTTTGAGCAGTGTCACAGTCTTCTCATTGCATATTTTTGTACCTGCATAGACTTTTATGGCCCTTTTGCCACAACAAAATAGATCAGGGCCTATTTTAGTGCGCACCAAATGCACACTTAAAACATGCTTATGAGAACTATCCTATTTTAATCAATGGGTTCTATTCTCTGTGTTTAGCGCACACAGATTTTACATGTGCAAACATGGTCTTGTGACGCTGCCCTAAGCTTAAGTAAAGAATTTGCTGGAGTGACATATAACAAATGTATTAAGTGGCTCCAGCTCTGTGATACATTTGGCGCATGTTTGGTCCACTCGTGTCAAATTTAAAATCTACATAGCTACAAACTGATGTAAAGTTTAACTATAATTTACAGCAGTTTCTGGTGTGAATTATAGTAAATCTGATAAGCTGTGAGCGGTCACACCCTAAAAGTCAAGCCCCACCCACTTTGTGACAGTACTAAAAGAAAATATAAAAAGTTAAATATTCTATAATGTAAGATGCCATGCACCAAAATGTGGGACTTTTATATGCCAAAAAGCTGGAAAAACTACTTCATGATTGTACCCCATGGAGTTTCTGCTTTTCATTACTATATATACTGCCACATGACTGTTTAGGCCATATTAAGTCCATATTTACACAGCTGAGAGCACGTTGCACCCAAGATTCTCGAGCACAAGTCATATTGCACTGCACACAGCACCCATCCATGTGTTGTGCAATGTTGGGACACCCCACATCACATGTCCCATTCTTGTACATGCAAATATTTTTCAAACTCGGACCCTCAGGCCAAGTGAACAATTGTTCATGTGAATAAACCATTCAAATGAAAGGATTAGATTTCCATGCGAGTCTTGTCCGATTTGGACAGAACTCAAGGAAGAAAAACGGTTGTGCTAATACAGCCTTACAAGGGCAATTTCCTTGTGTGAGTTCCATCTGATTGCAATATGGACAGAACTCGCATTAGAAAATGACCTTTTGTTATCTAATGTATATGTTTATACACATGGGTGATTTTTCTCACACACCAAGAGTGCAAGATAAAAAAATTGCACCATGACCTACTTTTTGGGCCATATGCCCATTCATTCTTATGGCTGTGTGAGAAAAAAAATCACACTGCGCCCACATGCAAATACAGTTTCCTTGAGAGTGTGATGCATCTTTTAATTTTTACTATTTTCATGTTAAAAGGGTGTGCAAAAACTGCATAGGCGGAGATGGGAAGCAGTTAGAGATGAGCGAGTGTACTCGCTAAGGCAAACTACTCGGCAGCGGCGGGGGAGAGCGGGGAGGAACGGGGGGGGGGAGATCTCTCTCTCACTCTCTCCCCCCCGCTCCTCCCTGCTCACTCCTGCTACTCACTGCTCTCCCCCCGCCGGCACCCGACTCTTTAGAGATGAGCGGGCAGGTACTCGCATAAGGCACTACTCAGTCAAGTAGTTTGCCTTAGCGAGTATGCTCACTCAGCTCTAGAAGCAATACATTTTTCTAGCAAAACGTATAACACTTGCAGGTATAAGAGTGCAATAATGGTCTGAGTTTCTCACACTCACCCATGTAGATACAACCTAATAAAGATTACATAGCCAGCAGAGATGAAAGCTCATTATTTGTTACACATACTGAAATAGTATTTGCTATGAATAACGTGAACACTATTACTGTCCACTGTAAATCTTTGATTTTGGGCCTCTGTTTTGTGAGCCAATAACAAATACACCTATTAGAATATCACCCATAACACCTAGTCAGTTATGTAGTACACATAACTACAATGACGTTTGGATTTCATTTAATATTTGCCTGGAGCAATCATAGATATTTCCTAATATTAGACTGAATAGTTCCTAGAATAGTAGTTTCCAGTTATTACTATGGCGCTAATGAAGCATTCAAGTCAAGTATAGCATGCGTAAATTTCTCTTACAATTATATAACTAATGGGGATAAAGGCTAAAAGTTAAATTCCGAGGTGAATTGCATAAAAGAGGTGAGATCTTCTTTGGCAGTGATACTTAATTGCTAGAAGAGAGCCTTGTATATTTATGTATTTATTAACAGTACTGTAGACTCGGTAGTTCAGAAGTATATATTTAATATGTGTCTTCAAATCATTTTAGAAGTTTCTCTCATTACGTTTAAATCCTTAAAACTTAAATCAATTTGTACAAGGGGGGGCTGAGAAGTCCTTCAATTTGACCCCAAATAATTGACATAAAACAATGGCATTTCCCAGTTATTTTACATTGAGCCATCAGATATCGATGTATGTCTGACTGCTGTATTGCAACTTCTTCAACCAAATTCCAGCATAGGCTGGTGCAATTGCATCAGAAATGGAGGCAAATTTTGTTCCTTTGAGGTGTCTCTTCAAATTGGAAAACAGATCATGGTCCAATAGTGCCAGAACAACCAAATAAGGAGGATGATCCATTAATTGGAAGTAGAGATGAGCGAACGTGTTCTTAACGAACACTTACGCACCCGAACACCGGCTTTTCCGAGGACTTCCGTGTTCGCGCGTAAGTATTCGGGGGGCGCCGGGGGGCGGGGAGAGGCGCGGCGGCGCGGGCGGCAGCAGCGGGGAACAGGGGGGAGCCCTCTCTCTCTCCCTCTCCCCCCCACTCCCCGCCGCAACCCCCCGCGCTGCCACGGCGACCCCCGAACTTTTTTCGCCCGAACACGGAATTCCTCGCGAAGTTCGGTGTCCGGGCGAAAAGGGGCGGAGCCGAACACGTTCGCTCATCTCTAATTGGAAGCCCAAGTCAGCCAGTATACTCTGGGAGATGACCACTGTGGGAGACGAGGCATTCTCATACAAGAACAGGACAACATAGGTCAAAAATTCATGCCTTTTTGTCTTGAGTGTTTGATTCAATTTATTGAGAAGTGCTGTGTAGTTCACAGCCATGATAGACCTCGTTGGAAGGTAGTCCATAAACAGTATCTCATTTTTATCTTAGAAGACAGACCTTGGATGATGACTTCTGCACTCTGAACCTCTTTGGGTGCAAAGATGTGACTCAGGATCATACATAAAAATTCACTTACCATGCATCCTCACCATTCATGACAACAACCAAAAAGCAGCAGCAGCATCCTACCGAAAACTCTGCACAATTTCCTGGCTTGGCAGGCTTGCACACAAACATACTTTTTGCTGACAAATATTTTGTGATTCACTTTATAGACACAATCCTCATATCCAGATAACCATGAATTATAATTATGAACCCAACTCTTTCTCTGGAAATATTCAGAGCCTTTGATTTTTGCCTTAAAAGAAATTTGCTGGTCTTCTAGAATCGTGTCATGGATGGCATCTATGGTTGCAGGAACAGCCACCCTCACAGTTGATGTTGAAATGGCTGGTTTTAAATTTGGCAACCCAATTTTTCACTGTGGGGTATGAAGGGCACGTCACCCAATGTATGCACCATGTCACAGTGACTGTTTTTGGCCCCCATCTCTTTTAGGAACATGAACTTCTGCACTGTTCTAGTCTCCTTTGCAGTGCAATCTGCGACAGACTCTGTCATGTTGTCTTCAAACTTTCACAACATAAAAATCACACATGAGATCATGACAAAATGTGTTCACAAAGTATTGCAAAGATTGAGCTTTCAAATCGCAAAAACACGAATTTTTCAGCACATAATTTCAGCTCATATAATCTGAAATCGAACAAGGATTTTTGGAAGTTTTATGATATAGAAAACATAACATTTCAGATGATGAAATGGTCCACTGATTGATAGAGACGTAAATTGAAGATTCTGGAAGCGAATGAAAATCCTGTTAGATGGCCCCTTAATTATCAAGTGTAATTTATAGAACAGGTCTACTACCACTAATAATTATCACTAGCAAAAGCATGTGGCACAAGCAGTCATAAACACATCTAGTATTTGAATAAAATTGTATAACTTATATTTACTAATCACATAAAAATGCAGGATTCTTAGCACACATTTTGATCAAAATATGTGAGCCCATCTTCCATGTTAGGCGACCTTTATTTATATAGATCTTTGACTATACTGTAGATGCCATATCTAATACTAGGGTAAAACTTGAGAGATGGAATACATCGAATCATGTAGAAAAAAACTAATCCTGACAATTACTATTCTTTCAAAGAGTTATCAAGCACACTTGTTTTTTTTTTCCGTACAGACTGGTATAGCTATAAAACAATCAACACAGCTATACTTAACTGTTTCATGCCTCAGAGATCTGAGTCTCGGCCGCTCTAGTCCCCTTTGGCATCTGCATTCTTCCAAGTAGTGTGGTCACATTCCATCTAGGCTTGTGATCACTGAAGTCGATCACTAGCTTCAGTGGTACCAAGGTTGAGGCCAGTGGTTAGCTGCATTGGTCATGAGCATAGATAGAATGTGACTACACTACCCAGAAGTATATGAAGGCTGGAGGGGTCTGGAGTGATTGGGTACTGGATTAGTGGTGGCATAGAACAGGTGATTATAGCTCGGTTTATTATTTCACAGCTGTGACAAAAATGTGTGCCACTAGAACCCTCACTGAACATCACAGTTTTCCAAATGAGGGGAAAACAATGTTTTTAGCATTTATTTTAATAAATGTTCAGTAGCGTTTCTATTTAAAGGGGTTGTTCAGTGGGGAGAAAAAATCCTAAAATCATAGAGTGCATTAAAATACCAAGCAGAACTGATACCCTGTTGATGCCATTGGTGCTTTGGTCCCTTTCTGCTGCAGTCACATGGTCTCCTCTCTTGGGTCTATCTGCTTCTAGGTAGTGTAGCCATTTGCACTCTATATAGGTGACTTTCCTCAGGGCTGTTGCCATCTGAATAATTCATCAAAACAAATATTTCAGGCGATAGCTGTCCTGTGTACACATGGTCACTGACAGGGCAGTGAGTGAAAAATTCTCACTTGTGAGTCACTTGGATTTTAGCTCAGCTAAAAACCACATGACTATTGGCCCATGTAAACAAAAAGTCGTTCATCTATGAATGACTGCTTATGTGCAATGAATGGAAGATGATGACTAGAAGATATGTCCGGCCACTCTATCTACATTACATGAACCTCTATGTGAAAGCACTGGAGCATTAGTCGTCCCATGTATAGATACCTAAACCATGTGACCGCTGCTGCCAATCACTGCTTATCACAGTGATGTATTTTCAATAAGGTTTACAAGGGTGATTAAACCTCTGCAGTCACATTGTGCTGGTGGTGCAAGAACAAAATGGAATCAGTAAGGTGAATATATTACAAAAGTATTTACATTTACATTTTACGGTAATATGACCCCATTTATTAATCCCAGAAAACCCCTTTAAATTACTGATACTACTGATTAGTGTCTATCTGAGATATGCTTTAGCTATAATAATGAGCAGAATCACAGTCTGGTGCACATTACTTGCTTAATTAATTGATAACCCTAATAACTAGTCATTTTGATAATAAGGCTCCTAAATGGATTTTTGGCATTTGTTCTACAGGTATAATGTTATCATGGATCTGCTAATCAACATTAGTCTAAAAACAGCTGCTCTCAGATTAATTAAAGGGGATACAGAAAGCTATTCATTTGAATGTATCTACTATGTAAATGTGTTAAATGCAATTAAGAAAATTGTAATGATTGTGGGTAATAGTTGAAACAATTTTAATGTAGAAAGTCTCTTATAAATAGATTTCTTCTTAAACTCAGCATTTGGATTGATACATAAAGAATAACAATTGTTGCATTGTACATTATTTTGAATATTTCATAGGACAGCGATGACAGTACAATAGCAGAAAATTTCAAGGACTTGTCATAAAGATAATCACTTCACTAATCAAAAGATTTCTAACTCATAATGCATAGCAGACTATCATACAGGGTGAATCTCTGGCCAGGAAACTCAAACATTCCTCAATAAGTTTTAGAATTTTTTGTATGATCTCTTATGAAAGTTGACATGGACAGAAATATGGAGCAGATTTATGAAAACTATATAAAAGAAAAACTGTCTTTGCCCATAGCAATCAATCACAGAGCAGCTTTCATTTTCAAGTGAACTATGAGGAATAAAAGCTAAGCTGTGATTGGTTGCTGTAGGCAATAAAGACACTTTTTGTTTTAGTCAGTTTCCTAAATCTCCCCGCTTGTCTATCAAACCTTCACACCTCTCACTGTAATGGACTGTACCCATGCCGTTAAAGATGTGAACGCCAAACAGGCATGTGCCATGAACATACTCAGTTGAACAGCGTGTGTTTATTGTTCATGAATGCTGCAGATTGGCTTCATTGAAACAATGTCCAAGGGCATTTTAGAATAAATGTCCATTTACAAGCAAAGATAATCTTTCAAAGGACTGAAAGATTGATAGGGTTTGCGATCTATTCGCATAAAGTGTTAATGGCCATAAATGGTCATTAACATTTTATCAGCTTCATTTGCATGTAAAAGGGCCTCCAGGAGCTGTTTGCAGAGCACAGTATGTGATTAATTACACATCCAGCTGTGCGCTCAGCTGCATTGTTCTGCTCATGGCTGACGGCAGATTACAATGTTATCTGCCGATAACAGTGTGTGGTCTACTGGGAGATAAATGTGTTTGCTTTACCGCTCAGTAGATGAATGATGGATTTTAAGTTTACCTTAAAATCATCGTTCAAGCTAAAAGTGCATGACGACTGCGTTTACATGTAACGATTATAATCTCTCATTTTCGATCGTTTGAGCGAATTTTGAGTAATAGTCATTACATGTAAATGGGCTTTTAGTTTGGTGAAGTAAGTGTTTCAACAGAGTTCTGTATTCATAAATTGCTGAAGAATAGGTTAACAGATGATGAATTAACAGAGGGTTACTTTCTACTAGGTGACATAACATCTAATACTAGCATGAGGAAAACTGAGAGTTATTGCAGTGACCAATTAATTTTGAAAAACATGTCTGCCAACATGACTAGACTTGAAGTCACTTGATTTCTTCTTACGGGGTTTACTGAAGGGCCGTGTATACAGCCATAAGCCACAAACAACTGACATCCTCAAAAAAAGGAATATGCTGTCAGGTTGCTTCTATTACTGATGTTATACTAGCAGATGTCTTCGCCAACATGCAGACTCAGATACAAAAGTGCTTTGATGCTTGTTGCTGGAGGGGCTATTTTCAGTATATGCTCCAAGAAGACCTTGTTCTGCAACATACAGGGTAAATACAGAGCAGTTTGCATAGGGAAGTATACAAAATCTAGAAAAGTTATTGAAAAATGTTTGTTACCTTGTATCTCCTTTAAATATGTATATAAAGGGTCTGCTGGCCTTAGACAATTCTTTTTTTTTAGAAGGGCTCTCAAAATAAATCTGATCACAGAGTGCTGGAGCCTCAATATTTGGCGGTATTCTGCAAGGGAACCTGACAATTAGTGCTCAATTTCCTTGCAGTGCTTTCAAAGGGAAAATTAAACATTACCTTGTGTCCATGAAAGCAATGCACTGTCTGGGTAATGTACTGTATAGACATGCTGTGTCATCCAGAGGTGCTCTTTCCAGATGCTCTCTGCTCTGGCTAATTGATGGAGCTCAGAGATAACTCAAAACTCTCTAATAAGGTTTTCGAAATTGGGTTTCAGAAGGCAGACAATACCATTTAAAAGAATTTCTCATTCAAACAAAAACTATTTAGTAGAGATCCTTGAGCCGACATCTTCTCTGAGGTAATCACAGTTTCCTTCCGATTTTTCTTAGGCCTGTGTCACACAAACGCATTTGCGCACAAAATTTTTTGTGTGTGCACGATGCAGAAAATAGAACTTACTGATTTCAATGGGCTCAATCATATGCACGGATTTGGCGTGTGCAATTCAGTCGCACAACAAAAACGCAGCATGCTCTATAAAAGAACACAACTCATTAAACTAATTGGCCATTTCAATGGCTGAGAGCATTGGTGCTTTTTTCTTTGAACACGCAAAAAGTGCAGTAAAAAAATGCTGCTGCACGAGCAAATACACAATGTCCGATGCACGTGTAAATAGGCATATGCTCATGTGACACAGGCCTAACAGATTTGTTGAAAAATGGGTGACTAACAACATGGCTGGCATTATGGTCTTTACGGAGTATTTATCAGTTTTCCTAAGCACCTGAGTACATCTGGTTAGTCAGCACTAATGTCATGCCCCTGAGGGCTCTTTCACACAAACGTATATTGGCCACCGATATATATGCTACCACCTGAGGCATTAAAACTTGTGAACGGGTGCACAAAACTAACGTTTGTAAGCCTGTTCAGATGGCATGACTCAAGTGCATATACGCCGAGGCCACCATGCCATTGCTCCTTCCCTTTCCCTCCCCCTCGCTGTCTCACCTCCTCCTTTCTGGCTGTTTGCAATGGGAGGAGGCAGGACGGGGTGGCATTAATCTCCACCCCCGTCCGGCCCCCTCCCATTGCAATCAGCCAGAAGGGAGGAGAGAAGAGGGAGGGAGTTTAGCAATCACGCTGCTAAACTCCCTCCCACCTCCCTTCTCCGGCCGCTGTCATTGGCTCCCATGGGAGCCCATGCAGAGGCTGATATATTCCAGCCCGAAAGATAGTTCCAGGACTATGTTTGTGGGATGGCGTGAAAGCACTTGGTGCTATATTGGCCCAACTGAGTGCTTTCACACCGCAGAAATATGGCCATGTGATCTGATGCATTAAAATCCAGTACATCAGATCATAGCGTATATCGGCCGACCATTAAAACGGCGGCCAATATACACTTGTGTGAAAGAGGCCTTAACCAAGAATAACTAGGAGTATTCCTCACACAGGTGACACTATATTTGGGTGCTATAACAATAGCAATGTCATCATTTCTAGTAGTCTGACTAGAACTTTTTACAATTTGAGAGTTTTGTGCCAACTTCTATGGAAAATATATTAAAGTGAAATTATCATTATTGCAACTTGTGAATCTCTAATCAGAGTAAAATGACTTTTTATGTGAACCTGAGATAAAGTATAAATTGGCAGATCAATTATTTGCCAGAGTGCCCCTGTAATATCCGCTGCAAAGTACTTCAGGTACTGTTAAAATGCTTAATGCAGACATATATAATGTATAAGGCTCTGTTCACACTCAAGTCTTTCCTCAGAGCTTTCCCTGCACATTCTATATGTTGAATGCATAGACGTGTTCACTCTTATATTTCCCTGTATTTAATTTAGGGCTAAAACTAATTTATTACATTAATAACTACTGTATAAAACAGTTTTAGAAACCACATTGTAGAAAGCTCAAATAATAATTTACCCCGTTGTGACTGCTAATAGTAAATTTGCGTTGCTGCTTGCTGTGCTCTGTGCAGCAGTGATGTAAAGTTATGTCCTGCATTCTGCCAGTGGTTGTATCCCCTGAGCAGGTGAAACACACAAAGTAAGCTGTTACTAACAGCCTGCGGTTTGGTTCCCATCATTAGCATGTGATTTGTTCAGCTCCCAATGATGTCATCACAGTGATAGCCAATCATAGCACTGGCCAGGAAAGTTTGTTATAGTAACAAACTTTTCCAGCATTTCAGCACAGTAAAAGCCTCTCACCCTTTGGTGTAGATTTTTACACAGATTTTGGAGTGGATCCACAGCAGATATCACCCTTTTAGTTGCACATCCACACCAAAATATATGTCAAAGTCTACACAACATGGTGCAGAAATTGTTGTACATTTGCTGTGCATTTTTTTCTACTACAGAAAATCCACCACATGTGAACATACCAAAAGAATGGGCCACTACTCATGGGATTTGCACTTGCCCCTTTTCCAAAATTGGCCAGCCCTTGTGTGGAATTGGCCTCAGCTGGTAGAGCTGCAACTCCCCTTTGTTGTCTGCGGTGACTTTGCAGCACTGTTTTCCTAGCATGTCTTACTATGATGGGACAAGGGGTGGCGCCTAAAACAAAAATGTGCACAGGGCACCATCTGATCTATGGCCAGCCCAGATACACATCATTTGGTGTAGATTTTGATGTGGCTTTTTACATGCATCCACAGCTGATTTCAACGTTCGAAATGAAGGGGTGAAGTCTATTGCAGATCCACATCCGCAAAATTCATACCAATAGCAGAATGTGATACTGATTTTGGAGTGGATTTTCTTCTGGCAGATTTACAAAATTTGGCTTGATCATTAAGACACAAACAGGCTTGGTCATGAAGGGGTTAATCACCATTTCATTGCCATACCATGTCTGCTGATACTGGGGTGTGTATTCTGATAAGCCTATCAGCAACCTCTAGTGTTGTTTGTCTCGATTGGCTGGGTGATAAAATCATCCTGATTTTTGCAAAATTGAATTGGGTAAGTCTGAACTGTTTTTTGGGGGGAAAATTGCAGGAAAACCGAATTTCCCATAATGCCTGCTGCAGGGGCCAGCAGCCAGGATGCCTTTCTGATGCCACCAAATGTGCCCTGCATCTTGCATATGGGCAGCAGTTTCACTGGATGCCTGCATCACATGACCTAGCCATATATAACATAGGCATGGTGTAACCAGCGATGATTCTTCTATAGCCACTGAAGCCTATGAATGGCTAATCAGTCATGTGCGCAATGAATGGTATGTGACCACCCACTACTTCTTCAGGATTTCACCCAGCATTAGGGCTGCAGCACTGGATGGAGAGCCACCAGGATAGCTGAGTATTCAATTTTTATTAGTTTTAAGACCCTTTAACTTTTAACTGTTCCTTGACACTTGAGCCCCATAGCGTAGTTCATGGGGCTGAAAGGTCATAACTGGTTCCCATTAAGTCCCAGAAAACTCTTTTAATAAATGAATTAGTACATAATTTTGGACCTATTTACATAAGACTATGTTTATATTGGCTTTGGAGGCTCTATTTGTAGTGTCTAGCACTGATTTCCACAAAACTCTAAAGTATGCTGTGCTATTTCATGTCATAAGACAGAACCATTTGGTCTGGGAATTACCTTTTGCTGCTCCCATTACATAGCCGAAAAATTGAAGCCCTAACAGTAATGTGAACACAACAAAGCCTTGTCTTTCACAAAATAGTAAAAACTAAGTTTCATGCTTTCCTATTGTGGCCTAGTTTACAATATTCTGCACCGTGGCTTTTTATGTTATTTTTCCATTAGGCCGAATGAAACTTATTTTAAAGATGCCAATGTGTTGCTGTAAAATAAGTAAAAAAAAATGTGATATATTAAATGATGTATTTTATCTACGAGTAGTCCAAACACGTAAACTGTGGAGTGTCCCGAAACAACTGTAATCATTACTGCTTCTATCGAGTGAAGCATTACTTTTGGAGTCAACTGCTATAATATGTATGCTTCACATTCAATTCTTCATTTCTTTAATGATTATGTTGATTTAATAGAAGGCATTTCATGTATATGAATATTATTTATATACACATGATATATAGCATACATTATTGCATACCCTCAGTAGGGTGACTTCATAAAAAATGCATTACACTGTGCCTCTCACCTACAAACAGTGGAAGAGACATTATATCAGCTGAAGCAGTATATATATTATTCTCATAAAATTAGCTAGTTATATGTAATACATCAGAAAAAAATCAGAGGAACTGTTAAAAATAAACTCAGCAAACTGGTAAAAGTCAGTAATTGGTTATAGTGATTATGAACAGTTGACTGTTTTTGTATGCTATAAATGCCTTTTTTATATTAATGATGTAAGCTTCTCGGTCATCAATCAAAACCACGACGTTCTATTTCATAACTTAAATCTTATTTAGTGTGTAGGAAATAACTAGCACTGAAGGGGAGGCAAAGGCAAGTGGAAAATGCCTTTCATGTACAGATATATTAAAGACTGGATATACTGTACGTGGGCCAACAGTCATTTGAATAATTGCTCAAGCGAGACATTACAACTAACTGTTGGCCCATGTAAGCATAGCACATGGCAGGGTACTAGGCAAGAATTTGTTCAGTACTCGCTAGACTTCTGTTTCAGCTCACTGAAACAGAAGGACTAGTGAGCGACTTCTGGCTCAGTATAAACAGGCAGTTCATCTTTTGAATTACTGCCTGTTTGCAGTAAATGAAAGCAAAGCATTTGGAGATCTCAGGTGTTCTTCACCTCTATTCACTGAATGACTATCACACCTGTGGACAGCTGTTGGTCGCTTAATCGTCCCATCTAAAAAACATCCTAAAAGGACCCTCCCATGTCCTTAAAGGGGTTGTCCCGCAGAAGCAAGTGCAGTTATGCACTTCTGTATGGCCATATTAATGCACTTTGTAATATACATCGTGCATTAAATATTGGCCATACAGAAGTTATACACTCACCCCCTCCCGGTGCTGGTGTCCCCGTCTCCATGGCGATGAGCAAACTGCTTCTCTGGTCGCCGGAACAGTCGCGCTTGCGCAGACAGGAATCCTCTTCTGGAAGGTCCTTGCTCATGAGCTGCGTCCTGGCTCCTCCCCCTTCTCAGCGTCATCGCGTAGATCTGCCCCCGTCACATGGTGCGGATCAGCCAATGAGGTGGCTGGAATCGGCAATGGAGCTCAGACAGCAGAAGAACATCCACAGTGCACCATGGGAGAAGACCCGTGGTGCATCGTGGGAGAAGACCAGCGGCAGCCATCTTGGACAGAAGATTTTTTAAAGCTGCTGAACGGGGATTCAGGTAAGGGATTTTTTTTTTTTTAATAACACATGGCTGCAGTATTCATTTACAGGTACTGGGGGACTGGGCAAAAAAATGTTTTTATCTTTCGGCGTGGGACAACCCCTTTAAGGCTGAATGCACACGGCAGGTTTGCATTACAGAATCTTAAGCGGATGTCCCTCTCCAGATTCCATGGCAAATGACGTCCATAGTGTGCTATAGCCAAACGCGATTTCATCTACATGAGCAGAAATCGATTGAAGTCAATGGAAGCCATCTGTCCCACGGCCCTTCCTCAATTATCATTGCGTAAGGTCGTGGGATCCACATCTTTGCCTAGCGATGGTGCAACATCATCCTTAGTGCACATCCGCGACGGCTGGCACATCCGCAGCACATAGAAGAATAAATCTGGATGGATACGCAGGGGTCACCGGCTGGCACTAGGTCAGATTTCGCTGTGGGATCTTGCATGTGGAATCCAACCTGGCCGTGTGCATTCGGCCTTATGCTGACATGCACACTGATTTCAGTGGTCTGTTACTTATGGGGTAATGTGCAGTGGTTTTTAAAAAGTGCTGCTAGACCTGCCCAACTACTGTGAAAGGCAATTTTGTCTTTATGCAGTGTATTAGCTAGAAAACTGCCAATCAAGGAAGGCTTCTATCACCTCATGAATAAACTGGACTCATCTCTGGCCAAAAGCTGCAGAAAAAAACCTATAGGTTCTTACAGAACAGTACAAGTTACCCCATAAGTGACAGAACAGTGAAATCTGCATGTCTGTCGCTACTTTATCCTGCCATCTGTTAGAGTAGCCAAAAGTACATTACAGGTTCCCTTTAGGATCAAGCTGGGGCTTTCTACTGAGGGAGACGGTTACAGTCAAAGTCTGGATACTGAGTTACTCACATGGCTGTAGCGAACAATGCACAATGTAAAATACTGTATATGTAAAAGGAAGAACAGGAATTCTGTAGCAAGTGGATTTCTTAACATCTGATCCACATACTCAGTAATGTAATCCACTGCGGATTTTTCATGCACATATGCACATGGGAAATTTGCAGCATTTCTGCCAGATGTGGGCTTTCATACATACATATTTGACAAGTCTCACGCTCGGAAATCCTATTAAAGTAGTACTTTACTAACAAGCCCTCTTTTTCTAAACCAAACTATTTGCGTCATGGGAAAAGGAGTCGGGAATCACTTTAAATGGAGACTATGAAGATTTTGAAGTCCTTGCGTGGTTTATTCACATTTTAGCCAGATGATATCACTCCAATGAGTAGTTTTTTCAATACTAACTGGCTAACTCAAATAGATGTTGGAGTAGCCAGGTCAGGTGGGATTTCTCTCGCACATCTTGTGGCATTGCACTAGGATTCAACCCTTCTAGCAAGAAATTTAGTAGTTCACCTAAACTTTCTAAGAGCCATAAAAGCCCTGTATAACATCCTGAAAGTTTTATATAGAGCTTTTATGGCTCTTAGACCATGTTGCACACCAGTATTCAGGACTACAGTTGAGCGAACATACTCTGCCAAGCTTGATGCTCGTTCGAGTATTAGCGCACTCGATGGTGCTCGTTACTAAAATGAGCATCAAACTGAGTTTGACCCTGCCCCAGTTTTTGGCTCCTCCCCGCTGTGACATGCCTGTTTTAGCCCCTCCCCACGGCGACGCTGCATGCGTCAATGGCAAATTTTTTGTCTGGCAGGCAGGGGGAGAGAGAGAGAGAGAGAGAGAAAGAGAGAGAGAGAGACAGGGAGAGAGAACCAAGAAAAAACAAAAAAAGGCTCGGGACCCAGCATCCCACATACAAAAATGCTTGAGTCTCCCATTGTATTCGATGGGGTTCGTTACTCGAGTAGAGCTCTTGAATTTTACGAAAAGCTTGACTTGAATAACGCGGACCCGAGCATTTGGGTGCTCGCTCATCTCTATTCAGGACTAATGTTGAGCAAACCGAAATTCAAGCTCAGTTGAATCAAACCTTTAGCAAAGTTCGACCCAAAGTGTTTCTACTAGTGTTTCTAACCATTTAGAGTTAGTCAATTCTGTCAATTCTGGGTTTTTTATGTGTACAAAGCTTCACCATAAATGGTTTGTAGTTTTCTATTTACTTTCATAAGCATTATACAAGGACATTCTTCAACTGGTGAACATTTTTTTTTGGTATGTGACACATGCAAAAATTTGCTAAACGAAAAATGACAAGTAAAGATTTTAACAGTTTAACTGGAAACATACAGTATTTAAAATGTTTCTTCAATCCATTATGTATTGTTATATACTGAACATTATTCGCTAACACATTTCATTACTTTTCTATAAGCACAGCAAGAATTACCGGAGAAGTGCGCTACCGGTATCAAAATGTTCACATTGTTTAGAGTACTTGAATTGAATGATTTTATAAGAAATGTTTTCCATCTGCTTAGAATGAAAGATGAGTATTGTAAAACATCAATCGTCTGTTATGTTCCACTTCTGTTGTGTTTCACTTCTTGAATATGTATCTAGGTAACTTGGGTCAACTCTAACACAAGCCTCAATTCAAAATGTAAGCAGAAATTAAAAAAAACTGTGATTAACCCCTTAACGACGGCCCCATCGGGAAACTACGTCCTCAGAAAGTGGGCCTTAATCCTAGAGGACGTAGTTTTATGCATCCTCTTTGGATTGATGCCCACTGGCCTGAGGACGTGACAGCTCCATGCTGTCGGTGCCCGCAGGTAGCCGACAGCATGGAGCTGTCATCCCAGGATGCGGGCAGTCCCCCCCGGAATTGCGATCGGCGCTATAAAATGAATAGCGCCGATCGCAAAAAAGTAAATAAAACAGTGTAAAAAAGTAGTAATTCAGCTGCTATGATGGATCGGATCCATCACGGCAGCTGAAAATACTCACACGGCTTGTCGGCGGTGTCCCCCGGAGATCTGGTCCTCCCGGACCCGCCGGCGGCCTTCTGCGCATGCGCGCCTGACGATGACGTCACGCGCACGCGCAGAAGCCCGGGTGTCCCCGGCAAATTTAAAATCTCCTGGCTCCCGGCTCCTGAAGGTAGCCGGGAACCAGGAGGTGTTACCGGGGACCACTGTGAGCGGTCCCCGGGCCCGCGATCACCGCTATCCATTGCGATAGCGGTGATCGCGAAAAAGTTTAAAAAGTAAAACAAAAGTAAAGTTTCACCTCCCCTCATGGATCGGATCCATGAGGGGAGGTGAAGATACTCACCCCCGGTCCTCTGCGATGTCCCGATGTCCCGGGACCCGAAATCCCCGTCTGCGCATGCGCGCCCGATGATTGACATCGGGCGCGTGCACAGAGGGGCTCGAGCCCCGGGAAATTCAAAATTGCTCTGCTCCTGGCTGCCATGTGTAGCCAAGAGCAGAGGGATGTCACCAGGGACATGATCACTGTCATCCAATGGATGACAGTGATCATGTAAAGTAAAAAAAAGTGCAAAAAGTAAAAAAATAAAAATAAAAAAAGGGGTAAAAGGTAAAAAAAAAAAAAGTGCAAAAAGTAAAAAAAAAGTTTTAAAAAGTTAAAAAAAGCTTGCGTTTCATCTCCCCCCACGGATCATATCCGTGAGGGAGGATGAAATGACGTACCTAAGGCCTGCGGATTTATCCGCGGACCTCAACTCAGCTTCTGCGCACGCGCCCGTCACCAATGTGGCAGGCGCATGCGCAAAAGCCGTGGTTTTTTAAAATCTCCCTGCTCCTGGCTACAAAACTTAGCCGAGAGCCTGGAGATTTCACGAGGGGCCGCGGTGAGCGGTTTCTGATCACGTGTTCACCGTTATCCAAAGAATAATGGCGATCACGTAAAAGTTAAAAAAAGTGAAGCTTCATCTCCCCTCACTGATGCGATCGGTGAGAGGAGATAAAATTTTTTAACGGAGGCCTCCGTATTTGCACCCTGACGCAATCTTCTTCCGTGAACTTTCCCGTATTCTGCGCATGCGACCGCTGGCAAAACACCGGACACATGCGCAGGAGTCGGGGAGCACAGGAAACTTAATATCTCCTTGCTCTCGGCGACCAATGGTCACCGAGAGCCTGGAGCAGTGACGGGTGGCCTCGTTGAGCGGTCCCCGGTCACGTGAAAAAATGGTAGCGATCTACCTTTGGCCGGTCTCACATGACCGCATAGGAATTACGGATTCCGCATGCGTTTGATTAGCGGTAATACGCAGATCAATCGCATTGGATTACACAATTCCGTTCACATTAGTGGGTTGGAATTGCGTAATCCACTCACAGAAAAGAGAACGCAGTAGGTTCTATTTTACCGCGGATATCGGCAACATAGAGCCCATTGTGCTCCATGGTCGTGGATATACCCGTAGCCCATACGCAACTACGTTGTATACGGGCTGCGGGTACCCGCGTCATCGCTAAGCGACGGTGCGGGAAATACAAACAACAACAAAAAAAGTGTACTGCGCATGACCGCCCGTGTAAGTAGGCAGTTATGCGCAGTACATTACGCGGCCGTACGCAGGGTCACAGCCGGGCTCACAGCCGGGATCCACCTTCGGCTGTGTGAGCCCGGCGTTATTCAGACCGCTACCTGTAATACGCAATTTACAAGAAGCCCCGGGAACGCTCGCCTTCATGCAGTTCCAGGAGCAGCTTGTTGAGCGCCTTCTGTGTGAGACCGCCGCACCTCATCAAGCTTACGGAGACTCACAGAGCGCCACTTTTTACACCCCATCCCCGCCACTGAGGTCAAAAAATGACTCCCAAAAAGCATGAGAGGAGGGGGGATACCCGGTTTTATTGCCCCATGTGCCCATCCCAACCAGCCTCCATAATTACCCGTCTTTGGAAATACTACACAGTTTACATTATTACTTTTATCTAAGATTTGGGGAACGCCGAAAAGGGCATGGAGGGGGAGGGGGGGATTTTAGGGAGTCAATTTTTATTCCGCACAAATGAGCAATGGGGCCTGGAATGTATTCAGTTATGCCCTGCAATCCAACTGGTGTTCCCTCCATTACAGGCCTTGCCATGTTTCCTGTAAGTAGATTAGGGCCACAATTGGTATGTTTTTGAACACGGGACAAACGGGGGTATCCATTTTGGGGTGAACGTCTTCATTCCTATGTAAACTGTACAAAAAAAAAAGTTTTTAAATTGACAAAATTGCCAAAAAAATGAAAATTGTAATTTTTTTCTTCTGCTTTGCTGAAATTTATTCAAATACTGTGTGGTCAAAATACGCAGTACACCCCTAGATGAATTCATTAAGGGGTCTAGTTTTTAAAATGGGGATATTTGTGGGGGTCTTTATAGTTTTGGACGCTCAATGACTCTATAAGTGGGCAATGGGGCCTGGAATTTATTCCGTTGTTCCCTAAAATCCAACGGGTGCTCCTTCCATTATAGGCCTAGCCATGCGTCCTTTAAGTAGATTAGGGCCACAAGGGGTATGGTTCTGAACACGGGACAAACAGGGGTATCCATTTTGGGGTGAAAGTCTTCATCCCTATGTGTGCTGTACAAAAAAAACCAGTTTTTAAATTGATACAACTGCCAACAAATTGAAAATTGTAATTTTTTTCCTACTGCTTTGCTTAGATTTATTCAAAAATTGTAGGGTAAAAATACACAGTACACCCCTAGATAAATTCGTTAGGGGGTCTAGTTTTCAAAATGGGATCATTTGTGGGGGTTCTCTGTCGTTTTGGCCGCTCAAGGGCTCTACAAGTGTGCAATGGGGTCTAAATCACCTTCATGCTAAATTTCTGTTCTGAAAGCCACCGACTACTCCTTTCATTTTGGGCCCCGTTGTGCATCCAGACAAAAGATTAGGGCCACAATGGGTATGTCTCTGAACACGGGACAAACAGGGGTATCCACTTTGGGGTGCAAGTCTTCATTCATGCGTGTGCTGTACCAAAAAAGCAGTTTTTAAAACGACAGAATTGCCAAAAAAACGAAAATCACAATTTTTTCCTTTTGCTTTGCTTCAATTCATTCAAAAACTGTGGGCTCAAAATGGGCAGTACACCCCTAGATAAATTCATTAAGGGGTCTAGTTTTCAAAATGGGGTCATTTGTGGGGGTTCTCTTTGATTTTGGCCGCTCAAGAGCTCTACAAAAGTGCTATGGGCCTAAAACTCCTTCAAGGAAAATCTATGTTCTTAAAGCCACCGACTACTCCTTTCGTTTTGGGCCCCATTGTGCATCCAGACATAAGATTAGGGCCACAATGGGTATGTCTCTGAACACGGAAGAAACAGGGGTATCCATTTTGGGATGAAAGGCTTCATTCATGCGTGTGCTGTACAAAAAAAGCTGTTTTTAAAATGACAGAATTGACAAAAAAATGAAAATCACAATTTTTTCCTTTTGCTTGGCTTGAATTCATTCAAAAACTGTGGGGTCAAAATGGTCAGTACACCCCTATATAAATTCGTTAAGGGGTCTAGTTTTCAAAATGGGGTCACTTATGGGGGTTCCCTTTGGTTTTGGCCACTCAAGAGCTCTACAAAAGTGCTATGGGGCCTAAAACGCCTTCAAGCAAAATTTATGTTCTGAAAGACACCGACTACTCCTTTCATTTTGGCTCCCGTTATGCATCCAGACATAAGATTAGGGCCACAATGGGTATATTTCTGAACACGGGAGAAACGGGGGTATCCATTTTGGTGTGTAAATCCTCATTTTCATGGGCTCTATAGGAAAAAAATATGTCTTTAAAATGACATATTTGCAAAAATATGAAATTTTATTTTTTGTCCCCTAAATTGAACTAATTCCTGAAAAGAACTGGTGGGGTCAAAATACTCATGACACCCCTCAGTGAATACACTAAGGGGTGTAGTTTTTAAAATGGGGTCATTTGTGGGTGTATCTATTATTCTGACACTTATGAGCCTCTGCAAACTTGGCTTGGTGCAGGAAAACAAAGTGCTCCTCAAAATGCTGAAAAGTAATGTTAAATTTGTACGTCCTCTAAATGGTTAAAAAAAACACAAAAGTTTTTCAAGTGTGCATTCAGAATAAAGTAAACAGATGGAAATACATATCTTATCAAAATTTTGTACAGTATGTTTGGACATATTTGAGATATTACGGTTGAAAATGTGAAAAAATGACAATTTTTTCAAAATGTTTCCAATATTGGTACTTTTAATAAATATACACAAATTATATCGGTCTCTTTTTACAATCTAAATGAAGTACAGCATGTGGCGAAAAAACAATGTCAGAATCACTGGGATATGTAAAGCCTTTACGGAGTTATGCCACGTTGAACGACGCATGTCAGATTTACAAAATTTGGCTCCGTCACTAAGGCGCAAACAGGCTTCGTCACTAAGGGGTTAAACTATCTATTCAAAATCGTTAAGTAACAACAATTTGCATCCTAGAAGAAAATGTAATGAAAAATAATTTTAGGTGACTTATAGGATTGTATTTGAAATGCATATACTGACCTGCCATAACTTTTGAACCACTGACATATGAAGTGAATAATATTGATTATTTTGTGACAATGCTGCTCATCAAGGGGTGGGGTATATTAGACAGTAAGTGAACAGTCACTTTTTAAAGTTGATGTGTTGTAGGTAGGAAAAATTGACAAGCATAAAGATCTCAGTGATGTTGACAAGGGCTAAATTATGATGGCTAGATGACTGGTGGGTCACAGCATGTCCAAACCAACAGGTTTTTTGGGGTATTCGTGTTTTTCAGTGGTTAGTACCTACAGTACTAAAAGTTGTCCAAGGATGGACACCTGGTAAACATGTGACAAGGTTATGGGCACCCAATGTTCATTGATGCATATAGAGTGAAGGCTGGGCCAACTGGTCTGGTCACACAGAAGAGCTATGGTAGAACAAATTATTCAAAAAGTTAATGCTGACTATGATAGAAATATTGTCAGAGCACACAGTGATTTGCATCTTCCTACAAATGGGGATTTGTAGCTGTAGATAGACTAAAATGCCAATGTTGACACCTGTCCACTACCAAAAGTACCTACAATGGGCAATTGGGTATGAAAAAAGGACCATAGGGCAGTAAACGATTGTAGCCTTGCCTGATGAATCATATTATCATTTACATCATGTGAACAGCCAGGTGAATGTGTTTTACTTACCTAGGGAAATGATGGCACCAACAAACACTCTGAAATTAAGGAAAGTCTTGGGTTCATAAAAATCTTGCGTCTTGGCATTCATGCAGGTCTTATTTTGACACGTATTACCTACCTAACATTGTCACAACCAAGTATACCCCTTCATGACAATGGTATTTTGTAAAGGCGGTGGCCTTTTTCATTAGGATAATATGCTGTGTCAAACTGCAAACATTACTCAGTAATGGTTTGAGAAACTAGAGTTAAAAGTATTGACTTGGTTTCCAAATTCCCCAGATCTCAACTCAACAGAGCATCTGGGGCATATACTCAGAAAATAACTTTGATATGTGAAGGCCCTACTTTGCAACTTTTCGGACTTAAGAGATTGGCAGCTAACATCTTGGTGTCAGATTCCATAGGACATATTGATTGATGTTCTGGAGTCCATGTCTCAGTAATTCTGACCTGTTTTGGTGGATAGGGGAACCTAAAATAACTTGAGAGATGTTCTGGAGTCCACGTCTTTTTAGGTCAGAGATGTTTTGCTAGCATGATAGGAACCTGCGCAGTTTAAGGTTTTGATAAAATGGCTGACTGATGTAAAACAGAAGCATAGTCTTGGCCCTTAATAGAAAATTTGCAAATGCTAAATGTATTTAAATGTTGTTTAATCAACCTAAGATACAAACTTTGGCTAGAGCCACTTTAATGGGGAGAAAATGTAGCTCATAGCAGTGGGTAATTTGATGTAGTGATATAGCACCATCTGTCTAAGGTCAAGTAACATTATAGTCATCCTTAGTATGATTAATTTTATGGGGTTGATGGTATGCAAATTGTGCAAAGTGTTCATTCAGCTGTGTGTGCCATATTCAAGTTGCGTGACTGTGCAGCTATCCCCATCCTTCACTACACAGCATGGCCAGTCATATGACTGACATTCAATTCAGGGAAGGTCCTTTACCGGGTAAAGCTTACTGCTAGCAGCAAGCATGACTGTGCCGTGAACTGTTATATAACTATGATGTAGTCATGTCACAGTCCACAGGTCAGCAAAAACCCTCTGGCAGCCACTTGTGGCCCACAAGCTATATTTTGCTCAAGCCTGCTCTACAGCATGTATGCTTGAGATACAGAATGTAGCTGCTGAGCTCCCCTGAGCATGGTAAATGACAGTAAGCTCATGCTTAACTCTGTATTCCCCCCACAAACATAAAATATAGAACAATCTTTTTTGTTGTGACAATTGACTTCAGTTTACAATTGAACAATTGAATCCTGGTGCTTCAGTTTACTTCTTTGTTGCAATTTCTAAACAACTTTAAGGAAATAAATGGAATTACATAAATATTTTATAGTAAAAATTCTAAACAATCAAATACAGCGGTTTTGATAAGTGTTGAGCAAACTGAACAAGCAGAATTCTTTGCTAAAAGTTCAGATCGGGGAAAAACTGAACTAAGCTTTTAGCCAAGTTCATCCCAAAACAGTGTTCTACCGGTTCGGTTTGCCCAACACCAGTCCTGAATACTGATGTATAACACTGTCTACGAGCTTTGAAAGCTCTGTATTTATGGCTTCTATGGCTCTTACACAGAATTATACACAAGTATTAGGGCTTTTGGCGAATTTCTGGTTCGGTTCAAGCTAATTCAGACCAAATTGAACTTTTTGCAAAAGTTTGGTGAGCCAATTAAACCAAAATTTTCAAACGTTTGCTCATCAGTAGTTGTGATGCTTGTTTTTTTTATTATAAAGCATTGTGAACTATTCTTAATTTTTCTTCCAGAGGTCTAGACAGAAGAGTTGACAAATTAAAAACATCATGTTCCCTTCATATGCTGGTTCCCCCACTTCTCTCTTCCCGATAACTAGAGATGAGCGAGCACCCAAATGTTCGAGTCTGCGTTATTCGAGTCGAGCTTTTCATAAAATTTGAGAGCTCTACTCGAGTAACGAACCCCATTGACTACAATGGGAGACTCGAGCATTTTTGCATGTGGGACACCGTGGGCCGAGCCTTTTTTTATTTTTCCCTAGGTTCATCTCTCTCTCCCCTCTGTTTGCCAGACAAAAAATTTGCCAATGACGCGGACTGTGTCGTGGTGGGGAGGGGTCAAAACAGGCATGTCACAGCGGGGAGGAGCCAAAAACTGGGGCGGGGTCGAACACGGCTTGATGCTCGTTTGAGTAACGAGCACCATCGAGTACGCTAATACTCGAACGAGCATCAAGCTCGGCAGAGTATGTTCGCTCAACTCTACCGATAACTGTTCTCGTTTATTACCCATTCCGACTTCTTGAATGGAAGAAGAATGGGTTGACCTTCAGGCTTGTTTACATCCCCAGTTCCCGATGGATTGAATGTGGAGGGGAAATCTTAATCAAAGAGGAATTAAGATGTATCCAATAAAAAAAAATATTTCTGTCCATATAGCTGGATGAACAAAAGGTAGACAAGACTTTTAAGGACCCACAATGATGCAGAGCATGGTTTTCCCTTACATTTTAACATTATCAATACCACATTACCAAGCTTAACAAGTTATGCATTTTTAGTATCAACTTCGAATGAATAGTTTAGGATTAGTGATCCTTTAAAGTATCCAGTAACTAAATATCACAATAAAAAGACGGCCATTCTGAAATTACCACAATATACTAGCAGATTTAAAATTTCTCTGCTATTTGTCAGCTTCCATTCTGGCAAAAACAAGACTCTTAATTAAACAGTGCTCTACATTATATAAATGGCCAGAGCTCTCAATAATAGCAGACATTTATGAAGCAGTGCATAAAATTTTAATTGATCAATCAACAAAACCTGTACATTGGGATGAAGCAATACAAGTTCTGTCACTGCAGTGTAATGCTGATTGTACAATACGCATAGAAAAGTACCATAAACTTTTTTGGCCTAGATGATAACAGAAAATTGCAGAGCTGAGTGATGCATGCAAATGAGTATTGCAGATATTACACTGCAACTTTGCAAACAGAAGTAATAAGTGACTATAATGCACTGACAGCGTCCATAAATCACACAGCGCTAACAACTGTTGCATGATTCACATATTTCCTCCATTCCGCTATTCTAGTTTGCTTAGATTTATTTTTACTTGCAATGTAATATTTTCTCTTTACCATGAAGGCATCTAGTTATGAAGTCAAATATCTTTATATTAAGGAATTTTGCTACTCTAGATTGCACAACTGAGAACTACAAAGTAGTTTATACATTCCGGTCTATGTCTTCCTAGCCATTTTCATAAGAAGGTTAATATGACATTGCTGAACATTGCATTGAACTTAGTATTTCTACGGTCGGCTGCACATGGGCATATCTGCATTGCGGAACCCGGAGCAGGCACCCACCTCCGGAGTCGGCAGGAAATACCGCCCATAACATGCTATTAAAAAACGCTTTTTCCTGCACGTGAGCGGAAATCAATTGCGATTTTCCATTTGCAGAGGAAAAATCGCAGAATGCTGTTTTTGCACGCATTCCACACAGATGGCTTCTATTGAAGTCAATAGAAGCCGTCCGACCCGTGGCCCTTCTGCAATCTACATAGCAGGGTTTTAAAAAAAAATCTGTACTTCACATGTCCGATGGCTCGCTGTGTGGACCATCCACAGTACAGAAAATGAGAAGAAAAGACAGATACGCGCGGATGCCGGCTGGGCACAGGGTTGGATTCCGCTGAGGGCTCCCGCATATAGAATCCAACCCAGCTGTGTGCCACTGGCCTAAGAAGAAACTGTAGTTGGCAAAGAATGGGCTACTCCTAAAGCCTCCATACTGCACTTGTAGCTTGCTTGGTCTATTTAGTGGATGCAACTGCACCCACTAGTTCAAGTTTTTGAACATTATACATGCAGTTAACAAGCTCCTTTAAAAAAGTACAATTAAATAATTATCAAGAAAAGGTGAGGTTGATCATATTTTACCGGTATTCTTATTACATGCCTGCCAAGGCACGGCTTAACAGACTGCAATAGATGGCAGCCCTCTGATCCTTCTCTAGGCTGTAAGCTGCCATATGAACCCATCAGTAACCTACAATTGTGTCGTGGGGGGCCACTTCATACCACCCATGACTACCTGTCATACATTTATCGTGGGAGATCCTTATGGGGTTAAACATATCATAAGATGTCTTTAAGTGGATTTCTTCTGTAAAAGCTTTGTAGAATATTTAAGCAGGTTTTCTAGGATTTCACATTATGGCTGGGTGTTGTATTGTAGCTCAGCCCAGTCAAGTGAATTGAGCATTGGCTAGTGATCTCTCTCATTATCTATTTATATCAAGGACTGTGACAGTAACAAGGGAACATCTGCTAAGACTAGAAGAAATAAGGTTTTTGCACCAACATAGAAGGGGATTCTTTACTATAAGAGCAGTGAGACTGTGGAGTATCTGTTTGAGGGAGTGGTAATGGCGAACTCTGTAAAAGAGTTCAATATCACATGTTTTATTACATTAATACACTGCATTACTTCAGAAGGCTTGTTAATCCAGAGATTTATTCTGCCAGATTTGAAGTCAGAAATAATTTATTTTGCCTAAAACAAGCAGCGTCTAGTTCTTAAAACTATTGATGCAAACTAATGCTCACTATGCATCAGATAGCCAGAGAAGTGGTGTGGCCATCTTTGTATGTCCAGGAGTGGAGGGTCATTTTAAGAACAAGATACACCCACATGTGTATAGGAAACTCTTCTGTACCTTTGTTCTGCTGTTGGTTGTGGGACAGGTCACAAATTATTGGTTTTTCCAAGGATAATCTTTAAATGTAAATTCCTAGAAAACTTTTAAGGCCCATTAAGACACAAGGGTTATCGCTCAAAATTCGCTCATAAATTGTATTTTGAGCGATAATCGGTGCGTGTAAATGTGCCAATCTTTCAGTTTTCCGCCAAATGATGGAGTTCAGTTCGGCTTGAAATCCATCATTCAGCAGAAGAGCTGATAAGAAGAACCGCACGCTGTGCTCTGCCCAAGGACTGCTGAGAACAGCTGATTACATTGTCTCAGCTGTAATCAGCACAGCAGAACAAAGAGAATTTATTTAGAGAACAGCGGGTGGTCCTCTGAATAAATTCAGCTCCAGGTGGCCCACACACTACTTCTTGGTACTGATAGGCATTAATACCAATTAGTATATTATGCAAAATGATTGCTCAAAAGACATTTTTGTGTCTAAATGCACCCTAAAAGCCCCTTCACACAAGCATATTTATACATGCAAAGTTTGCACGCGCAATATGCAGAGGATAGTACCCATACGCAGAGAATGGTTTCATTCTTATTACTCTTTTTTTGTCTGTGCAAAAAAACCGCAGCCTTCTTTATTTTTGTGTGCACTTGCTCACCAAAGGTTCCCATAGAAGTCTATTGGAGGTGCACAAATGCGCACTCAATACACGTGCAAATGCACAATATGCTGCACAGTTCTGCGGCAAAAAGAACACATCTGAAACTCATTTGGCTAATTAGCCTTTAAAATCATGATGGGGGAGTGTTCTATACCTATGTGAACTGGCCCCACTAGTGCAAACCATACAGTAACATGTGCAAAAGTGCATTGTTCACAGCGCAAATGTGTTGTGCTTACATGAGTGTTTTTGTGCATACACCTGTGTGAAGGGGTCTTAATAGTTATAGTCTCCAATTTAAAGGTTACAGTTAACAATAAGCACAAATGCTGGAATTAAACTACATAGAATTTCAATAATCAGCGAAGGGCTCATTCACACGGTGTTCCTATGTGCGCAAAAATCTCGTGCGTAAAAAACTTGTGGCTATTAGAATTAGAGGAACCTTATGGGAACGTTCAGATGTTTTTTGCGCATCTAAAATTACTTCAGCTGAATGTTCCTATAGGAAACCATTGGCTCTAATAGCCACAAGTCTTTTATGTGTGATTTTTTGCGCACTTAGGTCCCCGTGGGAATAAGCCCTTAAGTTATTTTTGCATATGTAAACATAATTTTTAACAATTCAGTCATTTTAATTAAACCCTCCAAACCACTTTTTCTGACTACCTGATGCACACTGTGCATTAGTATGCATTAATAGTCTAAAGGCCCATTTACAGGCAAGACAATCTTTCAAACGATTGAAAGTTCGACAGATTTAGCAATCGTTTTGCATAAAGTGTTAATGGACACTAATGACTATTAACACTTTATCGGCTTCATTTGCATGTAAAGGGGGCCTCTGGGAGATGTTTGCAGAGCACATCATGTGGTCTGAGCTCTGCATACAGCTCCATCGTTCTGTCGGCAGAATACAATGTAATCTCCGCCTCCCGTGAAAGCACAGCATGAGGTCCCTGCTATCTTCTCTCCAGCTGAACAATGGATTTTAAGCTCACCTCAACATCATCGTTCAGCCAAAGAGTGAATGATGGCAGCGTTTACACGCAACACATTATCGCTCATATGCCATCGGTTGAACGCATTTTGAGTGATGATCGTTGCCTATAAATGGGCCTTAAGACACTATATGCTGCTTTGATTAACCAGTGCTGTCCGTGTAAGCAGCACTAACCAGTCAGAGCACCATGTAGTGTCTTAAACTACCAATGCATACAATGCCCAGTGTGCATCAGGTAGTCAGAAAAGCAGTTTGCCCATCTTTGTTTTGACCAGAACCAGAGAGTCCCTTTAATTTGAATTGCAATATTTTTTAAAGTAATTGCTATTGATATCTGGTATTTTGATATATGTGTTATGCTGAAGCTTGGTATTTCATTAAATAACCTCACCCTAGCTATTCTGCACTCCGAACATTCACTTGTCCACAGTAAATAGTAGAGCACAAAAACTTTCTTTAAGTGCCTTTTACAGAACCTACAAATAAGTTAACAGCCATTGATTTTCTCCTCTTACTCCATTACAGAGGGTTGAAGGAGTCATTCTCTTTACAGAGCTTGGTTCAGAGCCAAATAGATACAAAAAAGAAGAGTTTATGCTCATGAGCAGATTTATCTCTTGAGTCACCTATGTCATTTTTAAAGCCATTTTAATGTTTATCATCTACTCTAGAAATAAAAGGCCTAACGTAATAAGAGTTGAATGATGTCAGGCCACTGGCGGTATTGAGTAAAGACTCACAACATTAACTTTGCAAGCATATATCTCTCTTTAAGGTGACATTAATCCTTAGAAGTAGCCAGGTTCAATACATTTTGGTTTTATATTGTCTTGATCAGATTTAGTGATATGTTCTTGGTAGATTTGCTTTAGAAGGTCTTGTCTTGGCCAAAAAGCCATCATTACGTTATTCACTCCTGACTCTTATCTTTAATATCATTGTGGTTACATTATAGCCTATTCACATAAATACATTTCATCTTGCTTGTGGTAAATATCCATCTGCAAGTGAAAGTAAATGCAATGGCTTAAGGAGTGGTCAGCGTCATATTTGTGATCTACTAGCACAGCTGAGGAGACGTAAGTTCTGTTTTTTAGGTGTATAATCATGTAGCTATTGAGGAACGTCTGTTTAAGATTGGTTTCACACAGGTGACAAAATCCTGCAGTTTTCCCATGCTTTCTAATGGGTTCCTTCACATTAGCAATATTTTCTAGGCTGCCACAATAAAAATTGTGGCATGCTGAATATTGCTGTGATTTGCATTGTTTTGTAGCCCATGTTTCTCTATGGAGCTTTCCTTCATGTTGCATCGCATCGCACAAAAACGCGGTTTTCGCGTGGTCCAATGCAACTTTTACAGAAGGAAACCCTACTGTTTGTCCCTAAAATAAACCCTAGCTTACATAACAGGCGCTGTCCGCTCTGCCACACTTCTCCTCTGCATCTCTGGAACACTTACTTGTAGCTCCTGGTCAGAGACTCAAAATCCCCACCTCCAGGAACTGCTGGCTCTGATTGGTTCTCAAGCACCGCGGCTCAACCACTCACTGCAGCGCTTGATGAAGCAATCATAGCTATTCCATGCGAGGGCTGTGATTGGTGCATGGGGTGCTGCAGTGATTGGCCGAGCCCCGGTGCTCAGAGCCAGCTCTTCCTGGAGGTGAGATTTTGAATTTCTGACCAGGATGCGCTGACTGAAAACAACAAACAAGTGTCCTGCAGCTGCAGAGAAGAAGTGCGGCGGAGTGGACTGTGCCTGTTAGGTGATGTATTGTTATTTTTAAAGGCAGCCAGGGCTTATTTTTGGGGTAGGGCTTAAATTTCAACACCCTCCCCCCCAAAAAAAAAATTCCCAGCTAAAAGCAGTTGCACAGAACACAGCTGCAATATTGCTGCAATTTTCTTTCAGCGATATCGCTGTCACCTATGCAAAAGAGGCCTACATGCTTGTCCTCTACATTGGAAGGCGCAGTCATCAGCCGTTGATTTTCATCATTAATATCTGGGACACACATGCTCTTTTTTTTTTTTGCAACATCTGTGCATTGTACTGCATATTGTACATGGTTTAGTTTTTTCATTCCTTTTCCTTTAGACTATATTCTTTATTTGTGATGTTATATGTATTACTATATATGCTACAGGCCTACGTCCCCAATGATTTGGCACATATTGGCTCAGGTAAATGTGTCCAAAGTGCACATCCTTCATGAGAATTTTGGAGGTTTTGTACAATACAAGTGTTTTCGTTAGTCTATTTTAGTACATTTGGATTATTGGTACAGTTTATCTATTGATGTGGCCCATTGTATTTCTTTTCTTTGTGCCTTTCTATTTACTTGTTTAGTGCACATTAGGGTACAATTGGCAGAAGTTATGGCATGCGATTGATCTTACCAGGGCTAGGGTTACGTTTTAGATATGGTTTCAAGTTTTGAGCATTGATAGGGCAAGTGTTTTGTTACTGCTCTCCTGGACCATTATATGGATCCCATATTTTCCTTTGGTTATATTTTATATAATTAATATATTTAATAGACTGCTCTCACAAAGGTTACTGGAAAAGGTATATTCAGGTTGTTTCCATAGTAATCTTTTAGTCATTCTTTTGTCTAAGGGCTCTTTCACACAATGCATTTGCACTATGAATGAGGTTGATTTGCGCATTGATGTCTGCGCATTGTATTGTACTTTTTTGTACACCAGGGCCTGTTAATACGCACGTGCAACACCCCCAATCCTTGATTTAAAAGGCTATTTAGCCTACTGAGTTCCAAATATATTCTTTTCCCCGCAGTTCTGCGCTATGTTTCATGCATCTTCTTGCATATTGCGTGCGTATTTGAGCACCCCCATAGACTTCTATTGGGTCATTTGGTGCACAAATATGCACAAGACAGAGCATGTTGCGCAGGCCAGAAATACACGTTCAAAAAATTTTTATGTGAATGAAACCATTGAAATCAAGGGGTTCTATTCTCTGCTTATTGCATACACAAATTTTGTGTGCACATATACGCCCGTGTGAAGGAGCCCTAAAGGCCTTTGTAAGGCAAATTTATTATGCTGCTTCTTTGGGTATCTATTTGGTGTTGCATTAAATTTAATTTGTGGGTGCAATTGGGCTGACTCTCTTAAATGCCAATCATAGTCATAGCTGCATGGAAGAGCAAAATGTGATTACACTGGGATCGGTCAAAGTCGTTCTTAGTACTTACAATTGATCTGACTCAAAAGGTGCTTGTTAGATAATTGTAAACCTGCATAACTCATAATGTCAGAATGGCAATTTTACTGTGATGTGCCATATTTATAAACAAATTCAGGGATGATAGCTGGTGCAGTTGTAAGGAGGTAGTGCTATAACCCCGTATAAAGTTCAGTCTGTGAAGTAACAGCCTTGCTAAGCAAACAGAAGTTATTGTATTGTATTGTGTGGGTGAACACTGATCTCCAGTGGTCACTTTGAGTTATTGCTCTGTATTACTATTAGGGCTCAGTCACACGGGCGCATCGGCACCCGTACACAGGCGCCGATGCGCCTGTGTGACTGAGCCCTTCCAGCAGGAAGAAGACGGCCGTACCTCAAGACAGACATCTCTCTGCAGCGCTGAAGAAAGAACACATGACCGGCAATGAAGCCGGTGCCGATGTGCCGATGTGCCCGTGTGACTGAGCCTGAAGAGAGGAATTCACTGAGACAATAAGGCCCAATGTCCATGGGCAGATCGGATTCTGCGTACGGGAGCCCACAGCGGAATCCGATCCTGCCCGCGGCCGAGGAAATTGCTTCCCAGTCTGGGTCCACTGCCTACCTGTCTGGGTCTTCTATTTTCTTCACTGCAGATATCTGCAGAAGTGCCAGTCGGCGTGCCACCGCACATGTGCAGTGGAGTTTTTTGTTTTTTTTTAAACTCCTGCTTCCCTATGGAATCTGCAGCCCGTCTGCAATTCAATTGCGGATGGACCGTGGATCGGACGGCTTCCATTGATTTAATGGAAGTCGACCGTGCGGTAACCACACTGAAATGGAGCATGCTGCGATTTGTTTTCTGGACCAAAAGGTCCGCAAAACAAATCCACATGCTTTAATTCAGCTGTGAATGCCCATGCTTCCCTATGGGTGGCTTGATTTGTGTATATCTTACGCGTGGGTGACCTGCTCAGATTCTGCAAATCAGATCTGCCTTGATAGCTGATGTGTTAAACAGGGCATTTGAGGATCTGTAATCTAAAAATCCGTAAAATACAAGTAAACTTACTGTTGAGATGCTTGTACTATACTAAAAAAAACACTTACCTCTATATATTTGGGCATCAAAACTAATCAGGAAGGTGTGGGGGCATTTTTTGTGCAAAGTGGTCTACACAATACCTGATTTTTCATATCACTTTACATATATATAGCGTATATGTGCTGTCATGCATAGCATACTGTATATCCTAAGCATTCTGTACATGCTACTTATGTGCAGCACTGCGGAGCATGAAGCATGTTCATGCCATATATAGTATATACGAGTATGTGCTACAATGCTGAGCATTTAGCCAATCCATGCACTGACCAATCTTAGTAAATAACTATATTCATGCTTAACAAGGTATTATTTTTGTGGAATATAAGATAGCAAAGAAAAAAATATAAATTATGTGAGGCTTCAGAATTTCATTACTTCATTAGACATAGTACCCAGTGATCTTCAATTTTATTAAAATATCTGAAGTAATTTACTATGAAAGTACATTATGTTAAGGCCTACTTGAATCATAGGTTGTCCCAGTGACTTGAGGTGGTTTCACACCTGTGTTTGGAGTCCTTTTAAAACTGATCATTTTTTAACTGAATGTGGACTGATTTAAAAATGAAGCAGAAATTGATGCATACATGCAAATACATTTTTGGGGTAGAGTAGCTGATTAATGGATATGCAGGTCATTTCACACTCCACAAATTTCACTCTGCACACAATGCACACAATAGATAACACACACTCCTGGCTTGTGGGTGGTGGCTGGGCTTCTGCTTCCCACTCTTCTTCCATCGGCTTCTCTTCATTTCCCTCTCCCTCCCTATCCCTCTAAGGTCACCTATTGTTTTGCTTTGCGGTGTACTGTTAAAAAGGATCTCTTCAACACTGAAGGCAGACAGAAGCCCTTAAGTTTGCTTCCCTGTCATTCACTTTAATGCAAGAGACAAAACTGGAAGATGCTTTTCATTCACTTTCTGTTTTTTGGCTGGGAAAATTAATGCTGCAAACTGTGCTTATTTTCTGTTCAGAAAAACTGAAAGAGAATGGAACGGAGTCAAACACAACCCAAACTGAGAACAAAAAATGTATTACCCTCTATGGGTCCGATTTACTTCAGTTTTTTATTTAAAAAATTGAAAACAAAGACTGAGGGACAGAGACAGATGTGAACCCCCCCCCCCCCCTAAGGGCTCTCACAGATGGGCGATTTTTTTTGCGCATGACTGCAGCTCTGTGCCCATTGCTTTCAATGGGGCGACACTACTGCCACCAGCCCCACTGAAAGCAATGGTCTGCAGGCAACCCCTGCAGTGATTATCAGGGAAGGGCTTGAAATATAAGCCCTTCCCTGAAAATCATCCTTAGCTGCTGTAAAAAATATTAATAATGAAAAAAAATACATCACCTCGCTGCCGTGTCTTCTCGTTGGCTCCCCCGCACTCTTCTGAAGCTTCTTCTTCTGCTGGGAATTTAAAAATCCCTGCCTCCTCAAAGGGCTGTGTCTGATTGACTGAGCACTCAGCCAATCACAGGCAGCGCTCAGCCATTCATTGAATGACAGCTGTGATTGGTCACAGCGCTTAGCCAATCAGAGACAGTGCTCAGCCATTCATTGAATTCAAGGAAGGGGATTCCTTCATCTCTGCAGGGAGTCCCCTTGTCACTGAACACTGTGACAGTGCTGTCACAGTGTTCAGTGATGAGGGGACTCCCCGCGGGGGAATCTTTACACGTAGCATGGACCTTCCAATGAACTGATCTTTTACAGGTGGGAATATTTTGCACCTGTAATGATGACACAGTTTGTACAGTTGTGAATGTGCACAATGGCACAATGCACAATAGACAATGGCACATTATGGGAGATGTAGTTTTTGCACTACCTGGAGTGTTCAGCTAGAAGATTGGGAGGGACATTAAGAATAATGGCAATAAGTGGAGATGTTGCAAATTTCATCCAGTCTCTAGAATATCATTTTATTACTGAAGATTGATTATGTACACTTTAATATATGACTATAAAATGAGAATAACTATAAATATGTCAATCAGGTAAGGAAAGCTAATTTTACATTATGTTTTCTAAAGCCAATGTTGCTTCCATCCTGGTTTCCGCCCTCTGTACAGAAAACTGCATGGGGACAGAAATGAAAATGGTAACCTGGATGCATCATAGGGGTGAATATTTGAGATGGAGTTTCAATCTCATAGTTTATGTCTCTAGTAGTCTTTATTTTCTTCTAAAAATGGGTTTTTATTATAATTTTCCGAATAAAGTATATAAACTAACTGGTCTATATAATATAATTGGCAAATACTAAACATGGTTAATCGCAGTTGCAGTGGCAGTGTATAGAAGAATGAGCAGCAATGTGTTAGAGAAGAGAACAAGGAGATGTAATGGGAGAGATTTCCCAACCAGTACATTTATATGCACAACGTGATGAGCTATTGTTGACATGTACACTAATAAGATCACACATACAATTTCAATTAAAATTATTCAACTCCCATTGCAAATTATATATATTTGCTAAATTTACAAACTTTCAGCTGTTTAAAAAAAAACAATCAAGCAAGAACAATTTAAATAGCTCAACACAACAAGGGGTTTCTTCAAATGCAACACAAAACTCCACTTTGAGGCCTTGTTCACACAAGGGAATTTGCGCAGCTAACTTACACGCGCAACAAGATCACGACTATTAGAACCAAGGGTTTCCTATGGAAACATTCAGATGAAGGAATTTTAGTCGCACAAGAAAATCGCAACTAAAAGAATAGGACATCAGCGACTGAAATTCCCTGTGGAACAAAAAAAATCTTGACCTATCTTTGGCGCAAAACGCAGGAATGTCTATGGGAGCTGGAAAACAAGGAAGAGGGAGGGAGTTTAGCTGTGTCCAATGCTCGGCAAAGAAGACAGGTGCCTGTATTTTACTCAATAAAAGTCATTATGAGGATTTCTACCGACCAAGGGATTTCTGAATAGCAGCACATTTTTTCTGCAACACGCCGCTCCAGATCATGTGAATGGGCAATTTAAACGTCAATGAAGCTCAGGACTCGATGGATGAAAATCGTCTATTCACACGATTTTTAGCTGAGATAGCCGCAATTTTTTTGCGTGATTAGGTCCCTCATGTGAACGAGTCGTTAATGACTACTGCAGTCCCTAAATAGAATTTGTAAGAGCACACAAATCAGGTGCTGTCTCAAACACACCTGGTGTCACAAATCAAGTTCTTCATGAATGAATGAAGCAAAAGCTGAAAAGAACACCTGGCCTACATAGAAGCATGCTCGTGCCTCAGTGATGCTCTGTGGCTGCTTTGCTTACTTTGGCACTAGTAACCTGCAGCATGTGGAGGGCAAAATAGATTCAATAGATGCAAAAGGGTACTCTACTAAATATCAATGATGTTTGTCATGAAGAGGTTGAATAATTCTGAAGCTGCAAGCATCATTAAAAGTGGCATTTTCTGTCACATTTTGAGGAACACCTTATTATATTAGTTATGTTGAACAATTCAAATTGTTTTTGCTTGAGTATTTTTATATTTTTTTGCCAACAACTAAAAGTTTGTAAATTTGGCAAATAAACCTAATTATCTACGGGGGTTGAATAATTTTGATTGTGACTGTAAATAAAATTGCACATTGATGATATTTAGTAGTATATGCTTCGAAGAAAAGAAATAAGAACAGAAGGTTGTTAATTATTGTGGATCCCTAATTTAATCTATTTACTCAAATCTGCTGAAATCTGACTATATTTCCAGCCACCTCCTGTTCCATAGTGTGGTTAATAGAGATGAGTGAACGTACTCGTAATGAGTACTTACGCACCCGAGTACCCCCATTTTCGAGTACTTCTGTATTCGCGCGTAAAGATTCGGGGGGCGCCGGGGGGCGGGGAGAGGCGCGGCGGTGCGGGGGGTAGCAGCGGGGAACAGGGGGGAGCCCTCTCTCTCTCCCTCTCCCCCCCACTCCCCGCCGCAACCCCCCGCGCCGCCACGGCGCCCCCCGAATTTTTTCGCCCGAGTACGGAAGTACTCGAAAATCGCGGTACTCGGGCGAAAAAGGGGCAGGGCCGAGCACGTTCGCTCATCTCTAGTGGTTAATTTGGATTACATTGATTATCTCAGAACTGTATCTTCGTATTTTCATATATTTTTAATTTCTTCCTATAAATGATCTGTTGACTGGCAGAATGTGAGAGGCCAAACAACTATCGATAAATGGGAGTTTGTCCAAACCTACTGAAAGTCAGGCTGTAGCAAGATACCATAATATCTCATAACCAAGAATCTTCCAGTTTACTTGTCTAATACGCTCGCAGAGGGGTTGAAAAACCATCACCAGATGTGCCTAAGTAAACCCTCTGCCAGCTCACATCCCCTGTATATATCAGAGGAGTTGGGTAGATTTTTACATGTTGGGCAGGCAAGAGGTATCATCTGTACAATAGTGTCCTTGTAAGCCCGAAGGGATTGGCACACTTAGAAGATTTATTACTAAAGTTGAAAACAAAGTTCCACCGGTGGCTGGTAAACCTAGTGCCTAGGTCATCCTCCCCTTTGTTACTCGTAAGGCGATATTTCGATTTATAGGTTTTTTTATGGTTAAGACAAGCCTCTATGGGTTTTGGAGGGGTTATTAAAAATGATTCAAAATGATTAGGGGAAGGGGATTTTGTCCCTTCGAGAGAGGTAAGTAAATGTCTTCATAACAGATATAAAAAAAAAAATATTTAGGGGGGATATTAAAGGGATCCTGCCATGTAACTCATGCTGTCTTCACTGAGGATAGCATAAAGTAGTGGTAGACATGCTGATTTCAGTGGTGTGTCACTTATGGCATAACATGCAGTGGTTCTTAAAGTACTTACAGTTTGTTTCTGCTTCTTCCAGCCATACTGATTGGCATTATTTTCAGTATTCAGCGAATTAGCTAAAAAAAACTGTCAATCAAGACAGGTAGGCAGGGTTAGCAGCACCTCATGAATAAACTGAACTCATAAAGTACATGACAGGTTCTTTTTAAATGTTTTAGCTATATAAATAAATGAGTTGCATGTTTTCTCCATATCTTCTATGTGCTTTGTGTCCCTTGACACCCAGGCCAATAACTCTATATCAAAGACTTTGTGTTGAATTAGTGACTCGGGCATACTTTGAAGATGAATTGGAAGCATGGTTTAGTGACTGTCATTTTTCACCATTTCTTGAGGCCTGCCTCAATAGTAAGAGTAGATGTCATATTAGAAGGGTTAGGGTATGAAGGGAACCTAAGAAAGGATGCTAAAATATCAAGGTCTGCGGTACAGATGTGTGTTATTAGTTACATGCAGTCTGAGGAGAATCTAACGCTCCTCTATGTGTCTACATATTTTATTCTCCAGTTCCTCTTCGTAAAATTTTTTATGCGAACAACAGGTAAAAACCAGACTCAAATGAACTTAGGCAAACTCGGGTATATCAGCTAGTAATTTATAACTTCTATGGTAGTATTTCAGAGATTGAAAAGCATTAGAAGTTGAGCAACTTGAAACTTGGTGAATTGTGAAAGGAAAATATTTTTGAGTAATTACTCAATGTTCTCCTGAGTAGGCCGAACAGTCGATGCATTAGAGCATAAATTGCATAAGGTAGCATAATAGGCAGCCAAAGCTATCTGCTATGTTCTGGGGGTCAAAGACACATTTTATCATTTTATCATAATGGTAGGAAATCTTAAATTTGAGCAATTGGGTTCTGAGTCTATTTACAAGTAGCATGCCAGATTAATTGTTCTGCCAGTAGTATAATATTTTGAGTCTCCTCAAAGCTAAATCAAGTTTCTAAGAGTTAAGCTAATAGAGCCTAGCTTGTAGTTGGGAGATTTCAGTGGCTCTTGAGGGACAGTAAGAGGATTTATTCAAGGCACGTAGAGTGTATAATTGTTGCTGGATGTCTAACGTCAGAGACTGATGTTCCTTCTTATCTTTTGAGGCAGCCTGAATAAATTGGCCTCTCTCGAAAGTCTTACGATAGCACCATAAGGTAGAGGAGGAGACCTCGTTAGTATTATTAATAATGAAAAACTCTTCAAGTGAGGATTTGGCCCAGTGGGAGTATTAGGAGCAATGAGGATATAGTTAGTTAGTCTGCAAATGCAATGTGGGGAAGAATTGTATTTTCTAGAAATATGGGCATAAATGGGGCATGATATGACTAAGATATAGCCTCAGTTTTACTAGAGATAGTTTTGGCAATAAGACGTTTGTCAACTGATATAATATGTATCTGTAAGAAAGTTTTTTGAGGGTGAGAAAACAAAGTGAAGGGTCATTCTGACCTATAGTGTAAGCTGCAAATATCATTTAAGTTGCGTTGTTTAGTTATAGCAAAGAGGGGAGAATGGTTAAGAACTTAGTGAGCACCTGTAGAGTCTATAGATTGCCACATGATCATGTTGAAGTCTCCAGCAACTATAAATGAGCCATAAAGTCTCAAACATCCGGAGAGTGCTGTGCCATATGTACCTTGCACGCCAACCAATTCAAGTTGTGGTAGATGTTTCAGTGGTCCACTGTGGGACCCCAGCTGTGGGACTGAACTCAAAGTCAGACAGGGAGCAGTGTAATCATGGGGGGAGACAGAGATATTGGGCAATATGGTGGCTGGGAACTGATTGCCCATCATCCTTACCTCCAAGAGGTTTTCTGCATAGACAACTGGGTCCAGTGTGTGACAAAGTCCATGTTGATGCTTGGACAAAGTTCTGGACAGTCTGGGGACTTCTGTTGGGTGTGTGGCTACATCATGCAATGCTCAAGGACCTGGAATATGTAGCAGACCCCAGTGATGTCATGGCACCAAATTAGTCCAAAGACTTCTCCACATAGTGCTTCTAGACCAGGCAGTAGACTTGAGGTACTTTACATGAGGTAGCATTCTTTTCTCAGTAGGACTTCAACAGGATTTTGCTTGAAAAGCATGCAGCTGAGCTGAAGTCCAGCTGTGCAGGTCTTCTGCTGAACCATATTTCCTGTCAATCCTTTTACATTGGATGTAAAAGTTTTAAGGGATCTGTGATGCTGTGAGTTTGGGTCAGTAAAACTGAGGTCAGGCTGGGACATTTGTCCATAATAGAGGCACAGAAATGTGCTTGTAATAAGCTCATGTGAAGCTAGCCTTAGAAAGGGGACAGCAACACCAAGAGCTCACCAATTACATGCTTACAACAGACTCGGCTCTGCTACAGATGCAGCAGAGCTGAATTCCTCACTTGGCATACCTCTAAATAATATCGTAATGTGTTATCTATAGTTTTACTTGTAATAAATCCTACTTGAAATAATATTTAGAAAACATGTTTTATTTTAAAAGTTACCCCATTGGTAAGATTATAACCGAGGAATGAAGGCCCTACTCTATGGGTCCCTTGCAACAAGCTGTTATTAGGAAGTCAACTTGAGCTGAATAGCTATTAGTAATGCAGAATTGCCTCAAAAATCCATAATTACCTCAAAATGCCCTCAAATAGGCATTTTAAAAGAATTACTTTTATCCAGGCAACTCATTTAAAGAGTTAAATAGCAGTTATAGCTCTTCTGTATCTTTAGTATATACTACGTTCGGTCACACTGAATGTCATTAGCTAATATATACTGCTTTCGGTCACACTGAATGTCATTAGCTGTGTTAGAGTATATATGTCTTCATGCCAAAGTTTAATGTATGGTACTTACTGAAATAATAAAAGTGAAGCCTTGGAACTATATATTAATGTAAAAGATGAATATTTAAGAGAAGTGGCTTTAATTTATTCTCATAAGGACTGAGATTAAAAATTAAAAGCAAGCCTGTATACATTATATCTAAGCAAACGTATTTGTTATCTGGTGGGACATAAAGTTCTTACGAGTTCACACTTAATAAAAATGCAAATATAGCATTAGATGCATAATGAGTTTTTAGTCTGTGTGTATGAAGTATCGGAATCACACTATAGAATGTTGATTTATGGTTAACAAAATGCGGTGTGCGTTATTGAAGACAATGCATTAATTAAGGTATAAATATTAAGATGTATAACGAATTGTAAGCTATTCTCCTATACTGTTTATGGCCAGTTGTCTATTGTTCCCTCTGAAAACAGTAGCAAACAGAGATTCTACAACAATGATGCTTAACTTAACACAATGTAGGGAACTTATATGCTGCCCTAGGCAACAAATTAAAGGTAATGCCCTATGTCCTCAATTTGCAGAAGAGAAATAGTCACACATGCACAATAACTCTCATTTGTAGTCTAAGGGAAAATGGAAACGGCAAAATAATTGTGTTCAGCTGTTTCTGGACTCTCTCCTTTACAATAATTGCGCATGCATGCAATGTATGTCCACCTCTTTGCTACAAACAGAGGCTCCCTGTTCTTAGCATCAGTTCTCAGGTATTACATTTATTATACACATATTCTTCATCGTATCTGCAGAAACATACAAAAGTTCAAAAAGCTTCAGTTGAGTAGATGACAATAGATTTTATTTGAAGAAAATACATAAAAAATATATACATTTTTCTTCTACATTTTACAAATTACTGAAAGTGTGAAGTAACTTTGTAAATATTGGTAGCACAATTCGAGGGCTTCAGGTATATCTTGGTGGCCCGAATTACTGAAAGATAATTGGAGCTCTTTGAGAAACTGAAGGCCCTTTACATGCAACGGTTGATGCTCAAAATTCGTTCAAACGGCCGAAAGTGAGCGATAATCCTTATGCACAAACGCGGACAGCCGTGCACTATTCATTCACCTGTTGTTTACCGTTGGTTTTTGCCCGCATACAAATAGTCGTCAGGCCAGTTAAAAGACGTTCCATTTGAATGGAATTTGTCCAGTCTTTTGAGCGGCTTGCCAACTTGAGGGAAAGCGTTTGTTTGCCTTGCATGCACAATGTGTACATTGTTTACTCATGCCAGGAGAAGACAGTGGAATCCTGCTGGACGTATAATCCCTCATATAAACATATGCCCACCTGAGCAAACAAGTGCTACTTAGTTTACTTCAGCTAATGAGGGTAAAAGAGATAATTTCAAGTCATTATCTGTGCATGTATAGATAAAAATTAGTAATGTTTATTAATTCATTTTAAAAGACATGGGTTTACCCTGACATGAACACACATAAATCAAAACGAAACAAAAAGAGAAAAAACCAAAGAAAACCCTGGTTTGGATTGTAAGAAGGGAGTTCAGCACTTTATATAGAAGTGAGTATATTTAACCCTTAAGGTATATATAGGGATAGTCCAAGGGGAATAGTACACATGCAATTTTGTTGAGTGATAGATGATATCAGATACGCTGTACCTTGGTAGTGTTATAACTACCAGAAAATACCAAAAAATGGCCCTAGCGTGCGGTTAGTAGGGATCTACAGATTTACCGCTTGCCGTACTACCAAGGTACAAAGAGCTTGTTTCTGGGGGTTATGGTTAAATAATAATATCTACATGCACTACAAAACCAGACCCTGAAACAATAACTCTATAAATTATTGTGGTATTTTTGGGGATTCAGTATATGCCTATATGACCATACTGGTGGCCTGTCTCCAAACGTCCAAAGGCATACATGCACTTTGTTTGAGTAAAGATTCCAGCACGAACTGCGTATCTAGACTCAACGTATCTGATATCATCTATCACTCAACAAAATTGCATGTGTACTATTCCCCTTGGACTATCCCTATATATACCTTAAGGGTTAAATATACTCACTTCTATATAAAGTGCTGAACTCCCTTCTTACAATCCAAACCAGGGTTTTCTTTGGTTTTTTCTCTTTTTGTTTCGTTTTGATTTATGTGTGTTCATGTCAGGGTAAACCCATGTCTTTTAAAATGAATTAATAAACATTACTAATTTTTATCTATATCTGTGAAGGGTTTCTAAAGAAATTACATATAGATTCTCATACCACTGTGACTTCTATTATCTGTGCATGTATTTTATGCAAAAAATGTCGTCAATTAGTTCAGGCGTTCGTCTGTTTTAGCAATAAATGCTGTATGGTAAAGGGCCTTAAGACACATCACACTTAGTGTAATCAAGATAGTTCCTCTTTATTCTATATTGCAGCAGACGTTTATAGTAGCAAATAAACAAGGGTGCATCTATCATGCACAGTAAGTAATTGCAACATATATCACACACATATACATATATGGTTTGCTTTACTCTTGAAGAGCTGGTCATGTGATTTGACCTCAATCTCCAGGCAGATTCTTCTTTTGAGTTGCATATTGCTTAATGATCAACGGTCATCTTCATTCATCTTATTCAAGCTTGAATACATATTTGACCACACCCTTTAATGATTAAAATAAGTGCACAAAATGGATACATATTGGTTTCTCTGACAAGATATTGCAGTTTTTATCAAATACATCGCTTGACTTAAAATTTATATTGGGGTGAATTCACACTAAAATTTATAGCATATTTGGCGCTGCAGGTTTTGGAGCAGATTCTTACCAGTATTTGCATCAAAATCCATGTCAAATTCTGAGTCAAAATCCATCCATGTAGATTTTGATGCAAATCTTCAGATTTCACCTTTATAATTGAAGGGGCAAAATCTACTGTAGATGTGCATCAAAATTCACATCAATGGATTTTGATGCAAAACTTGACATAGGCATTGGGGTAGATTTTCCGTTGCGGAAAACCTACAATAAATCGTCAATGCATGAAAGCATCTTTAGGGTGCATTTACATGTTCCAGATTTGCTGCATATTTTGGTGCAGATATGCAGCAGATTTCACTCCTTTGTTTGCTTCCTTCACTTCTTCCTTTTCTGCAGATTTGCATCAAAATCTGCAGCAAGTCTGACACCTAAAAGGGTCAATAAGCTTATTCGCAGACATTTAATCACTAAGGAATGGTGGAGAATTTCAGCTCCGGCCAATGGTGTCTTACCAGTTTTAATATGTTTGCAGTACTCGCAGGGTTTGGATTACCTACAGAGCAGAGACAAAAGCATAGTCAACTTGCAGAGAATGGCAACAAGAGTACAGTAAACATGCCGAGGTTAGATCTGCAAAACTACAAGCCTCGGTTACATCAGTGCTAATTAGAAGAATGGTCAGAATCAGTCCAGAGGTTGGTAGCAGTAGGAAATCCAAACTAGTTCAGGCAGACACAACTGAAGGAGTCACAATAAGATATACTCAGGCAAGGTCTGCAGATAAGCAAGTGGGTTTTAAAGTTGCGGCCGATGACATCATCTTTAGGAATCGGCTATCTCAGCAACTCAGCTACACAGAGCATAGGAGTCAAACCGGAGTCTGTAGGAGACATGGGTTGTAAATCAGTTGACCTGGATCCTTTATGGAGGTGTATCGATGCTTGAAGACGGAAGACAATATCTCAATGTCTCATTTATCTCTCTCTTCAATGCTTTGGGACTATACTGGCCAGCAGCCCTTGGGCACTGTACTAACATTGGACCACATTAAATATTTTGGTGGACAGTAGAGATGAGTGAGCATTCTTGCTAGGGGCAATTGCTCGACCGAGCATTGCCCTTAGCGAATACCTGCCCGCTCGGGAGCAAAGATCCAGCTGCCGGCGGCGGGCGGGGAGCGGCTGGGGAGAGCGGGGAGGAACGGAGGGGAGATCTCTCTCTCCCGCTCTCCCCCCCGCTTCCCCCTGCTGACTGCCGCAACTCACCTGTCACCCGCGCCGGCAGCCGAACCTTTTCTTCCGAGCAGGGAGATACTCGCTAAGGACAATGCTCGATCGAGCAATTGTCCTTAGCGAGTATGCTCGCTCATCTCTAGTGGACAGCTTATATAATAATCTCCCAGCACTCATAATTTGTAAATTGAATGATACACACTTATTATAGGATTTACAGATAGATAATACATCTATTCTCATAAATACATAGAAAAATATTTATTGATGCAAATCTACAGCTTATGAATCTGCGATTTCGAAGATAATTGGATGAAGTAAATTAAAATTCAATTGAATTGCTAAAGTATCTTCCTTATTATAACCTCTCCAAGGAGGTTTAATGATTTGACATATAGTTAAACTTTTCATCTATCAAGTTCATCTTTTTATAATTACTTCAAAGGGCAAATTCTTGGAGGATATGCAAAGGAAAGTACAAATAAATTTTCTGCATCATAATTCTGTTTTGGTGGCAGGGGAGAAAGTTTTTGCTAAACATGTTTTTTCATGTATTATTTAAGGCCTGTTTCATGGAACTGTAACATATAGAGCATGAGTACATTACATGTACATATACATTAAATCGCTTGCACGTAATATGGCTTTAAACTACTGCAAATGCAAATTTTTGCCAGAGCCTTTAGAACTTTAGTTCAATGGTATTGCAGAATAAACAAAATTAGCGAGAAGCCATCCACAAGCTGAAGTCAGTTCTGCTGTCTGAATGTTAGATCTACACAATCCTGTGATGATAGTGAATTAATGACCTCAACATTAAAAAGAGCAGTTCTGATTGGAAAGATATCAGGATATTGCTATTCATGCAACTTCCTTCCTAATATCTAAAAATCAGATCGAAAAAATGTGTGAAGAATTCTGATCATTCCCACAATTTTCCCCCCATAGGGAAGAATTGAGGTTGCTATCAAATCCTCGAAATGCCACAGTTTCAGTACTTAAACCCTTAAGGACCAAGGAGTTTTGGTCCAAAAGGGCAAGACACTTTTTAGGGATTTTACCCATGTGGTGATTTTATGGCCCTATTTTATTTTCTTCAGCTACCAAAATTATTTTTGCTGCCATTTTACCTGTGACATACAGAGCTGTTTGTGTATCTTTTTTCACAGTTTTTTCCATTTACTTTTAGTTTTAATAGGGGTAAAAAGCTAAAAATAAAGATTTTTAAAAAAAAGATTTATAGCTGTTTTTTTTAATTAGCACACTTACCCTAAAATAAAGTAGAGAAATGGGTTAGTCATTTGATTTTGGACATTTTGATATATTTTTTACAGTCGCAGATTACAAGGTGCGTATGGCAATGGTTTAGGTTGGTGTTTTGTGATCGATCCTTTTCCTATTTATATATATTCTTTTATTCTCTAATTTTTATGATTATTTTTGACACCACTTTTTTAACATCTATGTCCCCCATGATGCAAATAGGACCTCTTGGGGTCATTCACATTGTCTTTTTTTTATTTCACACTTTTCCACCATTGCTGGGTCATCTGTAGGAGCCACTGTTACAGGAGAAAACATCCCACTGTAATAACAATAGTAACTAACAGAGCTGATCAGGGTCTGCGAGGATCATTGAGCTCAGCTGCGGCAGGGGGCACCTGATCAAATAGCAGAAGTGACATCTTCGCCTTCTCTATTCACTACATAACGCTCACTGTACGTATTTGTGCAGACACCGCTAGTTCACCTGGATGGGAAAATCACCAACGCCCTTATTTAAATGGCTTTTAAGCCAAAGGAGGTGCTTGTGTGCCATTTCAGTGGTTTCATTTTCACTAGCTCTTTTCTTAGCCGTAAATATTATGGCCAAGAAAGGATAGGGCATGGCCTATCTTTCCTGAACATAGTGAATGCTACGTGCGAGAAAGATCAGGCAGGACCTATCTTATGGCATTTTCTTCACACTTCTGCGCTCTGGCATAGAGTTTGAAAAGCCGGCTAAGGTGAATAAATTAGGCACAACTACACACCATAGTGGTGAGCATAGTTGCGCCAATGGCTGTCAGAAACCACCCTGAGTGAGTCTTCAAATGGTTGTATGTGCAAAAACACACACGTCAGCTCAGCTTATTTGTGCTGTAAATGCCATGTTTTCGCACAAGTTTTTGTGCATTTTACTGTACTTTTTGCACTGACAGGGACATTTCACATTTGGCAGGACACAGCCGTGCCCTGATTTAAAAGGCAATTTGGCCTAATTAGTTCCAGATGTGTTCTTTTTCCTGGCACATCCTAATGCAAAATTCCATGGGTTTGGGGAGCTCACCGCCCGTAGATCTCTATCTATAGGGCCTTGGGGTGTGGAATGCACCGATGCCATAAATGAAGAGGTCGTGCAGCGTAATTAGTCCCCAATGTTATTGATTACCTTGCAAATTTGTGCAGTTCATTGCACAATTCTGCAGGGATCAGGAGCGCATTTGCGCCCTCCAAAGACTCCTATTGTGCCTCAGGTGCAAAAATAAAACATGTTGAGTTTTTTTTTTTTGAATGAGCGAAATGCATGCGCAAAAGCAAAAGTGTGAATAAACCCATTGAAAACAAGGTGTTCTAGTCTCTGCCAATGCGCACGCAAATTTGACTGAAGCCACCCTTTGGTGCGCAAATGCACACAAAGCAGAGCCTGTTTTATTTTTTTTGCGCAGGTGAGAAATGTGCATGCAAAATGAAAATGAGAGTGATCCATTTGAAATCAGTGGGTTCTATTCTCTACATATTGTGCGCAGAAATACCTTTATGTGTAGCCACCCTAAGGCCTCAAGCAGACGAGTGCTGTCTGCGCACAGTATAGGCACGCACAGAAAGCACTTCTCTAAGAAGCAATGATTTCCTATAGAACCGTTCAGATGAATGAATTTTAGAGGTGCAAAATCCTCGCACCTAACAAAGATAGGACATGCGAGTGCAAGATCGCATCTAAGGGTGCCTACCCACTGGCGTTGCCAATTTTCGTGCGTGAAAAACACAGCGTTTTCCGCACGTTTTTCGTGCCATTTTCGCACCTTTTTCATTAATTTGCATTGACAATCATGGGTGCATTAAGAGAAAAATAAGAAGACATATGCAACTGACAGTTCCTATGTAAAAAAATTGCAACGAAACGGAAAAAAAAAACCAAATGGACAAGAACACATTCTATGCTAATTGCTCTTCAGAAAAAACGCAAAACGCAATTCAGCATCGCAGGAAAAAAAATCGCCAGTGGGTAGGCACCCTAAGCTCCGTGGTGTGCACAAAGATAGGACCTGACCTATCTTTGGCGCATGTTTTCCATAAACTTCTATGGGAGCTGGAAAGCATGCACCATGCACCTCTGATCGTGCAAATGGGCTAACTCAAAGAGCTGGAATTCACCGTTCCCGCGATCTTTTCATGCACCGATACTGCGCGCAAACAGCGTTCGTGTGAATGAGCCCTAAGGTATATTCTTCAAAACACACATATAAAGCCATAAAGTCAGAATGTAAGGAGCAAAACATTTAATAAGAGTAATGGACTTAACAATCCCTCATATTTCTACCCAAAGACGGACATTTCCTGGCCTCTCGTTAGAAAATCCTATCCAGAGTTAAAAAGTGCTATTTCTTATTTAATTGAATGCATTTTCTAACTGGATTCACTTAACTGGCTCAGTAGCCTTAATGTCTCAAAGCAGTTGTTTTTCATGTTCTTTTTTTGTTATATCAATGCAAATACAATGGAGGTATGAAATATAAATGAACTAGAATAAGAACTGCATTTGTTCGGTTCATTTGTAAAGAATGTGTTTCCCACAGGGACCGTCTACTTAACCTATCTTTTTACATGACTACTGTGAATTTTCAGAATATAGAAGGTTAACTGTTTTTTAAAAGGTCACTTCTACTAATGACAGAACATGAGAATGTACGATGTGAGAAGACCGGAGAGAGCTTACTGTACATTGATAGATTTTCTCTTCTAATATTTGTGATAATACATATATTGCATCTATCTATCTAGTATCCCCATTGAAGCTTTTTTGCAGTCAGTTTTTTCTCTCCGCAATGTTTTAATGCTTGTTAGGCCGTTTTCACGCGGTCGAGACGCACAAATCTTGCACAAATATGAACCCTATTCTTTTGAACGGGGTCATCCACATGATCGATTTTTTTCCCCGGATCGCAGTGTGGGAACATATTGCGGCATGTCCTATCTTTGGGCGTTCCCTCGGAACGTCTCGCATCCCATCAACTATTGTTTTCAGTAGGGTCGGCACAGCATCACACTCTATGCGAGGTTAACTCATTGAAAACAATTGGAAGCACTCCACGATCCTCTGCCACATCTTTTAGGATGGCGGCTTCCCCAAAGTAAATCGAGGCGGTTTTAACACAAAAACGTCTTGCATCTGCGGGAACATCGCACGTTGGCAAGCATGATATGAGGCCATGTTTCATGGCCTGATATCACACTCGCCCATGTGAAATTAGCCCAAAATCAGCAGGAATTTATTGTATTTTAATGGCTTTTTTTCAATACTTTTTAGTACTGTTTTTTTCCATTTTGGTAAATTCTTGGGATGGTTGATTTCTGAGATTTTAAGGCCTCATGTCCGCGGGGAAAATCAGGCCCGCTACGGATTCTGGAGAATCCATAGCGGGTCCCTCCTGCCCCGCGGACATGAGGGATGAAAATAAAAATTAACTCACCTCTCGCCCGCTCCGGATCTTCCCTTCGCCGCGGCTTCATCTTCTCTCTGGATCTTCTTTCTTCGGCCCGGCGGATGCGCAGGGCACGTCGGTTGCGTGCCCCGCGCATGCGCCGGCCCGAAGAAAAAAGATACGGCCGCGACAGAGAGAAGATGAAGCCGCGGCGAAGGGAAGATCCGGAGCAGGTGAGTAAATTCTGATTTTGGTCTCTCGCGGATCCGGACGGCTTCCATAGGCTTCAATAAAAGCCCGCGGGAGCCGTCTCCGCGGGAGACCCACACGAAAATGGAGCATGGTCCAGATTTTTTCATGCTCCATTTAAAAAAAAAATCACTTTTATTGACCATCCGCGGATATTTATTTACCCGCGGGTGGTCAATGCATCCCTATGGGATGCGGATCCGCGGGCAGGAGAAGAGTTAAAATCCGCTGCGGATTTTAATTCTTCTTTTGCCCGTGGACATGAGGCCTTCAAGTCCTTTAGAGAAATTTAAGGAAAAAAAACTAAAAAAAAAGTCATACCCGGAGCATAAGAGTATGCTGCCTTTAAAAAAAATGCCACTGAATTAGAGATGAGCGAGCGTACTCGGAAAAGCACTACTCCCTCGAGTAATTTGCTTTATCCGAGTATCGCTGTGCTCGTCCCTGAAGATTCGGGTGCCGGCATGGAGCGGGGAGCTGCAGGGTAGAGCGGGGAGGAACGGAGGGGAGATCTTTCTCTCCCTCTCTCCCGCCCGCTCTCCCCTGCTCCCCGCTGCGACTCACCTGTCAGCCGCAGCGGCACCCGAATCTTCAGGGATGAGCACAGCGATACTCGGATAAAGCAAATTACTAGAGCGAGTAGTGCTTTTCCGAGTACGCGCGCTCATCTCTACACTGAATACAAAAACACCGAACAACAAACACAGAAATTTATGATACTGTCTAAATGAAAACTCTCTTTGCTCCCCATATCAACCAATTGCAGCTCAGCTTTCATTTAATATTCGGCCTTTGAAAAGGGAAAGCTGCTCTGTGATTGGTTGCTATGGGCAACAAAGACAGTTTTAATTTTAGATAGTTTTATAAATGTCCCCAAAGTGCTGCAATGTAGACTTTTAGGATTATAAAGAACATCAGAAAACTACTCACTGGGATTTCAGTGTTTAACTCCAATATGCCTTGTCTCACTTTGAATAAGGAAGTGCAAGACCTTGCCGTTGGCTCCCACAGAATCCAAGAACAAAATAAATGGTCCATCACAATCCACATAAAATCTTGAATATTTATTGAAGCTTTCACAATAAAAGCAATTCAACACATCTAAGTCCAAGCAGTTCTTAGACTCGGAAGTGTTGCAATGTTTCTATTGCAAAAGTTTTGGTAAATATTCTAGATATGGATTGTGCCGGACCATTCATTACCCTCAATATTGTACTGCAGTGATTTTTATTTTAATTCAAGTATTACCTTGCTTAGTTATCCCTTTCAGGTGGTCATGTGATCTGAATTCTGACCACCCGAGACTTACTTGGGTTTATGTCATCAGAAATTAGTCAGTTTTCCAGTCAGCATAGCACCTGCGTGATATTACATTGACTGTACCACACATGCTCTGCAGAGGGGGGCACAGACACCACTATCACAATTACTGATGATGATCACACAACTCCTGTAACACAGTAATAATATAGGAGATCAAAGCTCATCCTTCTGACTGTATGATAATAGTCTGTAGTTTATTTAGGTGAATATAGAATACAGAAAGTAATGGAAGTGTATTCCCTGCAAACAGAATATGTAATGCTGTGCTGAAGGATTATGGGAGAATTAGCAGACATGGAGAAAGTAAGCAGGGAGGAATCTCATCATCAGATAGGAGGCTGTACTGCATGGAAGTGACTGCGATCTGCATAGTAGATGTACAAACTGTGACAGGCAGTCAGGTGAGAGGTGCAGGGATAGAAAAATGTGTTTTCACTAGAGTAGCTCTTTAAAAAGTAGCATCTTGTGGTAATATTTTTAATAGAGATGAGCGAACGTGCTTGTTTAGAGCAATTACTCGATCAAGCATCGCTTTTTTCGAGTAACTGCCTAATCGGGCGAAAAGATTTGGGGGCGCCGGGGGTGAGTTGGGGGGGGGGGGGGGGAGAGAGAGAGCTCCCCCCTGCTACTCCCCGCTCCACCCCGCCATCCCCCAAATCTTTTCGCCCGAGTAGGCAGTTACTCGAAAAAAGCGATGCTCGATCAAGTAATTGTCCTAAATGAGCACGTTCGCTCATCTCTAATTTTTGAACATAAATTTAAAAAACTTTGTGAAAAACAGAAACACCACAAAAAAGGCAGCACAATACTGTGTGTAAATCTAACCTTATGTTATCTCCATACTTTCATTTGGTCATTATTTTTTCCTGTTCCATCATGGGAATAGCCAGCCCAGTATGGATCCATCCTGATGGAAACAAATGGCACCTGATGGACCTCATTGACTATAATAGAGTCCATGAGCTCCAAGCAGTGCCTTCAACACAAATGTGTACAGAGCCTTTTACTGTAATAGTAAAACTTTTTAAGTACCAATACTCTGCAGATTCTGTAATTTGCATATCTTTTATAGACACAAGCGTATCATTTAAAAGGCCTCTCCAATGAAAATACATTTTTCCATCCCTGCCCCTTCACTTGATTGTCTGTCACACTCTGGAGGTTTCCTAGATATATTGCAGTTATTTCATGCAGTGCAGCCTCCTGTCTGTTACCTATCAGGCACCATCTTGATGCAGAGATTTTTCCCTGTTCACTATGTTCTGTTAACACTTCCATGATGCATCAGCAGAACTCCTCATGGCCATCTAGAGCCAGGGCCATCTATGCCTGCTGGGAGGACACTGTTATTTGCTTCTGTTTTTTCTATTTACGTAAATAAACTACAGACAATAATCATACAGTCAGGAGGATGAGCCGTGATCTCCTTTATCAAAACTGTGTTACAAGAACCTCAAATCATCATCCATAATTGTGATAGGTGCCCTTAGCCCCCCCTCCCCCACCATGAAGATCATACGTGATAGAGCACATGTAATATCACCATCGCACAGGGATGATGCTCACTGAAAAACTGACTTCTTGCAAGAACATAAAGCCAAGTAAATCTCAAGTGGACAGAATGAGATCACACGGCCCACCTGAAGAGAAGAACTTAAGAAAGATAGAAAGGATTACCTGACCAAGGAAATACTAGCAGACTTATTTATATTGGTGGGCTAGTTACATAATGAAAAAAAATACCCTTCTAACATACTAAGAAATATACTACCAGAATTCGCCAGAAAATTATACACCAATAAAACCCAATTAGGTTTTTGCCAGACACCAAACACCTCTTCTGGAACAGAAACAGTAGTAGTGTAAACCGGACAAGTATACACACAAAAACAGACTCAGACTGGACAATACTAGAAATAGCAACACAAAGTGGGTGAAAAACAATGATGGAAATATGGGGATAAATAAGCTATTCCTAACCTCCTATGGAATGTGAGACCTTGCCTAAAAGAAAGGCGTTTGTCCTATTAAGGATGGCCCCACATCGGGAACCTCGGGGGCTAAGCTGCCTTTTAATGGATAATAGGGAAGATGTTCACTGCAAAGGGAAATAATTAAATGTACTTAGTTTAGAAGAGTATGTTTCACTGTTTCACTCCACAGACAGGACTAATAATGTGCACTCAGGTAGAGGCGAGACAAGAATAAATACACATCCATCATGGCCGACTTGCTGACTAGGAACACTTACTTAAGCATCAATTTAAAGCTCAGATAGCCATGCTAAAACATTGCAGCTATCGGAACATTAAATTGTGTGAACAAATAGCAGCCGCGAGCATGCCAACCCTACTATTCGCAAGTATGCCACTCCCCCGCCCGCCTCCTTTTTTTGTGGCCCAGCTTCCATAGGAGTCTATGGGAGTGGCTGATTTTTTTTTCTGTCAAAAGATGGGACTTGTCCTATCCTTTAACAGAGAGAAATCTCACAAAGCGCCATTTATTTCAGCGCATCAAAAAATTGTTAATCTAAAAGAACCAATAGGAGGCCATAGGATCTTTTAGATGCATTCTTTTCACATGCCTGCTCTGCATCAAAATGATGCTCATGTGAAAGAGGCCTAAGACAGACTTATAGGGCAGTGCTGACGTTGAGATGTCTCCCTGAGTTAATTTACAGATTGCTGCCAGCACACCACAATAATGTGAATGTGCTGCTTTAGGGCGCCTGGACACGAGCGGACATTCCGTGACGGGATTTCCGCCGCGGGAAGCCTGCATAGGATTGCGTTAACAAACGCAATTCTATGCTAACGGACGCAGTTTGGCCGTGCAAAATCTCACATGGCAAACAAACCACTCACCCGCCGCCAATCAAGCCGGCACATCAAACAGCCGGAGCGGGTGAGTACGCGCTGGTCCCTGCAGGCGCTCGGGTCGGGTCCTGCGGCGAGAATGCTCGCCGCTGGATCCGACCCGCCCGACTGCAGGCGGCCTTACAATGCATATTTCTATGCCAAAGCATTTCCTTGCACGAGCTATACAAAAAGCTCATAGAGCAGAGCTGTCAATCACTGTGTTTACCATATGTATATATATATATATATATATATATATATATATATATATATATATAATGTTTTCTCCAAAATTAGACCTACCCTGAAAATAATCCCTACCCTAATTTTCAGGGAGGCTTGAAATATAAGCCCTACCCCAAAAATAAGCCCTGGCTGCATTACATTAAAAAAATAAATAAATACTTACCTAGCAGGCTCAGGCCAGGTCCTCCTGCTGCTGTCCGGAGCTCCACCATGTGTCCTGCAGTCCTTGCTCCCCCACAGAAGATCACTTCCTGCTTACGGGAATCATTAATCCTACCTCCAGGAAGCGACAGCTCTGATTGGTTCTCGAGCACTGCTCAGCCAATCAATGTAGCGGTTGATAAACCAATGCGATGGCTGTGATTGTTTCATCAAGCACTGCATTGATTGGCTGAACAGTAGTCAAAGAACCAATCATAGCCATCGCATTGTGGAGGTGGGATTTATGTATTGGCCAATCAATGTCACGGCTCAGCATGTCGGAGCTCTGGAGAGCAGTGAGAAGGAAATGGACCAAGCTTGCTGGGTAAGTATAAAAAGGCATCCCCTGAAAATAAGACCTAGTGCCTCTTTTGGTCAAAAATGAATATAAGATAGGGTCCTATTTTCGGGCAGACAGGGAACATGTGTATATATATATATATATATATATATATATATATATATCTTTTTTTGTTTGTTTGTTTGTTTTTTTTTGGGGGGGGGGGAGCATGCACTAATTTTTCATAGTTTTTGCCATATAAATAAATTGGATTTGTCATGATCAGGTGTTTTTACAAAAAAATGCTGCAAAAAACACCCACTAGTGCAGATGTGCCCTTACTGTGTCATTATAAAACTCCCATCATCACTGTAATACTGATTTGAGTACCTGTGCGACACAGATGGCTCTGACTTTATTCATATAATTCGCAGCAATTTTATAGACGGCATACAGTTTTGGTACAAGTTGTTATCATTTGATTACATAAATGTAGTTACAAGATGAGGAGAAGCCTGTCATTTAAATATTTACCGAATGCATGCAGAAAACAAAATCCAATGACAACAGTTTTTCGTTGCAATGGACTTATTTTGTTTTCCGAGGGGAAATCACCGTCTCACACGTAATCCTTTTTAGCTGACTGCAGTCATTGTTTTAATCAACTGGAAAGTTCATCGTCAGTGCTAAATAGCCGCTAAGAAGAGGATTTTGCAACAATAATGTGAGAGACAAGTATTTAGAAAGATTGTGTAGCTGTTCTTGTCAAGAGATTCAGGGTTTTGAGAAATCCCCTGGAGGTCAGCATGAATGAAACGCTTTTTTTTTTTTTAGCTTTTGCTTTGTGTTTCTCCTTCCTGCATTAAGAAGTAACGGAGACTTTCAGCGTGTAATACCCAGGAATTCACCACCAGGTGGTACTCCTTTTTCCCGTATAAATATCATGTTACTGGTTAGAGTATGCAGAGCGCATGATGAGTTTACTGTGTAGGAAAGTCATACAACTCATCGCTTTCTGTTTCCCTTCAAGTGCATTTTTCACACTGGGATGAATTTACTCAGCATGTCAACTTAAGTCCAACGTCTGCATCAAATCTAGACACAGGGCTAAGCTGCCACATTTCCTTTGACAGATATATCATAGAGGGAAGATTTCAGCAAAAAAAAATAAAGCATTTTAGATCTTACATGATGTGACAGTATATTATATACATATAGGAAACATGCTGTAAGCCAAAACTAAACTACAATGTCAGAATGTGAAAGCATCTTCTAAAGCACATTGTAGCAATGTCATGCGTGAATGGGAAGTATGAGGAATCTAAAGCACAGATAACACTCTGACCTGGTGACCCCCTAACACTAATTCAGAGACCATTCACCATCTTTATCAGTGGACTGTTTAAGGATGTATTTATTTATCTCTACTCATCCTGTTGTGGTATTCTTTTAATTGAAAATTAATCACATCCATGTCTGTGCCTTGTCATAAATCATGCATTTTTGTTAGCTATTAAAAGGTATCATATTTACAAAATTTACTTGGTTTCTCTTGCTGGAAACAATCACATTTTTCTGTACTGGCTAATATTGTACCAAACTTTTTTCATTACTGTTTCACACGGCAGAAATCTGTCCGTTGGCATTAGCCCTTTAGTGATTTACAGAAAGTTCATAAACTTTTAGAACTTGCAAACTATTTTGAAAGCTGAAGTGTTGGTCACTAAATAGAATGGGGTAGCTTATCTAGTAATCCCCTTGTCCGTTGCTCTATTTTGTGCTCATATGTGCACCCAAGGCATCACAGAAGTCTATGGGGGTGTGCAAATGCACACCCTGTCCGTACAGAATAGAGCAACTAACTGCACGATTTCGCAGTATTATGATAAAACCAAGGACTAATTAGGCTGCTTAGCCAGTTAAAAAATGGTGTGTGTGTGTGTGTTGTGCCGATGTAAACGGGTCTGGCAGCACAAAAAAGTTCAGTAAGTAGTGCAGATACACTCGCGAGAATACGTAATAGTGCTCCTTTCACAGCACAATCACGTCATGCTCTCGCGAGTGTATATATGCTTAGACTCATGTGCAGGAGCCCTTAGCGTGGTGTCATACACGGTTATGCACAAAAACGTTCGCCACAACGAGGTAAGAAGAGTTACATAATTTGTGTCCTGTGTGTGTGTCTGCACATAAGAGCCTCTTCGGATGGGGGTAATATTGTCCTTTATGGGGCTATGATGATCACGGTCGCATAGCAGGATGACACTATTCATTTAAATGGTTTCATTTTCACTAATGGTATTCTCGTCCCTTAATACTTCAGGTGAGAAAATATAGGACTTGCCCTATCTTTCTCACAGGTAGTTAATATTATGTGCGAGAAAGATAGGGCAGGACCTGTCTTTCCGCTTTGGTGTGGCGTTTTAATTGTCTCCAAAAAAATTAGTTTATGCACAGCTACGCTTTGTAGCGGCGAGCGCAGTTGCACATATGTCCATCTGTTGTTTCCCTAATCCTGTACTTTTTGAGCATGCAAGGCCAGTTCTCATGCGCGCATGACACACACTTTCTGTGGATTTAATGGCTAGACACCCTTTATGAATGTTTTTTTAAACTGGATTTTTTTTTTTCAATTAAACTTTATTAAATTTTTTGGACAGTATTTTTTAGTCCCTGAAGGCGACTTGAGGATGCGATTGTTCGATCGCTAGAATAGTACACTGCATTACTTATGTAGTCTATTCCTCTAAGACTATGACAGCAGCCTATTAGACTTTGCTAGAGGTGAGGTCTAATAGACTGAGTTACATGGCAGACATGGAGGCCTTTGGCTGCTTACATGCTATAGTTACTATTGATTGTGGCATTTAAGGGGCTCAATTGCCAGGATCTGCAGTTTGGGCAAGATCCTGGCAGTCAGTAGACAGCCGAGCCAACACCTTAAAAAAATGTATGTGCAGCTTAAAACCCATTAGTGAGGTCAGTAAAAGTTGTTTTGTGGTCTATAACAGGTTAAAGTCCACAACACATCTTAAGGCTCCTTCACATGGATGTGTTTTGCATGTGCAATACGTAGAGAATAGAACCTATTGAGGTCAATGGATTCATACATATTTCCGTATTTTGCATGTACATTTTGCGGGCGCAAAAAGAACACAGCATGCTCAACTTTTGTGCCCATTTGTACACCAAAGGTCTCTATAGAAGCCTGTAGGGGTGTGCAAGCACGCAGTACGCAGGGGGATGGACAATGCTGCTGGAAAAAAAACACATCTGGACGTCATTAGGCCAAATAGCCATATAAATATGGTTGTGTCCTGCATGCAAATAAACATGCCATGCCGGCAGATAAAGTACTGTAAAAAAACACGTGTGCAAAAAAGACTTGTTAAGGCCAACTTCACATAGATGAGTGCGATTCATGACTCAATATTACGCTTCCCAACATACAATTTCCCCGCGTATGCGAGGCATTTTTATATCAAAACCGCCTTGCATTACTTCGGGGAAGTAGAGTTTCTCCCATGGCTTCCAATGGCATTATACTGCATCACACTGCGTCCACTTGGCACGTGGTGCGATGTTCCCGCTGGCCCCATTGAAAACAAAGACTTAAAGATAGGATGTATGGCTCATGTTTATGACCCTATTCAAAGGAATGGGGTTCATATTCATGCGAGATGTGCCCATCTCGCAACGCACAAATCTCATGTGAGAATCTCGCCCATGTGAAGCTGGACTAACAGCGCAAATATATCGTGCTGAGGGATGCAAAATGTGCATGCACCCATGTGAAGGAGCCCTTACATTGTGTTTTATTTTCTCAGCACGAGGGCACATGGGTGACTTATAAGGTGTGCCCGAGATTCTAGGGTGCAACTTGCAATAGACAGCACTCTGGCCTTTCTCTTTACAAAAGATTCAATCTTGAACCTATATAGTAATCCAACAAGGGTGCCAGCACAGGTGGAACCCCAGCCATAAGCACTGGTACATGCTATCAATGCACTTGCATAAGAGGTATCATTTTGATTTTGCTTAGAAGTGCCATGAATGTCTAACCGTAGGTTCACAAGTGGTGGTATGTTATGCAGGTTCCAGGATACGAGACCGACAACCAAGTTACAAAAATAACTAATAAACCACAAAGAGAAATGGTTATGCAATTTTAGTGAACAGTTGAGAAAATATGTAACTTCCAAGGAGACATTACAAAACCAAGGCTGGAGTCATTTAGGAATAATAACAGCTTTTGTATAATTTATGTAATACAACAATTAACACAATATCAATAAGGCATGATATCAGTGAGGCACAAGCACATGCAGCCTGTGCTTGTAGCTGCCTGCACACAGCCTCTACATAACCCAACAACTATTCTCAACTAGCGGATTTGTACATTGCAAGTGAATGCCCCGAAAGTTCGAGGCTCAGTTATGGTAAAGCCTCAGTCCTTGCTGTAGGTGTTTGAGCCAGATTCTACTAGTGTCCCATTGATCAGGGGCATATGACTAGCAGGCGGCCATAGTCCCTAATAGTCACTACTTGTGTGCACACTTTTGGCTTTTTTGGAGTACCAAGCTTGCTTCCAACATGACGCTGACAAAGAATCCTTCGTCCTGCTTTAAATATTATCCGGGGTCTCTGTTGTACAGATCCAGTTTCTCTTTCCCTTTGGCGTGGTACAGTCATTTGTTGCTCAATGTAGCAGTCTCAGTGGTCATGTCTTTGCCAACGTAGTCTCAACAGTTTATATACAAGTTGCCTTTCCTTTGCCATTCCAGTAACCCTTATGCTGCCTCACTGGTCCTAATGTACAGTCTCTCTCATGCCTAAGGCAGTGCTTCTCCCTTACACTAGCTATCCCTCTAGATACTAGAACTTAGTGACAGCGGGACTAGGAAAGCGATGGCTTTGTCTCCTGATGAATCCCTTTGAACTTTTTCAGATATCACTTAGATGGCCATTCATGATAATTAACTGACCATATGGCTTTTACAAAAAGCTAAGCAGCGCTAATAAGAGTACACCACTGCCACTTGGTTCTGGCTTTTGCCACGGGTCATTACACTTGCATGGCCTCAGGTCATTACACTTGCATCAGACATCAATGGCATATCCTTGCGATATACATCATGGTCTTCAAGGGGTAAATCCCTGTAACCTTTATTTACAAAAATTGGAAACCCCAATATTTCTCTGAATTCTCGATGTAGATTTGTAAAGAAAATGACGTAAAAGAGCAATTTTCCTAAAAAACGATTATTCTCTAATATTTTCTAGAATATTCTCTATATTATCTAGAAATTGGATAGAAAGTTTCCAAACAGATCAGTTTTTTGACTCTTGACATAAGCTATTTATTTCTTGTGACAATTGCGAAACTTAAAGAGAGGAGAGCACAGGAGAGAAATTGTCATATCTCCTCCGTAACAAGGTTATTGGATGTGCCATGAACAGAATAAAAAAGTGAAAACAGCTAAAGTGATCTAAAAGCAGTCAAGCAAATAATTAGAAGATACTGACCAGATAAATAAATGTTCTAAACAGCAATTTTAATGCAAAATTGTACACTAAGGTTTGAAGGTTATTAAAATGGCATTTAAAGCACAGACATATTGCAATATACAAATGGATTGTTACCCTGAGCTTACATGAACCATTAGATGAGGTTGATTAGGAACATCCTTGAACTGTTCCCATATTTCACAATGGAACGCCAGACTGTTGACAAGAAGACTAAGAAAGGTGATGTTCTTTTTGGTTAAGTGAATATATACTATGGTAGATAAATATAGCAAAGGTGATAGATAAATAACGAATGGGAGACAAAATTACATACATGTTGTACACGTATACATGCCATGCTGTGATATATGTTCTTAATGGGCCCCTCCAGTGATTCTTTTAATTCATTCATTTTTTTTCTAACTAGTCCACCAGTATTTATAGGTCAATTACTATAACCTTGGTTAGTTATCCCTTTCTATCTGAAACATTCTGGAATTCCTCTCCTCCGATCAATCAAATGATCTCATTCGAACCACCTGAGATTTACTTGGCTTTATGTTCTCAAAAAGTCAATTTTTCAGCCAGCATACTGCCTGCATGATGAACTAACTGATCGTACCAGATAGGCTTTGAATGGAGAGCGAGACAGTTATAGTAAAGCGGATAACAGCTCATTCTCCTGGTTCTATATCTATGGTCTGGGGTTTATTTAGGTGAATCTAGAAGGTAATGGCAGTGTCCTCCCTACAGACAGAGATGGTGCTGCCTCTAGCTAGTCATGCAATTCTATGCTGATGCATCATGGGAAAGCTAGAATAGCGCAAAGGAGATAAAGCAAGGAAAAGTTTAATCAAGGTGGTGCCTGATAGGCATCTGACAGGAGGCTGTACTGCATGAAAGTGACTGCAATATACATAGAAGACTCCCCAAGCTGTGACAGGAAATCAATTGAGTGCAGTAATGAAAAAAATGTGTTTTCAGTGAAGTGGCCCTTTAAAATTACTTAACTAATATGAATGCTTTATAGATACCATATAAATTGCTTCCTTGAATAAACTACTGTTTCATGTTTTTAAGTACAGTATTTAAGGAAATATTTACAAAAACATTTACATAGGCATATGACTACATGTCATATACCAAAATATTCACTTACTAGGAGTCTTCGCTGGTAAACTAGAGATTAAACGGATGATAAAAACGCCATATGGTCTACTGCTGAAGAGTTTCATTACAAGAGGTACTGCAATCATAGGATGGAAATCACTGAAAGTCAAAAAGGATCTAAAAAGCAAGAATAATTCACAGAATAAATCCCTAAATTATAACTTTTAATATCAGTTATAAAAAAAAGAGGGACATAGTTAAACAATTAGTCAAAAATGAAAGAACCTATTTGTACATTCCCATAGAAGAGTTTGTTGCTACCCAACCAAACTGTTTGTACAATCATTAAGGCCAATAATAGGATTTCAACCTCGGAGCCCCAGAGTTCCAAAGCTAAGACAGTAACCACTTAACCAAGTAGCTGCCTTATAAGAGCACTGTCTCCCCCCCCCCCCCCAATTCATATAGTGGGAAAAAAATGATAATCTAAGAGTTTTGAAGCTCAAATAATTAGATGTGATCCATAAGAAGATACAGTAGTAAAACTAAACAAACTTCCCCTTAGATAGTTCACAGGAAAATAAAATAAAAGTTTTCTCCAATGGGGGTCGAACTCAGGACCTCAGCATCCCAAGGCCATTGTGAGAGCCTGAGTTCGAAACCTGTTGGAGAAAACCTTTATTTTATTTTCCTGTAAACTATTTGAGGAGAAGTGTGCCTGGTTTTATTATTGTATCTTCTTATGGATGGTTTCTAATAGAGATGAGTGAGCGTACTCGGCCACGCCCCTTTTTCGCCCGAGTACCGCGATTTTCGAGTACTTCTGTACTTGGGCGAAAAGATTCGGGGGGCGCCGTGGGTGAGTGGGGGGTTGCAGCGGGGAGTGGGGGGGAGAGGGAGAGAGAGAGGGCTTCCCCCTGTTCCCCGCTGCTACCCCCCGCGCCGCCACGCCTCCCCTGGCGCCCCCCGAATCTTTTCACCCGAGTACTGAAGTACTCGAAAATCGTGGTGCTCGATCGAGTAATTACTCGAAACGAGTACGTTCGCACATCTCTAGTTTCTAATTATTTGAGCTTCAGCATTCTTTGATTATCATCTTTTTCCTTCTATATGAATTTTCTTATGGGCAGTACAATTGATATGGCAGCTACTTGGTTAAGTGGCTACTATCTTGGCTGAGTTGAGTTCAAATCCTATCATTTACCTTAATAATTGTACAAACAGTTTGGTTGACTAGCTACAGTCTCTTCTATGGGAACCTAAAAATAGGCTCTTTCATTTTTTACTAATTGTTTAACTATGTCCCTCTTTTTTATGAATCATATTAAAAGTTACATTTTAGGGATTTATTATGTTAATCATAGGATGGAACTTATTTCTAGGAATGATGTGCAGGATTTATCAATTGTATTTCTTCCACAATAGCTTGGACAATATCCCATATTGAAGGGTGAAATAAAAAATGCATATTTGAATAATGCTGGTCATCTTTATGTCTCTATTTAGCAACTCTACAAAGATGATAACTCTTGATAAATATATCATTCTATCAACAACCAAATAACACAAACACAACAGCACTTGTGCGTACCTTGTCACATAAGGGAGGCTCCTTTTGGTGTGTGTTGCGAGCTCCCAAAAGGATCTGGATTCATGACCCCTATAAGATCCAGCAAGAAATGATGTGTTGGAGCCGCAAAGCAGGGTACCCAAATACGTCAATACATAAAGTTAAAAGAATTCCATCTTTATTGAAGCCACACAAGGACTTGATGACAACGTTTCGGCTGTCGCCGCAGCCTTTGTCACCCAAACGTTGGCATCTGACAGCCGAAACGTTGGCATCAAGCCCTTGTGTGGCTTCAATAAAGATGGAATTCATTTAACTCTATGTATTGAGGTATTTGGGTACCTTACATTCTATCAACGACTATTACATGCTAAATAGCAACCAAGAGAACAAATCAATCTAAGCTAAAAATACAAGTGGTACACCATTAATTCTTGAATGTCATCACAAGGGCAGAGCTCACATCATAAAAGCCCGCATATACATTCAGGAAAAGTTGTCTAAACCTGTATATTTTAGCAGGCCCATCAGATTTGCCATGTTTATTGGAGCCTTACACCTCTTTCCCGACAGATGATAGTCGACTAATAAACTCGAATGGGACTCACGAGCAGACGTAACACAAGGACTGACAAACGACTGAAAACACTCACCTTGCATACCTGCTCACATAAACAGATGGAATAGATATAGTACGAGGTATTAGTTCATATATTGGCCAAGATACGCATGCCCACAAGCTTGCTGACAAGGGTCCTTGTTGTCTTGTGGGTCCTCACTCTCACAAGACAACTTCCACATGAAGCCTTTCTGCTTGCAAGGTGATCATCCCGATAGGTATAGCCCCATGATGAAACCTATGGACCTAACTTGCCCTTGATGGTTAATGATCCAAGCAGACAGGACTCAGTTCACACCAACACACCTGGTAGTGCTTACCACACAGAAACAGGACTGTTCATACACCACATATCCAGCCACCTGCACAGACACACAGAACATGTCACTGTTCACATCAACAACAGACAGAAACCCCACTCAGAAAGCTCATGCATACAGATATTAAGCAATATTGCCTCACACTAGGGAGAAAGAGAGCCAGACACCGGACTGACATAAAGGGATAAGTGTTAGGCATCACCCACCTGACAACACGCATGGCATTGGATGTCTGGAGGCCATACCTGCAAAAGAGAAAGGGAGAAGGGGCATACATAACATGCAGATGGGGAATTTAGGTATCTAGACCATCCTTGAGGAAGGATGGAGAAACACTTCAGACCAAAATGCAACAACATCAAGCTCAGAGTGGGAATAACATAGGATGAATAAATGACCAGAGGGCCAGGTATATTTGTACAGCAGAACACTGCAGATTGGCTGGCTCGAAAACTCCACACCCAGCCAGTTCAATTATCTCAGCCACCCAACCTAACAGGGGCATGCTGAATTTCAACACTTGATTTTATTGTTTCTCCTAGGGATAAGCCACCATCAGAGAACACGGCAGAGGCTTATACCGTGTTTAGGCGAAACGATTATCATTGAAAAATGAGCGAAAGTGCATGATAATCGTTCAGTTTATATGCAAGCCAATGGCCGAACAACGAATGAGAAGTGCACTCATTCAGTTTTAGTAGGACTAAAAATCATTATTGGATCGTTCAATTCTAGTTGCGCTTAAACACCCCTTTTTGGAAGGAATGTGGAACACTGAACAAGAAGTGAACGAGAACTTAACAATTCTCAACATTGATCTTAATGTCTAAACAGTTTGCACAAGTGGAAACAAGTTAGCGGTGACATCACTCATTCATTCAAATGAGAATCGACTCCGTTTATCACTTTTTTGGATTATTGTGAATAAAATCCATTAGCCAACAATGCGAGTAAAAGCATACATAGCGTATGAATCATAGGTGGGCCTGAATGTATTCCAGCCCCATATTGATCATCCCATTAAATGAAGTTGATTACAACTAGAGATGAGCGAACGCGTTCGTCCGAGCTTGATATTCGTGCGAATATTAGGGTGTTCGGGATGTTCGTTATTCGTAACGAACACCATGCGGTGTTCTGGTTACTTTCACTTCCTTCCCTGAGACGTTAGCGCGCTTTTCTGGCCAATTGAAAGACAGGGAAGGCATTACAACTTCCCCCTGCAACGTTTAAGCCCTATACCACCCCCCTGCTGTGAGTGGCTGGCGAGATCAGGTGTTCGCCTAATATAAAAGTCGGCCCCTCCCGCGGCTTGCCTCAGATGCGGTGTGAGTTAGATGAGGGACAGTGCTGTTTATACCGGAGCTGCTGTAGGGAAAGAATTGGTAGTTAGTGTAGGCTTCAAGACCCCCCAAAGGTCCTTATTAGGGCCACTGATAGCTGTGTGTTGGCTGCTGTTAGCAGTGGCATTTTTTTTTTTCTCAAAATCGCCTCTGCAGACCGTTGCACCTGGCATTAGGGACAGAAGTGCTGCATAGGCAGGGAGAGTGTTAGGAGTGAGTGTAGCCTTCAAGAACCTCAACGGTCCTTTCTAGGGCCATATTTATCCGTGTGCAGTACTGTCCAGGCTGCTGTTAGCTGTGCTGCATTTTTTTTGGGCTTCTCAAAATCGCCTCTGCAGAGCATTCCACCCTCCATTGATACTGCAGGGAAAGAATTGTATAGGCAGGGCCACAACACAGTTATTATTCATAGAATATACGCAGTGCTGCCTGTTGGTGGGAAAAAACTGAAAACAAATCTATTTGTCCAGCCTCTGTCCGTCCTTACGCCTGTGGAGACGTGTGAGCTGCGTGAAAAACATTGCTAAATCAGACGCACCCAGCTACGCTTTACTGCTGGCTTCGCCATTTGCTTTCCTTAATTGGGAAAAAAATACCTGCTCTGCCAGAGTTATAATAACTCTGCTACCCTCACGTTCTGTGACACATAAGCAGGGACACAGCACAGTTATTAAACTTCTCATGTTCATTGAATATACGCAGTGCTGCCTGTTGGTGGGAAAAAACTGAAAACAAATCTATTTGTCCAGCCTGTGTCCGTCCTTACGGGCTGTGGACACGTGTGAGCTGCGTGAAGAACAGTGCTAAATCATACGCACCCAGCTACGCTTTACTGCTGGCTTCGCCATTTGCTTTCCTTAATTGGGAAAAAAAATACCTGCTCTGCCAGAGTTATAATAACTCTGCTACCCTCACGTTCTGTGACACATAAGCAGGGACACAGCACAGTTATTAAACTTCTCATGTTCATTGAATATACGCAGTGCTGCCTGTTGGTGGGAAAAAACTGAAAACAAATCTATTAGTCCAGCCTCTGTCCGTCCTTACGGGCGGTGGAGACGTGTGAGCTGCGTGAAGAACAGTGCTAAATCATACGCACCCAGCTACGCTTTACTGCTGGCTTCGCCATTTGCTTTCCTTAATTGGGAAAAAAAATACCTGCTCTGCCAGAGTTATAATAACTCTGCTACCCTCACGTTCTGTGACACATAAGCAGGGACACAGCACAGTTATTAAACTTCTCATGTTCATTGAATATACGCAGTGCTGCCTGTTGGTGGGAAAAAACTGAAAACAAATCTATTTGTCCAGCCTCTGTCCGTCCTTACGCCTGTGGAGACGTGTGAGCTGCGTGAAAAACATTGCTAAATCATACGCACCCAGCTACGCTTTACTGCTGGCTTCGCCATTTGCTTTCCTTAATTGGGAAAAAAATACCTGCTCTGCCAGAGTTATAATAACTCTGCTACCCTCACGTTCTGTGACACATAAGCAGGGACACAGCACAGTTATTAAACTTCTCATGTTCATTGAATATACGCAGTGCTGCCTGTTGGTGGGAAAAAACTGAAAACAAATCTATTTGTCCAGCCTGTGTCCGTCCTTACGGGCGGTGGAGACGTGTGAGCTGCGTGAAGAACAGTGCTAAATCATACGCACCCAGCTACGCTTTACTGCTGGCTTCGCCATTTGCTTTCCTTAATTGGGAAAAAAAATACCTGCTCTGCCAGAGTTATAATAACTCTGCTACCCTCACGTTCTGTGACACATAAGCAGGGACACAGCACAGTTATTAAACTTCTCATGTTCATTGAATATACGCAGTGCTGCCTGTTGGTGGGAAAAAACTGAAAACAAATCTATTTGTCCAGCCTCTGTCCGTCCTTACGGGCGGTGGAGACGTGTGAGCTGCGTGAAGAACAGTGCTAAATCATACGCACCCAGCTACGCTTTACTGCTGGCTTCGCCATTTGCTTTCCTTAATTGGGAAAAAAAATACCTGCTCTGCCAGAGTTATGATAACTCTGCTACCCTCACGTTCTGTGACACATAAGCAGGGACACAGCACAGTTATTAAACTTCTCATGTTCATTGAATATACACAGTGCTGCCTGTTGGTGGGAAAAAACTGAAAACAAATCTATTTGTCCAGCCTCTGTCCGTCCTTACGCCTGTGGAGACGTGTGAGCTGCGTGAAAAACATTGCTAAATCATACGCACCCAGCTACGCTTTACTGCTGGCTTCGCCATTTGCTTTCCTTAATTGGGAAAAAAATACCTGCTCTGCCAGAGTTATAATAACTCTGCTACCCTCACGTTCTGTGACACATAAGCAGGGACACAGCACAGTTATTAAACTTCTCATGTTCATTGAATATACGCAGTGCTGCCTGTTGGTGGGAAAAAACTGAAAACAAATCTATTTGTCCAGCCTCTGTCCGTCCTTACGGGCGGTGGAGACGTGTGAGCTGCGTGAAGAACAGTGCTAAATCATACGCACCCAGCTACGCTTTACTGCTGGCTTCGCCATTTGCTTTCCTTATTTGGGAAAAAAATACCTGCTCTGCCAGAGTTATAATAACTCTGCTACCCTCACGTTCTGTGACACATAAGCAGGGACACAGCACAGTTATTAAACTTCTCATGTTCATTGAATATACGCAGTGCTGCCTGTTGGTGGGAAAAAACTGAAAACAAATCTATTTGTCCAGCCTCTGTCCGTCCTTACGGGCGGTGGAGACGTGTGAGCTGCGTGAAGAACAGTGCTAAATCATACGCACCCAGCTACGCTTTACTGCTGGCTTCGCCATTTGCTTTCCTTATTTGGGAAAAAAATACCTGCTCTGCCAGAGTTATAATAACTCTGCTACCCTCACGTTCTGTGACACATAAGCAGGGACACAGCACAGTTATTAAACTTAGATAATTCATTCACTAGAGGCAGTGGGGCCTTTCGTTTTCCAAAAAGGGCAAAAATTATATTTGGCCTGCAGTCTTGCGCCAATTTATTTCCTGCCTGTGAAATCAAATCACTGGTAATACAGCATGCTGAGGGGTAGGGGTAGGCCTAGAGGACGTGGACGCGGCCGAGGACGCGGAGGGCCAAGTCAGGGTGTGGGCACAGGCCAAGCTCCTGATCCAGGTGTGTCGCAGCCGACTACTGCGCGATTAGAAGAGAGGCACGTTTCTGGCGTCCCCACATTCATCGCCCAATTAATGGGTCCACGCGGGAGACGGTTATTAGAAAATGAGCAGTGTGAGCAGGTCCTGTCCTGGATGGCAGAAAGTGCTTCGAGCAACCTATCGTCTACCCGCAGTTCTGCGCCGTCCACTGCTGCCAATCCGAATCCTCTGTCTGCTGCTCCTCCTTCTTCCCAGCCTCCTCACTCCACTACAAAACACCTGCTCAGGAGCGGGAGCACTCCCAGGAACTGTTCTCGGGCCCCTGCTTAGATTGGGCAGCAGCGGTTCCTCTCCCACCAGAGGAGTTTATCGTCACTGATGCCCAACCATTCGAAAGTTCCCGGGGTCCGGGGGAAGAGGCTGGGGACTTCCGCCAACTGTCTCAACAACTTTCTGTGGGTCAGGAGGACGATGACGATCAGACACAGTTGTCTTGCAGTGAGGTAGTAGTAAGGGCAGTAAGTCCCAGGGAGCAGCGCACAGAGGATTCGGAGGAAGAGCAGCAGGACGATGAGGTGACTGACCCCACCTAGTGTGCAACGCTTACTCAGGAGGACAGGTCTTCAGAGGGGGAGTCAAGGGCATCAGCAGGGCAGGTTGCAAGAGGCAGTGCGGTGTCCAGGGCCAGGGGTAGAGGCAGGGCCAGACCGAATAATCCACCAAGTGTTTCCCAAAGCGCCCCCTCGCGCCATGCCACCCTGCGGAGGCCGAGGTGCTCTAAGGTCTGGCAGTTTTTCACAGAGACGCCTGACGACCGACGAACAGTGGTGTGCAACCTTTGTCGCGCAAAGCTCAGCCGGGGAGCCAACACCAACAGCCTCACCACCACCACCATGCGCAGACATATGATGGCCAAGCACCCCGCAAGGTGGGACAAAGGCCGTTCACCGCCTCCGGTTTGCACCCCTGCCTCTCCCCCTGTGCCCCAACCTGCCACTGAGATGCAACCCCCCTCTCAGGACACAGGCACTACCGCCTCATGGCCTGCACCCACACCCTCATCTCCGCTGTCCTCGGCCCCATCCAGCAGTGTAGTTCAGCGCACCGTTCAGCCGTCGCTTGCGCAAGTGTTCGAGCGCAAGCGCAAGTACGCCGCCACGCACCCGCACGCTCAAACGTTAACCGTCCGCATCGCAAAATTCATCAGCCTTGAGATGCTGCCGTATAGGGTTGTGGAAACGGAGTCCTTCAAAAGTATCATGGAGGCGGCGGCCCCGCGCTACTCAGTTCCCAGTCGCCACTACTTTTCCCGATGTGCCGTCCCAGCCCTGCACGACCACGTCTCCCGCAACATTGTGCGCGCCCTCACCAACGCGGTTACTGCCACGGTCCACTTAACTACGGACACGTGGACAAGCACAGGCGGGTAGGGCCACTACATCTCCCTGACGGCACATTGGGTGAATTTAGTGGAGGCTGGGACAGAGTCAGAGCCTGGGACCGCTCACGTCCTACCCACCCCCAGAATTGCGGGCCCCAGCTCGGTGCTGGTATCTGCGGAGGTGTATGCTTCCTCCACTAAAGCACCCTCCTCCTCCTCCTCCTCCTCTGTCTCACAATCAAGATGTGTTAGCAGCAGCATGTCGCCAGCAGTCGGTGTCGCGCGGTGTGGCAGCACAGCGGTGGGCAAGCGTCAGCAGGCCGTGCTGAAACTACTCAGCTTAGGCGATAAGAGGCACACGGCCCACGAACTGCTGCAGGGTCTGACACAGCAGACCGACCGCTGGCTTGCGCCGCTGAGCCTCCAACCGGGCATGGTCGTGTGTGACAACGGCCGTAACCTGGTGGCGGCTCTGCAGCTCGGCAGCCTCACGCACGTGCCATGCCTGGCCCACGTCTTTAATTTGGTGGTTCAGCGCTTTCTGAAAAGCTACCCACGCTTGTCAGACCTGCTCGTAAAGGCGCGCCGGCTCTGCGCACATTTCCGCAAGTCCCACACGGACGCTGCCACCCTGCGCACCCTGCAACATCACTTTAAGCTGCCAGTGCACCGACTGCTGTGCGACGTGCCCACACGGTGGAACTCTACGCTCCACATGTTGGCCAGGCTCTATGAACAGCGTAGAGCTATAGTCGAATACCAACTCCAACATGGGCGGCGCAGTGGGAGTCAGCCTCCTCAATTCCTTTCAGAAGAGTGGGCCTGGTTGGCAGACATCTGCCATGTCCTTGGTAATTTTGAGGAGTCTACCCAGGTGGTGAGCGGCGATGCTACAATCATTAGCGTCACCATTCCTCTGCTATGCATCTTGAGAAATTCCCTGCAAACCATAAAGGCAGCTGCTTTGCGCTCGGAAACGGGGGCGGGGGAAGACAGTATGCCGCTGGATAGTCAGGGCACCCTCCTGTCTATTTCTCAGCGCGTACAGGAGGAGGAGGAGGAGCATGAGGAGGATGAGGAGGAGGGGGAAGAGACAGCTTGGGCCGCTGCTGACGGTACACCGGCTGATTGCCTGTCATCCTTTCAGCGTGTATGGCCTGAGGAGGAGGAGGAGGAGGAGGAGGATCCTGAAAGTGATCTTCCTAGTGAAGACAGCCATGTGTTGCGTACAGGTACCCTGGCACACATGGCTGACTTCATGTTAGGATGCCTTTCTCGTGACCCTCGCGTTGCACGCATTCTGGCCACTACGGATTACTGGGTGTACACACTGCTCGATCCACGGTATAAGGAGAACCTGCCCACTCTGATTCCCGAAGAGGAAAGGGGTTCGAGAGTGTTGCTATACCACAGGACCCTTGCGGACAAGCTGATGGTAAAATTCCCAGCCGACAGCGCTAGTGGCAGAAGGCGCAGTTCCGAGGGCCATGTTGCAGGGGATGTGCGTAGATCGAGCAGCATGTACATCCCAGGCAGTGCAACAGTCTTTAAGGGCCTGGCCAGCTTTATGGCTCCCCACCAAGACTGTGTCACCGCTCCCCAGTCACGGCTGAGTCGGCGGGAGCACTGCAAAAGGATGGTGAGGGAGTACGTAGCGGATCGCACGACCATCCTTGGTGACGCCTCTGCCCCCTACAACTACTGGGTGTCGAAGCTGGACACGTGGCCTGAACTAGCCCTGTATGCCCTTGAGGTGCTTGCTTGTCCTGCGGCTAGCGTGTTGTCGGAGAGGGTGTTTAGTGCGGCTGGGGGAATCATCACAGATAAGCGTAGCCGCTTGTCAACCGACAGTGCCGACAGGCTAACACTCATCAAGATGAACAAAGGCTGGATTTCCCCAGACTTCTGTTCTCCACCAGCGGACAGCAGCGATACGTAAGCAATACGTAGGCTGCACCCGCGGATGGAAGCTACGTTCTCTCTCACCATCCAAAACGGGGACATTTCTGCTTCATCAATCTGTGTCTAATATTCCTCCTCCTCCTCCTCCTGCTCCTCCTCCTGAAACCTCACGTAATCACGCTGAACGGGCAATTTTTCTTAGGACCACAAGGCTCACTCAAATAATTTTTCAGAACAATTTTTATAAGTTTCAATGCGCTTAAAAGCATTGGAACTTTAACTTGAACCAATTTTTCGTTACACTGGGCTGCCTCCAGGCCTAGTTACCACTTAAGCCACATTAACCAAAGCGATTAATGGGTTTCACCTGCCCTCTTGGCTGGCCATGGCCAATTTTTGGGATGTACATTAGTACTGTTGATACAGCAATTTTTGTGGGCCCTCGCCTACAGTGTAATCAAATTAATTTTTAGCCCACCTGCATTACAGCTGACGTTACCTCAGCTGTGTTGGGCAATGCAATGGGATATTTCTATGTACCGCCGGTGGCTTCCTGGCACCCACCCAGGCAGTGGGTCCACAGGGAGTTAAACCTACATGTGTCCACTTGTAAAGAACCCCAGTCTGACTGGGGCATGCAGTGTGGGCCGAAGCCCACCTGTATTACGCACGACATTACTACCTCAGCTGTGTTGGGCAATGCAATGGGATATTTTTGTGTACCGCCGGTGGGTTCCAGGGAGCCACCCATGCTGTAGGTGCACACTGAGTTTTTAATACATCTGTACACTTCTAAAGAACCCGTCTGACTGGGGCATGCAGTGTGGGCCGAAGCCCACCTGTATTACGCACGACATTACTACCTCAGCTGTGTTGGGCAATGCAATGGGATATTTCTATGTACCGCCGGTGGCTTCCTGGCACCCACCCAGGCAGTGGGTCCACAGGGAGTTAAACCTACATGTGTCCACTTGTAAAGAACCCCAGTCTGACTGGGGCATGCAGTGTGGGCCGAAACCCACCTGCATTAACCCTTTCCAGTCCACTGTGTGACCTGTGAAGACATTAGGGTTTAAGGCTGTACAGCTCCGTTGTTGGTAGACGTCCGTCGGGGTTCTCTTACTGTATATTGCCAGCCTCTCTGCTGTCGGAGCCTATCCTACGTGTCAGCTCATGCAGTACTGGCTTTAGCCAGCATATAGCGCCGTTGTATAACAGCAGAAAAAGAGTAAGCCCCCTAGGAAAACCATATACAAATTGGATTGGAAAGGGTTAAGCACAACATTACTACCTCAGCTGTGTTGGGCAATGCAATGGGATATTTCTATGTACCGCCGGTGGCTTCCTGGCACCCACCCATGCTGTAGGTGCACACAGAGTTTTTACTACATCTGTACACTTATAAAGAACCCCAGTCAGACTGGGGCATGCAGTGTGGGCCGAAGCCCACCTGCATTAAGCACGACATTACTACCTCAGCTGTGTTGGGCAATGCAATGGGATATTTCTGTGTACCGCCGGTGGGTTCCAGGGAGCCACCCATGCTGTGGGTCGACAGGGACTTCACAATAGGGAGTTGTACCTGCCTGTGTCTATGAATTAAAAAGCCCGGTCTGACTGGGGCATGCAGACACCTTGACAGAATGAATAGTGTGTGGCACATAGGTTCCCCATTGCTATGCCCACGTGTGCAGCTCCTGATGGCGGTGGCACAGGATTCTATTTCTCATTGCTTCTGTACAGCATTGTGGGCTATCGCTCCGCCACTTTTAAAGAGGGTCGCTGCCTAGCCGTGCCAACCTCTGCAGTGTGTGCCTGCGGTCCCTCGTCATGGCAGACGCAATTCTAAATAGACATGAGCGTGGTGTGGCATGAGGGCAGCTGAAGGCTGCGCAGGGACACTTTGGTGTGCGCTGTGGGGGGGAGGGGGGGCGGTTGGGCAGCATGTAACCCAGGAGAAGTGTCAGTGGAGTGTCATGCAGGCAGTGATTGTGCTTTGTTGGAGGTAGTGTGGTGCTTAGCAAAGGTATGCCATGCTAATGAGGGCTTTTCAGAAGTAAAAGTTGTTGGGAGGGGGGGGGCCCACTCTTGCCGGTATTGTGGCTTAATAGTGGGACCTGGGAACTTGAGATGCAGCCCAACATGTAGCCCCTCGCCTGCCCTATCCGTCACTGTGTCATTCCCATCACTTTCCTGAATTGCCCAGATTTTCACACATGAAAACCTTAGCGAGCATCGGCGAAATACAAAAATGTTCTGGTCGCCCATTGACTTCAATGAGGTTCGTTGTTCGAAACGAACCCTCGAGCATCACGGGAAGTTCGTTACGAATAACGAACACCCGAACATTTTGGTGTTCGCTCATCTCTAATTACAACCTTATATGCTGACTCTATTCATTGGCTTGAGCATAAAATGTATGAATACTGTTTTTATACTTTATTTTATGTGTTGTATCTGCATTTCCAGTAGTTTTGTACATGCCGTAGCCAAAAAGACTGCAGCATTGCTAGAAAAAAAGCCATATGTGCATGAGTTGTTCTTTTTCCACTTATTTCTTATAATTCCAAATGAAACATAATTCCCAAGGAGATCTTAGCCCTCTGCTCTGTCTATGACCTGCCCTCTAGCATGCTTCCGTGACCTGCTCAAATGTGTTTTATGACCCAGATTTGTTTTCAGTTTGAAACATCCATTGTGATGCATTATAATGGTTTCCCCGGAGACTGAGCCAGGCTTCCCATGAATATACAAGCTAGGAATTACACCTTATCTTTTTAATCAAAAGAATCAACTGAATAGTATTTTTAATCATTAAGAGCATGTTGTTTTCCCCTATATAATTGAATTGTACTTAGGTAGGTTCTGTAACTACCACATGTAAACAGTACCCTGCAGCTATATGATTTAATCCGTAAATGTTTCTCTGCCTCTTCTTGTAGATTATCACTAATAATGCAATATATAGGAAGCTATAAAAAGCAATATTATACTCCTGCATGCTCAGAGGATTGAAGACTAGAAATGCTTTTTCTGTTGATTTATTTGCACAATTAATGAATTACTGCAAGGTTAACAGGTTCACCTTTGGAGTCCATGTACCTGAGAGGCTCTAAGGTAACAAGACTTCCACTCTGCAGCTTGATTGCAGCATGATGAAGGAAATGTAAGAGAATCTCCGTCTCAAAATAACCCACTTTAAATAGAGCTAGGAAACAAATATTCCATGAAAATAACACTGTATCCAAAAGACAGAAGGCCCAGAAGGACAAATAAACACATGGAAACAGACCATAATAGGCTCAGGGTATATTTATACTAGCAAGCATATAGAGTTTTGACATCTATTTGCCATCAGCTAACTTTCTTTCCTGAAATCCTCTGTAAAAGGAAGGGATTATAAAACAACAAACCAACATAATTGTTTAAAATGAAAGGGAATTAAAAGCAACTATTCACTTTTGACAGTTGACAATGTTGGGCTGATATTTTTATTAATTAATTAAGGATAATATGGAGCACATAATCAAACTTATATACTTAGATTGGCATTTCACATGGCTGTGAGCAACAGATGCATTAAGAGACAAAAGTCTTTTATGAGTTGCATGAGCCCATTGAAAACCTATACCAAGTCCAAGCTGGAATACTTTTTTCACATAATCTACGTCAGCGTCTGGTATAGACTACAGAAAAATGTGACAGGCCAAGCCCCCAAAAGCTGAACCCCATCCACTTTTTGAAAAAATTGTGGGGCATAGTGCAAATGCAAAAAAAAGATGCAATTTTGGTATCTGCACCAAAATTGCAACTTTGTGTATGCTGAAATTCTAGTATTCAAGGCATAATAGATACGTCCCATTGTGCTTGTGTCTAAACCTCTGCCTTTTTCATACTGACAGGGCTGTGGAAAATGTGACTTCTCTAATACAATGCAGCTCAGCTCACTTTTAGCATATAAACAGCATGCCCTCTGCAAACAGTAACCTCCTTTGTCCACAGATGTATTTTAAGTTCTCATAGGTAGATAAGTAAGAAGAGAACTGCTACAAATGTGCATATAGCTTTTAAACTATTTACGGTAAAAATTCTCCAACAGACCACCCCTTTGAGAAGACCCTACTATTATCCAGACCATACATAGAAGGAAATGCCAGGGCAGCACTCCAGAATGAAGATCCTATATTCACCCACATATGACTTTTCAGCTCAGTATGAGCTTTTCTCAATAAAGGGTCTTGATACTTGAGTGCTGCGCTTGTGTTTTCCGCTATAGATTATAATAAGGTGGAGGTACCCAACCTTTTGAGCATTATGAGCCACATTCAACTTTGGGTGATGGTTGGGAACCACATTCAACTCCAAAAATGGAAGAGAGACACTTTTAGACTAGGACTATAGCTTTAGGCCTAACACACATCATACAGCTGAAGATCACCGTATGGTCCTGCTATTTTGCATCTTAATATAAGTGAATGCAGTTGTGTTGCAAGTTGAAATTTCTCACAATGGTGACGAAACACTTGCAGAAAATCTAAACCTGATGAATTTCTAGTGATAATCAGCTCACAGCTATATCAACTTCTAAGTCATATCATGACTGTATTCACTTAAATTGGGATATGATGTAGAGTGGCCAGAAGCTATAAGTAGGTAATCAGCAGCATAAGTGGATCCAGGACTCTTCCACCGGTATTCTAGCCTTCACTAGGCAGGGAGGGAGATGCACAGCCAGGCCAGGTCCGGATCAAGACCAACAAAGATATCCACCAAAGAATAAGGTCACGGCAGCATAAGATGAAATTTGATAAGCTGAGCTTAATAAAGACCTGTTTAGGTTAAAACATCATCAGCTGTTTTACCATGGAGGAATAAAGATACACTTTTTTACAAATTTCATCTGATGCTGCCATGACCTTATTCTTTGGAAGAGTGGCCAGAGTGTGGTCTTTGGTCAAGTGACATGTGTTGTGGTCAAAGTCGCCATGTAGCCTAAATCTGGAGAAAGAAAAACTTAGCTTGCAGTACTCTATCAGTTTTCCAGTGCTGCTTCATTTTCTTCTACCCATTATCCATACCTGAGTTTCTGTGATAGATTTTAATTTCCACCATGGAGAAGACCAGCCCCTCGAAATCCCATTGTTGATGCAATTAGGGGTGTCTATCTCAAAGAGGTCTCACTGTAGTATGGATGTTGCTATGACTAATAGAAAAAACAGTTAGTAAGCTGAAGTTTTGGAAACTACATTAACAATATTTGCATATTGTGTTAAATGTCATTACAGTTAGAACTCTTAACCATTACTTGACAGTGTGCAGAATTTTTTTTTTACTTTAGTACTTGGGGGGCCAAGATTTACCTTATTAAAATATATTCCGTGTTAGTTTCCATTTCATCCTCATTATTATTTTTTCTGTGGTTAAGGTATTTTTAAAGCCCTGCAGTTTACTTAACAATCATGGAAGTTTCTTCAAGTATAAGTATGCTTTATCTGATTGATTTACCTTCACAATGAAATATACATTGTCAATTAAACTTTGACTTTACGTTGAAATATAAGCTCTTCCAGGTTCTAATTAAAGGTCTGAGTGTATCGTATTTTGGAGTAGCATAGCCAGGTTCAATGACATGTCTCTGGAGCCTTTCCAATCGATAGATTATCCAAGTAATATACTGGTGAATGATAAACATAACCTCCCACCACATTCTGTTTATACACGGTATGTTATTAACATTTTATCTTTAACAGTTACTTTTCTCCCATGGGGTTACAATGAATACAGATCACCACAAAAATAGTGTGTTTTGTTCTAAATGCCTGAATAGGCATTCTATCTTTGTGTAACTGAAAGGTTTTCTTCACAAAATGTCTTCACAAGACCAGACAAATAAACTTGTGACTAGGCATTATCATAAGAATCAAAAAATTACTGAGGCCTGAAGAGTGTCGATGCCGTACCCAAATGTGTGGTCTCAAACTGTTTCATTTTGTTAATGTTTTCTCAAAGGCTTTCTCTTCATTTGATGGTTGCTTTCAAATTGTAGTCCCATAGCACTGTCATGTACGTTTTCTCCTGTCTTGTAATTTGTTTTTGTCCTTTCTGTGCCCTTTAGTATTGTAAAAAAAAGACATAATTGTGAAGGGAAAAAAAAGTCAAACAGTCCTTTTAAATTTTCAGAAATACCCCTGCTGAACTTTGTTAGAGTATATAGGATGATAGACATTTACAAAAATTCCAAGAATGAGACAAATATACAAAAACACACAGAAAAATATATACATAAATCAATAGACAGATATACTTTTCCTCTTGGCTTCAGTTATGTCAACATTAAAAAAAAACTTTTGCAACAAAGTAACACATTTTTTTTCGAAAGGTGGTTATTTCGTGCCACTCCTCTCAGGATTATCTGAGTCAAGAAGAATGGCAAAGAAGGAAACATCTGTGAATAGAGAGATAGATATATATTAGACAGATATGAGATAGATAGATAGATAGATAGATAGATAGATAGATAGATAGATAGATAGATAGATAGATAGGAGATAGATAGGAGATAGATAGATAGATAGATAGATAGATAGATAGATAGATAGATAGATAGATATGAGATAGATAGATAGATAGATATGAGATAGATAGATATTGGATGGATATATAGATAGATGAGATAGATAGATAGATAGATAGATAGATAGATATGAGATAGATAGATACATAGATACGATATAAATATATATATATGGGATAGATAGATAGATAGATAGATAGATATGAGATAGATAGATAGATATGAGATAGATAGATAGATATGAGATAGATAGATAGATAGATAGATAGATAGATAGATAGATAGATAGATAGATAGATAGATAGATATGAGATGGATAGATATTGGATGGATATATAGATAGATATGAGATAGATAGATAGATAGATAGATAGATAGATAGATAGATATGAGATAGATAAATAGATATGAGATAAATATATATATATATATATATATATATGGGATAGATAGATAGATATGACATAGAGAGTTAGATATGAGATAGATAGATATATATGAGATAGAGAGATAGATATAAGATAGATAGATATATAGATAGATATGTGATAGATAGGAGATAGATAGGAGATAGATAGATAGATATGAGATAGATAGATAGATATGAGATAGAGAGATAGATATAAGATAGATAGATAGATAGATAGATAGATATGTGATAGATAGGAGATAGATAGATATAAGATAGATAGATATGAGATAGATAGATATAAGATAGATAGATAGATAGATAGATAGATAGATAGATAGATAGATAGATAGATAGATAGATAGATATAGAGCTCTACCAAGCTAGGACCTGTGCCTTGTATCCTTCAAATTATGCAAGGACTATATTCCTGTTGTATAACACAGCAAAACAGCAAGATGTTTAGTTGCACTTTAATCATCTTACAATATCTCGGTTCAGTTGCATCAATCTTTTCTAATGTCCTTCCATGTAGGCACACAGAAAAATAATGATTATCAGCGTGTCCCAAAAGCAATGCTACTACATCTGTGTGCTGTGATGGCACTTCCTGTAAATCACTGTCAGTCTTAGCAATAAAAACTGGAAGGGTAGGGTGTATTGCGGAATGACAGTCTTACTAATGGCAGTAGCATAGTTTTACAACCAGTCCAAAAATCTGGGTCTATTACTGATATGTAAAGGTCAAATATTACTATAAGAAATGTGTGTATCAGTATGGTTCTACAGAAGCACATCCTTACTGGTCTGTTTGCTCCATATTTCAAGAGCTTTCTTCAAAAATGGATTCATCAACATATCTTTATGTGAAGACTATATTCTGTTGAACAATTGATACATTTATATTTTGGGTTTTACATAAATCTTGAATTCTTAAATATGTATTTGGAAAATATTTTGTAAGGCTGGGTTCACACAGGGCGGAAATCTTGTGGAATGTCCGCGGCAGGACCGCACAGAAATTCTGTGAGATTCCCACAGCGAAAAGGCTGCTTCAAAACCCGTGTCAATTGGTGCGAATTTTGAAGTGGCGTTTCTGAATGCACCCCATCCTTGTAATGGGTTATGAGGTGCGTTAACCCTTATCAATCCACTGTCTGACCTGTGAAGACATTATGATTTAAGGCTGTACAGCTCTGATGTTGGAAGACGTCCGTTGGTGTTCTCTTACTGTATATTGCCAGCCTCTCTGCTGTCAGAGCCTATCCAATGTGTCACCTCATGCAGTACTGGCTTTAGCCAGCAGATAGCGCCGTTGTATAACAGCAAAAAAAGAGTAAGCCCCCTAGGAAAACCAGGATACAAATTGGATTGGAAAGGGTTAACAAGTGCTAAAATGCCCCAAAAAAAGAGCAGACAGCGAAGTCTGTGAAGCCCCATTGAAATCAATGGAGGAGTTGTGGTTAGCGTGACATTTGAAACGCCAGACTAATTGCCGCTCTCTGTGTGAGAGCGACCTTAGAGTTAAACGTTAGGAAATCCTTTAAATTCTTCTTGACAGTACAGTTTGTAAATCCATAGCATGTTGTACAGAATAGGACAATATAGAGTGTTTTGCTTGTGTCGTTTTCTAAATGTAGCTCCATATGGCCACTTTACAAAGCAATCCATATGGCAGAGTACTCCGACATAAGGCTGCTACACATGAAGAAGCACTTCAGTGTATGGATGATCTATAAAACTGAGTGTTATCATGTATCCCTATGGAAAGAAGGCATTCTGCAGAGAAAGTGTGTATATCAGGAGCACTAACACATTAGAGTCTTCTAAATAGTGACCTTTTACATCTACTTAAACATTTCTGACTCCATCCAGTAAATGTTTTCTATTTTCAGACATTTAATTTAATGTTTTCTGAAACTCTGACTACTTTTAGTAAGCACCCTGCTTCATCGCTGTTCTTTTTCTGTACCTTGTTTTGTAAACTGTTTCATTGATCTAAACAGAATGGCTTATTTATTGTTAAAATCAATTGTATCAAATGTGAATCGAACTGTGAACTTTGTTGTTTTCAAGGCAACAAGACTAAATATTTGTTTTCAGATCAGCTTTATGTGATGGAGCTAATAAAGATACAGGATGAATCTGGAAATTAAAAAAACCTGTGCATGCATATTTAATTATTAGAGGCAAGAAGTGTGAAAAGAACCCTGTGGCATAACTAAAGTTTTCTGTATAAATTGTCATTTATCGAGCTCAAAATCTGCTGGTAAAAAATGTATGTTGCATAGATTTAAAGCCCAAGATAGAATAATTTAGTTAACATAGAGGTTGCTTGGGATTAAGGCTTTTGCAAAGAAAAAAAGCCCAGTTACCAATTGTGTTCTATTAGGGTTCAGTCAAATAGACGGTTTTATGTGTGCATGTTACTTGCGTTTGCGATCTGCATTCATTAAGAACCAATGCTTGTCAATAGTAATGATCATATGACCAAAAATGTGCAGCGTTAAATATAGGACAACGGATTCAAAAATGCAAGAGACAACACTCACCTATAGAATAACAGCTGAGAGCTGCTTCTGATTGGTCACAGTGCTCAGCGAATCAGAGGCAGCCCTTTCAGCAGACAGGAATACACAGCCAGGAATACACAAAGTGCATGGATAGCTGTTTACAATCAGCTTGAAAAATGCACAGGAAACAAAGAAATCCCACACCTCTGCAGTTAAAATTCAAATATTCTTTATTCTATATTTAAAAATGGTATTGGAAAAAGTCCGAATGACAGTGTGTGGCCCTACATGTTTCGAGCCATCATGGCTCTTGATCACAGCTTCTGTTCACTACTGAGAACAAGAGCCATGGGGCTCAAAACACATAGGAGACCACACTGTCATTTGGACTTTTTAATGACTATCTGTAAATAGAACTGAATTTTACCTGTTGAGGTGCTACATTTCCTTGTTTCCTGTGCTCATTACACATTGTGTACTGTATGTAGTCCCCCCCCCCCCCCCCCCTCACTGTCAACAGTAAATTGTCAGGAAGGAAGGGGTTATTATAACATATTTAATTCAAATTTAAATTTATAAACATGTAAATTAGTGCAGAATTTTGTGCAGTATGATTTCAACAATAAGAATCTTTGAATACAAATGCAAAAAAAGCATCATGTAAAGGATCATAAGCTTGAGTATAAAGAAACTGACACTGCATATACTGATATTCATAAAGAAAAATGCAAATGTAAAGGAGGGAGGGGAAGGAAAGGAGGGGGAGGATGAAACAAAACAATGCTAGGGAGGATACTGGAGGAGAGGAGAAAAAGGGAGGTTAAGACAATGACAATAAACTACAAAATACAACTAGAAACCATTCCCACTTGCAAAGAAAACAGAAAAGATACAATAAAATGAGGTAAGTTATGGGCAACATAAAATGATTGGTGATCACATACACTTAGAATAAAAGTGGAAGTGGTGATGCTCTTACTAACACTTCTCTAAAGAGATTTGTAGGATAATAAAATGATTTAGCAGGTGTAATCTGCGAACTGGAACCATTTTGCCCAATTATGCTTGAAGGTGGACAAAGTACCTATTTGATTAGCAATTGCATTTTCCATAATGCAAGGAAGGAGTTAATAAAAATCATCCTACTCTTTAAGTGTAGCTTAATTTTTCATCACTGGTTTATGAATATCATCTACATATAAAAGTTGAGAAAGATGCTGAGTTGCAGCCTTGACACAGAGTTGCATCCTTTTGGAACCAGTCAACATTAGGTGAACAGATGTGCCCAGAGCTACTAGAATACTATTGTCTATTATGCAATGCATTGTGGCCAATTTAGGAGATTAGCTTAATGGCTTTTGTTTTGATGTATAATGAATCCACTGATTTCTAAAGTTTTGTAGAAATTTCTGAAATTCTCGTTTGAACGAGTGAACAAGCAAGTGATGTCATCGCTAGCTCATTTGCTCTTGTTCAGCCTATTTAGACAGGTAGACGCATCTTTGACTCATTCAAAAGAGCATCGTTGAGTATCGCTCAGTGTTTCATATTTGCTGTATTAGCCAATGTGAAAAACTGAATGAGTGCTGTTTAAACTGAACGGCAAGTGAATAATACAACGATGATTTTAACCCTTTCCAATCCAATTTGTATACTGGTTTTCCTAGGGGGCTTACTCTTTTTCTGCTGTTATACAATGGCGCTTTCTGCTGGCTAAAGCCATTACTGCATGAGGTGACACGTTGGATAGGCTCCGACAACAGAGAGGCTGGCAATATACAGTAAGAGAACCCCGACGGATGTCTTCCAATATTGGAGTTATACAGCCTTAAATCATAATGTCTTCAGAGGTCAGGCAGTGGATTGGAAAGGGTTAATGCTTGCGTAAAATGAACAAGTGAAAAGTGAATGCTTCTCATTTGTCATTCAGTCATTATCTCAGATTTGGACGGAACGATCATCGTTCACTTTCGCTTGTTTGAATAATTTTTTGAACAATAATCATTCTTAGAACCCTTTGACTAATCACCCCAGAGCTGTAAAGACAAAAAACTAAAGGGAATGCCCGAGACGTAGAAGAATTAAAATGCAAGTACTGTATAGGGTGTAAGACATCAGGACTTTCAAGTCCATAATAAATGACTGAAATAGCTTACAGTGAAAAAAACGGCCTACTCTAAATAATAAATCAATCATTCCGAAAATATTTGATTCAGCACAGCACAAGCAAACATTGGCTTTTTCACAGAATAGCTCAATCTTCATTGCATAAATGTAAATTTATTTTCTTATGAGGCCGTTGAAAATTTTAATAGCCAAAATGTTGTCAATAACTCAAGAAAAAGGTACGCTGCGGCTTCTTTCCTCAGCACAGCTATTGAGTTCTGTTAAGGTAATCAAAACAGATGACAGTGAAAAATGCTGTTTTGATTGCACCGATATAAATTTTTCAATTTGTTTTATATGGACTGTAACTTCTGTGAAGATTGATCTAGAAATTAAAAAGAATGGTTTTTTTCACTTTTTATACAAGTAAGGTAATAACTTATCTTTACGGTGGTCAAAAAATGTGTGAAACAATTTGTAACGTCGAGCCATTTGTCATGTGAAGTCCTGTCAATTTTTTAATGCAAACATTCCCCCGTTTTAATTTGCATACAAAAACTCTTAACGAAGGCAGCAGGCTATACAAATCACTTGGAATGATCTCGTACAAGCAGTGCCTTATTTTTTAAGGACAGTGAGTGAATGATAGTACAGAGCCGTAGTTTTTCATCCACAGATCTACCATGTATCAAAAGAATTAATATAGGGGAACTAATGGAATGTCGTCTACTCTCTGTGATTTATTTGAAAAGTGAATAGTAGGAGCTTTTCAAACAGAAAGTGTCTTGACTTTGCTGTCCTTGACACTACCTTTTGCTTGAAAAGTACTATTTGTTTCATATGTCACCTCTAGGTACATGTGTATAGTGTCAACGGAAGAGTTAATGTAAAAGTTACCGCAAGAAATATTGAGGCATATGACAATATAGGAGTTCAGAATTGCCTTTCTCCTTCACGTGTGATCTATCACTTTTGGAAATATACTGAATTCTTCATTGGAATAACATTCCATCCATGTCAAAGGCTTTCTATCACTCCAAAGTTTTCTTCAAGTAGAGTTTGTAAATTTTTATATTAGCATTATATTGACATTATGGACTAGTTCCAAAATCTGCCGGTAAGGTAGGATCGAAACATTCTTGAAATGCTTATCTTCTGAGTAGGCATATTGTAATACAGGCACTGGAAAATCTCCACAATGATTATCACTCAACCTTTTCAATGACTGAAGTTGATGTATCACCTTGACTTTTAACCATACTGAAGTGCATTATACAATGCAGTCATTTTTTTCTCTTGTAATAAGCATTGTTACTGAAAGCTTGAATGTATTTTCCAAAGTCGAAAACCACCATTCTGTTTACACCATTTTTATAGGTAGATTTTCGTAGAGGTTTTAGGTCTTCTACTTTGAACTCTTAAAAAGCGAGTGAAAGGAAATGTGAATGCTGGTCATTGTTCACAGCTATTTAAAATAATAGCATTTTGTGTCTACCGCTCTTATATATACAGACCAATTACCGAAGGTGAGTCAAAAATTATTCACACTCTGGCTGTAGAATTTATTTTAATCAACTTTCAGAAAAGACAAACACATTATTTTTGACATAATCTCCCTGCTTTTCATTACACTTTGTCCTTCTGTCAGGTAGCTTTTGTATTCCCTCATTAAAAAATGTTTTAGGCTGAGGTGTGAGCCATGGATGCACTGCTGTCTTCACCTCTTCATCAGATGTGAATCTTCGTTCTCTTGGGGCTTCATTCAGGGGACCACACAGGTGACAGTTTAATGGGGCAAGATCAGGACTATAGAGAGGATGCTTTAACACGGCTTGTTTTGATACCCATCTTGCACAAACTTTTCTAAATCATGACTGATTTGAAAATGATTTGCAACATACTCCACTGCGACTCGTCTATCCAACAAAATCAGTTCATGTGTACGCTCAATGTTGTCTTCAGTCATAGGTGGGCGTTGGGCTCCATTTTCATGGCTGACACGTGTGTGAATTTCCTTGAACTTCTCTATCCATTCTGTTGCGTCCTGCGGACGTCCAACCTCAATAACATAAATCAAAGGCACAACTGTGCAAAGGAAACATAACACTATGGGAAATACTCTCCCTATAGTCCCCTAACCCGGGAGGGGGCCCTGCCTACTCGGCGGACCGATCGCTCTGACAAGTGCGAGCCCGCACGCGTGCCTGGGCCACTAACAAGTCCCTATCAGGGAGCCCTAGCAGAAAATAGAAGCGAAACAGAACCAAACAAAACAGAAAAGAACTTAGCTGCAAGGAGAGCTTCCGTCAAGCTGTGTTGCTCCGTCGCTGTCCAAAATACAACTGAAGTGATTGACCAGCATAGGGGTCAATGCTAGCACAGTTTAAATAGGAGCTGAGCTAGTCAGCACCAGGTGCTGACTGACATCACTCCTGCAACTACCCCACCCCTCAGCTCTAGGAGTAGCAAGGGCACACCCAAAGCCTGGTCTGGCTTGCAAGCAAGGTGCAGGCCTCAGAATGGCTGCAACACATTCATACACATTTCTTCGAGACAAAACACTTCCTCTTTACTGCACACAAAGTCTTCGATAAATATCAGCACCCCCCCCCCCCCCCCTTAAGGTTAAAAAAAACAAAAACACTGCGCACTGCTCTTCTTTCATGAAAATTAAAAGTAAGGCAGCGAATTTTCTTGCACTGCAGACACAAATTAATGGGTGTAACATGTTCAAATCTGCACAGCAGCGACTAAGGAGATAGCGACCTACAACAAAAAGCATTCACAAGACAGTGTGGCCTACAGAAGATTTAGTATAACTGGAGTGCGGATTATTTTTGACTCACCCTCATAATTGTATGGTTACAAACTGACCATTGAGTTATATTCTCTTGGATCCTTTCCCTATGTCTAACATGCCAAATCTAGGTTAGCAATTATAAGAGGACAGATAAAAGAAAATATATATTACAATGTTTAACCACAGAGACACATAGGTCTGCATAGGAGCTATACAGAGAAAACAGTAAGACAGAGGACTAACTTATAGCTTTTAGGCCCCAATGTAAAATCTGTAACAGGACTCCTAACAAGTGTCATTTATAATAAGGGTGTCATCTTACATAGCAAAGGGGCCTTTAAACCTCAAAACACCAGGGCTTAAGTGTAATTGCTACCTCTGCTACTCGTATACCCCCTTTAGCTGCCCCCATGGCAGGATAGTCTCAGTAGAGACTAATATCAAAGCTCTTTCATACTTGTATTTTAGGTTAATTAGCCATGTGTGGCGAGAGTTTTAAGGCAGCAGAAATGCAGTACTGAGCTCTTGCTCATGACCAGAAGGTTGCGAGTTCAATCCCCGCTAGGTTCAGGTAGCCGGCTCTAGGTTGACTCAGCCTTCCATCCTTCCGAGTTCGGTAAAATGAGTACCCAGTTTGGTGGGGGTTAATAAATAAATTACCTGAAAGTGCTGCGGAATAAGTTGGCGCCATACAAATAACAAAAAAGAGATGTTTTCAAGATGTACGAATCTTTTAAAACCAGTGACAGAAATAAGCTAAATTGTGCCTACACTACCTTTGTTAGCTTTGATTTTTGACACTACGCTTGGTTTCTGTTAGCTCGATTAAACATTATAATGCAGTAGAAGGTTGAAATATTTTGTGCCTAAAGACTACTAGCCTGTACCTAGTTTTCTAACAATTTCCCATACTTGTACAGTTTGTACAGCCACTGAAATCAATGCGATCATCTTTCATAGAAACATTTATAGACTTTGAAATTGCATAATAAATTTGATCCAACTTGCTAGGCATGTTAGACGTTTATCTTCCTTCTGACACCTTGTGACTGCTGTACATTTACCTCACTTTAATGCCCCGAATTGGCACATGGAGCATTTTATGTCATATTCCTCTTTGTAGATACTTTTCAAAACTGTTAGGGTAATGCAGAGGTTTCAAAGCATATTCTGTAAATAAGGTACACAACATATGCTTTAATGCAATTTGCAAAAGTATACTAGCACACTTTACTTAGTGTATGGAGTTATATTATTATATAGTTAAAGGTGCCCCCAACTACTCTTAACTAGAGATGAGCGAGTATATTCGCTAAGGCATATTAGTCGAGCGAGTAGTGCCTTAGCCGAGTATCTCCCTGCTCGTCTCTAAAGATTCGGGGGCCGGCGCGGGTGACAGGTGAGTTGGGGCGGGGAGCGGGGGGGAGAGAGGGAGAGAGAGATCTCCCCTCTGTTCCTCCCCGCTCTCCCCCGCCGCTCCCCGCCCCCACCGGCCCCCGAATCTTTAGAGACGAGCGGGGAGATACTCGGCTAAGGCACTACTCGTTCGACTAATGTGCCTTAGCGAGTATACTCGCTCATCTCTACTCTTAACCCCTTAACACAGAGGCGTAACTTGAAGCTCCTGAGCCCCAATGCAAACCTGTAACAAGGTCCCCAAATATGCTTTATTCATAGTACTGCACTCTCTGTATGGAGAAGAGAGGCCTTATGGGCCCCCTAAGGCTCCTGGGCCCGGGTGCAACCGTATCCCCTGCATCCCCTATAGTTACGCCAGTGCTCTCAATGAACTGTTGAGTACTTATCCTGAGGATATCTTATTAATAGTAAAAGTTGTAGAGAACCCCTTTAAATCAAACACGTATTCTACATCATGCAGAAAATATCTCCAATTCTGCATTTGAGTGAGTCGGTAGACTGCTGGGAAATGCTTGCTGATATTAAATAAATTATACAAAGTTGGTGACCGTTTCAGATTATTATATTATGTTAATAAAATCCAGAAAGTTGTGTTTTAAAATAATTCTTTTAATGCAGCAATATGGGGCTATAAGATGTACACTGAGCAGCTAATGGGTTAGAGAGATCCGCATAATGTATATTAGAATTTTCTATCTTTTTTGCAGGGAGCAGTATAATGTGGTAGCACTTTGAATGGTAAAACAAAGATAACCTTGAAAAAGGGTATTTCTTCCACTTTGGCATCTCTGATTGTAATTTATGTCAGTTGGCACACAAGTTCATTATGTAAATGTAACATACACTAAAAACTGTCAAAGTGAAAAGAATCTCTAAACAATGTGCAAGTGCCCTCCAGAAACTTCCCTCCACTACCAGCTGTTAGGTCACTCGCTGGGTGAACTTGTGAGGGCAGGACTGTCACTGAGGTTTGCCCTTTCCTATTATTCTTTAAACAGCTTATCCAAAGTTTGTCCCATTGATTAAAAGCTATTAGCAGCAGCATTTCAGCATCTCCAATGATTTCAGTGATTTTAGATTTGTGTAATCAGAAAATAAACCTATGTATTTTTTTTTTGCATATATATATATATACTTTTTTAAATTGTTAGACCTTACAGTTTTTAACATTTTGTTATTGTTATATAAACACATGTAAATGAAATCCTAAAAATTGGCATACTATGGGTGGTTTCACAAGGCCGAGAAAATTGCGTGTTTGTCATGCAATTTTTGCCTGATGCGAGAGTTAGTAAAAAGCAGATTATGAAACTATTGCTTTTCAATGGTTTCCTTCCCATCTGCGGTGTTTTCTTTATTGATGCCATGTTGAGAGAACAAAAAATCGTGGCATGCTCTATCTTTCTGCGATGCGCGATTTTCTTATCTCCCATGTTCCCTATGGAGCCTCCATTTTATCACATCGCAACGCAACAAACTTGCGCTGCGATTTTAACATTAGAAAGTCCAAATGACCTCTGTGATAAAGAATTGAGCATTTTTATTGCAGCAGCAATGCGATGCGAGATTATTCTAAAAAAAAAAAATTGCTGACGCTCAAAAATCGTGAAAAAAAATTGCGATTTTGCCACAATTTTTTTGCAAACTTTCTATTCAGCTACTTAAAGGGGTTGTACCAAGATTGCATGTTATGCCCCTACAGGATAGGAAATAACTTGCTGATTTCCAGGGGTCTCACACCTGAGACCCCTGCTGATCTAAAAAATAGGGGTCCTTTGTCCCTCTCTGTCTGTCACTATGGGGCTTACTTCTCCCCCCACAGTGATGTCAAAATGAATGGAGCGCTGGCCAATCATGCATGTTCAGCACTTCATTCATTTCAATGGGGCTGATGGAAATACCCAAGCACTTGTTGCTCAGGTACCCCCACAGTCACATTGAAAGTGAATGGAGCGCCAGTGTGCCTGCACAACCAGTACTCCATTCAGTCTCTTCCTCGCTGCAGGGGATGCAGCAACCCCATAGTGAGAAGGACTGGGAACACAAGACCCCTGTTCTCAAGATCAATCAGCAAGTGTTCCTCTATCTTGTAGATAGGGAATAACTTAATCCTGGTACAACCCCTTTAAACTAAACATGAATTTGAATATATTAAAAAAAGTGAAATATTTTAATTTTTAAGGATTAGAAGCATATGAATGAATGAATGAGTGAATGAACCAGTTAAATAATATAGTATTTAAAGGGGTCATCTAAATTAGACAATCCCTTTGTGTTAAAAACCCTTCATGCCTAAAAACAAGCTGATCATACTTTTCTGCTGCTGGGACCTCCAGCAATCAGCTTTAATCTGCAGAGACTCCAAGTGACAAGTGCTCAATTCCCCTGCAGTGCCATCTTAAAAATGAGTCATTATTCAATTTCCGTTTAATTCAATGTTCTGTGTATGTAATGAATGAACATCTTGCATTGTCCAAAGGGTGAGGCACTGTTCATAGATATTTTCTAATTGATTGAGATTATGACTGCTTTGCTGAGAGTACATTTTCAATATGAAGAGTGTATTTCCATATGGGCTTTCTATACCAGAAAACCCATTTACCTACTTAAGTGAAAATGATCATAGAAGTCATGTGAGTCAATGATGATTACAATGTTCTAACTAATAACTCTATTGCTAATGTTTTACCTTGCCTGTCTTAATAATATGCAGCATTCGCTTTTGCCAACATCAACAAATACTACTCACTTTGTACTGTCCAATACTCCAGTACAATATCTGAAGCTGAGTCCTTTTATCCACTTGTTAGAGCAATATGGCATTTAGCATTACAGTGAAGAAGGTTTAGAATCCCTGGCCAGAGAACCTATGAAGAACAATATCCACTCACTTGTTCAAGATCACAGTTCTTTCTCACAGGAGAAATAAATTCAGACTCTATATTGAAAACAGAGTCGTTAAATTCTGAGCAACTGATATCCTATTGATTTTAGTATTGCCCCTTAGCTGGAACTGTTCTTTCATCTCCATGAATCGTAGAAGAACACAAAGTAAAGCCAGACTTCTCTGGGATCCTTGTACAGGTTTGTGCGTTTGGGAATAAATTGTACAACATAACGACAAAAGAAGCAATTACTGATTTAAGCTTATTGTTGAGCTGTTTATTTTTCTGTATCTGTTACTTGGAGATGCAAAGCCTTAAAGGGGTTCTGCCATTAAACAAAAAAAATTCTATACTTACCTCTTCCTTCCCAAGCCGTCTTCTTACCACATCTTCTACTCACTGATCTTCTCCTGGCTCCTGCAGTCCCCAGGTTCCCCTCCTCCAGCCGGCCGGATCCTCTTCTTCCTGTTTTGTAGTGTCTATTGCCGGCATTCTCTTTCCTGCAGGTCAATGTACACTACGTCACTAGTGACGTAGCATTCCCTGTCTAGCAGGGAATGCTGATCTTCAGCAGTCTGCTTTAGTGTGCATGCACTGGGTCTAGCTGCTAGTGTTCCTTTAGTATGTGTAGCGGCGAGACCCCGCGCCTGCACACCAAAGCAGGTTGATGAGGATCGGCATTCCCTGCTAGGCAGTGAACACTACAACACTAGTGAAGTAGCATAAATTGCCCAGCAGGATGCAGAATGTCACCGGAAGAAGAGGATCTGGCTTACGGTGAGGTGACCTAATGGACTGCAGGAGCCAGGAAATATCGGCGAGGTGAAGATCTGGGAAGAAGACTGCCTGTGGAGAAATAGGTAAGTACAATTTTTTTTTTCATAACAGAACCCCTTTAAAAAATATAATGCCTTCTATCATAACAAAATATTCATGATAACATTTAGGGAAGTTATTTGTAATTGTCAGCAGGAGCTGCAGATGTTTGCTGCAAGAAGACATTTAAAGAGTGGGGGACCATGTCATACTATCCATGGTTCCAGTCTTTGAAGCAACTCTCCTGTCTAACTTTAAGGCCATGTTAATATTGGTGATTGCACACCATTTCAACTTGCTGCTGTTCTGATCCATTTTAGAAGCAAAATAAGGGAATGGCAATGCTAGATCAGGAATATACCGGAGACCAACAGTTCTCAATGGAACCTTTCACTATAATGGGGTACCTTGGGTTACTATTGTGCTGTTCCACATATTACAGTGCTTTTTTTCTAGTATATTGGATGAAATCTGCAATGGAGGCTCCTAATGGAGTCCCCAACACAGATATGAATGAAACCTTAAAATGAGGTCTAGAGTAAAGGACTACCCTCTATGGATTCAAAGATGCAAAAAGAAATAGGTTCAAAAACCATGGGCGAGTATTAATAAAGTTTGCATAAAGTGCTAAGGACAAAAACATACAACATTTAGGCCTCATGTCCACGGGGAAAATCAGATCCGCTGCAGATTCTACATGTAGAATCTGCAGCGGGTCCCTCCTGCCCCGCGGACATGAGCGCCGAAAATAGCAATTTAAAAGTATTTACCTATCCGGCGCGGGCGGCGAATGTCAGCTGTTCCTCACGGCCGGATCTTCATTTTCGGCCGGCGGATGAATTCCTGACGCCGGCGGCACGTCGCCGGCACGTCGTCGACGTGCCGCGCGCATGCGCCGGGCACATCCGCCGAGCCGAAGCAAGGGAGATGCGGCCGTGAGGAACAGCTGACATTCCCCGCCCGCGCCGGATAGGTAAATACTTTAAATTCCTATTTTAGGTCTCCCGCGGATCCGGACGGCTTCCATAGGCTTCAATAGAAGCCCGCGGGAGCCGTCCCCGCGGGAGACCCGCACGAAAATGGAGCATGGTCCAGATTTTTCCATGCTCCATTTTTTTTAAAATCCCTTTTATTGACGATCCGCGGGTATTTATCTACCCGCGGGTGGTCAATGCATCCCTATGGGATGCGGATCCGCACGCGGGAGATCCGCTGCGGATCCTAAATCATATTTTGCCCGTGGACATGAGCCCTTAAAGTAATGAAGACAAAAACATGCGATGTAAAAAGATATACTAATATCAAAAGAGATCATCAAAAGACAAAAACACAGAAGACACATACAAGATGTCAAAACATATCAGCAACAGACCAAGGCAAGGGCAAAATCAAAACATACAGAGAGACAATACCAACGGTATAACAACAAGATACAGTGAAACAATGCAATATTATACTTAGCGTCTAGGATATGTAATCTATTCTGAAGGAGCCCTGTTATTTTACCAACACCAAGAATCCAAGAGTGGCATTTTTCTTCTTAACATTTGTACGATTCCATTGTGAGTTCAAAGCTTTCATTCTCTTAATCAACCTTTAATACCCCTGATGATAGTAGGGGATTTGTTACTTGTTTAACCATTTCAGGACCAGAGATTTTTCATTTTTTTACTTTTGGATTTCAAAAAATCATAACTTTTTCATTTTCCTATCAATTTCACCACATGAGGGTCTTTTTTGTAGGACAAGTTTTTTTTTCATAGTAAAACTTATTGTACCAAATAATATAAAAAGTGGGATTTAATGGAAAATTAAGCAATAGTAAATTTTTTCAGGAGGTACTGTTTTTATGGCAATAATGGTATGGTAAAAATGACAGAATAGCTCTATTTTTTGGGTCGGTACTATTATAGCGATACCAAGTCCATATTGTATTTTTATATTGTACTACTTTGAAAATAAAAAATGTTTGTTAATTTTTAGAGATGAGCGAGCATACTCGGCCACGCCCCTTTTGCGCCCGAGCGCCGCGATTTTCGAATACCTCCGTACTCGGGCAAAAAGATTCGGGGGGCGCCGTGGGTGAGTGGGGGGTTGCAGTGGGGAGTGGGGGGAGAGGGAGAGAGAGAGGGCTCCCCCCTGTTCCCCGGTGCTACCCCCTGCTCCGCCACACCTCCCCCCGTCCCCCGAATCTTTTCACCCGAGTACTGAAGTACTCAAAAATCGCGGTGCTCGATCGAGTAATTACTCGAAACGAGTACGTTGGCTCATCTCTATTAATTTTAAAAAAGATGTTTTAATTGCCTTATTATGAGACCCATAACGTGTTTATTTTTTCATTGATGGCATTGTGTGAGTGCTTGTTTTCTGGTGAGACGAGCTTTACTTTCTATTGATTCTATTTTGGGTGCATACAACATTTTGATCCCTTTTTATCCCAGTGCATTAAGACTCGGGGTGACTTCCTTTTATTTAGGGCGCTTGAATTTGCACTTGATTAGTTTTAAAACATACTGCAAAACCTTTCTATTGCAGTATATTGAATTTTTGCCAGCACCCTATTAAGCCCTGATCTAGGCAGGGCTTAATAGGCTAAAGTGTTGACAGCCTTAGGAGTCTTTACAAGCTGCCATGACAACTAAATGGCACCTATGACCAAGTTGTTACGTGACCGTACAAGGAATAGAGATAGCACTGCATCCTCTGTCAAGTCATATAAATCCTGTGGTCAGCGTTGACTGCAGCATTTAAAGTATTAATGGCTGGATGTCAGCTGTATCTGACAACTGGCACTTCCTGCATATGACGCTGTCTCAGTTTCCCCGCCCGCATCATGCTAATCCCATGCACATTCAACATTGATTAATGTTGGATCGCATAAAGGAGTTAAAATAAGGCTTCTCCTTCTTATTTAGAGAGTCACTACTCATGCCTTGACCTAACATTCGCTTTCAAGAATCTGTTTAGCTAATTGAATCTTAATACCAATTAACCTTTAAGACCTTTTTACACTGAATGATAATCATTCATACTGTCGCTGAGTTGCTAGAATCTGAATGACAATCGTTCAGTGTAAATGCCGGTAGCAAAGGAACAACAAATTATAATTTATTCATTGTTCACTTTCTGCAGGCATAATAATCAAACTATGATTGGCATGTGTGAACAGGCAGTCAGTCGTTCATCTATAAACGACTGCCTGTTTCATGTGAATGAACGCAGACAACCAGAGTGATCTTATTCACTAAGTGGTCATTGCTTCTGTATGAAAGCACAGGAGCAATTATTGCTGGGATGACTGTCAGGCGTGAAGCACCCAACAATCATCCCGTGTAAAGGGGCCCATACTATACAATATGGAAAGTTTTTTTTTTTAAATAACTAGCTCGAAACCCCAGGCTAAAGTCTTTCTAATTGTAGAAGAAGTGTCCAATATGGAGTGAGAAGGATGTTTTTTTGGTCTCTGTGTCTACATTAGGTGTATGAAGCTGTGCATTAAATAAAACTCAAAACTGGGAAACTGGAGTTAAATCCAAGATGGTGGCATTCAAAATAGCCATCATTTTGGTGACGTGGCCCAACATGTTACTTCCTACCCCAGAAGCTTGTTTGGCTTGGGTGACCATCTGACAAGTTATTTTAATTCTAAATGAATGCTTCCACCATTGAGTCACCCTGTATATTCCAAAAAACACTGCTTTTTGTGACAGCACCTTCAATACAGTAGGAAGGTAGGTCACTAAAGTAAGGTGGTCATTATGAAAGTCAGCTGAAGACCATGTCTCCACTGGAGCGTTCTTCATTCAATGTCTGTCTGTGATCATGAGCTCAGAATTGAGTGTCTCTAAGAACATCTCTTGTATGGTCCTCATCCGGAGATCTAATTTCAAAAAGCTACCAATAGTTAAAATATGAGACAAAGCTTTGTCTTATCTGCCATGGCCTGTGGAAAGAATGTTAATTACAATGATAGCAGGTAGTATTATAGCATTATAGTGAGAATAATGGAGATCATCCTCACTTTGTAAGTAAATAAGTCAGAACAATAATATCCTCCTCCTGATATTAGATCTTTGGCTTCCCCTGCAGTTTATCCTGTGGCCTGGGTTTCCTGTTTAATCTAACATTACATAAACTATGAATGGTAATTAGCCAATTCACAGAGAGCTCATTAAGACAAAGATTCAATGCTCATACATTCATGATCACAAAATGAGATTTTTCTGTGTTTTTTTTTAATTCTTATATCATTTAACATCTTTATGTAGCTTCATTTGAAATCCTTCCACTGAGCATCTCAACTTAAGCAGCAAGACTGCTGGTATTCTAATCACTTTCCCTAATCTTATTTTGGAAAGGTGGCCTGTAATGACCAATGTAACAGTTCATTGACCTGTGCATTGTAAAGCGCTTGACATAGTTCTGAGGCAAACTAGGGCACTAATTGTCTTGTATTTCATTCAATAGGAGAGAGTGTGCTATAGAGGTGATTATTTTTATAATAAACTTTAATAAACCTCCCGCTGGTGTTTTTAAATTAGACTATAGCTAGGGGCATGATTTTAATTAAGAAAATGCTTCACAGCTAGTATGCTGTACAATTCTGCTCCCAGGATAGATAGGAGACAAAATATTTTGTTTGTCTTCATGTCTGTAGCCAGAGAAAGGAAATGCTCGGAACAGATGTAAATGCCTGCTATGATGAGAACAATTCATTGTGATTAGTTACATGGTGGCGGTACTAGAACACTTATCTGCATTGAGTGGCTACTTAATCATTTCATTAGAAATACCCATCCAGTGGCGCATTGGACCTTCTTTGACCTTCAGAACCATGGCAATTCATTGTAGCTTAGATTTACTAGATATTGAAATTGTTCTATGGGAATACTAGGGCTTGCAGAAAGGGCACTCAAACTTGTCATCTGCTGATATAGCCAATCTGCTTTAAGAGATGATAAGTTGTGTGTTAAGACACAGTCGAAGCGCCAGCTGTTTTCGTGATTGTGCACCCCATGTTTGTCAGAGCTATTCTTGACACCCTCCTCTGACCCCTTTCATTGACGAGTTGTTTATGTTCACATGATCCCATTTCACTGGATGTTTTTCCTCAATAACACCGTTATATTTTTGACACTGTTGTACAAGAAAACCCAAAAGTTTTTTTAAATACTTGCCACAACTATTCTAGCACCAATGGTCATGCCTTGTTTAAAGTCATTTAGATCGTTTACTATATTTCACTTCTAATGTAGATTCACACCAAAAGTGATCCAAGGAAAACTTGCTCACTTGATTTTATGCTACACTTCAAGATCATGTGTCTAATTTCCTTACAGAGCATCTCCAATCGTGAAAGTGCAGGGGTGTCTAATAAAGTGGACATTCATCATAGTTACCAAGAATAAGATACATAGATTTCACAGTTTCCACATTGCATATCCATGTCCGGGTGCTAACATTGGGTAAACCCTTAACACCACAGGGCAAAAGTTTACATCCTGGCAGGGTGATAGGTAATGCAACAGGAAGTAAACTTATGCTCTCTGGGCGGCATAGGCTCAGAAGCAACAGTGGGGTTCGATGAGAACACTGATTCCTGCTCTTAATTCCTTATTTACTGTGATTAATATACATCATGTAAAGGGTTCAGAGAGGGGGAACAATTGGTGCTATGGAAACTGGATGCTATACATTGGTGTCGGGGCCTGCCATGGACTGTGATGGCTATTGTGACCGATAATGCATTGTAGTATAGGAGTACTGAAATTGATTATCATAGCGATCAGAGCTTTTATGGTTCAAGTCCCCTACAGGGACATAAAAAATGTACAAAAAAATAAAAATGTAAGAAAAATATGGTAACCTGTTCCAATTATTGATCACCCTCACTGTCAGAAAGTTTTTTATAATATCTAGTCTGTCTCCTCCCTTTCAGTTTGATCCAATTGCTTCTAGTCTTTCCTTGTGAAAGAAGATTATGTGTTGGATAGTTGAGTGATTATACAGACAGGTAATTGCTTTTTATGGAGTATGTATTATTTTAAAAAGTATGTGCTATATAGGGGTGTATATGTGTCATGGAAGTATGTGTGTCAGGAAGGGTAAAGTTTCTCCTCAGGGAATGCACCTACAGGGTATGAGGAGACTTATAAGAACAACATGCTGCAGGTAAGATGGTAGATAGAAGATTTCCTCTACAACACTACCTATTGGAAGGCAGCATTCTTGCAAGTCAATGTTAAACATCTTCACAGACTTTGGAACAATGATTGGGAATATAAGCTAAAGCCAGTTTACTCCAAAAAGAAAGATCACCATGCATAGACAGAATGTTCAGAGGCTTTGCCTCTCATCTGTGTATTCCGTCATTGCTCCAAGGCTTGTTAAAAGGTCTGACATTGACTGGAAGTAATACTGCCTTCTAATAGGTGGTGCCTTAGAAGCATTGTTCCATCTTCTACTTTTAGACGTATGTGTGGTACAGAAGAGTATGTCTAGTAAAGAATCGTGTTATACAGAGGAATAGATTTTGAGTAACGAGCAAGCAAAGTGTAAAGAAGTGTGTCTTGTATGAAACAGTAAGTGTAGTGTAGAAGGGCAGTACACAAAATGGCCTGTGGGGGGCTGTAGATAGGCATTCTCTTACCAGAAACAAAAAGAAAACATCTGTGGGAGTAGGAGGAAGCAAGATGAAAGTTTCAGCTCCTGCCACGCTCAGGGGGAAGTTGTCTGCCAGCCAGAGTGAGAGGCTGTAGCAGCATCCATCAGTCATTTGGAGCCTGAGGTCTGCGTGTACCAGTCAGGTCCCATCACAAAGCTCTGACGAGGATAATGCCCTCTAGATGCCCTAGGTGGGGGATAATGACAGAGACCCTTTGGGTTGTGAACACTGTGATTGTGTATGTACCAGAACTGTTTGCTGTGATATGTGGAATAAAGCTGGTAGAAGCTAGAATTGCAAGTCATTTGAGTCTCCTGAGCCTTTCTGTACGTGGTGCCAACCTTCCTGAACTAAAATATGGCAATCCTATAGGCGAGTAACCCCCAGGTTGCCGCAGTAGTTATGTTGTATAATGCTGAATATGTAATATAGAGGTATACGGTATATAGAGTACAGTACAATTTGTATTGTATGATGGAGTATGTGTAGTAGATTGGAGTGTGTTGTGTTCTACAGTATACAGTATGTAATGTAAGTGTGTATTGTATGTATTGTATAGTGAGGTTGAGTATGTGTAGTATAGAGGAATACAGTATGTATTCTATAGAGCAACATGTCTGGTATAGAAGCCTATTTGTTATGAAATCCGCTAACGCTCATAATACTCCCCATGCTTATGTCAGCACTCAGTATGAACTTTAAATCTATTGAAATTAAAAAAATGAAAATATGATCTTTAATAAATAGAAGATTAAAATGAAAAATTGAATGCGTAATTATCCTTGAAAATGACCTACACTTTATTCCCATAGCAATAAAGAGTTTGGCAACGAATCAGTAGGTAAAACAAAAAGCATTTGTTCCTTACTTGCTCTGCTCTGCCACAGTAGTTTTTGAACTTGTCTTGGGCATTACTATTCCCTTCCTGCAATCTTTTACTCATGGCTCATAGACTAAATAGACACTTTAATTTTAAAATTATAAATGAGCACTAATACAATGGATAGCTATTCATAGAATAGGCTAAATTGAATTTGGAATCGCTCTAGTCATAACGCTACAACTCTTGTTTTTCGTAGTTTCACTTTTCAGAGCTTTTATTTAATATTTGTACTTTGATATGTGCATGTTACACAATAGATATTATTAATACTAACCCATTACCTGATTAATATTTCCAAATCTTACAAACGATTTAATCCTTAAAACGGTATTTCCAAAATTTCAATTATTCCTCATTAAACCCATGTGTTAAACTAACCAGCATGAGCAATTACAACCAACTACCAAAAAAAATCAGTTCCTTAGTAAAGGGGTATTATCATATTGACTTCCATGACATATCCACAAGATATGCCATAAAGGCTTGATAGGCAGTGTCAGATTAGGGTGCCTGGGGCCCAACGGTAAAATTAATTCTGGGGACCCATGTACAGCTACATGTAAATATTACCTGATTCCCATTCACAAATTGCTCACCGCTGCATTCTCTATATACTTCAATAGAAATGTTGCTGCATTTGTGAGTGGCCCTGCTTCTACTAAAGAATATGGAGCGGACAAGAATTGGTAGACTCCCAGTCATATAATATGCACAGATCCTGTACTCAATTTGTGCCGTGGGTGGGAGTCTGGAGGCCCACTAGGGGATTCATTTGTTCTCCTGTGGGCCAGTCCAAGCCTTCTGATAAGTGCAGCTCCTACTGTTTCTTGAGTTGCCACCCCCACTGCCCATGGCTTAGCTGTATGTAGTGGTTGGGAATTACAGAAATATCCGAGTGTGCTGCACTATGTTTTTTGAATAACTCAAACAGAAGTGAATGGGAGTTAGGGAGACCGAGTACCACAGCAAGACACAGTGTTTCTGCATCTCCTGAGGTATAGAAACAGGGTAGCTCACTGAGCTATAGTTTTTCCATAACTTCCAATCATTTTATGAGAGTTACGGAGACACTACAACCCATTTTTTTGCTTGGCTGTTTCCGTAAGTCCTGGCCATCTTTTAAGACAGTGGTATTCCCATTGTGGCAACGTTTGGCTGAGTTGGGAATATCCCTTAGTCATCTCCTAAAATACCTCATGCTCTGAGTGTATTTTTATTTGGTTGTTATGAGTAACGTCCTCTAGTATTTGTCTTCTAAGATTAGCATACCTAATCCAGGGGCGTAGCTAAATGCTCATGGGCCTGGGTGCAAAAGTTTATCTCGGGACCCCCCACCGTCTTTTAACCCCTTAATGCTCCTGGGCTCCAATGAAAAACCTGTAACAGGGCCCCCAACTATAATGCTTTATTGATAATACTGGGCTCCCTATATGGAGAAGAGAGGCCTTATGGACCCCCTAAGGCTCCTGGGCCCGGGGGCAACCGCATGCCCTACACCCCTATAGTTACGCCAGTGACCTAATCTATGGCTGCAGTTTCTTTGTAGAGTTTCTCTTCAGCCTGCAGTGGCAGTGCAAAGTCTTGTACAATTTCCTGTTACAGCACCCTCAACATGTCCCACCCAGGCAAAGCACCCAAAGTAGAGTTGCTTTTGTGTTGTAATATGTTGACTGTGAGATGTATAGCGTAAGGGATCTGACTGCTACACTGTCCTCTCATTAAATAATTAGTTTTCTTTAGAGACAAAACTCCATAATATCTTCTTAGTGATTAACCAAAGGTAAGTGAAAGGTCCACAACCATGGCCACATCCACTGCTCAGCCCAGGCCCCCTAAAGTGTCAGCTGTGTGTATGTACACCAGAGGCTCATTATTCTGCCTTACACATCCAGCATATAGCAACTTCCGCTACAGAGCCATCAATGGAAAGGATTAGCATTTCAGAATACTTGTGCTGTGTAATAAGCTGCTGACAGCACTGATACCTGTAAGCAATAACACCCAATGACAACCCAATTATGATAATAGGAGTTGAAGCAAAGAACATGTGGAAAATATAGTTGCAAACAGGGAAACTAAAGTCAGATGTGAAGCTCAGCTGGACCACCTCTTTTACTCTAGGAACTCTGTAATAGCAAAAGAAGAAAGAACTCAAAGTCACAAAAATATATATAGAAAGTTTCTGAAGGCAGTTACCGTATGGTAATTTAGAGGGGGATAACCCCTTTAAAGCTTAAAGTGGTCATTGGTTTTGGTATAAAATTCTGTCCCAATACCAGAGGGGATATTTTACCTGCAGTTGTTCTTCCGATCTGACTTGATCACACAAGTACCCATTTCAGGAGATGCAACCGAATAGTAAAAGAATAGTAAAAATGGTCCTGGAATATACCTTTGAGTTCCAAAATAGTTGCACCTGAGGTAATTCTACTCCTTGATCGGTAACCTCTGAAAAAGAGAGACCACGCATACTGATAGTGAGGTGAATGTTATGTGGTAAAACATAAATCATAAAGTACTGTCACGGCTTGCCAGCCATGTCCGATTTGGACCAGAGTGACATCACAGCATCAGTCCTGCCCCTCTGTAGTCCATACCTCGGCACATGACCCCTTTTGTGCGGGTGTGCAAATGCATTGTTCAGCTGGGAAGCGTGTGTCCCATCTGGCCAACCAGAGCTTATCCATATTCATTTATCCCGGGCCCTCTTCTTGGAGGACAATGGTTATACTTAGAGTCTGTAAGTGTTTCTGGTGAAATTGGCAGCTCCTTTCATGCTCCATTACCAGATAGGTCTGTTTGGTGTTGTTACAAATATACCTTGACTATTTTGCTATTATATCTTGTTCATTGCATGCTTGTTTCCATCTATATCACATCCATTGTTATACTCTGCAGCAAACATCATTCCAATTTTCCAACTAGGGAGAGACAGAGTTGCCCTGGGTTCCTAATGTGGGGTCATCCTCATGAGGGCGAGTGCTCTGCTTTTAGGTAGGGTCAGAATTTCCGTTCTCTAACTTTTTTATTTAGTTACTAATATTTTTGTTTCAATGTATTGTGTGTATACCCATCCTCTTTAACCCTTTCCAATCCAATTTTCCTGCCACCCGCACACTCCCCAGCTCTTATTTATTTTGGGTGGGAAAGCGCTTCGTGGATTCCTTGGAATTACAGAACAGAAACACATAAAAATGGACTGTCGTGATAAGTGTATTACATTTTTTTTAATTAAATGTGAATTAATATGTATATTATGTATTCTAATATGCCTACATGTTATAATAAACATATCTATATTACACTATGTAGGAGAGAAATCCAACATCAGACCTTTCTTCTACATACTGTAATATACATATGCAGAAGAGAGCTCTGGTAGCGGACCTCTCTTCTTAATAGTGTTCAGGCTTATTCACATAAGCGAGAATCTCGCACAAGTTTTGTGTGTTGCGAGACACACAAAACTCGCATGAATATGAACTCCATTCTTTTGAATAGACTTATTTATATGAGTGACTTTATTTTCCCTCACAGCAACGTTGCGAGGATAAAAATCTCAGCATGCTCTATTTTGGGGCGTTCCTGCTGAATGCCTCGCCCATTGTTCTCAATTAGACCTTAAGAGACATCGCTGGGTACTTGCATTCCATGTGATGTGCATGTGAGTGCAATGTGATGTTTCCCATTGAAATCAATGGGAAAAACTTATGATCATCTCATGCGCGAGAAACATGAGCCTGAGGATCGCAATTTCACAGGAGTGATGCAAAGCTTTTTTGAATAAAAAACACCTTGCATCAACATGCATAATGCAAGTTGGCAAGCGTGATATCGCCGGTGTGAAGGTAGCCTAAGAAACCTATGCAGGGAAATCTCAATGTCAGCTGAGGTCCTACATTGGATTGGAAAGGGTTAAGACAACAAATTACATCTGAATGGACTGTGTGTTGTGTTCAGCTCAGATGTAATACCCCATTTACATTGACAGATGGTCGCTCGAAAGTCACTCAAACAACAGTTTGAGTGACAATTTTGAGCGATCATCTTTGCATACTTTATAGCAGCTTATTTGCTACTATACAGCTATGCAGGCAGAGTGTGACACCGCCGCTATCTCCTGCCCAACACTACAGCTGCTTTTCATAAGCAAACAGCTGTACTGTTCTCTGCGCTTATAGTCCATGCCACACTGTGAATTCACAGCAGGACACAGGCAGAGAGAATCTTATCAGTGCAGCTGGCTGATAATAGCTTATCGCTCAATTCTAGCAAGCTAGAATTCAGCTATCAACTACAGAAAGTGCACAATGTCAGTGCATTTAGACAGAATGAGAATCGCTCAAAAGATTCTTTTGAGCAAATTTTGAGCGATTCTCGCTGTGTCTAAATCAGCCTTAACAGACAAAAGCGTATTGTGTATTAGGGCCAATATTAGGGCATATTCAAGATGTACTGCTGGTAGTAGCTTTGACGCTGCTTCGATTACTAACTGGCACATCATCCATAAACCTGCAGCACTCTCTTGTATCGTAGTATTTTCTATATAAACAGCAGCCTGGTTAATATTGCTATAAAAAGAAAATGTGCAACACATCTTTTAGCATCACCTTCTCGACAATCAAAGCTTTGTTTTTCGTTTTATGTACAAGATAAATATAGCATCTCATATAGAAAAAAGGTGCAATCACTTATGACATGACACCTCTATCAGTAACCTGCCTATTTTCTGGTTTTATGTTTTCTTACTTGATATTGCTATTTACTGATCAGGTCTCAAAAGACAAGTGCTGGTTATTTGCCTGAATGGCTGCAGAGAAATGGATTCCCCGTGCAACCATTTTCTTGATACATTTATTAGGTCAACCTCTGCAAGCTGCTCTCAGCTCTAATGAAAATGAAAGAGCAGAAATATGGGATTCTTCCGCATATAGATCTCTAGGTTACTGACTGACACACTGTCTAGCATCTATCAAGCCCTGATAAGGCTGTGCATAGTCCTGTGCAGATCTGGCCCTTGCATACATGGTGTGTGTTGGGAGGAAAAATGTGCTGTACATAAGCAGATGGAGAAATTGTAGCAATGTGTGAAATGACTGGCTTTTCCCTCATTAGCTCACAGGAACTCATTTATTTTGGCAGAGCTTGAAATAACTAAAGCTAAATGGTCTTTTGTTGTTGCAATACATTTATTGGATGATCATCACATTAAATATAAACAAGTGCTACTAATAATTAATTATTCATTAATTAAAGGGAACCTGTCAGGTCAGTAATGCTGCGTAGACTGCGCAGATTGATTTTGGTTGCCTGTTACTTGTACTTATCACTTTTGGAAAACTTATATTTCAAATTCTGTAGTTAGGGGCAGAGAAGAGTCTGGTGAGGCTCATTAATCTTCATGTATTCACTGCTCAGCCCGCCTCTCCTGCCCCAGCCGCTGATTGACAAGTCTCTCCATATACACAGCGATACAGAAGGGAAATTAGCATGCTCGTCACTATACTGCAGTGGCCACAGCCCGTTCACCATTAATTCCCCTTAAACTTTTGGTTGTAAGCTCAGCTGAGCTGGATTCTGCTTAATTGCATATACATTCTCTGTTACCGATCACCTTTCAAAAGATATTATATTATGAATTCCCCACGCAATGAAATTGTCATTATCTACATTAGGTAACTAAGTGAGAATGTTTTTGGGAAGGAGATCATAAAATCATTATCAATAGTGTTGAGCAATTATTGAAATATTGGGGTGCAGAGCAAATGACCCAATTTCCAAAAGATAATCGTGAAATGGGACAGCCGACTCCGACTTCCATAGAAATCAATATTGGTGTGTGTTCTTCTTTGAATGCAGCTCAGTTGTTAGCACTGTTGCCTTTTGGTGCTGGGTTCCTAGGTTGAAATCCCATCAAGGATACTATCTGCATTGCCTTTGAAAAACCCCATCCAGATGTTGCCCCTGTTCAGTTTTGAGTCTTTAACTCCAGTGCTGCAAAGTGGCAGTATTAACAATTGAGCCACCATGCCTGGTCTTCCTTTTCTGGGGGAGGAGATACACAAAGAGAGAAGTCCATGCAGGTGTTGTCCTTGGACACATTTGAACCTAGGATCCCAGGACTGCAAGGCAACAGGGTTAATGACTGAGTCACTATGCTTATTCTTCCTTCTTTGCTGCTTCATCTTTCTTCTTCCTTCTTCTATGGAGAAGAAGGATAATTCTTCTCCATAGAAGAAGAAAACAGTAAAGGAGAAGAAGGAGGAGAAAAGGAATACAGAGATAAAGGAGAATGAAATATCCTTTTTCTCCTTCTCCCCCTCTAGAGAAGAAGAGTCAGGAAGAAGCTTGGTGGCTTAATGGCTAGCACCATTGCCTTGTAGCACTGGGTTTTTAGGTTCACAGCTGATTATGGAGTTTATATGTTCTCTTTATGTTTCTTATTCTTTGTGACATAACAAGCTATGACCAATTTGTCTTGGATTGTATGGCAAACTGTGGTTTACGGGTCAAATAGTCACCAACGTGTGACACCAACACCAAAGGGGCAGATCTGCAGGGTTGACTTAGTTCCAGCTCCCTGGATCCTGCACTTGAGAAAGATAGAGCCCGAATCACACCCTGCAAGGCCTAGCACAGCCCAACACACCTCACTGCCACCACTGACCATTTTCAACAAGTAGGTCAGTCACCTCACACACAATTACCACACTTTGGAGTTATGGATGTCAAGGATGAATAATAAAGTTTTAAATCTTTATTATTAAAAAGGTTAGCAGTGCTTAGATAAAAATGTGCAAAAATGTTTTACATAAAAGGGTAAAGAGCATACAACTATACACAAACAGTATAAAACAAAAAGGATAAAATAAGAGAAAATACCAGTCGGTCGTTTACAATAGTCTTAAGCGCTGAATGGGGATCAGCCTGATTTTACATGCCACTCCTGGGTCTGACAATTTAGGGAGGGAGTGCACTTGGTTTTAAAGCCTCTGTAGAATCACACCTCTCCCAATAGGCAGCTTGAGTATATTAGTGGATCATCTGGATGGAACTCTGATTTAACATTTCGGCCATAATTTCCCAGGAGGCACTCAAATAGGGCAGATATGACTGCAATGTTTAAAATCAGGAATCCACTTACATGTGAGTACTAAACATGATAGGTGACAGATCACCGGCTACGCATATAGGCAATTCTATGGGTTCTGGGGGTCACACAGTGATGGAGTAACTGCACTGGATCCACAGTACCCTCACGGTTCCGAAGATGTAATTGCTGTTGGACTGGTACCTTTAGATGACCCATGACCCATAAATACAGTATCAAGGCTAGGTGCTGCAATGTCTTCTTGGAGTGTGCAGGACACAGGATGGGAGACAACTGGTTGGGGGAAGGTAGTAATTGACATTCTCTTGTCACCTAGTAACTTCATCAGAACAAAGGACTTTCTTGCTAGTCCCAAGAACAAATATACATCAAAGACCTCTGCAGATATGAGGGAACGGGAATGAATATTGATGAGTTCAATCCAGCTTTCCCTAGACCAGAACGACAGCAAGTTGACATGAGAAGCTGGGTGACGATTAATCAATATCATTATATCACATTTTTGTTCTCCATCTCCTTTTTCTCTGAAGAAGGGAGAAGAAAGGAGTGTAGTGGCTCAGTTGTTGGCACTGCTGCCTTACAGTGCTGGAGATCCAGGTTCAAATCTGTCCAAGACCAACATCTGGATGAGGTTTCTCTGTTCTCTTTGTGTTTATTCTTGTTGTTCTTCTTTTCTTCCTCTGGCACAGAATGGACAAGTGTGGTAGCTCAGATGTTAGTGCTGCTGCTTTGAAGTGCTGGAGTTGTAGGTTCAAATCTGACCAAAGGCAGCATTTGGATTGAGTCTTTTTTAAGGACTATGCAGATATTATCCTTGATGGGAATTGAACCTAGAATACCAGACCTGAAAAGCAACAGTGCTAAGAACAGAATACAGGACTCACTGAACCTGTAAAGTTAATGGACATCATGTTTGCACATTACTGCCTATAAAATGGGGTCCATTCATTTAGTATAAATCTGATGTTGAGTAACACACAGTACTAGAGGGTAGCAGAGAGGTGGGTGAGGAACCTTTTTTTTAAACTAACAAGCTTCTGCCCCTGAAGACAGTATTACTTGTACTGCCCTAATCTTATAATTACAGATGAGTGAACTTTTGAAAAGTTTGGTTCATCGGGTTCATCAAATTTCGGTTCGATCCAAATTAGTTTGAACTAGAATATTAGTGATCCAGGCCAGACAGTGGTGGTGGTTCTTCTGTCCCTCAGTGGTTGGCACCATTACTCTGCAGTGCTGGGGTCCTAGTCACAAATCTGACAACGTCTGCATAGAGCCGGTATGATTTCCCTGTGTTTAATAATAATCACTGATATTTAACTCTATGCATATATTGTCCTTGGTCAAATTTGAACGTAGAACACCAGCACTGCAAGACAATAGTGCTAACTACTGAGCTACCATGCTTTCTCCTCCTCAATAAATGTATGTACTATATACATATAGATGATTATTATGAAGAAGCAAACACAAACACAGGAAGAACATAAAATCTCCATGACTATGTTGTCTTTGGTCATCATAATTATACCCAGGACCCTAGTACTGCAATGCAAGAGTGCTAACCACTAAGCCACCATGCTTCTTTCTCTTCCACTTCCTCTTGCTGGAATGAAGTGCCTGAGATTCAGGTTTGCAAGCACACTAAGCACTATTTGTAATGTTGGAGTTCTAGTGGAGGGGACAGTGGATACTTTGGCACTTTCCATAGAATAGACATCTGAACTTTCTCTTAATCAGTAAACTTTGTAAATTTATTTACCGGTATTTGTTTTTCATGACTTTGTGATTTATGCATAGATTTTCTTTTTTATTTACATTTGGATGTAATAGTGAGCATCGTACCACAACTCTTTGGGACTTTGTGATGGAGCACCCCGTAGCTGTTTCTAAAAAGGGATCGTTCTCTAATTATCTCTCAAGAATTCTTTCTGACATGATCTTTTGAAGCTATACCAAAGTAAAAAAGAAAGTTAAAATTTACTTTAAAACATTGCAGCAGATGACATGTAGCGGTGCTTGCGAATTTGATTGTAATTATTGTAACTATGAGACTCATTTATTATATCAAGATTGAAGGAAATATACATGTGAGTATTACATTGTGTTATCATTGCTATAGTATTATGTCTGCAGCACACTACATAGTAACATAGTATGTTAGGCTGAAGGGAGACAATGTCCATCTAGTTCAGCCTGTTTCACCCCCCTCACCCCTTGTAGATCCAGAGGAAGGCAAAAAAATCCAAATGAGGCACAAGCCAATTAGCCCTTTGGGGGAAAAAATTCCTTCCCGACTCCATAGCGGCAATCAGAATAACTGTCCATGTACAGTCTGTTAAAAAAGCAGACTAGACATGGACAGCATACAGACTTATATTATTCGATAGTTCAACACACACTACCAAGTTTTTTCATGCAGACACGGAATGCGTGAAAAAACTCATTGCATGCACTATTCTGATCAGTTGTACAGATGAGACTCATCCATCCTAGTTAGGGATTCTTCACATGAGCGTATACACAACTACGCTTGTCGCTATGGAGCATAGTTGGGCCTGAAGAAGGTAAAAATCTTTTTTTTCCTTACCTTTCAAAGTCTGTGGTATTCCACGCAGGTTTGGAAAAAAAAGGGCGGAAGATGGGTCCTGCCCTATTTTTCTTGCCCGTAATATTAACTACTTCCGAGAAAAGTAGGGCAAGTCCTACCTTTTCTTGGGTGTAGTTTTAACAGCGAGAATACCTATAGTGGAAACAAAACCATTGGAAGCATTTTTATGCAACTGTGCAGCTAGCCTGAGAATGAACCCATGTTTTCTGCCTTTACAATCAACATCTTACTCTACTGTTAGGTAAGAATGTTATTATTTCCTTTGTTGTGTATACTACAATACTTAGTATATATTTCCTTCGCTTACTATTTTATATACAGGGGAAGCAGTTTGGGTCAATTTTCCTTGTTATGCTATTCATTCTTTTGCATACAATATATATTTTCCCCGTGCCGCTGGTAGCAGGTGCTAAAACTGGAAAGTACATAATATATTTCCAGAAGATAGCCAATTATAAAAGAAGGAATATCACTCAGATATTGGCCGTATCTCTTATGCAGGGAGGGAAACGGAAGACAAATCTAGTGTGTTCACTAAATGCACAGAAAATTACATTGAGATAAACAACTCTTATTAAACTTTTCTCATCTTGCTGCAGAATAATGAAACCCACAGAAAAGTTCATTTTATCATTTTCCAAAGGTATGATTTTCATAATGCAGAAGGGAAAATGGAAAATTACAGTTCAGTTTAGAAATAGGAAAACAGAAGGCATACATTTTAGAAGAGAAAAAAAAAAGCAGTGAAGAAAAAAGATTGGAAGCATAATACAAAGTACTATTCATCTTGTACTGTAGCCTGCATTTTCTTTTAAATTAGAGTTTGCCACACAGAGGTTGCAGAAAAATAGTATTGTAAACCCACTTGCTATTTGAGTGCGAGCTTTTCATGTCTTCTCGACTACAGCGGAATCCTTCATTATTATAGCATTTGACGTGATGCAATAGCCTATTTGCTGAGCTTCTGTGCCATGGATGACGGTTATAGTGAATTTGTGTTAAGGGGAGATGTGACGTGCATCAAATCAATTCTCGTAGCTCATCTTTTTTTTCTATGGCATTGAAGGAATATTACTTTAAAAGGAAATTGCTCTTTGAAATTTAACTAGCATGGATTGATTTGGTTAACTTTAAAAAATCATAAACTGGAATGATTATTTAGGGGATGGAAATGTTTTGATGTTTACCAAGACCAGTGTCATTCTTGCAGTGAGACTTCAGGCAGTCCTGGATCTGTGGAGTAGAACTCTACACCAATGCAAATCAGGAGTTTAGGCAAAATGTATTTTAAGGGTGGGTTCACACAGGGTGGATTTGCCGCGGCGAAATTTCGTCCGGAATTTCACCGCGGCAAATCTGCACGCGACTGCTAATCCCGGTGTTAGCAAGGCATGTGGATGAGATTCCTCAGAAATCTCGTCCACACGGGACAGCGAATCTATCGCGGCAATTTCGGCAGAAGCTAGTGCTGCGGCGCGGATTCGACGGCCGCAACATGCCCAAGCTACTTCAAAATCGGTGGCTAAGTGCCGCACGTTTTGAAGCAGTGATTTCCTGGCAAAAATCTTGTGTTTTTTCGCTGCAGCCAAACCGCGAGATTTCCACCAGGATTACGCCGTGTGGGAACCTAGCCTAAACGTTTCTTAAAAAATACATTTATCACCTATACAAAGGGCTCCTAACTAAATGCCTGGGCAACCAAACTTTCCTATTCCCACTCATTAGGCAAGATATAAGGAGTGGTTTAAACATGTACATTGCGCACTCCATACAAAATCTATGGGAAATACCAACACAGCTGGATAAACTGTTGGATCCCCAGTGAGGAATTCCTCATAGTAATTGCATGACAACTAATGTGTTGTGAAGTCAATGTAGCACACAGTCTATTCAGCACTGCTAAGCCAGGGTCAGAAGCAGAGGCAGGACAAGACTGAAAAGTCATGTCATGTTGATTTATGTTTTTAAGAGGTGCACCAGAGCTGCAATAAACTTGACAGCAAACATAGCTGGAACAACTAATGCCAGGAAGCTGCTGCCAAGGCAAATAGAATTATTGGCAGCATTTAAAGAGGTATAGGGACAAACAATGTGAACATTGTTCTTTCTCTGTACAAGTGACTGTTCAGACCACACATGGAATAAATGGGATAGTATTTGCAGTTTTAGGCACCAGTGCATAATAAAGATTTAAGTGGTTTCAAAGGTGGGGGGCTTTAGCACTAAATTAAATTGGCGGACTGCATTAACCAGAAAGATTATCAAAATTAGACTTATTTAGTTTAGAAAAAAAATAGCTGAGGGGCAACCTAAAAATATGTATAAATATATCAGGGGGCAATACAAAGATCTATACCATGGTTTATTTATACCAATAACCGTGATTGCAACAAGGGGACATTCTCTATGTGTAGAAGAAGGAAGGTTTCTACACCGACATAGAAGGGGGTTCTTTCCTGTAAGAGCAGTGAGACTGTGGGACTCTCTGCCTCAGGATGTGGTGGTGGCGAATTCGATAAAAATACAAGAGGGGCCTGGATGCCTTTCTTGAGTGTTACAATATTACATGTTGTAGTCACTGATTACTTCAGAAGGTTCGGTGATCCAGGGATTATTCCATTTCCCAGTTTTAGAGTCAAGAAGTTGGAAATGAATTCTGTGAAATAGGGAAATTGGATTCTTCCTCATAGGGGTTTCCTTTGAATCAGCATTGTAGGATAGTAGGTTGGACTCCATGGGCAAGCTTTACAAACTATGTTACTATGTCAGAGTCACTAGTCTAACTGATTGATGGTGATAGAGGCCATTTCTTTAGGGCATAATGGATCTAACTAAAAGTATATAATATACTTTAAGGCCTTAGTCAGACGGGCGTTTTTTCGCGCGATTTGCGCATGCGTCCGGCGATTTTTTAAAACCATTGCTTTGCAATGGTATCGGACACATGAGCGCTTTTTATGCACTCGTCCGATAAATTATAGAACAGAAATCGCAGATCGCACCTATCTGCGATCTGCGATTCCTGTTCTCTTCTCTATATGCGCTCAATGGGGCCGGCGGCAGCAGCGCCGACCCCATTGAGAACATATAGAAGACAAATCATTCTTCTCTGCCACAGCTGTAACAGCTGTGGCAGAGAAGAACGATGTTTGCCCATTGAATTCAATGGAGCCGGCAATACAGCCGGCTCTATTGAAAACAATGGGCTGCCGGCGTGCGCGGGATGAATTGTCGGGAAGGGCTTAAATATATAAGCCCTTCCCTGCAAATCATACAGAAATGTGTTAAAATAAAAAATATATATATACTCACCTGCTCCCGCCTCAGCGCTGAGCCAATCAGAGGCAGGTCTGACTCACACCCATTCATGAATTCATGAATTCATGAATGTGTGGGATTCAGACATGCCTCTGACTGGCTCAGCGCTGAGCCAATCAGGGGGCAGGTCTGACTCACACCCCCTTCACACCCACTGCAGGCCGGCCTCGGGGAACTCCGGCTGCCGGGAGCAGGTGAGTATGTATATTTTTTTTATTTTAACACTTTTCTGGATGAATTGCAGGGAAGGGCTTATATATTTAAGCCCTTCCCGACAATTCATCCCACACTTGCCCGCAGCGCATTGCTTTCAATGGAGCCGGCTGTATTGCCGGCTCCATTGAATGCAATGCGCTGGACAGCTCCGGCCCGTTTCTAATGAAACGCGGCTAGGAGCAGATTTTCGGGCGATTTTCGGGCACCGGTCACGCGATTTGCGGATGCGCATCCGTCATGCGATCCGCAAATCGCACGAAAAAACGCCCGTCTGACTAAGGCCTCAGAAAGTAAGCATACAGTATGTATAATATCAAAGTGACATGAGCTATTCACTGTTGGATGACCTGCACATCGTTATGAAGTACAACAGCATTATCATTTTGATTGTCATTAGTCTATAGCGTACCTTTTAACAGCTATTTTTATAAATCAGTAGTATATGAGGGACAGGAGCAGAAGTACTATAGCTGACTTCACTTCCACTGAAATGGAAACTGAAGCCAGCTATTACACTTCTGGCACTTCCGCTACTGACACCGAGATTGGATCTGGAAGTTGGGGGTTCACACAGGGCAGATTTGCCGCGGAAATTCCGTCCGGAATTTCCGCACGGCAAATCCGCATGTGGCCGCTAATCTTGGGATTAGCCAGCCATGTGGACGAGATTTTTCAGCGATTAGCTGTTGATGACTTATCTTAAGGATGAGTCATCAACAGTTTTTGCCAGGAAAACTCCTTTAATACATACGTGGATGTGTGTTTATTGATTTTTCATATTAGTTCAGCATATGGTGCATTGTCAATGGACTGAAAACATCTTTTGGCCAATCACCCATCTCTGTGTTGTTTGATACACACACATAATGTACATTTATATGCATGAGTTGTTCCCATGGACCATGGGTTTGTATTAAAAGTATCCATGTGTATAGCCTCATACGTAATAATGGTGCCATGTATTATTCATGGATTTAGTCTGTGAAAGAAGTATAGTACAGTGCACATTGTGGCATTATGTTATACAACTAAATATAAGGTTGTCCATAAAAATGGTTTGTGATTGTGCTTTTTCTGTCACAGAAGTCACAGATCCATCATTATAGGGGTTCCTATCGATTATAAAACCTTTTTCAGGGGTTCCCCAGGTTACAATTTTGGTTGTACATACTGACTGATAGCTTGTTTAAACAAGATAAATGGCCAAGTCTTCATAGGCACAGCCTCACAGCCATTCATTTACTTAACATTGCGACTGTCTGCTTACAAAGGATGAATTGTAGCTAAAGTCAATCTTTGCTATGCTCACATCCGAGGTTTGAGGGCATCCTTTTCACTTATCTGTGTTGCTCTATATGTTGTCAATTTGTTTTGTTTGCCCCCGATTAATCCCTTTAAATAGGTTTTGCATCTATCATTAGTCAAACCCATTCGGAGGAAACCTCTGTGTACTATCTTGGCATACAAAAAGAATCACTGATCTCTAACAAGCAATAAAATCCAGACAGGATGCACATTTGGTTGCTATGGAGATGAAATTTACATGTTTTAAAAGCACGTTTGCTTAATTTGTGGACAAATGTTTTAATCATCCACACTGAACCTACAAAATGTCACTGACATTAATTTCATTTTCTAAACAGATGGACCGTGATTTAGAAAAAAAAAAAAACTTAGAACAAAGCTGAAGGTAAAATCAGTGAACTCAGCGAACAGTTTACTTTATTATCACACTTCATCTATTACATGTTACACTGAATGGCAGCTTTATATTAGAGACACCGGCCCTTTCACAAATGGAGCTTCGCTGCGTGAAAATTACACACACTGCTGTGTGAATCTACATTTCGGATGAGCATATTTCAGCTCTGTATGTGGTCCGTGTTTTATGGACCATAATATGGAGCTAAGGTATATCTACGTACAAATGTAGCAGAGCCAAGCAGGATATTTGGTGTGCTATATCTGTAGTGCAGACCACCAGGCACCTTTCAGCCATGCTACTCTAATTGCATAGCGAATTTGCTGCCATTTATGGTGACTCATTAACAGACTAGCACGCTAAAGCAGCATGCGTTAGCACTGCCAGATCTGTATCTATTCACATGTATTTTCAAGGCCATTTTTAAAAAATGCAGCATTATCTTTTTTTCCATTTTTCCCTCCATATTGCTATTCTGTTTTAATGGGCAAAAATTGTTGACTATTTATTGTGGCAAGTTGGAGTCACTCGCCTACAGGATCACCATCCTTTCCGTCCGGAATGGGCACCACATTCACAGAAATGGCTCAGGAAACTTGGATTATCTTGTAAATCTGGTGCCTGCCAGCATGTATTCCATATCACAATGCCATAACATCAACAACACAGTTCTAATATTCGTAACCCACCAGGGTGAGAGTCTAGGTTCATCCTCCTTGCTGAGCTGTCAACTTCACCCTGAGTGTGGCAGGAACTCATACTTTTATGCTACTTCCTGCCACACCCACAGGTGTTCTCTCTAATGTCTACAGCTTGATTTCCCGTCTACAGTTTTCTGTAGGCCATTCTGTTTATTGCAGCACCACATTACTCAGTAGAAAATAAAATATTTGGAGGCAAAAACAGATCAGGTACTGCTGAAATTCTGATGAAATACGGTTGTAATACTATCGATAATGCATTCGTAATACGGATCCATATTATGAACATGTTACAATACATTAGTCTAAATCTGGACTAAGAATAAGAAAAGCAAGCGATTGAAGCAACTTTAAACAATGCATGGTAATTGCTACTAGACTAACTGGGTCAAGTATTTCAAAAGCTGCATCCTTTTGGAGTTCTCACAGAGCGGTGTTGTGATTATACCGAGAATGTTGTGATTGAGAAAAATATCCAGCAAAAGGAATTATTTACCTTCTGTGAATGTAAATAGTTTGTCGACAAAAGGAGTCGGATGAGAAAGTCAAGAATCATTCTGGCAAACAGAGTACAGTCAAGCAAGTTGGAGATGAATACAATGCTGGTGCTCCAGCTAACATATCTGAATGCAAAACTCATTATTCTTTAGTATGGTTGGGCTATAATAGCAAACCACCAGCCTGAGTGCTCCTGCTACCTCAGACTCCGGTGGCCAAAATAGAAAATTGGACCACTGTGCAGTGGAAAAACATCACCTGGTCAGATGAATCCAGCTTTCTATTGCACCCTGCTGAATTTAGGGCAAGCAGCACAACTGCAGCATGAATTGATGAACCCTTCCCCTCAGATGTCAACAGATCAGGCTGTTGAAGGTGTAATAATGGTGCTGGAAATATTTTTTTTGCACACCCAGTATCCTCAGATACCCGTGGATGGATGCCATGATGAATTGCTGTGGTTCTAAAAGCCAACAGAGGTCCAACGTGGCATTAGATGGGCCTCTCTAATAAAGTGGTCATTCAGTGCATAGACAGCAATGTCAAGTGTTATATGTAATTCACAGATGGTACATATGCTGAATGGCCACTTTATTAGGGATGTCCTTCTGGTAGCATGTCAGACTACCTTTGCCTTCAGAAGTGCAGTAATTTCTTATGTCATAGATTCCACTAAATGTTGAAATTGTTTTGCAGGTGTTTCGGCCTCTGAGGACAGGAGAATTTCTCGTAGTTGACATAAATTAGATGAAAGTACTGACATAAGCAGCGTGTTTTACCTCCTTTATTGATTCATGCTGCTTGCAACAAATTCTGACCTTCCCATCAACATGATACAGCAGAAATCTGGATTCATGTGACCAGGCAATGGTTTTATACTGCTGAGTGATACAACTGTTGCCCGTCTTGCCACTCTGTTTTCATTAGACAGCATTGACACTCAAACTGGTCAACTGTTGTTATAGCCCATCTGTGCTAAGGGAAGATGAGTTCTGGTTTCGGACATGTTAGCTGGAGCACCCGCATTGCATTTGTCTGCAATTGACTTGACTGTGCGCTGACTGTTTGTCAGAACAATTCTTCACATCCTCCTCTGACCCCTTTTGTCAATGAGTTTCTTAAACCCACAGGATTCCTTTTCACTGGATGTTTTCCCTGGATTACACCATTGTCAGTATACTCTCAACATCATTGCACGATAAAACCATACAAGGGTGGCAGCTTTTGAAATACTGGCTCCAGCTTGTCTAGCACTGATGACCATGCCACATTTGAAGTTTCTCATTCTAACTTGGATTTGCACTGAAACCCATCAATGCAAAACTTGCTAAATTGTTTTCATGCTGCACTCCAGGGTCACATGTCTAATTTCTATACAAAGAAAGGGTCGGTGCATCTAATAAAGTGGCTCTTCAGTGTATATTGGTGCATGTATTTATGCTTACCATGTAACTGGACACTGTCTTTTCAAGCAACTTGTGCTTATATCATAGACAATAAAAATAACAGCCATTATGAAAGCATTCCTCGTAAATTATTATACATTGAAGAACTTGAGCCTATGAATTTAGCTCCTATGAGCGATGTGGATCAGGGATTATCCAGAATTTAGTTTCTTTTATTTAGATCTTCAGGCATAGAAAAAGGAATTTATCATCAGAAAATGATTTATTGTTAAAATTAAGGGGAGATTTATCAGAGCTTTTTTGACATAAAAAGTCACGACATTTGGCACAAGCCCTTCTTACGCAAAAATGTTGTGACTTTTTAACATGTCATTTGGACACCGAAAAATTAAAAAGTTCCTTACTGCCTATTGACTGATTGGCTGGCTGTTACCCTAGCTAGCCTATCAGTAACTTGGTTTACATATTTATACAGGTTCCTCTGTGCAATTCAGTTTACTGTTATTCCTGGGCAAGTTAGGTTGTGGTGTGGAGTTGTTACTTTAGGTCAGTGAATTGTTCCATCTTTTGTTCAACATCAGTTTGTACCCTTATCTCTTTATGCAGTTTTCAACTTTTGTTAGGTGTCCCCTGTGTGTTTACTGGATCTATTCAATTTGGTCCATCCTTGGTGTTCATCTCTCTCCCTTACTCCTTTTAAGGTCATTACAAGGAACCCCAGGTTTTTGTTGTGGGGTCACCCTTTTCAGGATGGGTTCTCCACTCTTTAGGCAGGTTTGGCCTTTGGCAGGTCCTGACCCTTCCTTGTCCTTTGTCATGGTGTGTATCCCATCTCCATGTCCAACTTTGTCCTTGTGGTTCCTGTGTCATCCTTGTCAGACAAGATAACCTACTTCCCTTTTCTATATAATGACCTCTGCACAAGTCACATGGGTATAGATGTCAATGAGTCATTTTCAGGCTACAGTTCTCTATCATGTGGCTGCTTTAAAGCATATATCTGTCCAGCTGTTTACACAGTACAGAAACAGCTAGAAACAAGATGGCTTCCCACATGTGTGGAAATAAAAAATACAAGCACAAAATAGTGAGTAAAAAGAAAAGAAAGGTTTCGGTATTTGCTTGTAATTAGTAATTGGTTTATGTTATCGTATTCGTCTTGGTAGTGATTGTAACTTTCAGTTTTTTTATTTCATGGCATGAAGCATAAACATCTCATCTAATGTGGTTGATGTTCTCCAAAATAGATTTTGCGAATATGACAACTTCAGTCTCGAAGGCTCAAGGTGAAGCCTAGGCTTGATTTGGTCAAGAATAGAGATGAGCGAGCACCAAAATGCTCGGGTGCTCGTTACTCGAGACGAAATTATCGCAATGCTCGAGGGTTCGTTTCGAGTAACGAACCCCATTGAAGTCAATGGGCGACCAGAGCATTTTTGTATATCGCCGATGCTCGCTAAGGTTTTCATTTGTGAAAATCTGGGCAATTCAAGAAAGTGATGGGAACGACACAGCAACAGATAGGGCAGGCGAGGGGCTACATGTTGGGCTGCATCTCAAGTTCCCAGGTCCAACTATTAAGCCACAATAGCGGCAAGAGTGCCCCCCCCCTCCCAACAACTTTTACTTCTGAAAAGCCCTCATTAGCAATGCATACCTTAGCTAAGCACCACACTACCTCTAACAAAGCACAATCACTGCCTGCATGACACTCCGCTGCCACTTCTCCTGGGTTACATGTTGCCCAACCCCCCCCCCTGCACGACCCAGTGTCCACAGCGCACACCAAATTGTCCCTGCGCAGCCTTCAGCTGCCCTCATGCCACGCCACACTCATGTCTATTTATAAGTGCGTCTGCCATGAGGAGGAACCGCAGGCACACACTGCAGAGGGTTGGCACGGCTAGGCAGCGACCCTCTTTAAAAGGGTTGGGGCAATAGCCCACAATGCTGTACAGAAGCAATGAGAAATATAATCCTGTGCCACCGCCATCAGGAGCTGCACACGTGGGCATAGCAATGGGGAACCTATGTGCCACACACTATTCATTCTGTCAAGGTGTCTGCATGCCCCAGTCAGACCGCGGTTTTTTATAAATAGTCACAGGCAGGTACAACTCCGCAATGGGAATTCCGTGTGCACCCACAGCATGGGTGGCTCCCTGGAACTCACCGGCGGTACATAAATATATCCCATTGCAGTGCCCAACACAGCTGAGGTAATGTCGTGCTTAATGCAGAAAAATTGCCCATCCCCAACCAAGAGGGCAGGTGAAACCCATTAATCGCTTTGGTTAATGTGGCTTAATTGGTAACTAGGCCTGGAGGCAGCCCAGTTAAAATAAAAATTGGTTGAGGTGAAAGTTTCAACGCTTTAATGAGCATTGAAACGTATAAAAATTGTTTACAAAATTATATGACTGAGCCTTGTGGGCCTAAGAAAAATTGCCCGTTCGGCGTGATTATGTGAGGTTTCAGGAGGAGGAGCAGGAGGAGGAGGAGGAATATTATACACAGATTGATGAAGCAAAAAGGTCCCCGTTTTTGATGGTGATAGAGAACGATGCTTCCATCCGCGGGTGCAGCCTACGTATTGCTTAGGTATCGCTGCTGTCCGCTGGTGAAGAAGAGAAGTCTGGGGAAATCCAGGCTTTGTTCATCTTGATGAGTGTAAGCCTGTCGGCACTGTCGGTTGACAGGTGGGTACGCTTATCCGTGATGATTCCCCCAGCCACACTAAACACACTCTCTGACAAGACGCTAGCCGCAGGACAAGCAAGCACCTCCAGGGCATACAGCGCAAGTTCAGGTAGTTGTAGGGGGCAGAGGCGTCACCGAGGACGGTCGTGCGATCGGCTACATACTCCCTCACCATCCTTTTACAGTGCTCCCGCCAACTCAGCCTTGACTGGGGACCGGTGACACAGTCTTGCTGGGGAGCCAGAAAGCTGGCAAAGGCCTTGGATAATGGTCCCCTGCCTGTGCTGTACATGCTGCCTGATCTCTGCGCCTCCCCTGCTACCTGGCCCTCGAAACTGCGCCTTCGGCCACTAGCGCTGTCGGATGGGAAGTTTACCATCAGTTTGTCCACCAGCACCCTGTGGTATAGCATCATTCTCGAACCCCTTTCCTCTTCGGGAATGAGAGTGGAAAGGTTCTCCTTATATCGTGGGTCGAGCAGTGTGTACACCCAGTAATCCGTAGTGGCCAGAATGCGTGTAACGCGAGGGTCACGAGAAAGGCATCCTAACATGAAGTCAGCCATGTGTGCCAGGGTACCTGTACGCAACACATGGCTGTCCTCACTAGGAAGATCACTTTCAGGATCCTCCTCCTCCTCCTCCGGCCATACACGCTGAAAGGATGACAGGCAAGCAGCATGTGTACCCTCAGCAGTGGCCCAAGCTGTCTCTTTCCCCTCCTCCTCATGCTCCTCCCCCTCCTCCTCCTCCTCCTCCCCTGGCCATACACGCTGAAAGGAAGACAGGCAAGCAGCATGTGTACCCTCAGCAGTGGGCCAAGCTGTCTCTTTCCCCTCCTCCTCATGCTCCTCCCCCTCCTCCTCCTCCTCCCCTGGCCATACACGCTGAAAGGATGACAGGCAAGCAGCATGTGTACCCTCAGCAGTGGCCCAAGCTGTCTCTTTCCCCTCCTCCTCATGCTCCTCCCCCTCCTCATGCTCCTCCCCCTCCCCTGGCCATACACGCTGAAAGGAAGACAGGCAACCAGCATGTGTACCCTCAGCAGTGGGCCAAGCTGTCTCTTCCCCCTCCTCCTCATGCTCCCCCCCTCCTCCTCAACGCGCTGAGATATAGACATGAGGGTGCTCTGACTATCCAGTGACATACTGTCTTCCCCCGCCTCCGTTTCCGAGTGCAAAGTGTCTGCCTTTATGCTTTGCAGGGAACTTCTCAAGAGGCATAGCAGAGGAATGGTGACGCTAATGATTGCAGCATCCCCGCTCAGCATCTGGGTAGACTCCTCAAAGTTTCCAAGGACCTGGCAGATGTCTGCCAACCAGGCCCACTCTTCTGTAAATAATTGAGGAGGCTGACTCCCACTACGCCGCCCATGTTGGAGTTGGTATTCCGCAATAGCTCTACGCTGCTCATAGAGCCTGGCCAACATGTGGAGCGTAGAGTTCCACTGTGTGGGCACGTCGCACAGCAATCGATGCACTGGCAGATGAAACCGATGTTGCAGGGTGCGCAGGGTGGCAGCGTCCGTCTTGGAGTTGCGGAAATGTGCGCTGACCCGGCGCACCTTTCCGAGCAGGTATGACAAGTGTGGGTAGCTTTTCAGAAAGTGCTGAACCACCAAATTAAAGACATGGGCCAGGCATGGCACGTGCGTGAGGCAGCCGAGCTGCAGAGTCTCCACCAGATTACGGCCGTTGTCACACACGACCATGCCCGGTTGGAGGCTCAGTGGCGCAAGCCAGCGGTTGGTCTGCTCTGTCAGACCCTGCAGCAGTTCGTGCGCCGTGTGCCTCTTCTCTCCTAAGCTGAGTAGTTTCAGCACGGCCTGCTGACGCTTGCCCACCGCTGTGCTGCCGTGCCGCGCGACACCGACTGCTGGCGACGTGCTGCTGCTGACACATCTTGATTGCGAGACAGAGGTTGCGTTGGAGGAGGAGGAGGAGGGTGGTTTAGTGGAGGAAGCATACACCGCCGCAGATACCACCACCGAGCTGGGGCACGCAATTCGGGGGGTGGGTAGGACGTGAGCGGTCCCAGGCTCTGACTCTGTCCCAGCCTCCACTAAATTCACCCAATGTGCCGTCAGGGAGATATAGTGGCCCTGCCCGCCTGTGCTTGTCCACGTGTCTGTTGTTAAGTGGACCTTGGCAGTAACCGCGTTGGTGAGGGCGCGTACAATGTTGCGGGAGACGTGGTCGTGCAGGGCTGGGACGGCACATCGGGAAAAGTAGTGGCAACTGGGAACCGAGTAGCGCGGGGCCGCCACCGCCATCATGCTTTTGAAAGCCTCCGTTTCCACAAGCCTATACGGCAGCATCTCCAGGCTGATCAGTTTGGCAATGTGCACGTTTAACGCTTGAGCGTGCGGGTGCGTGGCGGCATACTTGCGCTTGCGCTCAAACAGTGGCGCTAGCGACGTCTGGACGCTGCGCTGAGAGACATTGCTGGATGGGGCCGAGTACAGCGGAGGTGAGGGTGTGGGCCAGGAGACGGTAGTGCCTGTGTCCTCAGAGGGGGGTTGAATCTCAGTGGCAGGTTGGGGCACAGAGGGAGAGGCAGTGGTGCAAACCGGAGGTGGTGAACGGCCTTCGTCCCACCTTGTGGGGTGCTTGGCCATCATATGCCTGCGCATGCTGGTGGTGGTGGCTCCCCAGCTGATCTTGGCGCGACAAAGGTTGCACACCACTGTTCGTCGGTCGTCAGGCGTCTCTGTGAAAAACTGCCACACCGTAGAGCACCTTGACCTCTGCATGGCGCGAGGGGGCGCTTTGGGAAACAGTTGGTGGATTATTCGGTCTGGCCCTGCCTCTACCCCTGGCCACCGCACTGGCTCGGCCTGTGCCCACACCCTGACTTGGGCCTCCGCGTCCTCGCCCGCGTCCACATCCTATAGGCCTACCCCTACCCCTTATTGGCCTGTGGTTGGAGGCTGACTTCGCTTACGGAACGCCAGGAAATAATTTTGCGCAAGCCTGCTGTAACACTTAGCTGGCTGCGTATGAATTAGGAGGACTACTACACCCAGCACAGACCAGAACACTGAGGACAGTCACAGGCAGCCCAAATAGATTTTTTTCCCCAAATGTTTTTGCAAAGGCCCACTGCCTATATTCAATAAATATATCTCTTCTCTCTCTGCATCACCGCTACTGGCCCTGGAGTATGTCAAATAACTGCAGAGTGTTGCACTGTGGACTGGAATACAGCGGTGATTTAACAGCCAACACAGAGCCAGGAAATAATTTTGCGCAAGCCTGCTGTAACACTTAGCTGGCTGCATATGAATTAGGAGGACTACTACACCCAGCACAGACCCAGAACACTGAGGACAGTCACAGGAAGCCCAAATAGATTTTTTTCCCCAAATGTTTTTGCAAAGGCCCACTGCCTATATTCAATAAATATATCTCTTCTCTCTCTGCGTCACCGCTACTGGCCCTGGAGTATGTCAAATAACTGCAGACTGTTGCACTGTGGACTGGAATACAGCGGTGATTTAACAGCCAACACACAGGCAGGAAATAATTTTGCGCAAGCCTGCTGTAACACTTAGCTGGCTGCGTATGAATTAGGAGGACTACTACACCCAGCACAGACCCAGAACACTGAGGACAGTCACAGGCAGCCCAAATAGATTTTTTTCCCCAAATGTTTTTGCAATATATGTCTTCTGTCCCTGCCTAACCACCACTTCTGGCCCTGGAGTATTACTGCAGGGCGCAATGCTCTGCACGGCTGATATACCAAAAAAAAAAAAAAAGTGCAACACTGCAAAAAGCAGCCTCCACAGTACTGCACACAGGTAGATGTGGCCCTGAGGCCTTAGTCAGACGGGCGTTTTTTCGCGCGATTTGCGGATCGCATGACGGATGCGCATCCGCAAATCGCGTGACCGGTGCGTGCAAGTCGCCCGTAAATCGCCCGAAAATCTGCTCCTAGCCGCGTTTCATTAGAAACGGGCCGGAGCTGTCCAGCGCATTGCATTCAATGGAGACGGCAATAGAGCCGCCTCCATTGAAAGCAATGCGCTGCGGGCAAGCCCGGGATGAATTGTCGGTAAGGGCTTAAATATATAAGCCCTTCCCTGCAATTCATCCTAAAATGTGTTAAAATAAAAAAAAATTGTATACTCACCTTCTCCCGGCAGCTGGAGCTCCGCGCGGCCGTCCTGCAGTGGGTGTGAAGGGGGTGTGAGTCAGACCTGCCCCCTGATTGGCTCAGCGCTGAGCCAATCAGAGGCATGCCTCACTCACACCCATTCATGAATTCATGAATGGATGTGAGTCAGACCTGCCCCTGATTGGCTCAGCGCTGAGAGGCAGCAGTCACTCACCCATTCATGAATTCATGAATGGGTGTGTGAGTGAAACCGGCCTCTGATTGGTCAGGGCTGTGACCAATCAGAGGCAGATCATTCAGCAGGCAGGGATTTTAAAGCCCCACCGGCTGAATAGTGCCGAGAAGCAGTTTAGGAGAACTGACAGCGGCCGCGGCTGGACTCTGGCTGCAGCGGAAAGGTGAGTATACAATTTTTTTTATTTTAACACATTTTAGGATGAATTGCAGGGAAGGGCTTATATATTTAACCCCTTCCCGACAATTCACCCCGCGCACGCCGGCAGCCAATTGCTTTCAATGGAGCGGCTGTATTGCCACTCCATTGAATTCAATGGGCAAACATCGTTCTTCTCTGCCACAGCTGTTACAGCTGTGGCAGAGAAGAATGATTTGTCTTCTATATGTTCTCAATGGGGTCGGTGCTGCTGCCGCCGGCCCATTGAGCGCATATACAGAAGAGAACAGGAATCGCAGATCGCAGATAGGTGCGATCTGCGATTTTTTGTTCTATAATTTATCGGACGAGCGCATAAAAAGCGCTCATGTGTCCGATACCATTGCAAAGCAATGGTTTTATAAAATCGCCGGACGCATGCGCATGCGCAAATCGCGGCTAAAAACGCCCATCTGACTAAGGCCTAAGAAGGACCGTTGGGGTTCTTGAAGCCTAAAATACTCCTAACGCTCTCCCTATAGCAACTCCACCAAGACAGCACTTTCCCTAAAGTATGTCAGAATGCATCTGTGGCGAGCCGCGGGAGGGGCCGATTTTTATACTCGGGTGACACCTGATCTCCCCAGCCACTCACTGCAGGGGGGTGGTATAGGGCTTGAACGTCGCAGGGGGAAGTTGTAATGCCTTCCCTGTCTTTCTATTGGCCAGAAAAGCGTGCTAACGTCTCAGAGATGAAAGTGAAAGTAACTCGAACATCGCGTGGTACTCGTCACGAGTAACGAGCATCTCGAACACGCTAATACTCGAACGAGTATCAAGCTCGGACGAGTACGTTTGCTCATCTCTAGTCAAGAACCATTTATGGAATAGTTATTCTATCTTACCACATGATGACCTGCAAATATAAAATGTCACAAAACCGAACCTAGACGTATATATTTTTGGGATCAATTAGAAATGTAAAATTCTGAGATGATTATTCAGCTTATGCTCTTCCCAACTATTTGGTTCTTATGTGAGTTCTAGAAGTAAAATGCAGGCGGTTAACCTTTTTAAGTTAAAGTCCGACCCGCTGATGCGCTTACACTTAACTTTATTATAATGTCTCCTCTGTAGAGATGAGCGAACACCAAAATGTTCGGGTGTTCGTTATTCGTAACGAACTTCCCGTGATGCTCGAGGGTTCGTTTCGAACAACGAACCCCATTGAAGTCAATGGGCGACCGGAACATTTTTGTATTTCGCCGATGCTCGCTAAGGTTTTCATGTGTGAAAATCTGGGCAATTCAGGAAAGTGATGGGAATGACACAGTGACGGATAGGGCAGGCGAGGGGCTACATGGTGGGCTGCATCTCAAGTTCACAGGTCCCACTATTAAGCCACAATAGCGGCAAGAGTGCCCCCCCCCCCCCCCCCCCACTGTCAGCATAAAGATCGTCCTCCTCTGGCACAGCTGTAACAGCTGTAGCAGAGAAGAACGATGTTTGCCCATTGAATTCAATGGAACCGGCAATACAGCCGACTCCACTGAATGCAATGGGCTGCCGGCGATCGCAGGATGAATGGTCGGAAAGGGGTTAAATATATAACCCCTTTCCTGCAATTCATCCAGAAATGTGTTACACTAAAAATATATACCGGCGTATAAGGCGACGGGGCGTATAAGACGACCCCCCAACTGTCACCTTATACGCCGGTAATACAGTGGAGCAAAGAATAAAAAGCATTACTTACGTTTTTAGATGATCTGCGGCGCTCCTGCAGGCTGTCACTCCCTCCTGGTCCACGGCAGACAAGCTTTCTCCACGAAAGACTTTAAATCCCTGCCTCCAGAAGCACATGTGCCTTCAGCCAATCACAGCCAATGACAATGATGTCATTGAATGGCTGTGATTGGCTGTGTTTCTGGAGGCGGGGATTTCAAGCCTTGAAATCCCCGCCTCCAGAAACACAGCCAATCACAGCCATTCAATGACATCATTGTCATTGGCTGTGATTGGCTGAAGGCACGTGTCTTTCTGGAGGCAGGGATTTAAAGTCTTTCGTGGAGAAAGGAATACTCTGCCGTGGATTAGGAGGGAGCGACAGCCTGCAGGAGCGCCGCAGATCATCTAAAAACGTAAGTAATGCTTTTTATTCTTTGCTCCACTGTATTACCGGCGTATAAGGTGACAGTTGGGGGGTCGTCTTATACGCCCGGTCGCCTTATACGCCGGTATATATTTTTAGTGTAACACATTTCTGGATGAATTGCAGGAAAGGGGTTATATATTTAACCCCTTTCCGACCATTCATCCTGCGATCGCCGGCAGCCCATTGCATTCAGTGGAGTCGGCTGTATTGCCGGTTCCATTGAATTCAATGGGCAAACATCGTTCTTCTCTGCTACAGCTGTTACAGCTGTGCCAGAGAAGAAGGATTTGTCTTCTATATGTTCTCAATGGGGTCAGCGCTGCTGCCGCTGGCCCCATTGAGCGCATATAGAATGCATCCATAGCGAGCAGCGGGAGGGGCAGACTTTCATATCAGGCGGACACCTTATCTCCCCAGCCACTCACAGCAGGGGGGTGGTATAGGGCTTAAACGTTGCAGGGGGAAGTTGTAATGCCTTCCCTGTCTTTATATTGGCCAAAAAAAAGCGCTAACGTCTCAGGGAAGAAAGTTTAATTTACCAGAACACCGCATGGTGTTCGTTACGAATAACGAACATCCCGAACACCCTAATATTCGCACGAATAGCAAGCTCGGACGAACGCGTTCGCTCATCTCTACTCCTCTGCCTTTTTTTTCTTGGAGACATAATAATAGAACAAAGTCTGCATCCTACAAGAGAAATGTTGCTGCAGGGACAGAATAATGGTAAATGTTTTAAAATGACTAATTTAATAGGCAAGTGTTTCACTGACCAGCAATTAATTATAGTCAGCTCTGTAATCTCATTTTAAAGATAAAAAATCCGTAGTCTCAGCCATACCGCTATTCAGTTTGCCTCTTGTAAAGAATAGGTTGTCATAATCACAATGCTTGCTGTCATTACAAGCTCTTTGTATTAAAGGAAAAAAAAGCCTGTTTAAATTAAGAACGTTGAAAATGAACATTCTGCATGTAAGATTTTTTTTCATTTAGTAATATTAAATTTGTAGTGCATTCCTGCCCTTTGCCAATTATCAGTGTTTTAATTTGTCACTGTCTGATGAATAACATAGAAAAATTTAATTTATGACCAAAATAGTCAATTAGAAATATTTTGTGTTGTGGTAGCCGACATTTTTTTTACAGTGGCATATTTGGGACACTATTGCTGGTGTATGTGTGTTAAAAGATAGGTATAACTTTGGAAGAGCTTTTTTGCTCCAATTCATTTAAAATATATAAAAAGGAAGCACATTTACATACAGCCTAAAAATAGCCATAAATATATGCTATTGTTATGCAGTCATTTGTGCTTCCATGGATACAGACTGTAGACATATGTAAGGCCCTTTTACACGCAATCATTATCGCTCACAGTTTGTTCAAGCAGCTGAAAATGAGTGATAATCGGTACATGTAAACGCAGGCATTATGCAGTTTTCGTTTGAATGATGATTTTAAGGTTAACTTAAAATCCATCATTCAGCCACTGAGAAATAAAGCAAACACATTTATATCTCAATAGACTGCATGCTGTTGTCTCAATGGCCTGTTTACACTTGCCAGGAGAGAACAATGTTATCTGCTGGCAGCCAGAAGGAGAGCAATGCAGCTGTTTGCACATCTGGGTGTGTGTTTAAACACTTGCTGGGCTCTGCAAACAGCTTCTGGTGGTCCTTTTACATGCAAATGAATATGATAAAGTGTTAATGGCCATTAATGGCCATTAACACTTTATGCCACTAGATCGCTAAATCTTTCAATCTTTTAGTTATTTGAAAGATTATCTTTGCATGTAAAAGGGGCTTTACTGTAGTCTGGCCTTCAGTCAACCTCTCTTCCTTTTGTACTCAGGTGCTTTTACACCTATCTATATATCATTCAAATCAGTGAGGGATGTCAGAGTTCAACCGTGGAGCCTGTTTATACAGGCAGATAAGTCGTTTGCTCATTCACTCGCTAAATCATTCAGTCATTGACATTCACTGTATAAGTGAATGAGAATGACTGAGTAATCAGTATTTAATTAGCGAACGAGCCAACAATGATTTTCATGCTTGTATGAAAGGAACAACGAACAATTAGCAATAAATTATTGTTCATCATGTAATCGCTGACTGTGTTTACACTGAACGATTAGCATTCATTTTTGCTCATTTAAATAATTTTTTGAATGATAATCAGGGCATTTACTTCTTGCCTGTCTACATAATGAATGTTATGAGGAAGACATGTAAAAATGCAAGACCACACAGAGAGATTGATACGTCCACATAAAGGTTTTTAGACACAAAAAGATAAAACATTTTGGTTCAGGTTTAGAGATGAGCAAGCATACTTGCTAAGGGCAATAACTCGATCGAGCATTGCCCTTAGCGAGTACCTGCCCACTCGGGAGCAAAGATTCGGCGGCAGGCGGGGAGCGGCGGGGGAGAGCGGGGAGGAACGGAGGGGAGATCTCTCTCTCCCTCTCTCCCCCTTCTCCCCCCTGCTCATGGCCGCAACTCACCTGTCACCCGTGCCGGCAGCCGAACCTTTTCTTCCGAGCGGGGAGATACTCGCTAAGGACAATGCTCACTCGAGCAATTGTCCTTAGCGAGTACGCTCACTCATCTCTATTCAGGTTACTTGCAAATTTTCTCCAATTTTTCTATTTAGATAATTTAAGTCAATTACAAAATTGGATGCAGAGAAATGCACACCCTTGAATATTAGCTTGTTGAATAGAACAGAAGAGCTGAGCAAGTAGAAAGTACTATCGTTTCAAAAAGGTTGACCAAAATTTTCAGGATGTGGAGAGGGAGTAATGAACTGTGCAAGCTTTCTGGCAAACACCAACTCTAGAAGTAACATAATTCTATTGGTTGATTAGTGTCATCGATATATAAGGTTGTTATGCTAAAGGAACTGAATGGAAACCAAGTGGGAATGTGACCGTGAGTTGATCATGATGGGACCTGGGCACTCATTCTAGAAAGGGTGACTCCATGTGCGGAACTTGTGGGGAGAAGAAATTCCAAATATATAAAATAATGTAGTAAAAAAAGGCATGAAACAATAAATATGACAGAAAACCATTGAACCAGAACCTAAACTAGGCAGAAGACGAAACTTACTGGAGACCAAAACAGCACCCCTGGCTATGACCTGTAATACAAAGTATAACTAGAATTCTTTGCCAAAAGGAGCCATTTAAAATGCCTTAACAGAAACACTGATAGGCTGGTTAGGCTGTCCATTGCCCCAGCCAGCCTATTCATGCTGGACCTGAAGAGAGATGTTATTCCCTCCGAATCCAGTTCTAAATAACACCATGCATGTGCCAACAAGCAAGTTACATGGTCAGGCGCAAACACTGTGATGACATAGCATTCCTGACGGTCTTGCGCCTGCCTCCCGATCCTCTAAATCCCTCAGCATTAGTTGTGCTGTGACAATAGAATGCTTAAAACTTCAAAGTCTATTGCAGGATAGAGTGTAGAATATTCCAGGCTGTTTGAAGACCCCATCGCTTACATTATTTAGTGTTTGAGTGTTAAAACGCTAATTAGTTGTGCTTATTACAAAATAAGCTATCATTACAACAAATTACAATTCTGAAGGTTACGTTGATATCTAGAATAGAAAACAATAAAAATGTTATTGTCAATTATGGAAACCGGAGAACAAAACATGCACAAATTACATTTCAGAAAATGGAAAAGACACAATGGGTCAGCGCATGTTTGAAAGCACATTAGATAATTGCATATGCTTATTTAAAAATGTGCATCAGCGGGATAAAAACTCTTCTTAAACCTATGTATTCATACACTAATCATTCAATACGTCTTTCCAGATGGTTGGAGTTCAAAAAGACTATGAGATGGTTCTCCAAATATTGGTTGCTATTAGAGATGAGCGAGCATACTCGCTAAGGCAAATTACTCGAGCGAGTATTGCCATTTTCGAGTACATGCCCGCTCGTGAGCGGTGAGTTGCGGGAGTGAGCATGGGCGAGCAGGGGGGGGGGGGGGGGAGAGAGATCTCCTCTCCGTTCCTCCACGCTCTCCCCCGCCGCCCCCCGGCGGCCTCCGACTCTTTTTAGACGAGGGAGCATGTACTGGAAAATGGCAATACTCGCTCGAGTAATTTGCCTTAGCGAGTATGCTCGCTCATCTCTAGTTGCTATGCTAACTTACTATTCCTCAAAAATACCAAATTGTGCTAAAACATTATGTTCTGTAGATGCAACAGTTAGAGACACCCTACGTTACATGTTTTTTTTCCTCATAACCATCATACCAAACCATACTGTACTGCCATAGGTCAGAATATTCTCAATAGTTGCCCAGAATGCAATGTTATCTGTGTAACACCCCAACAGTACAGCCACACCTTCTCAAAGCTCTAAACATGAAATTTTTTGTTGGCCGTCTTCTTTGTAGCATATTTAGATCCTGTCTAAATATATGAGGTACAGATGTAGCAATGATTAACATTACTGGTGTATCCTAATAACTCTATTTTCAGCATTGTAGTATACTGTAGCTCTGTTATCACAATGCATTAAATGGCACGTTACGGTTAACTCCTCCCTCTTCTCCTTTAAATTCCTTCACCATCTCCACTAGATTTCTACATATACTAATAGGAAGAGGGTTTTTGCCTTGCTTTTATGTCTGAGATGAGACATTGTCATTGGTCTTTTCTACGTACCTGTCAGTGAGAAGAGTATTTGTCTTATCGTAGGGTCCTTTTACATGAGGCAGTTTCCTTTGGTAAAATGTGCCGATCAACAAGATTGGTGCTTGCCTGCCCAGACGTTACACCGACCAATTCAGACTCTATGAGGGATGAACAATTGCTCATGTGATTGTTTGTCGTCCTTAGAGAATCATCACTATTGGTAGCATATGCCCCATTCACAAAGGGAGATACGCAGCCAGCAACAATAATTTTTTTCAGCCGTGCCAAAGGGGTAAACAGATCATGAACAAGCAATTGCCGATTCATTGGCTGATCAGGTGCAACTTCACAAGTGCCAAAAACTGGGTAAATGAGCATTCCTATAAACAATCCGGCCTGATTACCTGTGTAGGGGTGGCTTCAGGCGACTGTATGTAAGCTCACCTCAGCACAACATATTTGCCCAGTAAACAAGGTGATTTGTGTGCATATTTGCGCATGGTATTGTACTTTTTGTATATGCAGGCATGTTCATATACGAGCATGACCCCTCCCGATTTCAAAAAGCTATTTAGCCTGATGATGTCCAAATGGGTCCTCTCTTTCTCAGAATTGCACAGCCTATTGTGCATGTTCTTGCGCTTTGTGTGCATAGACTTTTATAGAGCCCTTGATGCACAGGAAAATAAAGCAGGTCTCATTTTTCTTCTCTCCTGTTCAAAAAAAGGAAATGAGTATTGAGTAGGGGGTTGACCCAATGAACCTGGAGGTTCCTTCCAACTCTACCATTCTATGAGTACGAACACATTGAAATCAATGGGTTCTTTTTTCTCAATGGTCGAGAATATGTCCATATGAAACTGTCCTAAAAGGACTTTACAGTCTGATTAACTGCCATGGTGATCAGAAACATAAAAAGCAATGGTCTTTGGGTGACCAGATTGCAGCAAATGCAGCCCCTTGAGAACTTATCTGATAGCAGTCTGTTAGTTATTTTATGCTCTAGAAATAGAGGCTCGGAGAAGACTTGAGCACTAACTGTACGATTTTAAGAGGAATATTGTACTTGGCTATTGTACATAACGATTCAGATGCATTGTAAGGGCTCAGTCACACGGGCGCCGATGCACTTGTGTTACTGCACGATAAGACGGCCGCACCTGGTGCGGACGTCTCTCTGCATGACCGGCTCCATTGCCGGCCATGTGTTTTATCTGCCAGCCGGTGCAGAGAGTCGTCCGCACCGGCAGTGCAGCGGCCTTATCCTGCAGAAACACGGGTGCATTGGCGCCTTTGTGACTGAGCCCTAAAATGTCCATTCTTGGCTGGAGGTACATGTATTAGATCTGAATAAAAAAGGATTTGAAATAAGAATATTGTTATTCTATGTAATCAATAGATTGCAGATTAACTAATAAAGGTATATACTCTTTGGCTTGGTGGGGATATCCTGTAAATTGTCAGCAACTATTTTTTTTAAACTTCCAGTCATTTACCTAATTTACAATTACCACAAACCCTAGTTTTCTCCTCTCTTTCCAAATGATATTTCAGCTCAGTGTCTATTTGTCTTGTCTCATCTCAGACATTGTTAACACAATTCTTAAGTGTAATCTTGTTACCATAGAGCTCAGTGCTTGAAGATAGAATACCTCGTCATGCCTTGGGTGTAAGGCAATTTTTCTTCCTGAAGAAACACACCTCTTAACTAAGAGAATGGCCTTCATGGTGGTAGCAGAATTACTCTCAGAGGAGAATATTCACTTTTGAAAAGCAAATCAATTCAACAAGAACATAAAAAGGATAAAAACAAGTACGGCAAACAAGAAAATACTAACATTTTAGATGTGTTAAATGGTTTGTGCTCTAATGATTTGTCGTTTTCTTGGATTGTCCATTATCATATAGTCCCCATGTCATTCTTATGTAGCTTTACTTCCTAAATTCAATACAACATATAAAAACTGAAAGTAGTAAATATCTTGTCACTGAGCACTGCAATGATTCTTCATTTCACATTAATCTAATACTTTATATTTCATGTTAGTGTGAGATTGAAAATAGTTCATTTTAATTATTTTTTAAACAATAGGATTGTTACTTTGTAATGTTTCTTTTGGAGTTTAGTTGTTTATTTGCATACACTGAACGGTCAAAAATTTTTGACACAGGCAGACTATTTTTGTAATACCTAGAAATATTTGCCTTGCAGAAAATTGCACACCAAAATCTACATGCTAAATGTGGATTTTGACGAGGAATTGCAGGCAGAATTCTGCCCCTTCCAATTTTATATCAAAATCTACAGCTCAAGCTTGTGGATTTTGGTGTGGAATCTCCCGCACAGGGGCAAATTCTGCTGTGTGTTGTCGAAATAATATGCCTTTGTGAAAGGTCTCTTAGGCCTCGTTCACATGAGCGTATGTTTGTGCGCATGTATGTGTGCACAAAACCATGCACTTATTGGAACCATTGTTTTCCTATGGTGTGTTCACATGTCCGTGTTTTACAGGCGTGCAAATTTGCACACTTGCAAAAGATTGCAATTTGCACACTTGCAAGGACATCCGCACACCGGGAAGGTCCGTGCTGCACATAACTATTCCCTGCGGGGAGTCCCCACATCACTGAACACTCTGACAGCACTGTCACAGTGTTCAGTGATGATGGCACTCCCCGTGGGGAGTAAATAATCCCCTGCCACAGCTGTGACAGCTGTGGCAAAGGAACGCAATGTTCTCTCACTGCTTTCAATGGGGCTGCTGCTGCTGCTGCCAGTGGCCCCATTGAAAGCAATTCGATGCAGGCAACCACTGCAGTGATTTTTGGGAAAGGGCTTGAAATATAAGCCCTTAACTGAAAATCCTCCCTAGCTGCTGGAAAAAAAAACCAAAAACATATATTCACCTCTCCGCTGTGGAGGCTAGGCGTGTCTAGTCCCTGGCTTCCCTGGCAGTGATCTCAAGCTCCTGAAAGGGCAGTGTCTGATTGGCTGAGTGCTCTGCCAATCACAGGCAGCACTCAGCCATTCATTGAATGACAGCTCAGCGGTGTCTGTGATTGGTCACAGCACTCAACTAATCAGATGCAGCGCTCAGCCATTCATTGAATTTTTTTTACTTTTTACAGCAGCTAGGGATAATTTTCAGGGAAGGGTTTATATATCAAGCCCTTTCCCGAAAACCCCTGGTAGGGTTGCCCTCATCCCATTGCTTTCAATGGGACGGCAGCAGCGCCAGCCCCACTGAAATCAATGTAAGAGCTTTTATCCTACTGCAGTCCCCTTGTCACTGAACACTGTGACAGTGCTGTCACAGTGTTCAGTGATGAGGGGACCTTTATGGAGCAGCTGCTTCAGTGAACGGGCAAAGCTTCATGCACAAACTTTACCTGTTCATGCGTTCTCCGCATAAGCGGGGAGCGCATTGTTTTCAGCGCACATATGCGCGCAAAAATACACACTCATGTGAAAGAGGCCTAAGAGTGTGTTGACATGTGAATGATTTGCTGTGGACTTTGTTATAGATTTTGGTACACCTCTGCAGCAGACTTCACCATTAAATTACATTAAAATTTATGGAGAAGAAATTGGGGGATCCACATGGACGGCTTCCGTTGAAGTCAATGGAAGCTGTCCATCCCGCGGCCATTCCGCAATCATCATTGCAGAATGGTTGAGGGATCCACGTCATCACCTAGCGACGGCGTGGCACATCCACATGACAGAATAGAAGACGCCAGACAAGTACAAAGGAGTCACCAGCCGGGCATCTGGTCGAACCATGCTGCTGGATCCCGACCTTGCTGTGTGCAGGCTGCCTAAGTGAGGATTTTGCCCACAGCATATGGATGAGATTTTTAAAATCTCATCCACTTTGCTGCTACTGTAAATGCTGCAGATTTTCCGTATAGAAATTGCACTTGAAAATTTCCATTCTAATACAAGACTATGTTAAAGGGGGTCCTAAGGATATCTTGTCCTACTTAAATAAATAGGGTTTGCAGAAATGTATACCTATATAGACACTTTAAAAGTAATGCATCAATAAACCCAAGTAATAATTATAATTATATTCTTCTCTAGTGTGAATCAAATGCCATTTATTAACTTCATCCAATGCCTATATTTAACCAGTATATCCTTTGTAGCTTTGATGCCCTTAGCAATGCAAACATGCATTCCCTGTGAATATAATGATAAAGCAAGTGTAAATGACATTTGAAGACACATTTTAGTGCATTAACCTTTTATTTCCCATCATTAAATCTCCAAATTTCTCCCCCGAGTCTATTGAATCCAATTCCTCATGGATTGTGGAAAACTTCATCTTGGTTAAGATACAGTTGTGTCAATAGACTGCAATATTTACTATATACCAGGCTGACATAACTATTATATTCTATTGAATATGTAGGTGGAAATGAATGCTGTAGATGGAACTGCATTGCCATCCTATATAACATATGAACAGTGAATTACAGACCACCAAGGATGTATGATGTACAGCTAATATAAATAGAAGGCAACAAATGGTAGCAATGGACTGTTATAGCATCTCTCTTGAAAAATTCAACAGGCATAACTTGCAATGCTATCTCTGTGTATGACAGAGATAATAAGATATGAGTAGCGTGGAACAACTGTATGCGTCATGATAATCCATGTTTCAGAATTAGGCATACACTATTCTAAAATTAGAATGAATATATCTATTGAGTTGAGTGGATAACTAGGTATATTACAAGAAAGATTTACTGTAATTCCTTGTTGCTCCATACTTGCTGTATCTTCATGGCTTGGATAAGATGTTCCAGAGTATATGTTACCTTAGATCATCATGTGCTAATGAGCAAAAGTACAGATAGAACCTTCTCGTAAGTGGTTGTGTTCCTTTCCCGGCCCAAGCAAAGCTCTTGATAGACCATCAAGTAGTTTAAAGGCCATTTAATGTGTGTATTTATAGCAACTCGTTGAGACATTGTAGCGATGGCATAAACTAAACTGAATACAACTTTCCATTACAGTCATTCTGCACAATTATTAATCACAACTTGCTATTTTAAAAGATTTTCTGGGAACTTTCAAAGATTTGGGTTTTTTGCCTTTTTTTAGGGGGTGTGGGGTGGATTTAAGGGTAAATACCGCTTACTGTTTATTTTTCTTTTTTTTTTCTTTCAAGGTTAGCCCATTTCCTGCCCTAAGAAACTTTCTGGAAATTTCCAGAAAAAAAAATATTTTAAAATTCGTTTGAGTTGACAGCAGTTGTGAATTTTAAGCTTTATTTTAATTTTCTTTAGTCATTATTTGAGTTTATTGTGATATTTTCCAATGTGATCATTGTTATTGAAGAAAACTAAAAAAGAACATATGCAAAAACAATAAGCAGTGAGTTAATTGAAACTGTAGTCCCTTGCTTTTCAATCTGCATCTTGTTAAAGTTCTTTTACCTGGAATTAATCCCATGATATTTCCTGATATTAAAATGCTAGATTTGTGAAAGTAACATGGGGAGTGATTTAATAAGCCTATAGGTTCATTTTAATTAGTTTGAGTTCCACTATCATGTCATCTTAGCACTGTCTTTTTGGTAACAAAAATAAACATGTGTTTTAAAGAAAAGTCATCGTAAATTGTTAGACATTTTATTATTAAAAATCCTTTAATTATAATTAATTGCAAGACATATTCTTTTTAAAAACATATCATTTAAAGCATCTTTAGGTATACTAGGGAAGATTTACTATTCAAAATATGAGTTTTCTGGTGGCCTTAATTGGGCCATAATTGCACCAAAATGTGGAAAATTGCTCCAAAATTTTTGCACAATTTTGGTTGTTAACTAAGTCAACTAATAGATGGTGTAAAGTTAAGCAAAAATTTTTTTGACACAATCAACGTCAAATAATAGGTGGTATAAATTTAGGGTGGACATGAATTAAAGATTTTATGACACTTTCTGGTGCAAAAAGGTCTTAAATTTTTGTGCAAGTGGGTATTTCCACAAGCATCTGTGACTTTTTTCTCTGTGTTGCTGTCCGCCACTTTAAAAAAGAAAAAAAGATTAACAAATGGATGTATAATTTATGAGAGAAAATGGTGTAAATTATACCAGAAATGATTGCCAGATCAGTTCTAGCATACATTTCTGATCAGGCGCATTGTGCTCCAGTGGAAAGATTTTTAAGATTGGTGTTTGAAATGCCAGTCCTAATAAATTTTCCCCTTAGAATAAAGAGTCTTAAAATGTGACAGATTTACCATCCAGCATGATTCGCTCTGATGAACTGGCACATTTTAAGACCGTCTATCTTAGTTTGCATTGTCTAACTTTTAGACAGTATTGATAATTGTGGCCCAATGTATGTGTATTATAGAAAATGAATGCGGCAGCTAACATGCATATTTTGCATATCACTTTGTCCCTTTGCTGGAGTTGGCTTATCTTTTATACTTCCTAGCCTGGAGCTAGAGAGTAATATTGAGTGGTTATTGAAATACTTAGGTAAGGAATACCTCATTTTCAAAGATAATCATAAATCAGAAGAGCCAATTCAGGCTCCCATTGAAATCAACAGGAATAAAAATCCACTTCATTAGCATACGTGTGTGTATGTGTTTTTATGTTATGAATGTGGCTCAGTTGCTAACCATGTGGCCTTTCAGTGCTGAGGTCCCAGGATCAAATTCCCTCAAGGATACCATCTGTATGCACTTTCAAAAACTCCATCTAGATGTTGCCCATGGTCAGATTTGAACCAGAACTCCAGCAATGTGAAGCAGCACTAACAACTGAGCCAAAACACTTGTCTATTCTATTCCAGAGGATAAAAAAAAGAATAAACACAAAGAGAATACAAAAATCCCATCCATATGTTGTCTTTGGTCATACTTTAGCCCACAACTCCAGCACAGCTAGGCAGCAGTGCTAAAAACTGAGCCACCACACCTGTCCTTTCTGCCCCAAATGAGGTGAGAACAGGAAGATGAACATGAAGAAAACATAAAAACACCTTCCAGATGTTACCCTTGAGGAGATTTGAACCTTGAACCACAGCACTGCTAGCCAGCAGTGATAAAAACTCAGCCAACATACCTTACTTTTTACTAAAGAGGAAGAACAAAAGAATAAACTCAAAGACAACATAAAAGCAACTTCCAGATGTTGCCCTTGGACAGATTTGAACCCAGAACTCCAGCACTGCAAGGAAGCAGTAATAACATCTGAGCCATCTCATTTGTTTCTTCTCCCTTTTCTATAAGAGGAGAAGATTGTAAAAAACAAGAATAATAAAGACAAACATACAAACTCCATTCAGATGTTGTCCATAACCAGCCGGGAACCTAGAACCCTAGTGCTGCAAGGCAACACCACTAGTGATAGAGCCACTAAGCTTCTTTCTTCTTTGTCCTGCTGCTTCTTCTTCTCTGACAGAGGAGAAGGAGAAAAATAAGAAGTGAAAGAACATATTCTTATTCTACTTCATCTACCTCAACCTTCCCTCTTCCTCCTTCTCCTCCTCCTTTACCTTCCCTCATTCTTTTCCTTCTTATATCTTTTTTTCTTGCTTGTAGGCAAGAAATGGAATCTTCAGATATCTGAAAGCTGATGAAGATAACACTTTCCACTAATAAGATAGGTCACAAGTAGCGATGAGCAAACTTTTGAAAAGTTCAGTTCAGCTGATGCAGCAAAGTTTTGAAAAACATTTAGTTTGGTCCAAATTAGTTTAAACCAAACCAGAAGTTCATCAAAACTACTAAAATAGGGGTATAACACTGTCTAAGAACCATAGACTCAAAGTATTATACGGGGCCTTTATGGCTATTATACAGTGTTATACACCAGTGTTCAGGACTAGTGTTAAGTAAACTGAAGCAGTAGAATCTTGTTTTGGGTAGACCTTTGTTAAAAACTTAATTTGGGTTAGGGTTGAACCAAAACTCTTAGTAAAGTACAACCCAAAACAGGGTTATACTGATTCAGTGCAACACTACTTACATGTTCAGTTGTTCATTTCAACCTCAATGTGAGTACATACTAAAGTCCGAGGGCAGGGCCCTTGGTCATGACTCCTCTATGTACCAGAATAGTGAGAGGCTCAGTAACAATGACTCCTGTCCTGGCAGACCTTTTGTCATCCTGTTGTTATATGATGACCATTTATGTGACATTTCCCCTGCAGGAAATGTCAGGCTGGCAGTGGCTTCCCCTGACTATTTTTTAGGGATGCCAAGAGTGGGACTCAGGGCGATCAACTCAATACCTGCATTCTCAAAAGGGTTATGGATCTTAGCACATTCCCTTTAATGATAGCTACATTGGGTAAAATAAAGCATACTGCTTTTTAACTATGCAATTCAATTAAAGGCGTTGGACTGTCTATTCACAGGAAAAGTGATACATTTATGATCACTGAGTCCGACTGCTAGAATCCTACCAATCATAACAATGGAATTTCCGAGTTCCCTGCGTGAACAGAGCAGTTGTCGTCCATGTAACTCCACTTACTGTTTATGGGGCCGATGGTGTTAACGAAGTGCAGCAGTCATTTATTTCTGTAAGTCCCAAAGACAGTGAATGGAGCAATAGTGCATGTGTGTGACCACTGCTCCATTCACCGAGGAAACTGAGAATTAGTGTTGAATGAAATGAACCTCAAGAATCGTGTTTCGGGTCACACTTCACTAAAAGTTTGGATCAGTACAAACCCAAACCAAAACAGAGTTCTACTGGTTTAGCTTGTTCAACATTAGCCATGAACAATGGTGTATAACACTGTCTAAGAGCCATCAAAGGCCTGCATAACACCCCCAGAGTGTTATATAGGGCTTTTATAGCTCTTTTATGGCTTTTATAGCTACAACACTATAACCAAAGTGCTGGTAGGGAAGGTGACAGGGAGCTAGGTGATGTATTTTTTATGCTCACACGCACCCTGGCTCTTGCACTATCACATGCTGAAGATCGCATGGCGCAAAAAAATCTGACCCTTCTCAGATTGCGGTGCGACCTCTCATAGACTTGCATGAGAGAGCACTCACACAACAATCTGAAAGGAGTCAGATTTTTGTCTGTCTTGTGATCTACATTGGATGACAGTGAGGGGAGCCGGTGAGTATAAAAAATATTCCACCCAGCTCCCAGTTACTTCCCTTAACAGCACTATAACTTAGTTTATGGTGTTGTATAGAGGTGAAAGATTCCCTATAAGAATCACTTTGTTTCAATGAACAGGGGTGGTACTAATTCTACTAATTCTGGAAAAAAAGCTAAACTGTTTTTTTTTCATATTGGTATTGGACAATCTCTTAAACTTTGTTCCCCAAGGTGCTATGAAAATATTTTATTGTACCTTTCATTAGACATTTTCCATTTAAAAACAAAATATTTTTTTTCTGTTTTAACCTACTTATTGTCATGTTCAAACTGGACGCGCTGGATCTCTAACCCTGAAATACTCAAAGGCTGTGAAAAACAGATTGCAAGTACACACAAAACAGTGGTAAACAATAAAGAAAACAAACACCAGGGAAACACTGTCCATAGAAACCCTTTACCCTGGAAAGGGACTTGCCTATAGGCAGATAACCCGCCCTAACAAGGGCAAACCTGACCACGTATCTTGGCCACTATGTGAGATAGGAGAAAACCACAGAAAACTAGATATAAAGAATAATAACTGCAGCACTTAGCTTTGTGAAGTATCAGGCAAACAGGAGATCCAGCACCAACTTCTAACTTCCACCACAGTCAGAGGAAGACTGAAAATAAACAGCAATGACCTAAGTGCAAGGCCAGATTAAATAGTCCTCCCAAATTACCCACAGGTGAGACCAAGCAGGTCTCACCTAATGCTGCTCCCACTAGAGCCAGAAGATGAAAAGAAACAAATACAAGACCTGAACCAGATTACTAGAAAAGAACAAATCTCAGACCTGCCACAACACTTATATTTGTTTCTTTCCATCCTGAATTTCTTTACTGTACTGAATCATTGAAGTAAGGGCTATGTTTTTGTTTAATTGTAAGGCTTCTTTCACACGGGCTACAAAATCATTGCTACAAAACGCATGGATGTGAAGCCCAGGATTTCCAATGGGTTCTCTCGGGCTACAAAATATTTCATGTGAAAGAACCCATTGGAATCCATGGGCTTCACATACATGAGTTTTGTGCGAGAGTTTGTAGCCCGTGTGAAAAAGGCCTTAGGCCTCAGTCACACAGACGCATCGGCACCCGTACACCAGCAGACGGACGTACCTGCAGACGGCCGTCTCTCTGCAGCGCTGGAGGAAAGAACATGTGACCGGCTTCATTGCCGTCTGCAGGTACGGCCGTCTCCTTCCTACAGTCACACAGGCGCATCGGCGCTGGTGTACGGGTGCCGATGCGCCCGTGTGATTGAGGCCTGAATGTATATATTTAAATATTTGAAATGAATATATTCAATCTATTAAAGAATCCGAAAAATAAAATGCTGAAATGCTAATAAATTATTTTTTTTCCTAATCCCTTTCTCCCATTTCCACAAGCAAAAACGAAATAAAAAAAAGCAAAAGTATTCTCATGCATTAGTAAAAATGCAGAAAAGCAGTATCTGGCTTCTTGTGCACAATTGTAAAATGCTTGAAGACAAGAGCTGGCCTTTAATCCCACTTTCATTTTCCAATTCTCTCGATTCAATGCTTTGTACCTAAGGAGTCCCCTAGGAAAAATCTCAGCTAATGAAGAATAGCTAGCAATACGCTTTGACACTTAGGACGTGTGACACCTGCCCCACATAGATCTAAGGCATAAAGTAGATACAGCGCTGCACATAAAGGAGGATATGTAGACTGGTGGGGTTTTCTTCTATTAATAAAGATATGATTAAAAACTGTAAATGTACTGCTCACGCTTCCATGGGAATTACATACAAATTTCAGAAGCTGCTCTGTGTTTCCTGGGAATTCATAAAAAGGTAACAGGCCCCGTATAAATATCCTACAGTTTAACTGTTTTCTTCACACATTTCTTTCCAAGAAACTTAATGTTTACTATCACATCACTTAACTTATCCACAGCTTTTATTGCTATTGTACCTGGCACCTATTAATCATCGCATTAAAGTGTTTCACACATTAGACCCGTCATCATATTTGCTGGTACATGTTCATCCTGCTGCTTCAGCTACCTTCCTACTATTACATTAGTTTTATTTTCAGATAGCAGTTAATTATTTATCTTCCTTTAAGATATAACGAAGTTCAGTGGTCTCCTTGTTTGACAGAGCAGGATCTAGTGAGCACCTCCGTTGTGTCTTAGTGCAGATCATGTTAATGTAAAATGATATACAAAAAAGTAATAAATAAAAATATAGCATTAGGGTTGTGGGGTGGGTAGTAGAGTTACAACTGGCAGAACATTTAGTAAGAATGCAATTCATATAAAACATAACCCAAACTTGCTAAACTGTATGGTAAGTAATGCTAGAAGTCTGACCAAAAACGTCAATGGGAATAATGAAGACCTGGTTGGACAAAAGCACTGACACTCAAGAAGGACATATCAGACCTTGAGCGGGTTCAAAGGTGACAACTAGATTAATCAATAGAATAGGTGGACTAGAATACCCAGAAAGCTTAGAAAAATTGGGGTTATTCACTTTCAAAAAAAGACCGCTGAGGGATGACCTATTAACTATGTGAAGCTGAATCAGGGGGCAATGTAGAGATCTCTTTATCATATATTTATACTCAGAACTGTGACGGTAACAAGAGGGTATTCTCTAAGTCTAGAGGAAAGAGTGTTTCTACACTGACATAGAAGGGGGTTCTTTACTGTAAGACCAGCGAGCCTATGGGACTCTTCCTGAGGATGTGGCAATGACAAATTTGATAAAAGAGTTTAAGAGGAGCCTGGATGTCTTTTGTTGCAAAAATAAGACACTGTCTTATATTAATTTTTGCCCCCAAAAGAGGCGCTAAGTCTTATTTTTAGAGAATATCTTATCATACTTACTTAGCAGGCTTGGTCCAGGTCCATCTCTGGGGCTCCGACGCACTTCTTACAACCCTCAGCCACCCACAGTAGATCACTTCCTGGTTAAGGTATTCATAAATCCTGTCCCCAGGAAGCGATGGCTCTGATTGGTTCTCAAGCACTGCTCAGCCAGTCAATGCAGTGCTCGATGAACCAATGCGATGGCTGTGATTGGTTCATTAAGTGCTGCATTGATTGGCTGAGCAGTGGTCGAAGAACCAATCACAGCCATCGTCTTGTAAAGGTGGGAGTTATGAATTGGCTGAGCCGTGGCATTGATTGTCCAATTCATAAATCCCGCCCCCACAATGCGATGGCAGGGATTGGTTCTTCAACCACTGCTCAGCCAATCAATGCAGCGCTGGGTTGAGCATGCTAGGTAATGCATTCCTTTTTTAAACTATTATTTTATTTTTTTTTATTTGATGTAATGCAGCTAGGGCTTATATTTCAAGCCTCCCAAAAAAATCCTTCAAAATCAGGGTAGGTCTTATTTTCAGGGTAGGTTTAATTTTCGGGGAAACAGAATAGATAGATAGATAGATAGATAGATTAGGAACAGAAAAGCTATAATTCTTGTTTTGGGGGCCTATGATGTTTATATACAGTAAGGCCTCATAGACTTCTAAAGGTGCCATTCTTTATTACAGCACTGTAGAACTTGCAGCTTGTACTGAGCAGAACATAGCCATGTACAATACTGAATGGACTGCAGTTGATGATGATTCGGTATGGAAGAGCATTGAACTGATCTTCAAAAACTCTACAAAGAACAATACATTATTAATAGGAGACATGAACATGGATTTATCTCCTGCCAGTATAGACCTGGCTCCTATAAGTATTGTGCTATATCTGTTAGCAAATAGAGAGGATGCAAGCACTACAAATAAATGCTTTGTTTGTGTCCTGTAAGTATATTTTGTATGCTTTAATACAATTACAGAGCCATTTTCAGTGCATTGTATAGCTGTCGGTTCATTTTTTCAGTAAACTTCAACTCAATCCATTTGCGATTTTTAATAGAAATATTTCGGAACAAAATATGTTTTTATTTTCTATATTCAATTTTGCCATTTTTTTAATGGAAACAAGATTGTATTCATTCAAACTAATACCTATCTTTAAATTAGTCCTGGGTCTTGCACCTGAATGCTGCGATATAGTGCTACTTTCTTCCTTGAGATATATTTTTCTCCCTGCTCTGTCTACATTCAGCACATATTGTGTTTTCAGGTCACATTGGATCCCACCAAAACTATTATACATTAATGATTGATATGTAGTATTGTCCATTAGAAGTCATTCTGCCCTTTGATATATCTAGCTTCCCCAATATCCATAGTCTTGTGTTTCCAATATGTTACTGTTTATGATATCGATACAGCGCACTACATTTGTAAACCCAGTGAAAGACTTGTGACCCATGATAAAAGTGGAAAAAAATATAACTTGAAGCAGTAAACAGGAATAAAACTTAAATAGATGCTGCCCTTTGTGCTATTTTTCAAACCTAGCTGCACAAATTCATGGATTTTACTTCAAGAACTTGTGATGAATGTCCTATGCAGCTAGAGAGTCCTTCTTCTTAAGTTCCAAGCTGAAAATAGTTAATATAAAACCACTGCTAGAGCTGTATTGTGAAAGTGTTTTACAACTTTCCGAAATACTAAAAAAAAATTCAAAACATTTTTAACAAAATGAAAAAGAAATGCAAACACTAAAACTGAAGCGTATGTGTATTGTTGGGTCGCTACAAAGACTCAAGAGATATCTAAAACCCAATGATAAAAATAGCCTTGAACGTATACTATGTATTGCAGCTTTCAATCAGGGCTCGATTTATAGGGAAGACAAAAGTAGCAATTTTCTAGGGCATTCTACATCCCAGCTCCCTTTCAGTGCTTCGCAGATACTCTCAGCAGCAAGACATAGGAGTTTGATAAGCTTTCAAGGATGATTTCAACAATATAAAAGTTTTACTATGAGACAGAAAATGCTTTGGCTTAGCTATAGGTGGTGTACAGGTAGCAGTCGCATCTGGGTTCTGGAGCCTCAGGGGACCCAATAGTTTCTTTGTCACAGAAGAAAATACTAGTAATATTAAAAAGTACATGGTAGGTAGGGGGCCTTTTACAGATTTTGTATTGGAGCCCAGGAGCTTTAAGTGACATTCCTGAGAAGAGGCGATTATGCCATTTTTACTAATATATTCCTAAACACTGGAGCTGCTTTTCATTTGTTCAAGGCTTAGATTTTGTTCTGGCTTCACTGCTAATACAAAAAAAAATTCGAGTGATCGAAAGTTTAGATTTGTTTGCCATGAATAATATAATTCCCTGAAAAAGGATTGTTGTAATATAATATGTTTGTTCCTTATTTTCTTCAACAGAAGACCTCAGGCATTTAGATTTTTGTTGGTATCTACCAAGAATTATCTACTGCCTATCGAAAGTTTAAGTTGGGCTGTTACTGGGTAAGTGGCCCTTGCTTATACTTAATGAACCTGTAGATATGTTTCTCTCATTCCTTTCTTGACAGTCCTGTATATACAAGTTACGAGTAGACTATGGCAGAAATAACTGACCTCATCCATCAATGATGGATTAAAGCAGGTCATAAATGAGTCTCCCCAAAAACAGTATAGTAGCTTGAACTTTGTTTTATGAAACTATATTTGGATGTTCTAGTTCTTCTAGAATAATCTATTCAAAATGTACTAAGTAAAGTAGTTGACTCATGTTGACAAGAAGACAACCCCTGTCCCTATTTAGGCAGTGGACATCATAGACAGGGGACTCCCATTTATCGTCTAAAATGGAGAGCCACACTGATGGACTCAAGCTATCCTTGTATTATATGGATGGCATTTCATCTGAATGTTCCCCATATAATTGTACATCTCCATCTCCCTTAAAGCGGCTACCAAATTGCCTGGTGCCCTTGGTTTCCCCCTGTCAAAAATCTGCTAGATTCAGGTGTACCCTCACAGCTAAATTTTGAAAGGGATTGTTTATGATGAGGCAACCCCTTTAATATCGAAGTAATATCATCTTTTCAAAATTTGATTTCAACTATTTAAAATCTTTTAAGCAAAATATTAATTTCAAACACTTTTACAGCACTTTACCTTGAAAGAAACACTAAGCTTAGGATATGAGTTACGAACCTAAGGGGAAATTTCTATTTTTTTGTCTAGAAAGTAACTAAGTAGAAAGGCTTAGAGAAGGTACGAAGTCAAAAAAATTGCAGTCACAGCGGTGGGGATAGGCTCCTTCTGCAACCTGTTGTCTTACAGCTAGATGCAGGGTTATGATGTGGGGGGCTCCACTGATCTCTTGGGGCATAAATAGAAAAGTTGTGTGCTTTCCTCACCTTTAAGTGAAGTTTGAAATAAAATAGGATCAAAGTAGTGTAACAATTGCTAGAATATGCTTTCATATTGTTATGTACAGCATGTTCTAAGGATTCAGTTACATTAAAAAGTTTATTGTTTGAATGAGCAAATGAGAAAATGATGTCAGTTTGCCTGTTCGCTGGGCAGCGTATTCATGTGACTAGATATATTGTTGGCTTGTTCAAATGAGAAATCATTCAGTCATTCACATTCACTTTATAAGTGAGTGAGAACGACTGAAGAATCGGTATTTAAACCGAACGATTACTGAATGAGCCAACGATAATTTTTATGCCGGGATAAAATGAATGATGAATGAAAAGTGAACAATTTATCATTCGATTCTTGGCTGCTTTTACACTGAATGATTATAATTCATTTTCACTTGTTCAAATGATTTTTGAACTATAATCATTCAGTGTAAAAGGCCCTTAAGTTTAGCTTTCCCCTATACATACATTGCTTTTAAAGGGGATTTGTCATCAGAAAATGACTCACAGTATTTTTTCCTTTATAAGATGCACTTGTTTTCCCCCTAAAGTAGGAGGGAAAGTCAGTGCGCCCTATAAAGTGAACATGCTGAAATTCGGATCCGGATGGCAGTTGAAAAGAATCGCAAATCCTTCTCACACAGCTGCCGGCTGGAACCGCATACATAGCAGGAAAGCACAGCTGATTGGTGTAGGCAGGGGAGCCGCAGGGTGCTCAGTATCAGCTGTTCACCTTCTATAGCTGCTTTGTAGCCGACAGGATGAAAAGGATCACTGGTCTACTCCATAGCAGCCACATTTAAACAGCTGATTAGAACTGCTTATTCAGCAGGAACTGCTACACAACTAGGCACCAGTCAGCTGCTGCTAGGTACAGCTGTGTACAAATGTATACACCATATTTCACCATAATGAGATATGCCATGCAGGGTTCCTGAAAAGTTGGGTGACAATTAATGGAATCATTATTACATTTACTCTCAGCTGTCCCTGGATCCTGAATGGCAGGTTAACCTAGTGGTATATTCTATATTCCGAGGCAGTACTATTGCTCTTTATTCCCCCCTCACTGCCTGCTCTGAGTTCAAAATATCTGTATAGAGAACAGAATAAAATTAAAACAGATCAGAAAATGAAATATGTTTCCCTGTCTTTTTTTTAATGAATTAAAAACATGGTGATATAGTTATTTTACGTAGATTTAAAGTGATCCACCCCCTCCCCCCCCCCCCCCCCCCGTCTTGGACAAACAAAGGCAGCCTCAAAACGCTTCTCTGGCTACCTGATGTACACCAGTATGCATCACTAGTCTATGACACTACCTGCTGCTTTGATTGGTCAGTGTTGCTCATGTGTGGCCAATCAAAGCAGCAGGTAGTGTCTTAGACTAATGATGCATACTACTGTAGTGCACAGTGTGCATCATGTAGTCAGGGAAGCGTTGCAGCCATCCTTAGGTGTCCAGAGCCGGAGGATCGCTTTTTTTAAAAAAAATTGTCAAATCCCTTTCAGTCGTTTGAGACATTTCTAGACCTTATAAGGATTTTGTGTACTCATGATCTCTGAATACTTCCAAATAATAGTTTTACTCTACAGTTATATTGCAATATTAGGAAACATTAGGAAGTACTGTTAATATGTAGAATATGTAATACTGTAGATATCGCAAATATAACTAGATGATGGCGCTGTGCATTCATAAATATCTCTAAATCATTATCCCAGAAATGCAGACCTTCCTCCAGATGGGAATCATTTCTGGGATTATTTAACTTCATCATTCATACTTGGCAGATGTTTATTAACTATATATAAATGCATATTGCTCAATAGAATGGCAAATAAACATTACTATCCATCTGTTAACAATTGAGAATGAAAAAAAAATTGAAATATTTTTCCACACTTTTGTGCCTAATAAATAAAGTTAACATCTTTGAGTGTTACATTTTGTTTACCTATAAGCCAATGTATTTTGCCACAAAATCTCTTGTATTATTGACAACTTTTTAGCGTTGACACAGAATCACAAGCCCACCAATGAGGAAGGAGCATTTCTAATGCAAAAACATTTTAGCCACCTTTGACCTAATCAGCATATTGCAATTGGAATGAAAAAGTCCCACTTCGAAATATTGTCTTCCTTCTCTGAATATTAATACAGTATCTATGTTTAAGGACTAATATTAACATTAGTATAATTAAATTTAATATCATAGTAATACTGTGTTTCCCTGAAAATAAGACAGTGTCTTACATTAATTTTTGTTCAAAAAGTTTTAACTTTTTTACATGTATAGCTGCTTGGACACTATTTAAATTGACTTTTTTAATTAACTGTTAGCAGGGCTTAATTTTGGAGTAGGGCTTATATTTCAAGCATCCTCAAAAAGCCTGAAAAATGCTTTTGCATTCTCAAAAATTCTGGAAAATCATGCTATGTCTTATTTTCAGGGTATGTCTTATTTTCAGGGAAACAGGGTAGTAACATAGTTATGAAGTTTGATTCAGAGGAAGGTAAAACAACGCTCATAAAGCAAAACACAGTTTTCTTCATTTTAGTGCAAAAAAATATTTCCAAACTCCTTTTAAACTCTTCAAGATATCAACCAACACAGCATCGTGTGGCAGAAAGTTTCTTATTATCACGACTTTTACAATAAAGAAGCTTTTAATATGATGGTGAAGAGTTCAATTCTCTAGACGTGACTCAGTAGTATGCTGTTTGGAAATACTGAGATTTCCAGATTAAATCTGACAATGAGCAAGGATATGTTCATGCTGCATATATTGGTGCATATTTTGGCATGGTTACCATGCAAAAAAAATCATCAAAATATGCTAATAATATATGTCCCATTGATTTGTAATGGGAAACTATGTCCATGTCTTCCCAATGTGTTTTTCCCAACGCATATTTCAAAAATACGAGATAGAAAAAGAAGTGTCATGCCACTTTCTTTTTTGTTTTATGCATTGGTTTTTGCCATAGGAATCCATTGGATTTTCAAAATGTATATCAAATAAATAATACAGTCATCTCTAAATAACACAGTCACCACATAATGGTCACAGGCGACACCGTCTCTAAATAATTTGCTTAAATTTTTCATAACTAGGTCCAGACTACTATAAAGACATCCTCCAGCCATTACCGTCTGTGCACACTCTCCTTATCCTGCCACTACCCTTACTGAACATCTTAATAGCCTCACAACAATATCCCTGATCTGTGGCTCCACGAATTTGTGGTGCCACCTGTGTGCCTGAAGAAGGTTATAGTGCCCATTCTGGATTCCCATAGAAGCATTCACATGGCCAATGGTTAGACGTTCAGAATCCATGCATCTAACAAGGATAGGACATGCGAGTGCAAACTTGCATGTCAACTCTGAGGTGCGTGCAAAGATAGGACATGAATGAATAGCTAAGGGCTATGTGTGATTGGCTGAGCGCTCAGCCAATAGCTAAGCAGTGGCTGCTATTGGCTGAGCTCTCAGCCAATCTGCACAGCCCTTTCAGGAGGTGGGATTTTTTAAATCCCTGACTGCTGAAAGAGCTTAATAGCAGTGCCGGGGATCCAGCAGTAGGACGCGGCTGAGCGCAGGAGAGGTGAGTAATAGTTTTTTTAAAATTTTTTTACACAATTTTGGCAGATTATCGGGGAAGGGCTTATATTTCAAGCCCTTCTCCGATAATCTTTCTGCGGGATCTTGGCAGAAAGCATTGATTTCAATGGGATCGGCAGCAGTGCTGATCCCATTGAAAGCAATGGAATAGAATGCTGTGGACTTCTGCCACAGCTGTGACAGCTGTGACAGCTGTGACAGCTGTGGCAGAGGATTCCTTCATCCCCGTGGTCCCCGCAGGGATGAAGGAAACTCCTGCCACAGCTGTCACAGCTGTGGCAGAAGTCTGCGGCATTCTCCCTATGCTTTCAATGGGGCTAGCACTGCTGTCGCTGGCCCCATTGAAACCACTTGCGATATACCGGTTCTATACCGGCCTCTTTCTTGCACTGCGAGGCGAGAGTTTTCTCGTGCTCTCGCAGCGCAAGAGAGAAAATATCGCAAGTGTGCATCCACCCTAAGATAGACAGTCCTCCTGCTGTCCTGTGATCTGTGGTGTAGCGTACATTGGTTGGCAGGCATAAGACTGCAGGAGACAGGAGAAGATGGGGGAGGTGAAGATCTGGTAAGTAGACTGACGGGGGAGGAATAGATAAGTATAGATTTTTTTTTTTTTTGTGATGGAACCCCTTTAAGAACACATACTGTACTTTACAGCAGTTGCTTTTATGCATGTGTTTATTATTCTAAACCTTCACAGAGCTACTACTCTAGTGATTTCCTTTTTAAGAAATCTATATTAATATTCAGTGTCTTAACAGTAATTAGTCAGAGTAAGACTAATGCTACACATAAAATAAGTACACAGCGGGTCATTTGTTCATAAAGACACTAGCTATTTTGAGAAGGTTTCATTAAACATAATTAAAATAAAACCTTACAGGAAGCCATGGTTTGCTAAGTCGTGATCAGAGACACAGTTCTAACAAACGCAGAATGAAAAGAAAAAAAATTAATTCCAAATTTGCCGATTATTTCCAAATAATTAACTTGAAAATCCACTGCGGATTTCGGTATTGACCTGCATCAAAAGCCACATGTTACATGATGATTTTGACACAAATTTTGATGCTGAAAAAATGAAATCTGCTATTTAAATATGTACAGTAGCATAAATAGACATGTTGGGAATTTAACCCCTTGGTAGAATCTTCAGTATATTTACAGTGGATGTGAAAGGGAATTGTATGGAATGGATTTGGGAGCGAATGCTGCTGCATGTGTGGTGAGTGTTGGTTAATCTGAGCTATTAACCATTTAAAAACATTTAAATGTCCTGAAAGGCACTTAAATGTCCCAAATGGCCTCCCCCAGAATGATATCGTGGATGGCCAATCAGGTGTACTGGTAGCCTGAGGCCTTGTTTGGCCCCCAGGGCTGCCACATGCTTCTGCCTATTAAGACATGTTTGTGCCTGCAGGAGTACAAGACACTAAAGTATTGCAGTGTATTGTATAAGCGATTACATGATTGCAAGTTCAATTCCCTTAGGGAACTTTGAAAAAAACTAAAAATAAGCTAAATGTATTTTAATTGTTGCAAAAAAAAGTTTAACCTCCCCTTTCCCAAACTTATAATAAACCAATCAAAACCAAAAAGTAAACATTTGGTAATGTCACGTCAGTAACTGATTATTCATACCAAATGGTGAACTCTGTCAGAAAAAAATGCACAGTGCCAGAATTGCACTTATTTAGTCACCATGTCTACAAGAATGTGTTTTTATAAAAAGCTATCAAAAAATGATATGTTTTGCAAAATAGTACCAATAGAAACCACAGATCATTCTGAAATTTTTAAAAAAGCAAGACTTCAAACAGCAGCATTTTAGCGAAAGAATAAAAAAAATATTGTGGTTAGAACATAATGATAGATTATTTTTAGCATGTCAGGTAGCTAGAGATGAGCGAGCGTACTCGGAAAAGCACTACTCGCTCGAGTAATTTGCTTTATCCGAGTATCGCTGTGCTCGTCCCTGAAGATTCGGGTGCCGCTGCGGCTGACAGGTGAGTCGCAGCGGGGAGCAGGGGAGAGCGGGCGGGAGAGAAGGAGAGAAAGATCTCCCCTCCGTTCCTCCCCGCTCTCCCCTGCAGCTGCCCGCTCCGTGCCGGCACCCGAATCTTCAGGGACGAGCACAGCGATACTCGGATAAAGCCAATTACTCGAGCGAGTAGTGCTTTTCCGAGTACGCTCGCTCATCTCTACAGGTAACATGTAATTTTTGTCGCATTGTGTATTCCATAAAGACGAAAAAGATTGCAGATTTTGTTTTCCATTTCACCCAACTTGAAAGTTTTTCAGTACATTATATAGTACATTAAATGGTACTATTGAAAAATACAACTTGATAGAGAAATGAAAAAGTTATCATTTTTTTAAAGTGGGGTACAGAGAGCAAAAATTAAAAAAAATAGAATCTGCATCATGGATTAGCGTATGCTGCAGACTTTTTTCTGCAGTATGAAGATGAGATTTCTTGAAATGCCACCCATAATGCCCATACTGGAAAATGATGCAGCTTTTCGACAGTCAGTTCAGCTATGGAAAATCTGCAGCATTTCTGCAATGAGGGAACATATCAAAAATTGGCACTCTGTTTATTTTAAAAGTAAATTGAAATATTTATTCTCTAAGAATCCTGTGGTTATCACATTGTCTATCTGAAGCACACTGACTTTGGATGTGGTAGAGAAGCTTTCCTAGAGTACCCCAGGAAAACAATACCATTTCCTTTGAACTGAAGATCTGAAGATAGGGAAAGTATCTTGTCCTGAACTAATAACCAGGAGAGGGAAACCCCTGCCTAGAAGCGGAGCACTCATCCCGATAAGGACAACCCCACGGTCTTCTTCTAGGTGCTGGCTGACCCTGACAGGACAGAACACTTATAAAACAAATGACAGAACAATGCCAGTGTGTACAGGCTGACAGGGATAAACAGAGAAGCAGACTTACGAGGATAACAGACAGCTGGATACTTGAACGGAGGACACAGAACAGGAGCAGATAGCAAGGTAGCAGGTAAACTAGCCGGAGCAGTGGCTAAGCATGGGGTTAGGGACACAAATCACACAACAACACTACAGCAGCGACTGAAAGGCCCAGGGCAGCTATATAGGGTGATGATTAGAAAAGGTGCATCAGATGAGCAGAAGGGTCAGAAGCAATTAACCCTAGGAGTGCTGGAAGAGAATAAATGTAACTTCAGTGAACAGGGAGAACAGGACGACGCCCTCGCCTTCCAGACACAGAAGCAAAGGATTGTGTCTGAGCAGTGCACCTAATACCAGCAAGCGATGGAGTGCTAACCAGGTTGTTAGCTTAAATGACTACTAACATCAAGTGAGCGATAGTTTCACTTTCACATGTAACAATTATCGCTCAATTTGGCTGTTTGAACGAATTTTGAGCAATAACTGTTGCGTGTAAAGGGGGCCTTAAGTGTCTGACAATTGTCCATCTAAAAGGACCCATATCCACAGGATTGGTGATAAAAATCTATTTGGGAACTATACCATTAGCTTGAAGATAAGTATGAGAAAAAAATATATATCTTTATTTTCCAAGCAAATTCAATACTGGCAAGAAAGTACAAATAAATATCAAGGGAAGGAAGAATGACTGTATCACTAGTCTATTACACAATAAAACAATAAAGCTGTTTATTTCCTTTACCTTCATGAGTGCTGATGACTCATGTTGCTTCGTGTTGGAATATTCCCTGAAGATAGTGGTGGGTGTTTACTTGGTTTATATCTTCTGCTAACACTATATTACATCTTCATTTTTCACTATGTGACACTCTACATACTACATACTCTGTGCGGTTTCCTTTACTTTTCACCTCTCAGTTAAAGCTTTTATCAGCTTCTTTTCAATGGACCGACATGAGGATCAATCACAATCAATCACATTTTATTTACAGTTTTATGATTCTACAGTAAATTAACTTTTGCAAGCATTATGATCCTACAACCTAAATGTTTTATAGGAACTATTTATCTTTAATTAATGGCCAGGCAAGTGACCTTAAAAATAAACCAATTAAACATTGTTATTGTCACCCTTGACTACATCATACGGCAGTGACATTGTACTCCTATATTGATTTTAGACAAAGTCATTATAATGAAATTATTATTTCTAAAGGGAAAATAATCAATGGATTTACTTTGTCTGCATAGGTAATAATTTGTTTAATTGCAGGCATTTAGCACATGCAATTTTTGAAGTGTGCACATCTTGCTTCTGTGTCTCCCTTTCTTTATTGATTAATATGCTTTTTTGACCTGAGGCCTCCCTCACACAGGCGTTTGCAGAAACACAGCGTTTTTCAACGCTGCAATAACTGCAGTTTCAGTAGTGTTGTCATGCATTTTTGATAATGTTTTGGCTGTGTTTTTTTAGCACAGCTGAAAATGCAGCAAAGGATGCTGAAAAAAAAATATCAATACTCATCTTGTTGGCACTGCCCGGGTCCCTGACGCTGTTCTCCGAAGCTCCTGGCACTTGTCATCGCCAACAGAGAGGATCTTTTGCTAGTGATGGGGTTTGAAGACCCCATCTCCAGCAAGAGATTGCTCTGATTGGCTGATCACGCTGAGTGTCAGCAGGCTCAGCCAATCACAGCCAGCGCTGGATGCACCAATTACAGGCATTCATTGAATGGCTGTGATTGGTGTATCGAGCGCAGGCTCTAATTGGCGGAGCCGGCACTTCTGAAACAATCAGAGCAATCTCCTCCTCAGCCAATCACATCCAGCACTGGATGCACCAATTACAGCCACTCATTGAATGGCTGTGATTGTGTGTATCGAGTGCAGGCTCTAATTGGTGGAGTCGGCACTCCTGAAACAACCAGAGCAATCTCTCCCTCAGCCAATCACATCCAGCGCTGGATGCACCAATTACAGCTACTCATTGAATGGCTGTGATTGTGTGTATCGAGCGCCGGCTCTGATTGGCGGAGCAATCAGAGCAATCTCTCGCTGGGATTCGTGAATTTCAATCCCTGTCACTAGCAATAGATGCTTTGTTGGTTTGACAAGTGCTTGGCAGCCTGCTGGGAGCTCCGGAAAACAGCGGTGGGACCCTGACTGTGCCAGCTAGGTGAGTATTTCTTTTTATTAGGTAGTATAACTAGTGCTTGTGTTTAGCACTGCCAAAAACGTAGTACTAAGTTGCACCACGTTTTTTGCAGCGCTGAAACTGCTACCCATTCTTTTCAATGGGCGATGCAGGGCTGAACACGGCCAAAGATAGAACATGCATCGCGTTGAAGACTCTGCGTTTTAATGCTTGCGTGAACTGCCCCATTGAAATAATTGGGAGTTGTACAGCGTTTAGTGCAGCGCTGAAAAGCCAGTGCTAAACGCTGTTAAAAAACGTCTGTGTGAGAAGGCCTAAAGGCCCATTTAGACACAACGATTATCGCAGAAAATTCACTCAAAAGACGTCTCTCTGAGCAATAATCGTTGTGTGTAAATGCGCTGACATTGTTCAGCTTTAGTTATGCCATCCCTCATTGTCATCTTTCAGCGTGCTGAAAGACGACAATGAGCCTTATCAGGGATTCACAGTGGGTTACAGCTGATACTATTGTTTCAGCTGTATCCCGCTCCCTGATAACAGGCTGAGTATGAAGAACAGAGCCGTCCAGCTCTGTTCTCCATACCGGGCAAGGAGCGCTTGGCTGTATAACAGCCGGGTTCTCCGTGCAGAAAACATCTGGATGAAGAAGACAATCGAGGACACCCCGCTTGTCTTCTGCATCCTCCGCTCCGAGCGCTCGGCTGTATAACAAGCCGAAACAAGGTTCTACCTGCAAAGCTTTACCCACGGCCATTGGTCAACAGAGCATGCAGAGATATTGGTGCTCTAATCAGATATAGTGACAGTAGTTTCTCATCTTTTTATCACAATGATATTTTTCACGTTTTAGGTGCCATATATACTATAATAGAGCATTTGCAGTATTTGTACAGTGATATTTTGTATTTCTTGAACATTTTTCAAACACCAGTTGTGAGGTAGAGCATGGATGTGTAGAATTAGAAGACACGCCATGCTTTCACCTTTTTATGACCCAAGTGACCACATGTGATCTTTGTGATATGAGTCAAGCTGGTTCTTATATGTATTTCAGGAAAATATTGTTTTGTAGCAAGAACAAACATAAGTGACTTTACTGTTCTGATCCTCTCCTGGTATGATATGATATGATATATGTAGTATTGTGTTCATCTGTAAGACCAGGGAAATAGGTCATGGAAAAATTGCTTCATTTAATGAATATAATGCTTTTGAATGTGTAGTTTTTCGTCCAGTTTCATGATAGAAATACAAATATTAGAATTTTAATCTTGTTGCTGAATAATGACTGGGGCTATGTCCACACAAACTATTTTACCAATTATGTTGGCTTCACTGGTGATTGAAGAGGCATTAAAATGCGGAAAACATTATTTGCTATGCTTCAATACATTCTCATCAACATTTGACACTTGTTTCAAACCCCAAGAAAAACATCCACAATAACTTAAAATATGTAGTCATTCTAGAAATAATTCATGAACACGATACTCTTACAATTACTCTAATGATTTATTATGGTGGGATACTTGGGCGGATGATCTGTGTACTTGGACAATTTATATTAGGATTGCTATGGTCAGAAATGTGCTGTTTAATCAGAAATTGTCTACTTAATTTTGAAATGTCTAGTGCTTCACTTAATGCTATTCAATATCAAAAAATTGATCTTGGTATTGGCCAGAGGTTTACCCATCCTCCCCTTAAGTTTTTTTTTTTTCATTCTTAAAGTCAGTGTTACTGTTAGGCTCTAATTAACGTAGTGCAATGGCTGGCTTACCCCTCATGGCGGCAACGGAACACAAATAATTCACTTTCCTGGCAGATACTGGTCCTCAGCCTCTGCATTGGCTCTAACAGCCACCCAGAGAGCACACGCCATCCAGCCATCCTCTTAAAATGGCCATTACGCCCAATCAAAATGCCCCCTGCCAACCACAGTTTACTCCTGCCTATATCAGGTATCTGCACCCTGTGAAGAATGCCTACGTATTGTGGTCTAATTGGTCTGCACAAGGTGCTGTTGCAAGTTTGTTTTGATTATCCAGTTTTTGGCTATTCTTGACTTTGTTCCTGTCTCCACTCTTGACCCAAGTTTGTGTCTGTGACTATGCTGCTGTGTAATGTTTGACCTGATCTCTGGTTTAAATTACTGAATACTTAACCTGTTCTCTGTGAACTGACCTCTGGCTTTGTTCCTGGTGCTAAAGTGTGCCAACTGCCCTAACTCAGACTGTCTGACAATGTTACGGTACCGCACATAGGCCTCTAGTAGTGGCAGCTGCCACAGTACTGTGACCACTTCCTGAGGAATAGACTGGGACCCCACAGCAAAGCCCACATCCTGACTGGTGAGGTTAAAGAGTGAGGCATTTGAGGTGTCGCTTCAGGATCTGGCCCAAAGATAAACCAAACTGGGGTTCAGTGGATCAATGCCCACTATTATTTCATTTACAAAAGAGTCATTACAACTACTGTATGCTGGACTAATCTGGTTTTAATTTGGAGGGAATATTTTTGAAAGAAAAATTATGTGCATGATCGTTCAGTCGTTTTCATTCACTTATACAGTGAATGTCAAAAAACTGAATGATTTCTCGCTTGAATGAACTAATGATGTATCTGCCTGTGTAAACAGGCTGCCCGAGCGATTGATTGAACTCTGACATCGTTCAAACGAGAAATCATCAGGTCTAAATTGAGCCTTTGCTGAACCAATCTCCTGAAATGAATCTATGCTACGCTGCCATAGATAAGGGGAATAATGACACAAGTATCTGTCTCTAGTTGGATCCTATTTCTCCCTGAGGGCTCTTTCACACAGGCATCAGCGTTTTAATGTTCGCCCGCTGGTGATGTTAAAACGTGTGAATGGGCGCACAAATCTAACGTTTGTGCGCCCATTCAGACGGCCCAGGTCCAGTGCATATAAGCTAAGCTTGCAATGCCATCAGGCTAGGGGAGACAGTTTAGTCATGCTACTAAACTCCCTCCCACCTCCCTTCTCTGGCAGCTGTCAGTAGCTCCCATAGGAGTCTATGGCAGCGGCCGTCTTCCGGCCAGGAAAGATAGTTCTGGACTATCTTTCCTGCCCGGCATAAAAGCTCCCGGCCGGGCACTTTTGCGTTGTGGAAATTAGCCAATCTGATTTGATGCATTGGAATCCAATGCATCAGATGGTAGAGTATATCGGCTGGCTGTAAAAACGGCAGCCTATATACGCTCGTGTCAATAAAGCCTGACTATAAGTAAAGTAACTTCCCTGAAAAGGGCAACCCCATTTCTGGATGGCTACCCCTCAATTGTTTGCTATTAAACCCTTTGAAAACAGCAAACGTTAGTAACCATATTAAATTCTTGATGTGTTTCCCCATCGATACATATATGGTTCAGTTAAGGAGATAAATTAGTCCTGAATTAAAGCTGTCAAAGCATACAGCAGAATATACAACTGCACCTTCTATAAAATGCAAGGGAGACTGGAATTATAATTTTTCTATGCATTGCGAATGGCTTTGGTAAGTGTTTCTCAAATAAGTAGGGTGGTTTATTTACAAGAACTTGACCAATCCTCCATCACCAACAAATGTAAGAAATGGGGAGCCCTATTCATTAAGGCTTGGAAGGATGAAAGGTTTTTATCTCCAGGCGAAGCTAACTTAATAGGGTTTCCTTAATTGACTGGTTACATTCATCTTCTGTATTATTGCATAATGTAGCCATAAGTGCTGCTAAAATCCAACCTACACATATGTAAATGCACTGATTTCTATAATTTTTAGGCATGTATCTACTGTATTATTAGCACTGTTATTATTTTTGCTGTAGGATTCTAGGATGAGCATTTTGAATCAATTCTTCATGCTCTCTTGTTAGCATTCAACGTTTTCACGTCTGTGAAAATTTGCGATGTAAAACTCATGAACTTTGAATAAAAAAGTCATAAATATTTAATCCTTACATTTTAGCAAGAAGAAAGACTTGTGGTGGCAGATGAAAAGAAACTCAGGTTCGGGTGCATGCCTGAAAGCAGCAGGAGAACAGAAGTACGAAGGAGGGAAATTAAACTTAAATTCTACAGGATAAAAGTACAATAGATTCAATTAAGACCTGCATTCTGCATGGACTTATTGAGACTGGCTGCAATATTTGGTACTTTGAAGAGAAGTAGCATAACTAGAAAACTTACATTGATAACAAAGTGATACAAAGGAAGCCGGAGGAAGGACAAGAATGAAGCCGATGTACCCTTTGCTGGGATTCTTTCTATTAGAGTGCATCACCTGCAAACTATAAAAGGCCAGGGTAATTAGCACGTCTGGTGTTATAATTTCAGGATGTAATTACTTTCATATTGAGCTCTACAGGGAAACTTCATAACTTTCTTTTATGCTGTATTGCTTCTCAGAGATATCTGCACTGACAAAAATGTCTTATTCAGAAACTAAATGACACAGCTGTGTCAAATATTATGCAAAGCAATACTGGTATACTGCATATATGGTATATTACTTATACACCGATCAGCCATAACATTAAAAGCCAAAAACACTGATTATTTAATTACAATAGCACCTATCAAGGGGTGGGATATGTCAGGCAACAAGCAAACAGTCTGTTTTTGGGTTTATTCACATAGGCGCTATGATTTTCAGCCGCCCGCATCACAGCTGAAAATCGCGTGAATGAGAGAAAGGCGTGACCAAGTCACAGCTAAATCTCGCGTTTTATTGTCCATTCACACGCCGCAGCCCGAAATTCTGTCGGCTAAGGGAAGAGAGTTTAGTGATGCTAAAATTTCTCCCCTTCCCCACCTCCCTTTGCTGGCTGATCGTGGCAATAGAAGCTCCCATAGAAGCCTATGGGAACTGCCAGCAAAGGGAGGTAGGGGGAGATAGTTTAGCTGCACTAGTCATGCTAAACTCACTCCCCCTCCCCTTGCTGATAGCTCCCTTAGGCTTCTATGCGTTCGTTCACATTTATGTGTTTTTCACACGCATTTTGTGAGCATGGAAAAAATTAGAATCGGCTCTATCTTTCTGTGTTTTTGCGCAACTGATGGAAGTCTATGGGAGGTGTGCAAATACACATGCCTCAAACACCGCAAAAAAAACACATCTGAACCTCACTAGGCTTAATAGCCTTTGAATCCATGGGAGGGGGCGCTGCGTGTGCATGTCAACTGGCCCTGAGTGTGTAAAGAGTACAGTAATATGCACAGACATGTTCCCAAATCAACCTCGTCAACCTCGTTCATGCCCAAATACGTCGCGCTGAGGCGAGCATTTTCGCGCATAAGCTTGTGTGAAGTCGTCCTCAGCAGAAGGAAAAATAGCCAAGCATAGGGATCTGAGTAACTTTGATGTGGGCCAAACTGAGATACCTATGCAATCTCATCATGTTTATGGGCTTGAAAAGCTCATTAAGATCTCATTCACACAGGCTTATGCAATTCTGGTCCTTGAAAAATGCATCATTTTCACTGCACATGTATGTGCGTTTTTGGTGTGGATTTGGTGCTTATGTGCATTTTTATATCTGTGTTGTATTTATTTTCACTGTGTTTTTCACGTGTGGAAAAAAACCTAAGAGGACCCAACTGACAACCCTTTTTCCTACTGTTACCTAGCAACATGCGTAAAAACCGCAATGGATATGCATGCAATTGTGTATTTGCTGCATTTTTACCTAATCCCACAGATTTTAAGGGCTCCTGCACACAAGGGTTATTCAACTGCCTGAGCAGCCTAATTAATGTCCAGTGTTATCAATTCACACAGCGAAATCACACAGTAACGTTTGCGCACCTCCATGGTGCGCTCATGCCTGGTGGAAATGCCCGTGCAAAAACGCTGATTGTGAGGGAACCTATTGAAATCAATGGGTTCTATGGTTAGCGGTTTTGCTGATGGCCAATATGCCTTTTTACTGACCTTACTAATGGGCTTTAAACCTGCATATATATCTTTTTAAGGCGATGGATTAGCTGACTACTGACAGATAAACTGCTGCTGTAACCGCCAGCTGTTGAGAAGCCTTGGATCCTGGCAGTTTAATCTCTTACATGCCACAATCGATAGCAACTGCAGCATGTAGGCAGATGACAGGGGGAGCCCCGCACAGAAATGTCACTCCCCGGCCGCCGGGTCCAGTGTGCGCATGCACCGGCTGCCCGGCAGCTGGCAATTCAAAGAGCAAGAGCTGCGAGAGAGGTGAGTGCCGCGCTGGTCCCTGCAGGGGCTCGGGTTGGGATCCGACCCAGCCGTCTGCAGGCGGCCTTATACAACACATTCTATGTACCCCAGAGTGGTGCCATTAAAAAATACAACTCGTCCCCAAAAAAGCCTTTTATACAGCTATGTCAACGAGTTAAGGCTCTGAAAATACGATGATGAAAAGGGCAAAAACTAGGCTCGTCACTAAGGGGTTAAACATCCCCTCTGCTTCCTTTTTGACGTGATACAAAGCTGAGCTGGTGTAGCTGTACACTGCGCTCATCTCATCCAGGCAACAAATGGATGACATCTCAAAGCCCAGATCAGGTAATACTTGCGTTGGTCCCCTCTGCTAGTAATTTAGGTCCATCTATAACTTGAGGTCACTTTTACATTTTTTGCATGGCATTTTAATTTCTCAACTTTCGCCAGGTAAGAGAAGATGGGGGGATGTCATGAATTAGCTAATAAAGATGTCTTCCTTTTGATTTTTGCGTTAGGAATCCATCTTCTATGGCCACCTGCACACGACCAGGTCAGATTCTGGACGCGGCATCCCACAGCAGAATCTGACATTATGCCCGACCATCTTCATTATCTGTACTGTGGATGGTCCGGAAGGCTCGCCGTCGGACATGCGCAGTACAGATTTCCCCGTTCCATTGCTAGGCAATGACATGGGTCCTGCATTTCCACAATGTTAATAGAAAAATCGCAATTGATTTTGTGGAATCCGTGCGTGCCTGCAGACATGGAGAGATAAAGACATTTTCTTACCACTCCAGATCAAGCGCAGGTCTCCTCCGTCATGGCCGGATCTTCTTTCTTCAGCACGGCGGGTGTGCCCGGGTGCGCCGGCTGGCGCCCAGCGCATCTGGAGTGCTCTTTCAAATCTCCTGCTTTCCCGTAGATCCTTGCCTCGTCTACAGTGGCAGCTGCAGGCGGTCCGCAGATCAGACAGCTTCCATTAACTGCAATGGAAGCCGTTTGTGCGGGCTCTGCAGGAAAATGGAGCATGCTGCGATGTTTTCTCACATGTTCAATCCACATGTCGGAAAAAAATCACATCCGCATGCTTGTTACTGTCTTGTGGACCCCAATGCATCCTAATAGGTGGCTTGATTTGCAGGTACCCCGTGCAGGTTCTGCAAATCAGATCCACCGGTGGACATCGGGCCTAAGGACGGTATTTGCTGCGGAATCCGATGGAGTGGGGGACCTGCCCCGGATTCTGCAATGCAGATATGCGCACGTGCAGTCGGCCTATATGTATGTGCTTGGATAAAATAAGGAGACGTATTACACTGATGCAATCTATACTCCTTATGCAGAGAATGGGGTGTTTGCAACTATTTCATTAGCCACATTTTGCTGAAACAAGCTTTTAAAATGTGTTTCATAATTTTCCATTGGGTGAAACTGCTTAGCATTCACATCATATGCTGCTTTAATTGCCTCTTTATAGTTAGCAAAGATGTTATGTAGTTGTAAAATACTGAGCTTTACTGCAGCTAAAGGAATATTTTTCTGAACAGATGCAATACTGGTACAGTAAATAATGGGCACATTGTACTTTATCAGCAACCAAGGGGAAGGTTAATGGCTATGATGCATCTTTTATGCGAAGCTTGAAACATAGACTTTTCTGTGATTTGAAGATTTACAGTGTGACAAAAACAAAGGCTTTCTCGTGTTCGCAGCCGACTACATTTATTTACAACACATGGTGAGCAGAAAGGTGAACCTCTTTAAATGCAAACCGGGTTTTTATATCATGGTATTTTATAGTACACTAAATCAAGCCAGTCTGAAAACTTTATATCGTAATACCTGCAACCTATGTGCTTGAAGTGTTTACTGCGCAGGATGCAGCAACGTCTACCATATTTACAAGACACTTAACTTTAAAGGTGAGCAAAAATGATACAATTTTGCCATCTCTGTATTCATATCACACTTTCCAAAAAGTTAAGCAAGGTCAACAAGTTTTATTGATTTTAGATCTCAGTCCCCTGGTGCAAGCACCGAGTCATGACCGACTCCTAGGGTGACGTCACATCGTGTTCTTGGCAGACTGTTTTTGCGGGGTGGTTTGCCATTGTCACCCTCGTACCTTCTTTCTTCTGTACTGTGGATGCTTGCCGTCGGTCATGTGCAGTACAGATTTTTTTTTAATGTTTGTTTTTTCAGCGCCATCGCTGGGCGATGATGCGGGTACCTGCGGCCTATCTGCGATGTCAATTGTGGATGGGCTACAAGTCAGACGGCTTCCATTGACTTCAACATGGGTCCCCCAGCAAAGTAGAGCATGCTGCGATTTTTCCTCTGCTTGTGGAAACAGCAATTCCTTTCCGCGAGTGTGCAGACAAATGTGATTGTTACATACCTTCAGTGCATGCCATTTGCTGTGGATTCTTCGTGCGAATGCCAGCCATGGATTCCGCAATGCAAATCCGCCCATCTGGTTTCAGAGGAGCGTGTAATAATCTGTCCATAATACACATCGTATTACGGATGTGTTTTAGAAGACATTACATCCATAAGTCATCAATTTTTCATTCATATTTGCTCTCACCACAGTCATTGACCCCGCATATCTGTCTTTTTTCTTCATTATCTGTACTGTGAATAGTCCGGACAGCGAGCCATCCGACATGCGCAGAATAGATATTTTTTTCAAATGTTTCTTTTTCCTGTGCCGTCGCTAGGCAATGATGTGGGTAGCTGCGGCCTATCCAAAATGTCAAATGTGGAAGGGCTACTGGTTGGACAGTTTCCATTGACTTCACAGTAGTACTGTCAGTGACTGAACCACTCTAAACTACTGTAGCCACAATATTAGGTAAGGTAAACTAGGATGGTCATTATATTTTTTTTTATCTTCAGGGCATTATGATAGAAGCCACAGTGTATGTTGAACACAATCTTGTAATCTCTTCTATTTTGACTGATGTAATTCTCGTAAATATTTAGATATTTTTGTTCAGAAGATTACAAGGCCTGAAGAATCAGTAAACGCTGCTAATGACCTTTTGCGCACACAAATAGCCAGACAGCTGACTAAATATAGACTTTGTCTTAGAAATCTATTAGTAAATAGAACGTCTTATTACCAGTTTTACTTTATTTAATCTCCTATACATCTAGACCTTGACTAAGTGTAGCAGTACCAACGTCACTGCACGAGCTAAAAGGCGTAACAAGTTTTGCGTATGTTAAATCAGGTAACTTTTGGTCACCTGCAGTCAATATATTTGTCTTAAACGACTATAAATTCTCTGACTGTTTTACAATAAACAGAATCACTTGCGATTTACACAAGTGCTCAGTGGCATGTCAATGATTCTCAGAGGTGCTCGTATTAACCCTTAGGCCTCCCTCACACAGGGCGTTTGCAGAAACGCAGTGTTTTGCAACGCTGCGTTTGCTGCAGATTCCGCCCCGTTTCAGCAGCGCTGGCATACTTTATGCCAGCGTTTTGGCTGCGTTTTCAGCTCGGCTGAAAACGCAGCCAAGAATGCTGAAAAGAAAAAAAAAAGTAATACTCACCTAGCCGCTGCAGTCCGGGTCGTGGCCACTGCTCTCTGCCGCTGATCGGGGCTTCCTCGGCACTCCCAAGTCTATTGCCGGAGGCCAGGTTTGAGAACCCCGGCTCTGGCAATAGAGTGCTGTGATTGGTTGTCGGCGCTTGCTCGATGCCCAATCACAGCCCTTCATTGACTGTCTCAGCCAATCAGCGCCGGCAAGCTCTGATTGGCTGAGACAGTCAATGAAGGAATGTGATTGGGTATTGAGCAAGCGCCGACAACCAATCACAGCACTCTATTGCCGGAGCCGGGGTTCTCAAACCTGGCCTCCGGCAATAGACTTGTGAATGCAGGGGAAGCCCGGATCAGCGGCAGAGAGCAGCGGCCGCGACCCGGACATCAGCGGCTAAGTGAGTATTTACTTTCTTTTTTTCTACCTAGCCTAGCTGGGACTGATTTTCGGGGTGAGGGCTTCTATTGTAAGCCCTCACCCCGAAAATCAGCGAGCAGTTAACGCTGCCAAAAACACGGCACCAAGTGTTGTCACATTTTCAGCAGTGCTGAAACCGCTGCCCATTCATGTCAATGGGCGACGCAGGGCTGAAAACGGCCAAAAATAGAACATGCATCGCTGTCAAAGCGCAGCGTTGGGAGGCACTGCGTTTTCAGCCCTGTGTGAGCAGCCCCATTGAAATGAATGGGAGTGTTGTACAGCGTTTAGCGCTGGGCTGAAAAGGCAGCGCTAAACGCTGTATAAAACGCCCTGTGTGAGGGAGGCCTTAAGGTGGTTTACATGGGCGAAAAAGATTGTGTGATTTTCGCCTGATGCGAGATTTAGTAAAAAAGCAGATTATGAAATACACGATTTGCAATGGTTTCCTTTCCATCTGCGACGTTTTCACTCATGTGATGTTGATAGAAAATTAATTTTTTTATCTTCCATGTTTCCCTATCCTTTTTATCGCATTGCTACGAAAGCTGACATTAGAAATATTAAAAAGTCCTATCAACTCTTGCGATAAAAAATTGTGCATTTTTATTGCGCATTTTTAGCACGCACTGCAGCAATGCGACGTGAGATTATTCTTGACAAGAGCATTGCTGCCAATTTTTATGTTTGTACAACACCAGGAAGTTAGAGAATTAGTTTAGGTATGTTACACAGGCATGTGCAAATAATAAATCTGGAAATCGGATAAGAAAGGGCTCACTATTCTGAGGCTTGACAATTCCACTGAGATGCATTGAGGAGATCTGATGTGAAGATTTGGTAGACTGCTAGCTCATGCAAAAACAGAAAGAGGAGGTAACCAGCCTCAATACGTCAATCTCCAATCAATGATACTTTATTTCATCTTCTTATAGCAATGAAAAAAGGAGCTTACCTCTCCTGCAGTACCTCGATATGAGGGCTTTTATCCACTAGCGTTTTTTTTAACGCTGCAATATCGCTGCAGTTTTTTCAATGGGACTTTCTAATGTTAAAATCTCATTGCACAAACTTGCGATTTTTGTGTGATGCAATTTTAACATTAGAAAGTCCCAATGAAAAAATTGCAGCGATATCACAGCGTTAAAAAAAATGCTAGTGGGTAAAAGCCCTTACAGGGAAGAAAAAATGGAGCTGAATCCTCTTGATGCCATCGGCTGTGCTATAGTCCAAAATGTGCTAAGAGGACAGCTTCAACAGCTTTCAATTTTCTTTATTGTTTTTAAAAAGCATATAGCTCACAAACACTGTACAAGGAATGCTGGACACTGTTACAATACAATGTTATTTGTATAGCGCCAACTAATTCTGCAGCGCTTTCAGGTAATTTATTACCCCCCACGAAGCTGGGTACTTATTTTACCATCCTCAGAGGGTTGGAAGGCTGAGTCAACCTTGAGCCAGCTACCTGAACCAAGTGGGGATTGAGCTTGCAACCTTCAGCTCATGAGCGAGAGCTTAGGACTGCATTTCTGCTGCCTTAACACTCTGCGCCACACAAGGCTCTTATATGTGAGCTATATATGTGAGCTCTTATATGTGAGCTTGTTGAAGCTGTCCTCCTATCACATGCATTTATTTAATCTTCATACAGGACAATGAAATATATAGTTTAAAAAAGCATTCCGTCAAGACACCTCCGCATTTCAGCAAACTTAGCTCCGCTTTCTTCAGCCTGAGTATATAAAAGTATAAGAATAAAGTGTCATTGATTGGAAATCGATATTTAGAAAGAAGACCTGGTTAGCTCCTCTTTTTCTACATTACACAGGAGTGCCAATACTTTTGCACTTAGCATTGACTAATCAAGTTGTGACCCCTTAACTTTTCCTATTTAGGACCTAAAGAATGCTCCTGCCAAATTTCATGTTTGTGCGACACTAGGAAGTTAGAGAATTAGTGGTGAGTCAGTCAGTGAGTCAGCCAGTGAGGGCTTTCATCTTTATATATGTAGATTAAAATTAGCACTTACACTAATCATAAGCTTGTGGCTGCAAAAGCATCTAACTGGAACTATTGCTAAATATTTTCCGTTGAGTAGGGTTGCTCAACTACTTGCAGTCTGAACTAAAGTACAATGTTTCTTCGTAAGCAATATTAAGGTAAAAGGTAACAAGTCACACAAATAAGATTACCATTTTGTTCAAATTTTATCAAATTCCTCTACTGTGGTGAGCCATGAAAAGGTTCTTACATCTCATTAGGTAAATGGATAAACTAGTCTTTGCCTAATCCTAGTAGCAGGTGCCGCTACTACAGCCGTGGTGTTTAACCCCCTATCTTCTCAAACTATTTTAATCATATCTAATGGAATGAAGAATCTAGTAATGCTGTTTGTTTTACTGTCAAACAAACTATGTTCAAAAGTCATGTTTTTATTACTATGGCATGCTAGAGCAAAATTTGTTTACAACGCAAATAAGAAATTTGCACAGACCAAATCTGCAGATGAAAGGGTAATTTTGTAATTTTCTTGTTCAGTTCCATTACTGGCTGAGCAGTAACAGTACACAATGAATACAATTCAGCATGTAGCTAGTCATTACAACCTGAGATTTCTTTTTATTTAAATCACTAGCTTCTAAAATTCTGCCTATTGTCTCTGTTCTGCATTCTAACAATATAGCTATTTGATGTACAGAAAATCATGTTTACTGATAATTGGATGTAATGCGTAGTTATATCCAATTTTGTATTGTATGCTGAAAGAGGCTTATTTCCATCAAACCAGTATTTACTATGTGACCTACCTGGCATGAAACATTACATTTTAAAGCATACCATACAACATAAACCCAACATTGCATTCCGAGTGATTCAATAGAGCATTTCACACAGAAATTTTCAGCAAAATATTCGAGGTATATCAATAATATTTTAATGAAGTGCTTAGACTAATGATGCTGGTAAATGTTTTGGTGTAGATATAGATAGAGAGAGAGAGAGATAGATAGATAGATAGATAGATAGATAGATAGATAGATAGATAGATAGATAGAAAGATAGAGAGATAGATAGAGAGATAGATATGAGATAGATAGATAGATAGATATGAGATAGATAGATAGATATGAGATAGATAGATAGATAGATAGATAGATAGATATGAGATAAATCTAGTAGCACGATAGGCATCCTTTGTCTTTTAGAATTGCATTAATCCTTTATTCCATAGGTTCTATTAAGTGTGAAATTGTTCTGAAGCAATTTTGACACATGTGGGCAGAATAGTTTCTGGCAGTTGCCACAAATTAGATGGACATGCTCTAAACAGCCAACAGGAAAGGTTCATCAATTCATGCTGCTAGTGACAAATTCTGACCCTCCCGTCAGCAGGGTGCAACAGAAATCTGGATTTATTTGACCAGGTGATATATTTCCACTGCTAAGTCATCCAATTTTTGCCTACTGGAGTCTTTCTTTTCTGTTTCTCTTAGACAAGAATGACTTTCAAACTGATCATCTACTATTACTGACCTTCCTTACTAAGTAAAGACAAGGTGTGCATTTGGACATACTAGTTGGAGCACCAGAGCTGTTTTGGGGTGCAATTTGTTTGACTATGTACCACCAGTTCATCAAAGCAATTCTTGACATCCTTCCCCAATTCCTTTAGTCTTGGGGTTACTTATGTCCACAGTAACCCCGTTTCAGTCAATGTTTTTCTTCAATCATGCCATTGTATGCAGTACTTTGCAAAAATTTTTGTTGAGGTGGAAAAATGCTTGAAAGTAAGAATGTTTTCAAAAACAGTAGTAATGGTTTATTTTATCAATTAACAAAAATTAAAGGGAATGAATAAAAGAGAAATGTAAATCAAATCAATATTTGGTGTGATCATCACTAGAGATGAGCGAACGTACTCGGTAAGGGCGATTTCGCAATCGAGCACCGCGATTTTCGAGTACTTCACTACTCGGGTGAAAAGTACTCGGGTGCGCTGTGGGTGAGCGGGGGGTTGCAGTGGGGAGTGGGGGGGGGGAGAGAGAGAGAGAGAGGGCTCCTCCCTGTTCCCCGCTGCTACCCCCCACTCCCCTCTGCAACCCCCCGCCCCACAGCGCACCCGAGTACTTTTCACCCAAGTAGTGAAGTACTCGAAAATCACGGTGCTCGATTGCGAAATCACCCTTACCGAGTACGTTCACTCATCTCTAATCATCACCTTTTGCCTTTAAGACAGCATCGATTTTCCTAGGCACACTTGCAGACATTTTTCGAGAGAACTTGGCAGGGAGGCTTTTTTAACATCTTGGAGAACTAACCACAGATCTTCTTGCGTAAATCCTTCTGTTTCTTTATGTAATCCCAGACAGACTCAGTGATATTGAGATCAGGGCTCGGTGGGGCCATATCATCACTTCCAGGACTCCTTGTTCTTCTTTACACTGAAGATAGTTCTTAATGATATTGGCCGTATGCTTAGGGTTGTTGGCCTGCTGCCGAATAAATTTGGAGTCAATCAGGCACCTCCTTGATGGTATTCCATAATGGATAGATATCTACCTGTACAGTATTTCTCAGTCTTGAGGACACCATTGTGTGTGGGCCTTCAGCTTTCCTGTTCTGTCATAGGAACAACAAAAAACGGAATGTCAGGCGAGGATCGATCCATCACATGGTGGAAATAATTGGTGCCTGACAGACCACTTTAACAGTAACAGGGTCAGTCAGGTTTCCATCACATTGCCGGCCTTTTACAGGTTCCAATGCGGATGTGAACATTGCCTTACTTTTCCAGAAATCTCTGAGTAGTGCAAAAAGACTTTAAGATGTTAATATGGAAATCAGTGGAGACCCAAGCAGAATGCGACAATATGCTTTCATATGTATGAGGTTTAAGACTTACTGGAAGATCATACTGGCTAGAATTTGCTTTTAATTGATGAGTAGAAGAAAATTCCCAATATGCAAAATACAAAGGTTTTGTTGTGCCACTTTGGGAACATTTGAGAACATACTAAATATAGTAAATACAGACCATAGAATGATTCGATGACCTCATGCTTGGAGAAAAGAAACATTCTGTGAGAACCCAGGCTAACATATCAGCACAGTATGTCTATTGTATCCAACCCACTAACCAATCTTCCAGGACTGTCTTATAAAGTCCTTCTTTAGTGTTGATCAACTGAGATCTAAGCATAGAATATGCATCATCATTTACAGGAGCTGATGATGTGTCTGAACATTTGATTATCTTTCCTTTACATTTTGCTCAAAGGAGATTAAAGCAAATCAAACCACATGCCAATATCCCGCTGATGTTTCCTGCATGTGAAAACTCCCTTCGATTGCATATTTATGGCAAGCAATGGATTTATCCTGTATAGAGATGGGTGAACCTTAGACCTTGTGACATTTTCAATGCACTTGCAATATGCTTGTAAATTGAATCATTTACTTTATCATGACCTCAATACCACATCTCTATCTTTATTATGCCAATGTATCAAATGCAAGATTACATTGCTGCTAGTAGAAAAGTGGAAAATGAATATATATATATATATATATATATATATATATATATATATATATATATATATATATATATATATATATATATATTTACAAAAAGTTCCATCATCATTCTTTTTATGTTAAATATTCTTATATAAAAAGACAAAATTATTATGTAAGTGATACCTTTATCATTTTCTGCAGGATATGCAATGTTAAATCTCTGTATAGTCAATAAATACAGTTTTATAGACAAAATATGGAGTGCACATTATGCCAGTTGTATTTAATATCAGTCTAAAGCCAAAATCAGAAAATTTGGCTTTGGCTTGACTTCTAAGGCTTCCTACGCATGGTATAGCTGTATATAGGTATACAAAGCTCCTCTGACCCCATAGACTTCTATAGGCACCCTGTTACTTGGAGGTTGTACAGATGTTGTAACACTGTAATAATCATTAGCCCTAAAATCATTTCTTCCAAGGATTCACTATTACTGAAGGCCCATTTACACTGAAGGATAATCGCTCAAAAATCGCTCAAACAACAGCTTGAGTGACAGTTTTGAGGGATCATTTTTGCCTAACTCTAAGTAGCTAATTAGCTACTTAAGATAGGGGGTGGTTTAGTCTATATAGTTATTCAGGGTAGCCCATGGAAAAGTAGATCGCTTATAATAATACAGTGACAGGAATAATGAGAAGGTGATTAGTCTTTTTCAAAGCTTTATTGATTTAACCACAACAGATGTGATCCACATTTACTTTTGTGCACCTTTGGCATATCGCAACATGCTGGCTGATAGTGCCTGCAGCTCTTCAACTGTGATGCTGCGGATAGTGTTTGTGATGTTTTTCTTGAGTTCATCCAGGGTTTGTGGACTATCGGTGTACGCTTTCTGCTTTAAATTTCCCCACTGATACAAATGGCATGTGAACAAGAGAATAGAACATGGTGGCCGTAACCGCTTTCTCAGAGTGTGCTCTTCCATAAACAGTTCATGAATTCATGCCAGTGAGTCGCTGGAGGTGTGACATGTTGCCTTATCCTATTGGAAAAAGGATTACATTCTTTCTTCTGGTGTGGTCGGTCATAAAACTGTTCAGACATGTCCAGATAAACCACAGTATTCACAGTTAATTCTAAGTAAATTGGGTCCACTATTCACGTTCCTGACACTGTGTAGCAAACTCCAAATTTCTAGTGAATTCTATTATTTCACGTGACCTGATAACTGAAAACAGTCAACACACTTCATCTGTCATAAAGTCTAGCAATGGGTACAAAAGTCCTCTATTAATCATAGTCAGCAACCACATACAGTAACTTATGTGTTTAGCTTTATCGAGCTCTTTCAGTTCCTGCACACGTTATCCTATATGGTTTCAGGTTATCCTATATGGTTTCAGGTTCATCAATTTGCTGGGATAGTCTACAAGTTGATATTCGAGGGCTATCTACAATCCACTGTTAAATGTCACAGATGACTTCCAACGTCAGAACTGACAGAAGCCTCGGTTTCTTCATGTTTGTGACAGACCTGGTTGGGTATAATTTCTGTACCAGGCTCTGAATATAATGTTTAGCAGGTGGTTTTGTACCTGGATACTTGTTGGCGAAGGCCTCTTGCGTTACCTTAAATGATCCACTTCGCACATAGCCTTTCACAATAAATATTCGCTGTTGCAGGAAGAACACTGTGGGGCAGATTTATGACAGCTGTCTAAAAGAGTGTGGTGCTGGAATCGGAGGTGGGCTACTTTTATATGGCTCACCCTGTAAAATGCTCACCTTGCTCTGAGAAAAAGAGTATTTTATTACTACAAGTTTAAGCATCCTTCGTTGCTAAATATTTTGGAACATTTATTCACTAAGGGACATCCTCTACATCTTCTACACCAACATAGAAGGGGGTTCTTCACTGTAAGGGCAGTGAGACTATGGAACTCTCTGCCTGAGGACTTGATGATGACAAATTTGATAAAAGAGTTCAAGAGGGGTCTGGACACCTTTCTTGAGTGATACAATATTATATGGTATATTCATTAACCCTTTAATGCTACAGGCCGTACAGGTATATCCTACAGCTTCGGGATGTGTATGAAGGGAGAACACGGGTTGACTACACTCCATACAATGCGAATGTAAGCTGTTTCTTACAGCCAACACCCGCCCGCAACAGCTCCAATAAGCCGCACCGCTCATCAGAGCTGTTAACCTTTTAAATATCGCCGTCAATTCTGACAGCGGCATTAAAAAGCCCCGACCGATGTTTGGGGGTCCTGTATGGTCCCCCACAATGAAATTGCTGGTTTCCATGTGGTTTTCATGGCAGCTGGGGGTCTTCTGAAAGACTCCAGCACTGCCATTGCAGAGTGCTTATCAAGCCATATCCATCAGATTGCGGTATAATGTAATGCTATGGCATTACATCATACTGCAGGAGCGATCAAAGCATCACAGGTTCTTGTTGATTGGAGTCAGGAAGGGATTTTTTTCCTTTAAATTGAGAAAATTGGCTTTTACTTCTTTTGTTTGTTTGTTTTTTGCCTTCCTCTGGATTAACATTGGGGGTTGATAGGCTAAACTGGTTGGACATATGTCTTTATTCGGCCTCACATACTATGATTACATACTATGATACTACATGGACTGAACAAAAAACCCTTGAAATCAGGAGACACTTGGAAAGTAATACTTGGGGAGAGCTCCAATGAGAAAAAAGTTTCTATTTTCAGCTTTAGATTCACTTTATGTTATGGGAATCTAAAAGCCTAAAGTGAAATTTTACCTAATGCACATAACAGGAATGTTTTAATCTATCCAATCTATGCAATGAATATAAATACATTATGTAATTGAAAACTATCTATTCACATGGACATCTGATGCCATGCTGGTGAAAATGGCTTTGGAGGCTAAGTATATCTCTATTTTGGGTCTACATTACCATGACCACACCCGGAAGTGCATAAAAACTTTACAGTAATCTAAGTATAGTTATACTACTAAGATAATGGCCATATGAAACCAGCCTTTCACTCTAGAGTGTCATACTTAAAGGGGTTGTCCCGCGAAAGCAAGTGGGGTTATACACTTCTGTATGGCCATATTAATGCACTTTGTAATGTACATTGTGCATTAATTATGAGCCATACAGAAGTAATCAGAAGTTTTTCACTTACCTGTTCCGTTGCTAGCGTCCTCGTCTCCATGGTGCCGTCTAATTTTCAGCGTCTAATCGCCGGATTAGACGCGCTTGCGCAGTCCTGTCTTCTTCTTTTCTGAATGGGGCCGCTCGTGCCGGAGAGCGGCTCCTTGTAGCTCCGCCCCGTCACGTGCCGATTCCAGCCAATCAGGAGGCTGGAATCGGCAATGGACCGCACAGAAGACCTGCAGTCCACCGAGGGAGAAGATCCCAGCGGCCATCTTCACCAGGTAAGTAAGAAGTCACCGGAGCGCGGGGATTCAGGTAAGCACTATCCCGTTTTCTTTTTTAACCCCTGCATCGGGTTTGTCTCGCGCCGAACGGGGGGGCTATTGAAAAAAAAAAAAAACGTTTTGGCGCGGGACAACCCCTTTAAATGGTTTATAGTCCCTTTGTATTAATATATTCTCTGACCATGTGAGAAACGAATGCAAAGTAGAGGCAGTCCTATGCATAGAGACTATTCAGATCTGGATTTCATGCTGTTTTTCTAGAACAACATCTAGTAATGTAAAGTACTATTTCAGATCTGTGCATTAATGAATACACATAAAAAAATAAACACCACTCTCAATAGAAAAAAAAATCATATCTATATTTAATTTCCCTCTCTGCTGGTGTAGCACGCAGCGACTTACTGCTTTCCACAGTCAAGTAACAAAGGGTCAAATAATACCTGTTAATTAGAGCTGTTGCGAAAATACATGTTAACATTTATTAATTATGTGTGTTTTACATGCCAAAGGATTTGACTTGTGCGTTAATTTGTAGTCTGAAATTAATGTTTCCAAAAATATGATGATCTGATTTCCTTTGGACCTTAGAGGTTTTACTTCACATTCTGTCTAAAATAATATCTGTTTATCTAGAGTTTAAAATACTTTAAACAAAATGTACATTTTAGTTACGTTTTTATAATAGTGCAGTAATATTCTATTCCGAAAGACAGTATGAGGGCCACATTTAATTACAAGCTATGACTTGCTTAACAATTCAGTATGTTTGAGAGGTTGGGAATCCCCACATGGTTATCATTGTTTGGCCCCCAGTGAACACTTTACTTAGCTAAAGGAAACCCGTTACTGACTTCATGCTGCCCAAAACCATGGCAGCATGAAGCTGGTACAGATCTGTACAGTGTTCCCGTCTATGTGTTATTTTAAAATGATGCAGTACTTCACAATAAACACTCTTTGAAGATTGCCTGTTTGACTCTTGAGTCAAAAAGTCAGGCCGAGCTACCTCCCCACCCGCCCAAAGAATTTCGACAAGCCGGAAGAGAACTATCAGTCAACATGCTACAGGTGGAGAGAAGCTGGTGTGGCTGGTCTCTTTGACTCGAAAGATCTATCCCCAAGTCAAACAGGCAATCTTCAAAGAGTGTTTATTCTGAAATACTGCAGCGTTTCAGGATAACACATACACGGGAGCACTTGATATTGACTCAAAGAGTCACTACTATTCCAATTGTTGACACTGTGGAGAATTAATTCATTTGAATGACCAGTTGTAGAGAATTAACCTTTTGAATATTAGCCCTGTTCCACCTAGAAATACCTGAAACATCTAGAAATGCCTCTTTTTATGCAGATTTCAATAAAAAACAACTTTTTATATTCTAGTCCATGAACAGTTCCATGAAAAATAGGAATGTTGGAAGGTATGATGGCATGAACTACACTCTGAGGCCTTAGTCACACGGGCGTTTTTTCACGCGATTTGCGCATCGCATGACGGATGCGCATGCGCAAATCGCGTGACCGGCGCCGAAAAATCGGCCCAAAAATCGCCCGAAAATCTGCTCCTAGCCGCGTTTCATTAGAAACGGGCCGGAGCTGTCCAGCGCATTGCATTCAATGGAGACGGCAATACAGCGGCTCCATTGAATGCAAGCGCTGCGGGCGAGTGTGGGATGAATTGTCGGGAAGGGGTTAAATATATAACCCCTTTCCTGCAATGCATCCTGAAAAGTGAAAAAATAAAAAAAATGTATGTACTTACCTGCTCCCGGCAGCTGGAGATCCCGGCGGCCGGCCTGCAGTGGGTGTGAAGGGGGTGTGACTCAGGCTTGCCCCTGATTGGCTCAGCGCTGAGCCAATCAGAAGCAAGTCTCAGTCACACCCATTCATGAATTCATGAATGGGTGTGACTGAGATCAGCCTCTGATTGGCTCAGGCTGAGCCAATCAGGGGCAAGCCTGAGTCACACCCCCTTCACACCCACTGCAGGCCGGCCGCCGGGATCTCCAGCTGCCGGGAGCAGGTAAGTACATACATTTTTTTTATTTTTTCACTTTTCAGGATGCATTGCAGGAAAGGGGTTATATATTTAACCCCTTCCCGACAATTAACCCCGCGCACGCCGGCATCCCATTGCTTTCAATGGAGCGGCTGTATTGCCGCTCCATTGAATTCAATGGGCAAACATCGTTCTTCTCTGCCACAGCTGTTCCAGCTGTGGCAGAGAAGAATGATTTAACTTCTATATGTTCTCATTGGGGTCGGCGCTGCTGCCGCCGGCCCCATTGAGCGCATATAGAGAAGAGAATAGGAATCGCAGATCGCAGATAGGTGCGATCTGCGATTTCTGTTCTCTAATTTATCGGACGAGCGCATAAAAAGCGCTCATGTGTCCGATACCATTGCAAAGCAATGGTTTTAAAAAATCACCGGACGCATGCGCATGCGCAAATCGCGGCAATAAACGCCCGTGTGACTAAGCCCTGAGTTCATTAATCTGGTCAACATGTACATACTGTGGTCAACATATACAAACATGTAATTATGGATAATTTCCTTATGAGCCTTGTGTAGCGCAGAGTGGTAAGGCAGCAGAAATGCACGTCTAAGCTCCCGCTCATGACCTGAAGGTTGCAAGTTCAATCCCCACTTGGTTCAGGTAGCCGGCTCAAGGTTGACTCAGCCTTCCATTCTCCTGAGGCCGGTATAATGAGTGTACCCAGCTTGGTGGTTGGGGGTCATAAATAACTAAATTACCTGAAAGTGATGCGGAATAAGTAGGGCTATGCAAATAACAAGATTTATTTATTTTATTCATGTAGATTTAGTGTAGAGGCAGTAGGTTTGGGAAAGTGTAAAGATACTCATCACCTGTAAATGACTGATGAGGGTAATTGAATGAGAGGAATGGAGAGAGATTTTGTGAAATCAGTTGACTTTTATCAATGGTTCATTCCACATTTACTGAGGCAGGCATAAAGTGTAGTGGGTTGTTATTGTAGAACAAGCAGAAAATAATCGAGGCGTGAGTAAGTGCAGGAGAAGTTTAACCAGAATGCACAAATGTGATTCAAACTTCACTAACAATGAGCACAAATGATATCATACGCAGTATGAAGGAAAAATCCCTTCTCTCCATAGAACAAACATAACAGATGTCTTCTGCTGAAGGAAGATGACTGTTCCTTATGTCTACATGTGGAAATTAAATTTATGCACGCTAAACAAAATTATTTGCATCGGAGAATAAATACGTTTAGCTCATTTATATATGTGTTTTGCCTGATGTTCTATATATATCTCCACAACAATATTATACATGCATTTCCCACTTTTTTTTCTCCATTCCTAATGAAAATTTACTTAGAAATCACTCATGGATGTTATAAAGACATGATTCAAAAGGCCTTATATCCTTATTTATACAGGGTACAAGAACAAATACTGTATACACACCAATTCCCAGCAGCATGCAAAGCCAGGATGCTATGTGGCATGTGGCTGGTAGCCTTTCAGTGATTTGCATGATTGACCAAGTACAATATCCTACAGAGATTAATATTTTAAATAGTTTTTAACTTTTTACACTTAATAGGAATTGGACATTGGACAGAAATCATATTTCTATACAGACTTAAGATGTCCTATAAACACTAAACTAAGTAATCATAGGGGTACAGTAGGATGAATTACTCCATACGTGTCAATGAACTTATGCTTCAGAGTAGAAGTAAGTGAATAAAAAAAAATTAGCCTAATTACCAATCTTCCAAAAACCTACTGTACTTAGCAAAAATTGTGAACTAGTACAAAAAATAATGATGCAAAGTTTATTCTCACTATTGAACCATATCTTCCCAATGGTTCAACATTAGCAGGATAACAACAGAACCTAAATCATTAAAACCATCTGCCAATCACCAACTTGAGCATATCATGGCATACCGGTGATCGGGGAGACTCACTCCTGGTCCATGTGATCCTGTTTTCAGTGCATGTGTGCTGTCAGAAATCCCTCAGTGAGCTCAGTGTATAATGTTGGCTTCTTCTCACCCCGATACATCTTCAGTGGTCTATAGACTGATTGTCCTACAAGGAAGTATTTCCTCTGGCCAGTCAATCATCCATATTGGAAGTGTAATTATTCCAAGGCTTGCTTCTACATGGATACTGATTATTGTCTTGCTTGAGGTGTTAAGTGAGGCAGTTGACTCATGTAAGCTAATTACCTATGGCTATATAGTCTGTCTGGGGCTTATTCCCTTCCACCAAATATTGTGTTGTATGCATTGCTCTTTCTGTTTGCATTAAACATCTTCTCTATCCTCCATGTAAGGACAGACTAGTTCCTCTACGTTCCTGACGTGGGGCCATCTCTAACAGGCATGGTCTATCACACCAAGGTTGGTCAGGCATAGTGTTCCTATTCCCATATTTCTGTTACCGTTATTTGCCCTATCTTTGTGTTCCCCATGTTCTGGCAATATAAAATATGTCTATATTGGTCTATGGTCCGTTAGTCTGACGTGTTGGTGATGTCCATGAAGGATGCCCTATGTGTGCTCGGCACAAATGTAGCAAAAATGCTATTGGTCAGGTAATTTTATATTGTTATTAAAGAATGAGATAGCCAAGGAAAACCATGCAATACATTAGATAAGCATTTTCAGTAATTAGACACAGCTTTATACACAGGTAGTGGATGCACAGGAATGTTGGTAGGCATAAGATTGACACATAGTCAATACTCAGCCAGTAATCGGTACACACATAAAAGTAGCAGTTGTCCAGAAGATTGGAAGCTAAGCAGAATGAGCTAGACTAAGGCAAAATTCAATAATCTTGCAAGGAAGAAGTGAAAGCGCCAGGATTTGTTAGAAAATCCAAGAGCGGTGCTAGTCAGGAAAACAATGTGCAAAAAATCAGGGTAGCGCTCCCAGAGGGTATCGGTGACTTATATCATGGTAATGTATATAAAATAAAGCCTCACTCACCCGGTGCACAGTGAAGATCCTATAAAATGGAATAGGATCCTCACTCACACCCCTTGTCGTCTTATAAGCACCGTGCCTTTAATTCCCTGGTGTCCTGCTGGGCCAGTCAGGTGGGGAGCTGCGTTCGTCCTCCGTCTCTCTAACAGAGAGCCGCTCAGAAGAAATCCGTGTTAAGAAGAAAAATAATGGATCCGCGCTCCGAGAATTGGCACTTGCTCAAGTTTATTAACACACTACGCGTTTCATCCCTCCGTGGGGACTTTTTCAAGTGTCTTGAAAAAGTGACTTGAAAAAGTCCCCACGGAGGGATGAAACGCGTAGTGTGTGAATAAACTTGAGCAAGTGCCAATTCTCGGAGCGCGGATCCATTATTTTTCTTCTTAACACGGAGTCAGGAAAACAAGACCTAGAACACAAGAGGTAAGGACCTAGACAATTAAGTTGGTAAAAGAGTGGACCAGCAAAACCAGTAGATCAGTAAAAAAGGGCCACTGCCTGGGATTCAGGAGTCTTGATTTGAATCCTGAAAATCATATTGTTTCTTGTGAGGCCAGGAGTTATAATCATGTATATATACACTGTGAAATCTAAAAATTACCACATTTGTAATAAGACCACTCCGTATCTACGTCAGTTTTATATATTAATATCACAAGCATGATAAGTAATCAATGTCATAGTTAGTGATGAGCTAACTTTGAAAAGTTTGGTTGGGCCGCTTCACCAAACTTTTACAAAAACTTTGGTTCAGTCCGAATAAGTTTGAACTGAACAGGAAATTCACTAAAACTTCTAAAACTGGTGTACAAGACTATCTAAAAGACAATAAAAGCCATCTGTAATGCTCTGAGCATTATGCGGGGTATTTTATGGCTCTTAGACTGTGTTTCATACTAGTTTTCAGGACTACCATGTTTCCCTGAAAACAAGACACTGTCTTATATTAAAGGGGTTGTCCCGCGCCGAAACAAGTTTTTTTTTCTTCAACCCCCCCCCCCCCCCCCCGTTCGGCGCGAGACAACCCCGATGCAGGGGTTAAAAAAGAACACCGGAGAGCGCTTACCTAAATCCCCGCGCTCCGGTGACTTCTTACTTACCTGATGAAGATGGCCGCCGGTATCTTCTCCCTCGGTGGACCGCAGGGCTTCTGTGCGGTCCATTGCCGATTCCAGCCTCTTGATTGGCTGGAAACGGCACGTGACGGGGCGGAGCTACATGGAAGCGCTCTCCTGCACGAGCGGCCCCATTGAGAAAAGAAGAAGACACGGACTGCGCAAGCGCGTCTAAAATCGCCAGAAGAGGCGATTTTAGACGGATCCATGGGAGCGAGGACGCTAGCAACGGAACAGGTAAGTGAATAACTTCTGATAACTTCTGTATGGCTCATAATTAATGCACAATGTACATTACAAAGTGCATTAATATGGCCATACAGAAGTGTATAGACCCACTTGCTGCCGCGGGACAACTCCTTTAATTTTTGCCACAAAAAAGGCACAGTGTCTTATTTTCTGGTTGCTGTCGAATAATACTCACCTACTACCCTGTTTCTCTGAAAATAAGACATCCCCTGAAAATAAGACATAGCATGATTTTCCAGAATTTTTGAGGATGCAAAAACATTTTTCAGACTTTTTGAGGATGCTTGAAATATAAGCCCCACTCCAAAATTAAGCCCTGCTAACAGTTAATTTAAAAAAGTCAATTTAAATAGTGTCCAGGCAGCTATACATGTAAAAAAGTTAAACCTTTTTGAACAAAAATTAATATAAGACACTGTCTTATTTACGGGGAAACACGTTATCGGTGTTTATTGAATGGCTTTGATTGGTTACTCCAGCACTGGCTTTTATTGGCTGACGTGGCGCTGGATTAACCAATCAGAGCATTAGCTTCCAGGAAGCAGGGTATTCAAGCCCTGCTTCCAGGAAGAACTGCTCTGTCGACTTGAAGGAGGATGCAATAGCCTGCAGCAGTGACAGAAACAAGCGCTAGCGCTAGGTGAGTATTGTTTTTTTAACATGTAACCTAGCTAGGGCTTATTTTGGGGGGAGGGCTTATATTTTAGGTCTCCCCAAAAATTGTGGTAGGTCTTATTATCGGGGTAGGTCTTCCTACCGGAGAAACATGGTAGTACTGAGTGAACTAAATCAGTAGAACCTTGTTTTGGGTAAAACTTTTCTGCAAGCTGAGTTTGGGATCATGCCAAACTGAACTTTTAGCAAAGTTTGAGCCAAGTCAGCATTCTTCTGGTTCAGTTCACTCACCACTAGTCAGAGTATAACAAAGGTTTTCATTACCATATGCATGCATGCATGTGTGCATACATATAACATGTGCGTGTTTCTTTTAAACAATTACTTTCAATTATGTAACCAATTAATTAGAATACACATCTGAAAATACAGTTAATGTGGATGTCTGTTGTAACCGTAATAAAGTAATGAAAATTAAAACGCAGCATATTACTCAAGTGTCATTAAATCTCCAGAATGGTATCTAAGGGAATTGTCTTATCATGGTCTTCAGTGAAATGAATATGCAATTTCATTGTTATGTAATTTACACAAAAATGCATTAGGAATCCTTGCCGGCTCCTTTTCTCATGCATCAGAAAATGTGCTGGGTATGCTGAGCGCTAAGCACAGTGCAAATGAAAGGATAGTTAAGCTGAGCCAGCAAAGATTATACTAAATGAGAACACAATGGCCATAAATTTTACAAAGCGTTCATTTTCTAAAGTGACTGTTTTATGCATCTGTTGATGAAAAGAAGCAGACAGACTGTATCTTCATATTTTTAACAACATGAAAAAATAGAGAAGGAAGAAGTTTATCTTCTCGGTAGACATCAATTTTTAACATTGCATAATGTTGGCAAACATCACCGTTTATTTATAGGGCTATATACAGGAAGTTCAGCTAAATGCTGGATGCTTAATTTGATAATAGAAGTATAATAAATGCTATAAAGAATACATTTGAGGCTGTAATAAAGCAACATACTAACAGTGTAAGGCCTATTTCACACGGCTGGCTGATATACATTACGATCTGATACATTGGATTCTAATGTATCAGATCACATAGCCATATTGCAACAGCATATAAAAACTCCTATGGGAGCCAATGACAGCGGCCGAAGAAGGGAGGTGTGAGGGAGATTAGCAGCGTGACTGCTAAACTCCCTCCCTCTTCTCTCCTCCTCTCTCCTGCCATCCAGCTGTTTGCGATGGAACGGGGTGGGATGGGGGCGGAGCTAAGCTCCACCCCATCCCCTCCAATCGCTGGTTATGGGCAAGGGGCGGGAAGGGGGCGGGAGCTTAGCTCTGCCCCCGACCGCCCTCTCCCATTACACTCAGATGGACGGGAGGAGAGAGGAGGTGAGCCGGCGAGGGAGAGAGAGGGGAGGCCCAACTGCGTTGCAGCCTCGGCGTGTATGTGTTGGGGCCTGTGCCGTCTAAACGGATGCATAAATGTTAGATTTATGCACCCGTTTGAGCATTTTTACAGTGCCGGCGGGCGCATGTAAAAGCGCCTATGGCTGTGTGAAAGAGGCCAACATATGTTCATCTAGTTCAGCCTATTACCCCCCAATGTTGATCCAGAGAAAATCAAAAAAACAACAAAAGTTGGAATAAATCCCTGAATCAACAACCACTCTGAAGTAATCAGTGACAATAATATGTAAGAAATGTGTTCAGGCCTCTCTTAAAGTAGTGTTATGTTTCTATGATATGTGGAGAACCTCCTCCTGTAATAAAATCAGTACTTATGTACACATGGGCATTAATCACTATAGTATATTAGCTTATACATGAAAATCTATTAGATAATTAGCATCTTTCATTCTATTAATCTACTTGTTAAGAGAAAAATGCATGCTGAAAGACATGTCCATATGTCCTATTATGGGCTTTGCAAACAATGGCCTTTTACTTTGTTATTCAAGTAAGCGAGGAATGGCTGCGAAGAGGAGTTTCACTCTAGCAAACTAGTGGTGACCATTTTCATTCATATTTATTCATGATGGAGGTGGCAACCTGAAGACAATGGCATTTTAAGGCCCAATGTCCACAGGCGGATCTGATTTGCGGGATCCACATGTGTCACCCATGCAAACGATCTTCAAATCAAACTGTCCATAGGAAAGCATTGGTGTCCGCACATGAATTAAAGCATGCAGATTTGTTTTGTGGACCTTTTAGTCCGGAAAACAAATTGCAGCATGCTCCACCTCAGTGCGGTTCCCGCACGAATGGCTTCCATTGAAGTCAATAGAAGCCATCTGGTCTGCAGCTAAGCCAGACAGGCAGCGGATCTGACAGCATTTTCGAGCTGACAAACTCATTTCATAGAATTATAGAATGGTAGAGTTAGAAAGGACCTCTAGGATCATCGGGTCCAACCCCCTGCTCAATGCAGGATTCACTTACTTATCCCAGACAGATGTCTGTCAAGCTGTTTGAAGACTTCCATTGGAGGGGAACTCACCATCCCATTGCTTCTAGTCTTTCCTTGTGTAAATAAAAATAGGGCCAATCCCTCTGCACAGTGACAGCCCTTCAGATATTTGTAGACAGCTATTAAGTCTCCTCTCAGCCTTCTTTTTTGCAAGCTAAACTTCCCAGATTCTTTAACCATTTCTCATAGGACATGAGTTGCAGACCACTGATCATCCTGGTAGTTCTTCTCTGAACTTGCTCCAGTTTGTCTATACCTTTTTTTTAAATCGAAGTGTCCAGAACTGGACACAGTATTGCAGATGAGGTCTGACTAAGGGAGAGTAGAGGGGGATAATTACCTCACGTGATCTAGACTCTATGCTTCTCCTAATACATCCCAGAGTTGTGTTTTCCTTTTTTGCTGCTGCATCACATTGTTGACTCATGTTCAAGCTTTGATCTATTAGTATACCCAAGTCATTTTCATATGTGCTGCTGCTTAACTCAATTTCTTCCATTCTGTATGTGTTTTTTTTCTTACCCAGATGTAGGATCTTGCATTTCTCCTTGTTAAATGCCATTCTGTTAGTCACCATCCACTGTTCAAGCTTGTCTAGATCTTTTTGTATCCCCTCTTCTCAAGTGCTAGCTATCCCTCCTAGCTTTGTATGACCTGCAAATTTGATTAGTTTCCACTTAATTCCCTCTTCCAGATCATTTATAAAAATGTTGAACAACACTGGGTCTAGGGCAGAGTCTTGTGGTACCCCACTTGAGACATTCTTCCACTTGGATGTACAGCCATTTATGACCACTCATTGAGTACGATCACTCAGCCAGTTATGAATCCACCTAATACCATAGTTACATTGTCAATCCCATATTTGGTCATTTTTCCCCCCAAAAGTATGGTATGAGATTCTTTGTCAAACGCTTTACTAAAGTCAAGATATACTATATCTATTAAATTTTGCTGATCAACCCAGTCGGTGATTCTTTTATAGAAGGAAATTAGATTAGTCTGGCATGACTTGTTTGTTACAAACCCTTGCTGGCTCTGGATAACACCTTTAAAAATGAGAAAAATATGTAGTAAGCTGCTAAGTTCCCTCTAGTGGTAGCTAGGGGCAACCACAATGTTGTGTTTTAACATTATTTCCATGAAAGGAATTTGGAGCTCTGTATCAGAAAAATAGAGTTCTGATCAATAGAAATATGTATTAAAAAATTAATAAGCAGAGGATCTAAAAATAACATAATCATAAAATAAGGAGGTTCACTTTAAAGAGTTAATTGTCCAGTTCAGCATTCTACAATAAGCCTAAAACATGGTTCCAGATAAAGCTTACACACTGTGTATTCCCACAAACTAACATGACTTTTTAAAGGCCACGCATCAAGTTAATATCTTCCAGTTTTCATAAAAAATACCCATAAGTTATTCTTACTTATGTTGCCTAAGTCGCATTACCGTTTCCTTTGAACTGTTCTTCTATGGTGCTGTGCTAGGTGCGGCCGTGTTATGCTTTGCTATGAACTTTTATGGAGACTGTGAGGCACTATTAATATTCTCATATTAAATAGAAGCTGAAAAGAACAAGGTGTTTTTCCTGAGCAATAATAGGAATATGTGAGCATTTGCTATTTCTCCTGGGTGTTTCAACAACAAGAAATGCTAGGCAGCTGTGTGGAACAATCTAGTGTTTTTATGTTTTCTTAGCAGTTATTTCATAAGCAGCTGATGAGACTTTGCAATACACATATATACAATTAATATAATGAGCACACTCTGTAATGCCAAATATTGGGCCTAGATGCGTAATGCTTCATCTTGTTACAAAAATGTATTTATTTAGCAAACAAAGAGAACAGTAAATACAATTTCATAATTGCTGAGGAATTCGGGCATGCCTCGTTGTATAGCTATATACCAAGTATTGCTATCAAAGACAAGCAGACTCAGACTGGAGTTCCCTTGGCCCTCTATAGATTATGATTCTGAGGGCCCTTCCTCCATCTATGTAGAACTTGTACTTGTCCACGTATAATTGCATTGTAATATATCTTGCTATCATTGCATGCAAAAAAAATAAAGTCAAAAAGGTCAATAGGTTATATGTGAATCAACCTAAAATAAATAGACCCTAGTGGCAAGTGATTGGCTCAAACCTGCTAAAAATGAGACCTTTGCTGTTCTTAAAGGGATTTGCTGAGTTACTTTTTTTAAATATAGTTTTGCACCAGGTCAGAATGTTAGGTAAAGTCCGCTGGTGCAAGCATTAAGTCCCGACTGATTCCTTGGGTGACATCACAGAGTGATGTTTTCTTGCCAGACTATTTTTGTGGGATGGTTGCCTTCCCAAGTCATCTTTTTCCTGTTAGCAAGCTGGTACTCATCTTACCGACCTCAGGAGGATGGAAGGCTGAGTCAACCTTGAGACGGCTAATTGAACCACGCAGGGATTGAACCCACAATCTTCAGGTCATGAGCTTAAAGTGCATTTCTACTGCCCTAACATTCTATGCCACATGAAGTCCGCTATAAGAAAACATTAAAAAACATACATAACAAACCGACCCCCCCCCCCACCACCACCAACCCTATTTCACCAGTGCCCTGTCCCCTACTGATCTTCACCTCTTGTTATAGCAGTTTACCAATCACCAATAAAAGGGACATATTGTTACCTTCAACCAGTCAACAATTTGCAAGTCACATATCAGCTGCAGCAGAAAGTGAAGACCAGAGGGGAACCAGACATTGGCAAAATTGGAGTATTGGGGGATCAAACGAGGTGAATAGGTCATTTTGATGCTTTTCGACCACTGTGAGCTTGTCTAAAAATGCTTATTTCTCTCTGGGTAACCTCTTTAAGGAAACATTAAAGGGAATGTATGATAACATCCTGTGCTTTGTGTTGCCATGTGTACAAAGCGTTATATGAAGCCTTATTCTCATGTGAGACGGTAATATGCAACAGACAGATGCTTATATAGTGAGTTAGGCTGCTATTACACAGACGACTGCGAGCGCTTAAAGGGGTTGTCCCGTGCCGAAACGTTTTTTTTTTTTTTTCAATAGCCCCCCCGTTCGGCGCGAGACAAACCCGATGCAGGGGCTTAAAAAAAAAACGCACAGTACTTACCCGAATCCCCGCGCTCCGGTGACATCTTACTTACCGTACGAAGATGGCCGCCGGGATCTTCACCCTCGGTGGACCGCAGGGCTTCTGTGCGGGTGCCGGCAGGGGGCGGGGAGCAGCGGGGGAGAGTGGGCAGGAACGGAGGGGAGATCGCTCTCTCCCCCCAGCTCCCCCCTGCTTACCGCCACAACTCACCTGTCACCTGCGCCGGCAGCCGAATCTTTAGAGACGAGCGGGCAGGTACTCGAATAAGGCACTGCTCGCTTGAGTAGTTAGCCTTATCGAGTATGCTCGCTCATCTCTACACAGAAGCAATAGTTGTTCAGTGAATGGAGGCCTCTATTCACTGTGAACAGGCAGTCATTCAAAGATGATTGGCTGCCTGGTTACACTGAGGCCGCCTGCACACGGGCAGAAATCCCGCGGCAGGATTTCCCGCGGGATTGCCACCACTGAAAGCCTGCATAGGAGTGCATTACAATACGCACTCCTATGCAGGCGGCCGCTCTTTGGCCGCGCAAAATCTCACGTGGCAAACAAACTGCGGCATGTCCTATGCCCCGCACAGAAACGTCACTCACCCGGCTGCCGGCTCCGGTCTGCGCATGCGCCGGATGCCTGGCAGCCGGCACATGAAAGAGACGGGGCCGCTGGGCGCGGGTAAGTACGCGCTCCTCCCTGCAGGCGCTGGGGTCGGGTCCCGCATCGAGAATCCTCGCCGCAGGATCCGACCCGCCGGTCTGCAGGCGGCCTGAGTGAGAAGGTTGCTTTGATGACTATCAGTCAAAATTTCTTGTTTGGGATTTTTTTTTGGCTGATAGTTGGCCTGTATAAAAGTACCCTTAGAAGATGTTACCGAGGATTAAGTACAACTAATGAATTGTTTACTACATTTATAATATCTTATATCCAAAGAAAATGAAGAAAAATGGGGATTTTTGTTTTTGCTCCTTTAAGACAAAACTCTTATATACGTACTGTAAAACAAATAGTTTCCAGCTTTTCTGGTTCCCTTGGAATGTGTTGTTCATTATTAGCTGTCAAAGTGTTAAATATTATACATTCATTTTTGTGGTATATTTCTCATAGCAAAGAGTTGACAGGAGCTGCTTGACTCACCAGAAGTAATTTAATTTATTGTAGTCACAGGAAGATGGCTTATTCTCCGAATTCGGGATCCACAGTACAGACTCTTCAAATATATATTTTTCAAGCTGAGATTTATTGCGGGGTTGTGCTGTGAATATTTCTGCCTGTGACATTTTTAAATAAACATGTTCAGCAATATTTACTATGTTGTAAGCTCCCGGACCTCTCCTTAACTAGCATACCTTATGCCTTTGATGCCAGTTTCACAGGTCTTTCGACTTAATTTCCAGGTCATAGTTCCAAAAAGAAAAAGCAACACAATAGTATAATGTAAGCCATGAGTACTCACATGCTGGAGTGCTATTGTGAAGTTATAGAGACCACGCAGAAAGGTGAACTTGAATTTTCTTTATTCAAGAGCAATGAGAATATCAAAGAATAGATTCTTCTCCTATTCACCAGCATAAGGACAACTGGCTGCTCTTTGAATTCTGGAAGCAGGGCGGATACGACCCATGAGAGTATTAAACAAAAATAAATGCACGGAAAACAATGTAACTAGAGTTTATTGGGAACTCTTCAGGAGGTTAGACCTGCGTGCTCTATCAGACACCCTTCGGTGTCATTCTGTAGTCCATAAGGAATTTGTGAATGTTTGATGGTGTATTCCAACACTTGACAAATGCAAACGTGAGTTTTTAATCCACCAGGGAAAACTATAGGCTTATGTCATAGAATCATAGAAGGGTGGAGTTGGAAGGGACCTCCAGGGTCATCGGGTCCAACCCGCTGCTCAGTGCAGGATCACTAAATCACCCCAGACAGATTTTGTCCAGCCTTTGTTTGAACACTTCCATTGAAGAAAAACTCACCACCTCCCATGGTAACCTGTTCCACTCATTGATCACCCTCACTGTCAGAAAGTTTTTTCTAATATCTAATTTACAAGGGACAATTTTCTGCCCATTTAACAAGTGACAATCGACAATATACCATTATGATCATTGTATGTTAGTGCCTGCAGCAGATGATCAGTAGTATGGGGAAGAACTGTTGTTAATACAATTGTCCATCCACATACAAATAGCATTTCTCAGCAGTGGAGATGGGATTTCTGTAGCTAAAACACAGTAAAAAGTAACTTACTATTAGCTGGCAGGCAATGTCTGTGTGAATATTTCCTTCCCTCTTCCCCTCTGCTCTGTTCTCTATACATTTCAATGACCACCATGATTCATTCCTCTCACCACTGTATTCTAGCATCTCCATCTTTCCTGTCTATCTATTGAGAGCAGTTAATTTTTTCAGGACAAAATTGTCATTTTAGGTAAATAAGGTAGATGGCAGTTTTGCTAGTTATCACGCTGGCTATCATATAAGCGTAAGTTGTTTGGAATGTTAGTAACCATCTCAGTGTCACAGTAGTGCTAAAATTATATTCATGAGTTGGAAAGCTCAGAATAAACATCATTATGCATCGATATGCAAGAAATTAAGATGAAAGGTGCTCAATAGTGCAGAGGTAACCGAATAATAGGCAATGTAGAGAAATAGGAAAATTGGTACATCCAGAGGTTGTGCTGCGGCACTACAATAAAAAAACCCACTGTATAACTGCCCCTACAGATGCCGCCATTCATGGATCAGAAGACATGTGCAGGAGTAGATTCTGGCTGAAGATAAGTTCTGGTGTGCTGTATGAAGGACCACAGATGTAGTGGATAAATAATCTTATCCTGTCCTCCAATAGTAACATTATGAATAAAGTGTCATTATCATCTGGAGGTAATGCTGCTTCTATGGTGAACAGCTCTGTCATATATAGCATTACATACCTCTGATTTCTACTTTCCTGGAATTCCCTTCAGCTCAGTGTAGACTATCAATTTCAAGTAACTAGTAACTCTAATGCCACGTATCAATTACTGTGTATCCTTCTCTAATGTCTCAATGGCAACTAGAACGCCTTAAAGTTACATTTGTCAGAACCTTGTCAGATCATCTCAGCTTCATTCATTTGCAACGTCCTGAAGTTATTTTCTTTGCAGTATTTTTCAATAGAAACAGTTTTTATATTTTAAAGTGCCTAAAACCACCATAAATATCTTCCATTACCCCCCAAAATAAATATGCTATCATGGAAATAACTGCTTTCAGAAATAATTTGTGTTACTTTTTCCTTTCCTTATTATTAGTCAGCAGAGAGAAGATCTTTCTTAGTAGAACTTAGCATGACCATAAATTACACTCTCACTCATTTATTTCAATGGGCTTGGTGTAGGAGAAATGTGTAAATATCAACAGTTGTGATGAGCAAAACTTGAAAGGTTTGATCAACGAATTTCAGCAAAAAGTTTGGTTCAGACCGAATTAGTTCTAACCAAACTGTAGCTTCACCGGTATCCCTAAAACTAGAGTAAAAGAGGGTCTAAGAGACATAAAAGTCTTCCTTCTTCTCCCCTCTTCCCCTCTCCCCTTCACACCTCAGAGGTTAACACTGTTGTCTTTCAGCTCTAGGGTCCTAGGTTTAAATCTAACCAAGGACAACATCTGCATGAATGCTTGCAGAAACCCACCCAAACATCCATGGAAAGGTTGTTCTTGGTTAGATTTGAACCTAGGACCTCAGCATTGCAAGGCAACTTGCGCTAACCACGGAGTGAAGAGGAAGAGAAGAGGAATTTTAGGAAGGTCTGACCAGAAACAGGGTCTTCTCACCCAGTGATGTCACCTGTCAGATGCCGTGGCACAAGAGCAGTGGTGAGGCGCCACAGTGAATATATTAATTTTATATAGTTTTGGGCACAGGGGGCTGTAATTTTATAAAAAAATATAACTCAGAGAACCCCTTTAATGGCTTTACTTTTTTTTGCTCTTTCTATATATTATCCAGGTAATTTAACTACTTTTTGACCTGTTTTCCATAACCTTTATGTTTACTATTTCCATACAATACTTTAATGATGCATTCATCTAACATAGAAAACCCAATAGATATAGTATTACAAGGAATCAAGATGATCACATGATAAGTCACGCTATCCCTAGGATTCAGACAGTATTCATTATCCGTGTGTAAACCCTTCTTGTCATTTCTACACAGTGCTAATTGAGATTTTTTGAAAAGCGTCTGCTTTTTCTTTGTGGTGTCCGGCTGTCACTGACAGCTGGGATCCCTCCTGAGGCTACAATTGTTTGTGTAGCTGTAAACTCTGCAGTGCATATACTTTCTGCAGGCTCTAACTGGTTAATTACATAATGAAAGGCTGTGTATTGCATTGTAATAGATATATAAAATAGCATACCTTAAGAATGGTGTGTCAGGCCAATAAGGTATAATAATGCATACTTTCATATAATTTAGAGAAAACTCCACTTATCATGCATGCAAACATATTATGGTTCATTGTAGTACAGAATAGTAATGATGCAGAACTCTAAAGGCAAAGGCAAACACATTCTGTATGAATCAATAAGAAAAAAATCATGGAATTATCCACTGAATGTCATATTACTTTACACATAGAGTGTATAGAAGCAGAGTTATCATTAGGGGCACTGCAGCTGGTGCTACATTGATATTAGCAATGGCCCTGCTCAATTAAAAAAAGAAAAAAATCATTTATTGACTGGAACATGTCCATTTTTACTTTGGAAAACTGAACTGAGACCAAATGTGGCCATTTGTGAACCAGTTATATTATAATTTCTAATAACCCTATTGATTGCTGTAGTGCTGTCCTTCTGCTGCTGATGGTTCCAGGCTCCTTGACAGATGTGACCCTAACCAACCATGTTGTATGAAGCCAAGACATGTCTAATTGCAGCCTGTAATATGAACCTATAATCCATAATAGGAACTCCTAAAAACTTAGTTGCTACTGTACAAGGTATATGTCATTTTGAAGTGATGAGGTTCCTCCTTCCCATACATATGCACTCTTGGCTTGGTCAGGCATACATGTGTTCTCTATACGGAGATGGAAATAAGCTGGTGTTGGCCGCAAGTCCTTTGAGAAAAAAGGATAGGGCATATTAAAATTAAACATGCCTAATCTTTCTTTTCCCTCACAATTGGCATCGGGGGAGAGTTGCAACCCCACCCACCCCCATTACACAATTGATGGACAGTTAGTCGTAACAAAATTGGCAAGTTCGGACAATTTATATCTCATAGACTGGTAGAGTTGGAAGGGACCTCCAGGGTCATTGGGCCCAACCCCCTGCTCATCTGATGTGCAATGCCACCTTAAGGTTTTGTGAAAGGGACATATTTTTCAAAAATTAGTGCATGGTGGCAGATCTGGGGATAAGTTAAGGTAAAGAAGGGATGAATCTCTTATATATACGAGTCCACTCTTAAACCTTCTTGAATTACATTAAGTTCTGTAATTTGTCCTGTTACTGATTCAATACAATATTGTGACACACAATTAAAAAAAAGTATACATTAATTATACATATTTTTGTAATATGGGATACTTTGGGGAATAGATGACCAATGGGTAACATCCATTGGACACATATGTCTTTTTTTCCATGTTTGATTGTTTCATGCCATTCAGCTGAACATGCGTCTAGTTTAGAGACGAGCTAAGGAGGACACAACTGTAGATACCACTACTGAGGTCTATGTACCAGTAATAAGAGCATATAGTTAATGCTGTATTTCCACTGAATGAATGTGTTCACCTAGAGTGGAGCAAAAGAATGGAAATTACATTTGCAACTCTAAGCTCTGCAAGCATTTCCATATTGTATCTGGAGCAGTAAAGTGAGATGAGATCAAAGTGATCTATCTTTACTGTATACCGAAAAGGATTGCATTGTCATGAGAGCAGATTGTTTAATATATGAATATAGTTGTGTGTTCTAAGCATTTTAATTGCATTTCTAAATATGATATCCAGGTACTGTGAAGTCTTAATGACAGTTCACAAGGTCTTTTGAATTTAAGAATATTTTTAATTAGCATTTGGTTATCAGAGAGAAATAGCAAAGCAAATCATTTCTAATCAAGTCCTGGGAGAGTACATTTCTTATGAAGTCTTGTTGAAAGTGATGAAATAATTATATTGTAAATTGGAATTTTCCTGAATAAGCCATAAAATAAATACAGAGATTCATTTTCTTTTTACACAGGTTTTTATTAATTAAGTGTCCCCTTTTCTTTGTTCGGTGTGTATACTGAATAATATGCATCGTTTCATTTGAGCTTAAAGACAAAAGGGCTGATTCATTTTGCAGATATCATGATTGTATTGCACAGATCGCGCAATAATAATCTTATTATTGCACCAAAGCAAACCTGTTACTAAAGCTCATGTACTGTACTTGTGTGTCACAGCACTACCTTGTCCTCCACTACAATAAGTGCAGGTCTTCTTGAACTTGAGCGAGTGAATACTTGTTTAAAAGGAAAATGCTTATCTAGCTCTTATCAGAACGTGTTATGAGCAGTACTGGCCACGTAATAGGGGAGGGCAAGGCTTGGAAACAAAATATTGTACCATTTTGTTGAACCTGAATGCAGGACTTAGTTTATGTGATCAGCTTGGAAAGTCAAGGTCGAGGGAGAGAACTTGCAGGACTTAACTTTTTTAAGATAGCCAAGAACAGGTTGCAAGAGGCAGATCTCTTGAAAATTTTCTAGCAAGCTGAACCAAATTGGCCAACACTGGGAATGGAAAACAGTTGCTTATTTTCGCCACAAGGGAATTTCTTTATTCACAAAATGACATTAAGAGCAATGAATAACAGTAATCTCTACCAGAATTACAGACTCCTTCTCCTTCCACTCACCATTCTCCCCATTGCCATGCTCTCTGTTATACAGCTTTAAACTAGCAGCCATGTTCTAGCACTGTTCCTTGTTCCTAGCCTAATCGTGTTCTTCCCTCTCTTTACCTTAGCTCTTCTTTCTGGAGCAGATTCAGTTTCCCATATTGCAGCAGCTACTGCAGCGGCTGGACAGGCTCGCACCCCCAGTGTAGGATTGAGCTAACTTTCGGGAATGCACCTGAACTCCCCATGTTTGCACCAGCCACCACTTTTTTCTGGCTCTGCTTTCTCTATCAGGAGTAGGTGACATTGCAGCCATGTCACCTCTCACATTATCATAGAGGCCAAGATCTACCACTGCAAAATTGATGTGGCACCACACTCCAGTGTCTGATCGCTCAGTCCTTTTAGGAGCAGCTTTCCTGGAAGGGTTTATCTCACAAAAATAATGTATCCCCTAATCAGAAGAAACGTGGTCAATGATTGATCACTGAGGTCTGACTGCTAGGCCTCACCAAAGTCATGAAAACAGCACACTCGGAGTCTTGTAGGTGAGCTGACTGATTATGTGCATGTGTAACCACAGCTCCATTCACTTCTATGTACCCGATGAAGATAGCCATGTGTTACACTCCATAGACAGTGAATGGAGTGGTAGTAATGCATATGCCATTTTTATGATCATGGGGTTCTTGAAGTCATTGGACTCCCAACAATCATTCATTTATTACCTATACTGTGGATAAGTGATAAGTGATTTTTGTTGGATAACCCCTTTACAATAGGTCACACCTAACAGGCCTATAGTACATCAGAGTGATTCAGATAATGTACAAATATCAAGTAATTGCTTTGTGGGTGATCTCATAATATACTAGGGGTATTTCATCAAGTCTCAAATTGTAAATTTTGTATAAATAGAAAAGCTCGAAATATGTCATAAAGTGAAAGTAACTAATTGTACATCAATACATATTCAAGGGCATAGCTGTAGGGATGCCTTAAGGGGCCCAGTGGCTACTCTGCTGTATAAATGATAAGTATTATAAACATCACTTGGTGGGTAGATGGCCCTGTTATGGATTATGCATTGATGTCAAATGGTTCCAAGGATGGCTGGCCTTAGCTACATGGAACCGTTTGGTCACACAGGGTGCTGGACATCAGCTTGTAAGGTGGAACACCAGGCACATTTAGGCTGGGGGTGATTGCTTCCCTTAGGTCCACCTGGCCAGATAATCTTCATCATTCATGTAGCACCTTGTAGAGCTACATGAATCCTCCTGCTCCGGGTTCTGTCTCCTGCCGTCTGATGCTCCGAGGCATCTCTGTCAGCTTCTACTTAGTTCTGCTACTGTGTTTATGTTATGAGCTTGGTTCTGGGCTGCATTTATGTACTGTGCTCTTATGGTGCGAATATGCTGCTATCTTATTGCTTTCTGGACAAGCAGAATACAGACAGAATGCCTATGAGGAGAAAAAGGACTTACCAGCAGCACAGCCTAATAACCCATTTCAGCGAGGCAGTAATTATGCACAGCCACAAGGGAGCCCAAATCACGGATCCACAGTAATGCCAAAAATGGAGAGTGTGGCAGCATAGGGGGTGAGAAAATATCAAAAGATATACTTTATTTCTCCATGATAGACAACGTTTCAACTACACAGAGTCTTTGCCACACTCTCTAAGAATACCTATAAGGCTGACTATAATAAGTAGAGGGAGCATTTATAAAGACATCTCCTTCCGAACATCTTACTATCAACTGCAGCCGTGATCTACTAAATATGCTTATGGCATTTAACTGTGTACATGGGTATAAAAGTAGGGGTCTATGTGTGTGCATTTCTTTGTGGTGGGTTTACAGGCTGTACAGAGCCTTGTTTGGCTCAGAGTGTTAGGACAGCAGAAATGCAGTCCTAAGCTCTCACTCACGGCCTCAAGGTTGCTGGTTCAATCAACTCTTGGTTCAGGTAGCCGGCTCAAGGTTGCCTTAGCCTTCCATCTTTCTGAGGTTGGTAAAATGACTACCCAGCTTGCAGGGGAAGGCAATGGCAAACCACCCCGCAAAAACAGTCTGCCAAGAAAACGTCATGATGGGATATTACCCAAGGAGTCAGTCATAGGGACTTTACCTTACCTTACAGGTTGTCTGTGTGTCTTTGTCCAGGATTCTTACCCTTTTGCATTGTGATTTACAAATTGATACTGCTTTCTACAATTTACAGATATACATGTAGCTTCAAGAGCTGGTCTGTATTACTAAATTTATCATTAAACTTACATATGCCATATCTCATGCCTAAGACGCTGTCTGAGACAAACAGTGACATCCAGAAGACATGCCCACAGAGAGTTCTCTTCGGGGCAAAATCCTAATGACTGTGTATGCAGCATTGTATGAGCATTTGGCATCTGATTAATGTGCAGTAACACAGCATAATTATATATATGCTCCAGAGATGCAAATGCCACAATGCAGCATATTTTTCATGCCTAGGATCTAATGACTTTCTATAAAAGTGTACTAGAACAATGAGGAGAAGGATACAGTAGACAGATACATTTTACTCTACATGTTTTAGGACAAATACATCCCAGTCTAATGGAAGCAATGCATGAAGAGTATACATGCTTTATTATATGCTTGCCGTAGTGTTCTCCCACATGGAAGATTTATGTTGGATTTTAATTGTTTTTATTTTAACCAGTAAAAGAAACTTTATCGTATAATTGGACTTTTCTTGTGTACAGTCCACATTGCATATCATAGTATTAGTTTACATATTGAAGTTTATGTGGCGGGATGTAAAGTTAATTTAAACTGTCACTTTGATGAATGCTCCGTTCTGAACCGTACACAAAAGATTCACAAGCTATATATCCACTGAACAGTCATTTGAACTCTGATAGCATTACTTGCAAACTAAGCACAATGTTCTAATTATATAAGTTTGTGATAAAATGTTATATAGGATTTCAAATCTTGTACAGAATCAGGGTGCTTTAGGCTCCTTCACACGGGCGGATGTGTACTATATATATATGCATATCTCACAGCGTTGTACTCATCGCAGTCCATTCTCTCTGCTGGAAGAGAGCTGGCAGAGATCAGGGTTGTAACTGGCACTGCGCATGGCCGGGATTTTGGCGTCACGGACATGCACAGTGTGACTTTTTTTTTTTTAATTCCCGGCTCTGGGCAAAGCGGGGCTGCATATTGAAATGCTGTTTATTCGCAATGCCCTTGAAGGGCTGTATATAAGGGCTTATTCAGATGAACGTATTTGCGCAAGCATTTCCACACATTAAAAATTCTCACATATTACGCAGCCATGTGATGCGTTTGATTTCAATTGCTTCATTCAGACGAACGTGTTTTTTTCCGCGCAAAATATTCCTGTGAGAAAAAATAGGACTGGCTCTATCTTTCTCGGCCGTATCTTTTATATGCTGCGTGAAAAGATAGGTCTTGACCGATATTTCGCCGTGTTGCGCAGAAGGCGCCCATAAATTTCTATGGCATCTGAAAAAATAGAAGGGAGTTATTTTGTGTACAATGCTACGAAAAGAATACAGCTTTCCCTTCTTAGGCATTTTATTGCCATTTCGAGCATTTCTTCCAATCGTTGCTTGCCATTGCTTCAGCATGGCTTTTAGATGTGCGCTGCAGCGCCCCGTGTCAATGGCTTTAAAAACCCTGTTGGAAGATTCCTTTAAAGTGGCCATCCGGTTCTGGAGAAACAAAGCTACCCACACAGGTTCTCTGACTACCTGTTACACACTCTATATTGGTATACATTGGTGGCGTGAGACACTGCATGCTGCTCTGACTGGTCAGTCCTGCTCACATAGGCAACACTGGCAATGCAAGCAGCATGTAGTGCCTAAGGGCTTATACACACAAGCGTATATCAGCCGCTATTTTAATGGATTCCAATGCATCAGATCACACAGGTGTATTCCTGTGGCATAAAAGCACCCGGCTGGCAAATATAGCGCCAGGCACTTTAATGCCGGGCAGCAAAGATAGTCCTGGAACTATCTTTGTGCCCAGAATACATTGGCCCCTGCATATACTCCTATGGGAGCCAATGACATTAGCCGGAGAAGGGAGGTGGGAGGGTGTTTAGCAGCATGACTGCTAAACTCCCTCGCCCTTCTCTCCTTCTCTCTCCTCCCCCCTGACTGTTTGCAACGGCCCACCCCCTCTCATTGCTGGCTGCAGCCTAGGGGCGGGAGCTTAGCTCCACCCCCATCCCACCCACTCCCATTGCAAACAGCTGGAGGGAAGGAGGTGAGCCAGCAAGAATGAGGGAAAGGGAGGCAACTGCATTGCGGCTTCAGCGAATATGTGCCGGGTCCATGCCATCTGAAATCTTACGTTTGTGCGCCCGTTCATGCATTTTTACAGCATCGGCAGACGCACGTAAAAATGCTTACGCTCGTGGGAAAGAGCCCTTAGACTAATGTTGTACTAGCCATGCATAATGTGCATCAGGTAGCCAGAAAAGTACTGCGGTCATCTATGTTTTCCCAGGACCAGAGAGTTGCTTTAAGAAGCTCCATTGTTACAAGTTTTACAAACTTACAACAGGAGTATTCAGTCAACAAAATTTTATGCAAATACTGATTTGCATATTCATTGGAATGACATAGACACATAAATTAATTGACATTTCATTTTGAAATTCCCATTTATGTACGGCCTGCCCACGGGCATGCAACACCTACACAAAAATGTAGGCTTTATTTGACTGACTGCATATTTCCTTTGTTGTTTCACATTTTCCCTGTCAGCTCATCAACTCATATCAATAATGACTAGGCCAAAGCAATTAACTAATCAGCATTTGTCAATCTCTGATTATGTTCAAGCTTCCTGCATATTTTATTACCTTATGTTTGTCAGGTCTCCTATTCCAGCAATATCTGCACTTATTTTGGTTGTATGTATAGCATGAAACATGACTAATAAATGAAGAAAGTCGTATTAATCTTGTATATCTTGTAATACTGGCCATAGACTTTGCAGTAATAAAATCTTTTCTACACTATGATAATAGTAATACTGCAGTATATTTCTTCAATCACACAGCGTATGCCTGCATAAAAAAATCTTTCCTTGCTTTGCTTAACATGAACCGATTTTTAATTAATATAAATATTATTCTCTATTCAGACAGAGGACAAAATTCACATTTCTTTTGGCCAGCCATCTAATGTTTTTGGAGACCTCCCCATTCTCCCCAAAGGCAGATATCAGGTGAAAGAAGGCAGTCAGATTTCAATAAGGATGATAATTTTGTTCGCAGCTGTGAAAGACCACCATCAGAAGAGCTTAGTAGGAGCGTACCAGCTACACATTGCTTCACACACTTCAGCTGTTAAATCTCTATGGCAATCTGCAGAATGCAGAAAAAAATGTTTTTTTTTTTACTTTTAGAAATTAAATTGAGTTGTATCACCATATAAATGTTTTAGGACTGACCCTTAGAAATGCGGCTCATCACTTTTGGGGACTTTGAGACATATGAGTTCTTTTATGCTGTAGTGCTTGCAGAAGGACCATCACATAGCCCACATCAAAACATCAGATCATTACTGGGGTACCACCCTCCTTGATCCCTACTACCAGACCAAAATGACAAAAATCATTCCAATAGTGGTAAGGGACTTTAATATAAAGCACTATCAGGACCGACTGTCAAGCAGCTTGAGCACAGCATCTCCTCATGGCCGCAGGCAGGCATCCACAAAGAATGGCAGCTCTGTGGCTCATGACAGTTGAGCAGGAAGCTGCCGTAGCAACACCACCACTTATAGCAGGGAAAGTCTAACAGAGGTGTGGCATATTTTTTAAGCCCGTCATAGCCTGCAGTAAAAGCACAGGGTAGAACTGACAGTCACAGCCAGCATTTTTCCATGATGGTTTAAGTATATGTCAACTCCTGTGTGTGAATATACTTAGACACAGCATTGGCCCCTTCGACATATGGGTGTCTAAGCTAGATGAGTGGCCAGAGCTTGCACAACATGCTTTAGAGGTGCCTGCTTGCCAAGCTGTCAGTATTCTATCAGAAAGAGTGTTAAGAACAGCTGGGGGTGTGACAACTGATAGACGCATCTGCCTGTCCACAGACAATGTGGATCGCCTGACATTTGTAAAAATTAACCAGGCGTGGATTTCGCCTGACTTCTGTACCCCCTATGGCAGATTCTACTTATTAGTACACTGGAAACTCACATATGCCTGAGCAAAGATTCATATCAAAGATGACACTGTTTCCTCAAGATGCTGTTTCTGGTGGTGGAACTACTGTTGCTCTCAATCTCTTGCCTCTGCCATGTTTCTTTCTCCTACTTTCCCCTAAATTAAAATGTCAATATGGAATTACGGAGCTACAGCTCTCATGTTTCCACTAGGAGCACAATCTGCCCTCAAGGTGCTGTTGCTGCTGCTGGTGGAACTGTTGCTGCTGTCGTTCTCCTGTATCTGCCATGTTACCTGCCTCTACTTCTCCCAAAATGAACATTTACTAAAGCTCTACAGCTGTTACTTGAAGCAGGGCCATGCTTGGCTGTTCTGTTCACCTGGTAAAATTTGTCTTTTGCAAACTTTATGACATTTAAAAAAAAAAAACAAGCAGCAAACCTGCTGTTTGTGTACTAACTGCTGTTTTGTGTAGTAAACTTTTTGGTAGCTTAACAGCTGTTCCTTGAAGCAGGTCCGTGCCTGAGTGTTGTTTTCATGTGACAGAATTTCACTTTGTATAATTAATTACATTGCTTTTAAAACAAGCAGCACACCTGGTATCCTGCATAGCAAAATTTTTGATAGCTCTACAGCTATTTTGTAGCAGGCCTTGGTCTGTTGTCTTCACCTGGTAGAATTTTTCCTTTATGACATTGATTTTAATAACAAACAGAACAATTGCTGTCTTCCTTGGAGAAATTTTTTATCTAGGACACCCTATATGGGCCTTCTTTTGTTTTCAGTGACCCTTACACCACTGTACACTATTTTGACCAATTTTTGGGAGGAGGACAGTGTTTCCCAGATGTGTGGTTGTATTCTCATGCAATCTGGGGGTCTTTGGCTATATTGGGGACCTTTTAAAACGCAAACTAGTGTATTCGATTTTTACTCCTATTGACTGTAATGAGAGTCGGAATTGACTGTTCCGATTCACGATGATTTTGGTGAAATCGGCCCAATTCTGACACGAACTGATTATTCCACTAATCGCTCATCACTACTTGTTGTACAGTAGCTGTCTCTATTAACAGGACATTATTACAGGTTAGCTCTGCTAACAAAAATTGAAAAATGTAGTAATTCCTTGTTTTGAGTTGAAAACTACATTGCGGTACCTTAACAAAAATGTGTATTGTTTAATGTGGTTCCTATTGAAGTGAATGGAAAAAATGCCCGAAGCATACCATAAAGTCCTACAATTTGTGAAATTCTAGTCACAATGATGTAAAATCTGTTGGCTTTGATAATTTACTGTAACTGTTGTTATTGTTGTTAGCCGTTTAGTCGCTCATGACCCTCGGCGACCCTAAGGGCAAGCTTCATGAATGGTTTTCAGTTTTGCACTGCTTCTTTCACTTGTGTGATATCCATGCCAGTATCAGCTCTGACAGTATTAGCCATCATGTCCTTTGGCGGCCTGATCTTCTTTTGCCAATGATCTGTCCAAGCATTATAGATTTTTCTAGCGACTGTATGAAGCTTGGGGCCTTTTTACACTCAGGTGGTCATGCGATCTCAATTCTAACATTGCGACCAGCTCAGATCTCCTTAGGGTTATGCTGTATAAAACTAGTCATTTTCTCAGTCTATTATGTTGTTGAATGAACCTACTACTGAAACTGCCTACAGGGGGACACAGACATTCCTATCATAGTTACTGATGATCATCACACAGCTCCTGTCACACAGTTATAATAGAGTAGATCACAGCTCATCCTCATGACTGCATACTTATGCTCTGTAGCTTATTTAGGTGGATATATAAGGTAATGATAATTAAACCAACCCCCCAGCATGCAGAATGGTACAGCTTCTAGCTAATGCTGTGCCAATGCATTATAGGATAGATGTAAAAGTAAAATATCTCTCTCTCAAGATGATGCCTGATAAGCATCAAAAAGGCAGCCGACCCTACATGGAAGTGGCTGCAATACACAATGGAGAGAAGGAAACTTCCAGAGTGTAACAGGCAATGTAGTGAGGAAAGAAGTGATGGAAAAATGTGTTTTTGCCAAAGTGGTCCTTTAAAAGAATAGCCTGTGTACTTGTTCTTATTAAAGAACTAGTAATTATTGGGAAATTATAGTACCAGTGTTTCTGGTGGCACATCACACACAGTAGCTTGATTACCACACAAGACAAACACAGCTTAGCTCCTTCCACAGCAGTGACATCACCAAGGTTCTTCAGCCCACCAAATCTCTGTGGTAGTGTAGGTCAGTGTGTTCTGTCAGGTCTGCTGAGTTGTGTAGGAAATTATAGCACCAGTGTTTCTGGTGGCGCAATGCACCACACAGCTCTGCTACGTGGTACATGCATTATGATTCCCACAGATAACACACTACAGCTTGATTACCACACAAGACAAACACAGCTTGGCTCCTCTTACAGCAGTGACATCACCACAGATGCTTCTGCCCACAGGATCTCTGTGGTGGAGGTAGGTCAGTGTATGCTGTCAGGGCTGCTAAGTTGTGGCTAACATAATAGTGGTTTAGTTGTATTCTCATTTAGTTATTTTTGTCCTCCCCTTTTCAAGAGCCCTAACTGTGTTGTTCTTCTGTTGGTCAAACTCTGTGTTTTATATATGTTGTAGGAACTTCAATGACGTCACCAGGGGGTGGAGTTATAACATCACCAGGGGTGGAGCATAATAATCACACACACACGCACACACACACACATACTCACAGACAAGTGGTTGTTAGTAGTTTGATTTCAGTGGATGCATGAAGACTAACTTTCAGGCAATGCTCCATTGGGAAAAGTATGCAAATTAAACAATAACAGACAAACCATACACTCCTCTAAAAGGAAGAGCAACCTATCTGTTGACAAATGCAGAAGAAAAAAGGGGTGGAACAAACCCATGTTACAGATAGGGCCTCAGTTAAAGTGTAAAGACTGTGAAGAATGAGGAGATAATAGATACAAAATGGCATACAGGCGCTGCCAACCAGAGGAATGTTCCACTGAATGGGCGTAACAGAAACAGATCCAATAAGTAGCAAAAAAAAAGCTGGTGACACAATGACAACTAGAAGGCAAGTAGGAATCAAACTTCCCTTTTAGGCTCTATGTCCACAGGTGGGTCGGATTCCGCATGCAGGAGCCCACAGTAGAATCTGACCCTGCCCGTGGCCAAGAACAGTGCTTACCCATCCGAGTTTTCTTTCTTCTCTACTATGGATGCGTGCGGAAGTGACGGACAGCGCGTGGCGGCACATGCGCCCCCTAGAGTTTGTTTTTTTAAAAACTTCTGTTTTGCGGCGGAATCCGCGGCCCATCCACAATCCAAGTGCGGATGGGCCGCAGATCAGACGGCTTCCATTGACTTCAATGGAAGCTGTCCGCACGGAATCCGCAGTGAAATGGAGCATGCTGCAAGTTGTTTTCCACACCAAAAGGTCCGTAAAACAAATCTGCATGCTTTAATTCAACTGCAGACACCCGACTCATCTATGAGTGGCTTCAATTGCGAATCTTCCACACAGGTGACCCACGCAGATTCCGCAAATCATATCCATCTGTGGACATTGGACCTTATTGCTGGATTTCATTCCTACTTGCCATTTAGTTGTCTTTAGAAGGTTGCACAGTGTCACCAGTTTTTTGTCACTTATTGTATCGCCATGTGCAGTCTGGCTATTTTGGGGTTCTTGCCCCTCATCAATACAAAGCAAGGTACTGGTGGGCTAGATGAGATGCCTTAGATGTATCTCCGAATGGTATTGGTTCTCGCTGAAGAGACCCAGCAAGTGCATAGAGATATATTTTCAAGATTGCCTTGGTGGCATACACAGGAACTTCAGCAGTCCCATGTACCTCTATGAGTGTTAATAAGCAATGTGAAGCAGTAATACGGTCATGTACAAATTCTTCTTTGACTAATTTATATGCCAAAAATGAAGAGGTAATTGAAAATAGCATTATATGGTGATGTTCCCTTTTGCACAAACCAACAATTCATGCATGCAAATTAATCTGAGCATTGAACCTTTTAATTACTAAGTCATTTTTAGTTCTCCTAACCATGAAAACAAAATTCTGATGTCTGCTCAGAATATGTAAATATAAAGTAACACTTTTTTTGTGCTTTTGTCTTATCATAATTAGTTGCGGAGTTAAAGTGTGTCTTGCTAAGCCTGTCTCCGGCAGATATTACTAATGTGCATTATAAAGATATTACAGGTGGAACTTGTTCATTTATTAGTGAATTTTGTATTTTCAAAGCGCCTTTTCTTCCTACACAGAAGAGATTTCTGCTGAAGTCCTGAATCATATCCAGCATCAATCACTTTGATTAGGGTCTCACACCACAAATCCGACAGCTTTTCTTCCGTGGCAGCTCCATATGTTGACTACAGCTGTTCCACTTTCTAAAGCAGAATGTGACTATAATGCAAGAGTCTGCGTCTTCATCTAAATGCAGTTATTTTTTTTAAGCTATAGAATGAATAAATATATTTCAAGGCTGTCATGCCGGTCGCCATGGCAACTAAAAATATATACTTGGCAACTGAGGTCCTCACATAGGAAATTCATTAACATTTTGTTAAAGCCATTCACTGATACTTGATAATGTCTCACTAATATGATCACATGGTCTGTACCTGCTAAATGTTCTTTATAAGATAATTAGCAGAAACATTGGTCCAAACCACAAAATCCTATTAGAAAACATAAAAATCAATAAATCATGAACTGGGGCTTGAGAGAACCATTAATAAGACTCACAGCACTGCTGGCATAGAACATGTTCTACACCTAAACACAGTTTTTCCTTTAAGAGTAGGTGGATGTCAATTATAATTCTGGATATTTTCTAGAATACATACAAATTAATGTTGGCTGCCATATGGTAAGCAGTTCTGCTTAAAAAAAAAATCAAATGAAGTAACAGCACATGTGTTAAACCTATTAAAAAATTGAAGGATGTGTTTGGATTACTGCTTTACACTGAGCCGCATAGCAATCAGTTTTCTTCATGGGCTAATATAGATTTATTACACATGTTTTATATATTTGATGTATATTTATTAATATGTTATATTTGGTCTGTATGGAATCTCACATCTCTAATCATATATAGTACATAACTGAGTAGGTTTATTAGATATATGCCTTCTGCAGAACTACTTGCGTATGCTTTTAAGATTCCGGGAAGTTTTTGCTATTTAGGCTAAAACTACCCACAGGCTGTGACACAGGTGAATATGGTGGCATTGGGACTAGCGATTATTGGAATAATCGGGACAGGAGTGATCTGACCGATTTTCCAAAAATAATTGGGAATTGGCATAACCCAATCCCAATTCCCATTAAAGCTAATGGAAGTGGAAATCAGGTTCACTAATTTGGCCTTTACAAGGTCCCTAATACAGGTAAATTTCTCCAAGTTGCATGGGAATACAAGTGGTGATGGCCATGCCTCTTCAATGAATGTGGCTCAGTGTTTAGCATTGTTGCCTGGCAGTCCTGAGTTCAAATCTCATCAAAGACAACATCGGCATAGACTTTGAAAAACTTTGTTCAAATGTTGCTCTTGGTCAGATTTGAACCTAGGACTCCAGCACTGCAAGGCAGCAGTACTAGGAGTTATGTTGTCTTTGTATTTATTCTTCTCCTTCTTCTCCTCTTCTGGTAGAAGAGGTATAAGTTCCATTCAAAGGCTCCTCTACATCATAATAAGACACCAGTACTTTAAACAGCACACCGTAAGTAGGGGATCCCATTTTAAGGCCCATTTAGACACACCGATTATCGCTCAAAATCCGTTCAAAAGCAATCTTTTGATCAATAATCGTTGTGTGCATTTACACAGCAAGATGATTGCTCAAAATTCACTCAAACAACAGTTTGAGTGACAGTTTTGAGCGTTCACTTTGTGTAAGCTCTTAAGTAGCTAATTAGCTACTTAAGAGCTTATTAGTGTGTAATTGAAGGCTCCTGTTGTATACAGAAGACAGCACTCCTGCTGTCTTCTGTATACAGCTGTTGTGTTCTCGGAGTGCTCAGCTGGTATCCAGCTGAGCGTTCTGACCGGGGTATGCAGAAGAGAGCTGGAGTGCTGTCTTCTGTATACAGCTGCCGTGTTCTTGGAGCACTCAGCTGAGTGTTCCAAGCTGGGTATGCAGAAGATAACTTGAACACTGTCTTCTGTATACAGCTGCTGTGTACTCAGAGTGCTCAGCTGGTATAGAGCTGATTGCTCCGAGTTGAGTATGCAGAAGACACCTAGAGCGCTGTCTTCTGTATACAGCTCCTTTCTTCTCCGTGCTTTCAGTTGGTGTCCCACTAAGAACTGCCAGCGGGATACCAGCTGAGAGAATCTTATCAGCACTGCCGGCTGAGATAACAGCCTGTGCCGCTAACAAGCGTCATTGCTCATTTCTAGAGAACTAGAAGTTAGCAATAAACGAACAGTGCACGAACAGTGCACGATGGCCGTGCGTTTAGACGCAATGGTTATCGCTCAAAATACAGCTTTTGAGTGAATTTTGAGCAATAATTGTTGTGTCTAAATGAGCTTATAGGCTTTGTATTTAGGTCCGAGAGTTAACACTTTTGACTTATCTTGTACTGATCCTGAATTTAAGAGTTTTCTGGGACTTTTACAATTGAGGACCTAACTTCAGGATGAGAGATCCACGGCTTGGGATCCCTGCTGAACAGCTTATGACAGAGCTCGCTGTCACTGCAGAAAATGACGGAAGCAAATGGTTACTCCCCATTGATTTCAATGGGAGCTGTGCCGGTAGTAAGAAACTGGGCTGATGGAATGTTAAGAGCCCTATTGCTTCCAGCACTGTCCACACTGACAGCAGACCTAGCAATCAGCTGATCATCAGGAATCCCAAGTTGTAGCCCCCTGCTGATCAATTATTGATGACCTATCCCAAGGAAAGGTTATCAAAAGTCCCAAACAACCCTTTTAAGGTGGCTGTACACTATAGACTTTAACTGTCTGACCACCAGCATTTTTTCATGACAAACAATTGTGACTGATTTCAGCTATCTGTAAAAAAGTTGTGTTGTTAATTTTATAAATCATCATTCTTGTGTGCTGTAGTTAAAATATGGTTCATGCTGAACGATATAACATTCCGTCAATGGAAGCCCAGAATTTGTAAACAAGGAGAAAGAAAAAAAGGTCCTCAGCGCTCAATATGGGTACAAGGATGACAAAAGAAGAGGTGAAAGTAAAAAAAGACAAAGGACTTACTTCACGGAGGCGTCCATGATCAGACGCCCCCAGTCCCAGCAAGCGTATCAAATTACCGTTGGCAGGCAACAGAAATAGTTCCACAATTTAATAGTAGACGCGTTTCGGCCTTACAGAAGTTTGACCTTCATCAAGTACATAAAATAAACACTTGGCCAGAATTTGTGGAAGAGTTCAATTAGTCGTTTTGTCCAAATTGTCATTTTAACTCTTGGTATTGTTATTCAAAGTGACAGCATTTCCAGTTAAACCATTAAGGAAAGGCATTTAGAAAGCAGCCACGGCATCTACCCCAGCCCACGTTATTATCATGCTCACAATCAATTCAGCACTAGACACTGACTAACACACTTTTCTGCTGGTCTATGGACTGATTGCTTGGCTGTGGGATGAGTGTCCCATCCTGTCAATTAGCCTTATGTTTGTGTATGTTTTTCCCGGTTCCTCAAAGAGGATGCTGGTTATATTCTTTGTATGAAGGTGTTTCTGGTCCTGTTGGCGTCTCTTTGTCCCGACTTGCGTCTAAGTTAAGATAAGTCTCCTGGTTATTCATTTAACTAGGGTGTTTGACATCTTGTTCCTTGTATTCTGGTGGTTCTTCATTTATTATGCTTCATCTTTCCTTGCCACTGTTCCCTGTCACCATCTAGGGACAGTCATGGTTACCCTAGGCTCCTGACATGGGTCTGCTTTCATCAGAGCAAGCACTCTGCTTATAGGTAGGGTTTTTCCATATCAGAAGGTTTAGAGCCATTTCTCCTGTATTTCCCTATTTTTGTGTTTCCTTATAAATTGTGTTTTCTGTGTTTATATCAGTGTGCATACACTCGTTCTTTTAAGTTTAAGTTTAGCTGATCTATAAATCAATTCATGCATCAGATTACTGTACAGGTATGTAGGAATGCAGCCATCCAATAGACGGCGCTGTAGAGGTATTTTTCCATCTTTCTGATTTGCATAAATTTCCCAGAGGAGCCTTGCCTTATAAGTCTCCTTACTTAGCTTATGGGTGTCCCCATACCCCTTCTGGATGCTCTCCTTGGGGAGAGACTATACCATCCCCATATCCACTTACGCCCTAGGTGTCCCCAAACACTTTTTGGATGCTCTCCTTAAGGAGACACGACACCGCTTCTTATTACTGTACGGTGCACGGTGTAAAAGTAATACTACCAAAAATACAAATCGCTGTAGCACATATTGTGCAGACATTGAGTCAACAAGTTATGCTGAGAGATTTCAGCACATGATTGTGAATGCGCTTCTGACTATAAGACAGGCTGTAATGCAAGTAATGCAATCATTGTATTTTAATGTTAAATAATCTTGAACGGATCAATTCTATATCACAAAATGCTATTTATAAGTGATGTCACTAAGTATTGTATAACAAGTGGAGCTCACCACCTTCAATTCGACTAGTGATATTCAGAGGGGTTGGGATTCACTATATTTAAAGCATTTTTTTTATATGTGAAATAAATTATGCAGAATGGTAACTCAGTATACAGAAATGTGTCTACTCACATAGTTTATTAGATACGTTTGCCGTGTGACCTGGACTCTGCTGTGTCAGTACTCAGGAGTGCCCAACTAGTCAATAGTTGACTCACCTCTATTCTGCTGATTGGCTGATCAATGCAAGTCTGCTGCCACGCAGTCAGAATGCCAATTACAGTAGCTAACCTATTTCAGTATTACAGAGTATGACATATATACACAAAATAATCTCTATACACAGATGAGGACATACAGTGTTATCTTGGTATTAAGAGCCTTTACAAAATGCATAAATGCTCTATTCTTATATTACATCATAACAATTACATCTTTGACTGAAAATGAATTGAACTTATAGTTTGTGTAGGACTGTGTTTATGATATTCGAAAAAATGCAGACCAGTGCTCAATTATAGTGAAAGTTTACAAAGAAATCCATATATATATATAAAATAGCATACTAGTGCTATTTAGTTTTATTATGTATGGATGTCTTTGTAAACTTGCACTTGCATGAGCAAGGAAGCACCTTTGTTCTGAGCAATTGCTTCTATGGCTACTCATTAGAGATGTGGGAACGTACTCGTTAAGGGCGATTTTACTATTGAGCATCGCTATTGTCGAGTACCTGGCTACTCGGGTGAAAAGATTCGAGGGGTGCCGGGGGCGGGGGCGGCATGGTGGAGCAGTGGGGAACAGGGGGGAGCTCTCCCCCCCCCCACTCCCCTCTGCAACCCCCCCGCTCACCCCCGGCGCCCCCGAATCTTTTCACCCGAGTAGTCAGGTACTCGAAAATAGCGATGCTCAATTGCGAAATCACCCTTAACGAGTACGTTCGCTCACCTCTAGTACTCATTAAACGTCAGGCTGCATCTTGCCTTCCTTTTGAATGCTTGATGTGCGTATGAACTTATGGGCCGTTTGTACAGGATGATTATCACTCAAAATTCGTTCAAGCAAACAAAATTGAGCAATAACCGTCCAGTGTAAATGCAAAAAGATAATTTACTATTCCTTCACTATCTGTTATCGTTGACTTTCAGTCAGCATAAAAACCATCACAGGATCGCGGGCTTCTCGTTACTTGTAAACATTCCCCACTTAGTGCTTCACATAGAAGGTGAAGCGCTGAGCGAGAAATCCACTATCCTGCCAGTCTAAACGCTCTGCCGGAGTGCTAACAACCTTAGCGGTGACATTAGCGCTGGTGCAGTCATTTAGCCATCGTCCCATATAAAAGGTACATTACGTACAGCAATTCTAGATACACACAGGGGGCTTGGTGTTTGACATCAACCCCCTGGGAAGTAAGTGACACTTAATTGTTCTCCACTGTCTTCTTTTCTTTAAGTTTGTCATACCCTAAGTGCTGGTCTGCATATTTTTTCTTTTTTTTTTGGCTATCTTCTGTGACCGTGACCTTCTGGATCTTTGGTTTCTAACCAAGTGCCCTCCAGTGGGGATGTCTCTTCTTGGATGGTGTTACCTTTGGTCGTTGCATCAAGGGATGCAATTTTCAAGGTCTCCTGGGATTCATGGTGTGGCGGATTGTCCTCTGTCGATGACTCTGTCACACTAGGTGAGATCCTCCTATATACATTTTTATATTCATATGCATACCCGTTTTATTCTTTGTTGTCAGACCACTGCCTCTTCTTTTTAATACCTATTTATGATCATTCTTACTTCCACTATTATCTTGACTAGTTCCTGACTACCTATGAACTATAAACGTCCAGGTGGTCTATGCATGATAAGGAAAAGTATATGTCAAAGCATGCAAATGGATTGCAATTAAGTGAAAAAGCAGTGCAAAGTGTAAACTGCCAGTTTTTATAGCCCTCTTGTAAAAAGGGTCATATACCATGCATCCCTCATGTCAGATTGATGGGATTGATTCTGTAAGGAGTACACGAGCCCATGTAAATAACTGTGAGACCTGTGATTGAGGAGGCACCCTGAACACTGAGTCTCTATCCTGTTCCTGTATCCTAAATAAGGAAGCCCTGGGTCTGAGCCTATGCCCCTATCCTGAGGATGAGACCCTGCTTTCTCCCGTAGACTCAGCCCTGCTGTATACCCTGTGTCCAGTAACAAGAGTATGCATACCCTGCATGCAGAATATCCCATACCCTGCATGCAGAATATCCTATACCCTGCATGCAGAGCCTATCCAGAACCCACATTTTGAACTGACCCTTTGGCCTAGCTGATTATAATGCATACTAGGTGAACTCTAGCCATTAATGCAAGTTATGCTTGAGAGATTCAGGTGCAACTGGCATCAGATAGCGCACAGACATAATCTGTGTGCTATCTGATGCACACAGAAACAACACATTCATATGCATTACATAACCTATTTCTTGTCTATGAAATGGACAGGAATAGAAAATGCCATGAATTTTCCATGCAGATCATGGGTCAATTTGAACAAAGGTCCATGTGTATAGCCTTATAGGCTTCTGTAGGCTATCATGTGGGCATGTAGTGTCTATGGATTTACACGGACAGCACAAGGGCTCAAAATACACTAGTGTAATCCTTGCATAAGTAAAGTGGCCCTTGGAGTATAAGCTCTGTCCTGATGCTAGAGACTGTTTGTATATCAAATTTAGCTCTACTGTTTCTGCTGATGAGCTTTGTCTCGGCTAGGCTTGGAATGACTGGCTACATACTCACCTGCTCAATTCCCGGATTGACTCAGCTCTGCTACACTTCATTCTGTATGCTGATTTTTCCTGCTTATTTTGACTCTGTTTCTCATTTGAACCTCTTGTGAAAACTTTGAGTTTCTCTTTTGCACTTCATATATAGTATGTTCATTGCATAGCAGCGACAACATTTTCTCCGGTATCTCTCTTGTGGCTTTGGCGCGAATCAGACTGTGACACATATATTACTCTTTTGGGGTCAGTTGGAAAGTCACATTGGATATGATATCAGAGTTGAATAGCTATATTAGCCATGAAATTTGTTGTCCAGTGGGATCATGCTTGTGGATAAAAGCCATCAGCAATCTTCCTGCTATAGTTAAAGTCCATTTATACGCAAAGACAATCTTTCAAACGATTGAAAGATTGACAGTTTTAGCAATCGTTTTGCATAAAGTGTTAGTGGATACTAATGTCAATTAACACTTTATCAGCTTCATTTGCATGTAAAAGAGCCTCTGAGAGCTGTTTGCAGAGCACAACATGTGGTCTGAGTTCTTCACACAGCTCCATTGTTCTCGCATGGGCTGTCGGCAGAATACAATGTAATCTCCAACTCCCGTGCAGGATACAGTGTGTGGTCCCTGTTATCTCTCTCTTGCTGAATGATGGATTTTAAGCTCACCTTAAAATCATCGATCAGCCAAAGAGTGAACGATGACAGCATTTACATGCAACGATTATCGCTCATATGCCATCGTTTGAACTAATTTTGAGCAATAATCGTTGCGTATAAATGGGCCTTAAGTTTACCAATGTCCTTACTACTTTCTGACTACATGGGGAAGGTAGCCCAAGCCTGTGCCAATGCCTTTAGACATTAACCAAATCTAAATGAAAGGAATGGTCAAAAAAGGTGAAATCTGGTTGTCACACATAATTTGCTTAAACAGCCACAAGTGTTTCCATGGTTTTTTTAGGGGCTCGTTGACTGTTGGGACTGGACAGCTGCCTTTGATATTTAACACTACTAAAGTAAAGTCAGACGTCTATAAGTGAGGCAGAAAGTAGATAAATATTTCTTAATCTATATTCCTTCAATAGCTCTATCTAAACCCATTGCCTTAAACACAGCTTCTAGTTGAAACTTAAATCTTTGCAAAACATTTTGCTCCAGTTTCATGTCTCAACAAACCTTATTTTGATTGAGCATATTCATCTTTGTTCTTTCCCTTTGGTAGAATCCCTTTTAAATATTATGCACTGTTCTGTATACTCAAAGGCTATAGAAAATGTTAATGGCAATAGTTTGGTACATATTTATATTTACTTGCTTGTTTGCTAATGTTTAATTCATGGGCTCAGCGGTTGGCCTATAAAATCTCCACAAAAGTATTGCCAGGTTTCTGTGTATGTAGTTTGTGAAGCATGTATTTTTAATTTAGCTACTATACAGATGCAAGCTTAATTATCTGCATTTTTGTGGCACCAAAGTTACTTGTTGTGCTGAGATGTTGCAGATGCCTAACTTGTTTTTAGTGATAGATATAGATAATAAAAGCAACGTCTATGAAAATGTTCATTTCTAATAGTTCTTAGGGGTGTGAATCATACAATACTTAGTGAAGGAAAGATTCCCGTAAAAATTGGATTAATCATAAATAATGAAAAATATGAATATGCTGTATATGGTAAATTGTAATAAAATGATGGTTTACCATTATAGCTAAATAAACTGTTTCAGAAGTTACCATGTTGCCCACAATTTAGCTTAAAAAGCAAACAAACAAACAAAAAAACAGCTGCTAATTGTATGCAACAAAAAATAATAACTAATACTTAGCTCTTGCATCCATCCCCTGGCGATCCACTCCACAAATTTCAGCAATTCCCTGAATCACCTGCAGGACTCAGTTTACAAGCCGACACCTGTGATGTTTGCTACTTCACAAAAAATCCATGGAAAATCTGCATGTAACACATGCAGATTTTGTTGTGGATTCATTGTGATATTCCACTGTGAAAAATACCACCATGTGGACATACCTTTACAGCATGACAATCTCTTATCTAACCCCTTGTTGAGTGATTTCCCAACACTGTAAAGGCCCTTTTACACACAACGATTTATGCTCAAAATTTGTCCAAATTGCCAAAAGTGAGCGATAATCATTACATGTAAACACTGGCATCATGCACTTTTCGTTTAAATGATGGATTTTAGCCCACATAAAAATCCATCATTCATTTAAATGCATTTCGCTCATCTTTCAAAAGACTGCACTATACACAGTGTACTTGTTGTGTTTTGCTTTGCATACATAATGAGAACACTGTTTACTCTGCCATAAGGAGCCATGAGGAGAACAATGGATTGGGCCTGCAGATGTTTGCTCAGCTGAGCATGTGTTTAACACACACCCAGCGGAGCAAACAACTTGTGGAGGAAAATGAAGATGATTAAAGGTCCTTCTACATGCAGATGAAGATGGTTAAAGCCATTAACACTTTATGCAAGTACATTGCTAAATTTTTCAATCTTTCGTCTGTTTGAAAGACTATCTTTGCATGTAAAAGGACCTTTAGGCAGTTGATCATTCTACAAAATTTTAGACTTCTTTATTACAATGGTATTCTTATTGTGTTTCATTTTTCCTGCTGCAGTGCTACAATGAAAACTGGTGTTTATATTGGAACTCATGAGCAATTAAATTCTGATATTGAATCCTCCACAGGATATGCCATTAATATCAGATATATGCAGGTCCCACTTCTAGGACATGCACCCATGTGGAGAACAACCCCCAACCTACTCTGTGAAGTAGCCACCACATCTGGGTGGAATATGAATAGAGAGGAGACCCTTGTTCTCCACGTAGGTGTGAATCCCAAAGGTTGGACATGTTTCTATCAAATAATTATGTATATGTGAATATGGCTTAGTGTAAATATCTGTGTTGCAGAAAACCTTTTAAGACTTGTAATAAGAGGTTATCCATTGTTCGAATGTCCCATGAAAGTGATTTGAGAGAGCCATTCATGGCCACCTTTCCTTACCCGGTGAGATCGCTGTTATCCATATAGGTGCAGGTCCCATAGCTGAGACATGATCTCCTATCAAAGTTACTGAAGATTAGACAGATTTTTATCAATAGGGCTGGATGTACTTTTAGGCACAATAATCCTGTTCCTATAGATGGCTGGGGAAGAGGGCTTTTATCTACAGGAAGATTTATACAGGGTGTATCAAAAGACTTATGCAACACTATATCTCGAAGCTGGTGTTCTACATTGAAATAACAATAGAGTACTTGAATAGTAAGGTTGGGATGTGCTACATGATGGTATGGTAAACAGTCCCCTGGAGGCCCTGGAACATAAATTTCATTTTTGTGTTGTGGCCCCTGAAAGAAATAGAGAGTAAAACCCAATTGCAAAGCTGAATAGTAGCATGTGAGAAGCAGAAATCAGTTTTCTGCATCTCTCCAAGTCCAGTGGGACCACTGCTTTGACTGAAGTAAGGAAAGTGTACTCAAAGTGGCTTCTTTATGCAATGATAGGGGCAGATCATCGAGGAAGTCATCCACCATCATCTGCAGGAGATTCTGATGCCGATCTACTATTAAAGTCCCTGGAATAAACACAGGTTCAACGATGGCTACATGCATGTATCATTGCAGGAGTCCACTTCCAGTACCCTTTGCTTACTTCAGTCATAGCAGCGGTTCCACAGGATTTAGAGAGATGCAGAAAGTGGATTTCTACTTCTTACATGCTGTTCTCTCACAGAGCCACAAGATGAATTGCAATCCATGTTCAAGCTGGTGTTCTACATTGAAATAACAATAGAGTACTTGAATAGTAAGGTTGGGATGTGCTACATGATGGTATGGTAAACAGGCCTCTGGAGGCCCTGGAACATAAATTTCATTTTTGTGTTGTGGCCCCTGTAAGAAATAGAGAGTAAAACCCAATTGCAAAGCTGAATAGTAGCATGTGAGAAGCAGAAATCAGTTTTCTGCATCTCTCCAAGTCCAGTGGGACCACTGCTTTGACTGAAGTAAGGAAAGTGTACTCAAAGTGGCTTCTTTATGCAATGATAGGGGCAGATCATCGAGGAAGTCATCCACTATCATCTGCAGGAGATTCTGATGCCGATCTACTATTAAAGTCCCTGGAATAAACACAGGTTCAACGATGGCTACATGCATGTATCATTGCAGGAGTCCACTTCCAGTACCCTTTGCTTACTTCAGTCATAGCAGCGGTTCCACAGGATTTAGAGAGATGCAGAAAGTGGATTTCTACTTCTTACATGCTGTTCTCTCACAGAGCCACAAGATGAATTGCAATCCATGTTCAAGCTGGTGTTCTACATTGAAATAACAATAGAGTACTTGAATAGTAAGGTTGGGATGTGCTACATGATGGTATGGTAAACAGGCCCCTGGAGGCCCTGGAACATAAATTTCATTTTTGTGTTGTGGCCCCTGTAAGAAATAGAGAGTAAAACCCAATTGCAAAGCTGAATAGTAGCATGTGAGAAGCAGAAATCAGTTTTCTGCATCTCTCTAAGTCCAGTGGGACCACTGCTTTGACTGAAGTAAGGAAAGTGTACTCAAAGTGGCTTCTTTATGCAACGATAGGGGCAGATCATCGAGGAAGTCATCCACCATCATCTGCAGGATATTCTGATGCCGATCTACTATTAAAGTCCCTGGAATAAACACAGGTCCAACGATGGCTACATGCATGTATCATTGCAGGAGTCCACTTCCAGTACCCTTTGCTTACTTCAGTCATAGCAGCGGTTCCACAGGATTTAGAGAGATGCAGAAAGTGGATTTCTACTTCTTACATGCTGTTCTCTCACAGGAGCCACAAGATGAATTGCAATCCATGTTCAAGGGCCATCAGGGCCCAGTGTGCCCTACTATCATGTAGCACATCCTTGCCTTCTTATTTAAGTACGCTTTTGTTTTCATTGTAGGACATCTGTATTAAATATAGTGCTAGATCAGTCTTTTTGACTGCACCATCTATATGAAGTGCATAGTCAAATGTATAGATGTAAATTGTGTACATACATAGGGGTAGGACCACCAAAGGTGTAATAAGCAGGAGTGGAAGGCAACATGGATACTGGTTGTGTTTACTTTATCAAGAAACTTCACAGCAACAAATTGGACATAGGCTGGTACAGAACAAAGAACTTTATTCACGCTTCTTAATTACAGTTTACAAGGCACAGTTGATCCAAAAGACTTGGCAGTTAAACTATTAAAAGACACAGATAGTCTAAATAGCCGAACCGTAAGTACAATCAGTGACATCAGTAATAATAGGACAATGCAATGGTACTTCTCGATGGCTTTATCTCTGAGGCATGGGGAATGTTTCATCTTTAAATTGTATATAGAAATCTCTATACACACTGATGTGCGCAAAAAAGATCACAGCATAACAGAAGAGGTCCATAAAAGTATTGTTGCTTTATTTTGATCAGCAAAATAAACCACCATTTGGTTCACTGGTAGAATTCTCGCCTGCCATGTGGGAGGCTCAGGTTCGATTCCCAGCCAATGTAGCTTCTCTTTAGTAGTACCTCTTGTAGTGCAGAGTGTTAAGACTCAATGCCCGCATCGTTCAGGTAGCTGGTTCAAGGTTTACTAAGCCTTCCCTTCTCCTGAGGTCAGTAGAATGAGTACCCAGCTTGCTAGGGAGTGTAAACTGTGACTGGGGAAAGCATACCACCCCACAAAAACAGTATACCAAGAAAATGTCATGATGTGACATCACCCTACAAGTCAGTAATGACTCAGGGAACTTTGCCTTTATTTTGATCATTCTAGAAGCACACAGCATGATGTTTCCACAATATTACCTTATTGTCTTAAGCATAATGATACACAAAGTGACAAGATATATATAGTCCTCCCCCTATGTAAATTGGTCGCCCAACAATTGTACATCATTAACAATCAAATGTCCAAATAACCTGGTGTATACAATGTTGCAAGCAATTGCACACATCTATCTACCCAAGTGTTTCCCAACTCCAGTCCTCATGGACCCCCAACAGGTCACGTTTTCAGGATATCCTATAGTAAGAAGATCTGTAGCAATGTCTGAGGCACCGACAATAATTCCATCACCTGTGCAACACTGAGAAAATCCAGAAAACATGAACTGTTTGAGTGCCTTTGGGACTGGAGTTGGGAAACACTGATCCACCCCATAAATACTAGCTTATAAACATACCACACATGTGCATTTATATTAAAAGCATAAATAAAACTCAATTTGCAGCACATTCAGCATCTCCAGGAACCCAATTTTTATTCTTATGAAGATGTTAGATAAAGCACTATATTATTTATACATGTAGGGAATACACATGCCTGCCAATTCTACTCCCAAAAACTTTGAATAAAAGCCTTCTACATATGCAGGGTGAGCAGGGGGCACAGACGTTACACTTTATGTATCTGGGATGATCTAAATAAAGCAGAAATACTTTTATGGATCTCTCCTGTGATGCTGTGATCTTCTTCACATGATTGAAGTTTGAGAGTTGGCACTTGCATGGCTGGAGTTTGTCCATGTGCTGCCCTTTGTACCTGGTGTTCCAGAACTATACACACTGTTGTGAGCACAGTTGGAAATAAAAAAAATATGCCAGTAGGAGATAATGCTAAAAGAAAAAAACCTGAAGAATAGGTTTCAGAATAATTTTGCCTAATCAGGATTAAAACAATCAGCCTTTGCAATTTCAGCTAGTTTTCATGGAGCTATAATATAACTGAAATATCATAGTGTAACCCTGATAGCAAACAGCCCAATAAATCTGCATATAGGAAGAGACATTAGAAGAATATCTCAAGATAATCGGTTAGAGACAGAGATAAGAGACATTGAAGATCATCAAACGGAGAAAAAAAAGTGTCAACAACCGGAAAGTGCAACAGCAGCAAGTAGATCATTCCAAAAAAGCCAGGAACCGGGAATGAAATCCTGTCTTCCTGAGGACTTATCAAAAGCCTAAAGCAAAAAGAAAGCCCTGGAGCTCTAGATGTTTATGTGGGTTCTTCAATGACAGCCGGCGAGCCAACTGTCTTAGACCAACCGTTATACTGAGGATACTGAGTATACTGCGACAATCCCATATTATCTACGTCTGAGGAGAAGTCATGAAATGAGATCCATCCAACTGATATGTACATAGAGAAGTGGAGTTGCAGTAATCTACACCTCACTTGCTAATATTGAACCAAACATACCTATTAGAATGGGACTCATCAATAGCAAGTCTTCCCATAACCCAAGTGAGAGACTATAATCAATAGTGCATCAATTATGGTGTGGCAATAACAGCTTTACCAAAGGAGCTCTTATGTAGACTGGTGGAATACATTATTATGTATTTAACTAGTGATGTATAGCGAGTATATATAGTGTGAGACAGTGACTGGCAGAGTGCTGGAGGGCAGATATGTTTAGCCTAGGATGCTCTCGTATGTGGCGTTAGGGAGCACCTGGGCAGATACGTGTCACCGAGCAGCCTGGGCTCGGTGGAGGAAGCCAACATTTGTGTGTCAGTAACACTAAGTTACTGACACGTGGTTAATGTAGTGGCTCCAAGCCGCATAGTCCAGGCCGGCTTTTCCTGGAGTGGTCAAAGTGAAGGGTGGGATGGCCACTCCCACGTATCAGGTGAGGCTGGTATCAGGCCTCATAAAAAGCTGGGGGTGCAGGTCTGGGAGAGAGTGTGGTGAGACCTCTGCAGGTCTGAGGAAACGACTGGCTGTGCGCAGCAAGTGGTGCTTTTCAGTGTGTAGCTAGGAACGATCTGTGTATAGTGAGTGCACAGACGAGCAGGTGTTAATTTGTGTTGGCCTGGAGGTAAGGCCAGTTTTGCTTTATTTTGCTGAAATAAACCCAGGCAAAGCCTGGACTATGAACTTTACTCCTTGTGTCACTGTCTCTGGCTGTGGATGCCCAGAGAGGGATCTCTCTCACTCTCTCTCCCGCTATCCCCCCTCCCCCCCCCCCCCCGAGCACGCTTGAACAAGAATGCAGTTACTTGAGAAGAGCGAGGCTCGCTCAAGTAACTGCCTTATCCGAGTGTGCTCGCTTATCTCTATACGCAACGTGTATATATATACTGGGAGATAATTACGTAATGAATTTTGAAAAATTCACCAAAGTGGCTCTTTAATAGTAGTTACTGTATATTTAAAAACAAAATCTAAAATATTCTTTTACCTTAACCTTCAGTTCATCATCTAGTGAAGTGAGTTTAGAGAGGGGTTACTGAGTCAACCCCTGGTAGGAGTAGCCAATCTTCTACATACCCTGGGGCTCTTGCTAGGACTCGGGTAGAGGCACTGTGCATAAGAGATCTTAGTTAAAAAAGAGCATTAGGCCTTATTGTCACCGCGTTTTATATTTCCCATGTGTAAGACGCGGTGAATGGAGGCAATGCAAGTCTAGGGACTTTCATTCTTCCATTCACACCTGCGTTGGAGCTGCAAGGGGACATCCGTATGAAACGCAGGAGAAATAAATCGCAGCATGCTCTATTTCTCTGCGTTTCAAACAGAGCCCTTAATGGGCTGCATATTGAAACAGGTTTAATAGGGAGACCCACTCTGCACAGAGCGAGGGACTTGAAAAGAAAAAACAGTCACACTGTGCATGTTCGTGACGTCACAACGTAAGGGCTGCGTTGAGTACAACACTGCAAGGCCCACAGCATTGTACTCATACGCCCATATGAACACGCGCTTATAATACCAGTTTATAGAATAACTTTCTTATTTATTCAATGTGAACAAGTATTCCATTACACTTGACAAGCACAATATTAGTTTAATGTTAGTTTTCCTATATAAGAAAACTCTACCCATTAAACAGGTACTATCTTTTAAATCTTGCTGAAAAGCTTCTTAAGGAAGTGGAATAGCGATGATTTGTCTTACTGTAGATGGTGATATATTGATTTCTGAAAGCGTTGTAATGCCATATATTAATATAGTGGTTACAACAATGATTCAACGAATACAGTGGTTTCCTTTATTGTAATGTAATATCGCTCAGGGGTGTACTTAAGACATAACTGATATAGCCAATTAAAGTGGCTACATTTGTAGGATAGCAATACCTTTCCCATATTATACAGTATGGTACTCATTTTAAACCTTATGAATAAACTGAGCACCTTTCCATAAAATATCTGCTCTTCAGAATAGCACACTTGCTTTTGAATACAGATTAGGATATGTGTACACACACTCACAGAGCGGATTTTACTCATAACTCATGGTGCAAAACTGTGGCGCAGCTGGGGTTTTCTGCCGCAGGTTTGCACATGTTGTTGCAATAGATCCACATGTGTATCAGCCTCTTTCAATGGGAGCTAATCCATGTGATGATTTCCTAATGCACAGTCTGCATCAAGAAGTAATACATCACTTCTTTTTTATCTGCGTGCAAATTTAAAATCCGTGCAAGGAAAAAATCCATAGTAAATCTGTAATGGACTGAGTGAACTGGGCTATAGGAACTAAACTGTAAGGGCTCACTCACACAAGGGAATTTGTGCAGCTAACTTACATGAGCAAAAACATCCCGACTATTAAAACCAATGAATTCCTATGGAAATGTTCAGATGAAGGAAGCCGCGCAAAAATATCGCACCTAAAAAGATAGGACATTACCGGCTGAAATTCACGAAACTCAAATTCCCTGCTGCGTGAGAAGGTAGGACTTGGCCTATCTTTGGTGCGCCATGCGCAGGAGTTTCCATAGACTCCTATAGGAGCTTGAAAAGAAGGGATGGGGAGGGAGTTTATCTGCATTCCAACGCTCGGAAAAGAAGACAGATGTCTGTATTTTAGACATTAGAAGTCATTATGAGGATTCCTACCGACCGAGGGAATTCCAAGCAGCAGCACATTTATTCTGCAATACGCAGCTTCAGATTGTGTGAATGGGCGATTTTTATGCCAATGAGGCTGGGACTTGACCAAGGTAAAATCATCCATTCACATGATTTTTAGCGCAGATAGTCGCTATTTTTTGCGCTACTATCTTCTGCTCGATTTTCATGCCCGTGTCAATGAGCCCTAAATAACAAAAGTGTTTGTGTGCATGCTATTTGCACACAGTGTGATTCTAGACATGAGTAGTGACTTAATGGTTATGAAGACCTCTCATAAGCACCAGGATATTGTATACAAGTGGCTGGCACAACTCTACAAAAAACACCTAGGCAGGGCATGCCTAGTAGAGTAGCCTCCTTCAGATCTGTAAGGGCACAGAAGATTTGAGCAAGAGCAGTTAGCCATCTTGGCATGCCTTGACCTTTAATCCTTAGCAAGAGAGAAACTTTTCTTTAGCTGTTCTGCTATTCTTCTGTTAAAGTATTTGCCCAACAAGTGTGAGAGAAGCCATCAAGCTATTTTACCTCTTCTAGAGATTGCAACTAGTAAGTTTATGTGCCACTTAAAGATGAAGTAACCACCAAGAGTGTTGTGCCTTTATGTAAGAAAATATATATTTCTTTTTTGCACCAAAAAGTGTCAGCAACATTCCGGTAGGCATAGCAACACTTTCTTGCATACAAATGCACTAGTTGCACCTTTCTATCATCCCACGAAATCTTACTAAAAAGGATATGGCAAAGAAGCTTCAGGCACCTCCACTAGTTCAGAGTCAACATTCCATCTGGCCTAGGAGCTAGCGCTACTATGTTTGTTGACAACTATCTTCCATATACAAGGTCAAAGACTTCTATTACATTTTTATATCTAAAAAGGAAATGTAGTTTCTTGCGTGCAAATATCCATACCGTAGACTCCCTGTCCATCTGGGATGCAAAATTTTCTTTTGTCATACTTCATTTGTCATTCTGCTCACAAAACAGCAGCTACCGTATTACATAACTGTATATACTGTGTGACCTGTCTGGTTTATGCTAAAAAATGCATTAGATTCATTTAGCTATTTCCGTCAAAGAGCACAAGCATTATTGGCTTCACAAAATGTTGGCTTACAGCTCATCATATGTCTGCAGAAAGCTAAGCACTTGTACACTTTATAAATGCCCTTCATGTTTATGACCTTCATGATATTAGATTTGGGATCTGGATCTATTCGCAGATGATTGTCGTTGATTAATTCAGTTCTCTCTCCTATGGAAGTCTCTTAAGCTTTTCCTTTTCACTCATTTGGTGCATTACTGATAAAGCCAAGTCAATATGTTTTGCATTTTGCTTTGACGTCGAGAAAGAACTCGCTGAAAATGACTTCTTTCAGAAATTGTTCCTGTCATATGCTAGATAGAAACCATCCAAATATATGTATTCAATTATTTCCCCACTCTTATCACAATACCAGATGACTTTTATTCTTTGAAACAACAATGATATCAAAGTAGTGACATTTAATATGTGCGGTATGGATGATTAGGATGCATTTATCCACACCTGAAAGTCAGAACTGAGGCCCAAAGCCGTCAGCGATCCTTCTTTTGTATTTAAAGCTTTTGCATAGCTAAAAATATTTCATCTGTGACCATGAGTTGTTTCAGCAGCATAGACAAATAAGCCTATTACGGAGAGCAGAGAACTTAATGAGATTGATCCGTACAGAAGAGAGATCAATGGGTTAGATACAACCTTACCTGAGAGGTTCATCATTCACACAACTCAAGAACCCAATGAAAGTCGTACACGGCTCCATTTTTCTTGTCTTAGAAAAAGGCTATGTTATGCAAACTTTATTGGAAATGAAGCGTTTACGGAATGTCAGAGACTTGTTTACTAACTATGTAAAGCAACTCGTACAGGAATGGGTGACAGGGTATGCTTACGGACTATGAATAGAAATTGCAAAACATTATTCTCATCAGTTTTTTTTGCCTTTTCTAGACAGTTGTTCTAATTAGGATATTACTCTGATTGTTACATTGAATTCTAAGCGTATTAGTATTTACTGAATTCAAGTTTGAATGTCATAGTTGGGCTACACTGAATGTTTTCAGAGGCCTCCAATGACTAAACTAATGACAATTTCACATTTCTAAAAATGCATCTTGATAATTAATAGCCCAGGTAGAGTAACCCCCAGGATTAGCATATTTAATACGACAAGTATGCAGGCATCAGTCTTAGGCCTCATTCACATGGGTGATGCGTGAAAAATATGCAGCAGCGCAAAATTCCGGCTGTCTGCAGAAATCCTCTGGATATACCTTCTAATAACTTTAATAGTTTAAATTGCGGCAGCTGTCTTCTTTTCCCAGTGCTGGACGCAGGTAAACTCCTTCCCCCTTCCTTTTTTTTCAGCTCCCATAGGAGTCTATGGGAGCTTCCAGCTTTTTTTGTCAAACGATAGGTCAAGACTAGAGATGAGCGAGCGTACTCGGAAAAGCACTACTCGCTCGAGTAATGTGCTTTATCCGAGTATCGCTGTGCTCGGGTCTGAAGATTCGGGTGCCGCTGCGGCTGACAGGTGAGTCGCAGCGGGGAGCAGGGGAGAGCGGGCGGGAGAGAGGGAGAGAAAGATCTTACCTCCGTTCCTCCCCGCTCTCCCCTGCAGCTCCCCGCTCCGTGCCGGCACCCGAATCTTTAGGGACGAGCACAGCGATACTCGGATAAAGCAAATTACTCGAGCGAGTAGTGCTTTTCCGAGTACGCTCGCTCATCTCTAGTCAAGACCTATCTTTTAAAGCAGCGTGAAAAATCAGCAAATGGAAACGCTCATGTGAATAAAGGGATTTGAATCCAATGCTTCACATGGTCATGTAAAAACGCTTGTGTGAATGAGGCCTCAGGCTGGTTTCAGATGAGCGTACAGGGGGTGCCTGACTTGCGAACAGGTTCCGTTCCAGGAGCCTGTTCGCAAGTCGAACAAATGGTAGTATGGAGCGGGATCGCGGGTGGATCCCGCTCCATACAACGTCGGGTGCCGGCTGTTCTTACAGCGGGCACCTGGCGGCAGCAGTTCCGACGAGCCGCGCCGCTTGTGAGAACTGTTAACACTTTAAATACCGCTCTGACAGCGGTATTTAAAGTGTTAACAGTTCTGACGAGCGGCGCGGCTCGTCGGAACTGCTGCCGCCGGGTGCCCGCTGTAAGAAACAGCCTGCACCCAACGTTCAGGGGGCCCGTACAGCGTCCCACGATGAGATCGCGGGACGCTGTGTGGTTGCTAGGCAGCCGGGGACCTCCTGAAAGGCCCCAGGGCTGCCTATGCAGAGTGCCCATCAAGCGCACGGCTTGATAGGCGCTCTGCATAGACAGCCCTAGGGCCTTTCAGAAGGCCCCCGGCTGCCTAGCAACCGCAATCTGACCGAACAGGCTTCTATCAGGCTTGATAGAAGCCTGTCCGATCCCTGCACAGTATGATGTAATGCCATAGCATTACATCATACTGTGCAGGACAGATTGTTCGTATCTTGCGAAATTCGTAAGTCGAATGTTCGCAAGTAGGGGACTATCTGTATTTAAATATGTCCATAATACGGATCCATATTACAGATGTGTGGCGGAAGACACTACAACCGTATGTCATTAGTATTTCATCAGTATTTGATCAGAATTTGCCTTCATATTATTTTTATTTTCTAGCAGGCAAATACTGAACCATATTTGCCCAATTGAAAATATAAGCAATACGGAGTCTGAAACACAAAAAGTAGGTCATGCTGCACTGTAAAGGATGGCTGTGAAAAATATGGGCATGTAACATTGATACATGGATTTATAAGTGCTCCGTATTGCGGTGCCAAAAGCACAGACTAGATATGGAGCTAAAATACTCACATTTGAAAGCAGCCTGTTTAGACAGCTAGAGACATCGTTGGCTCGTTCAAATGAGAGTTGCTCAGTATTTCCCATTTGCTGTATAGTGAATGTGAAAGACTGAACAAGCGCTGTTTAAACCGAACAATACAAGGCAATGAAGTGAACGAGGCAATGATGATTAATATGTCGGCATAATATGAACATTTTTAGACTGAACAATTAACATTCACATTCGCTCCATTGAACAATTCTTCAAACAATAGTCCATCAATCTAAAAACACCTTAACCCCAATTTTGTATTTGTTGCCATATCTATCCTTAATTGTCCCTTCAGTGTGACACAGTGCCCCAAAAAATTGTGCTTTAGAAATGTTGTCCAAAAATATTTTCCTAACATAACACACAGCACCCCAGAAAATAAAAGTGCCAAATAGATAGTGCTCCTAAAAATAATCGCACCGAATATAAAGTGCCCCATATATCCCAGGCAGTAATAATACTATAAACAGTAATATTGTCATCTTTGTACCCCACAGAGTAATTGCAATCTTCTCAGTGCCACAAATAATATTAGTGCTCTTCTTAGTGCCCCACACAGTAATATTGCCCCCCCCCCCCCCACCTCCCTCCTCCCCGAGGCATAACTTGAAGCTGCTGGGCCCCAGTGCAAAATCTGGAACTAGGCCCCCAACTATAAAGCTTTATTGATAGTGTTGGTTTGCAATATGGGGAAGAGAGGATTTATTGGCCCCCTAGACCTCCTGGGCTCAGGTGTGATTGCCCCCCCAATACTTATGCCACCGTTGCCCCCTTTGTGTTCCCGCATAGTAATAATGCCAGATTTTTAGCCCCTAGACAGTAATAATGCTTGTTCAAAAGTGATAATGCTTCGTATATGCCCCTTTAATTGCAGTAATGCCTCTCTGAAACTATGAATGCCTCTCAAAAGAAAACAAAATAATGCACTCAATGGCCCCCTTAAAACTAATAGTATCTAAGTACCCCAAAACTGGTGCCCCAGAGAAAAAAGTAAACTTATACTCATCTATCCCTGACAAGTGCAGAGTCTTTTTTTGGCCCAATGTAAATGGTACAATCCAATTACATCCTGTCAGTCATCTTGGCTTTCTTAAGGCCTCATGTCCACAGGCAAATTAATATTTGCAATCCGCAGCGTTTTTCCTGCACGCGGATCCGCGCCCCATAGGGATACATTAGACACCCGCAGGTAGTTAAATACCTGCGGATGTCATTTTTCTCTGCAGGCGCGGGTCCCGTGTGCAGGAAAAAATCCGGACATGCTCCATTTTAGTGTGGGTCTCCGGCGGGGACGGCTCCCACTGGCTTCTATTGAAGCCTATGGAAGCCGTCCGGATCTGCACCAGAATTAAACTCACCTGCTCCGGACGCTCCGGATCTTCCCTTCTTCGCGGCTTGATCTTCTCTCTGTCGCGGCCGGATCTTCTTTCTTCGGGCGGGTGGATGTGCCCGGCGCGTGCCGGTGGATGATACCTCTTTGCAGTCTGCTGCAAGTTATGCCTCTGTATGGGCTATAGTCCCTAGCAGATATGCACTCTATTAAGATACTCAGCTCATATTGAGTTGGTTCTCGGAGAGGCATGCCATTCATTTAATATGCCAAAATTTATACATGAGCCTTTTGCTGTTTCTAAGAAAACACTAGGCATGATATGCTTCTTTAATTAATGCAGTCATGGCCAATAGTTTTATCTTGATGTTCTAAAGAATATTATATTATTATTACTACATCATTTACTCTTTTGCAAATTGTGGCATATTAATATATTTTTCTTGAAGTGTATATTCCTTTAAACGGATATCATGGTACATTAACTATGCAAAGTGTCAATCCCAAAGTGACAACTAACAAGCCAAGACATGTTTTATGTAGAATATTACTAGCTTTCAACTGTTTTACAGTAGATTAATTTATAGATCATGGTTATAATGTAGTTTTCTCATAGAAAGTATGGAAATACAAGCCATGCATCTGCTATGTTAATTCAGCTGCTGTCATTATCATATTTTTTTACAACGATTGGCACTTTTTTTTCGTAATTTGCTCACCAGGGTGCTCGGCTAGAGTTATCCATCAACTGGGGTATTCCTAGCAGGCCCCGAGGACACGTATAACATCCAGACTTTAGTATAACTTGAAAAAGCTGTCAGTATTTTTGTTCATAATTCAGCAATAATATAAGATGTATCCTTGAACTTATTGCTCCACTGTCATTGCAATGATTGTTATTTAATATGATTTTAAATCTTTGCTCTGTCATTTCTAACACTGAAAAAATCGCTGTTTCCTTTCCAGTCTGTGTATAAACGGAATGAAATATCCTTTTTAGAGATGAGCGAGCATACTCGCTAAGGGGAATTACTCGATCGAGCATTGCCCTTAGCGAGTACCTGCCCGCTCAGAAGAAAAGGTTCGGCTGCCGACGCGGGTGACAGGTGAATTGCGGCAGTGAGCGGGAGGGGGAGAGGGAGAGAGATCTCCCCTCCGTTCCTCCCCGCTCTCCCCCGCCGCTCCCCGCCTGCCGCCGGCAGCCGAACCTTTTCTCTCGAGCGGGCAGGTACTCGCTAAGCGCAATGCTCGCTCGAGCAAATGCCCTTAGCGAGTATGCTCGCTCATCACTAATCCTATTGCATGAGTCCTTACTCATTGAACATATATGAAAATAATTATTTAAATACGGTTGTTATTTTAGAATGTGAGAGTGGAACAGATACATTGAAAAGTCAGCAATCGACACTTGGAGCAATTTACAGGACAGATTTCAGAGGGATTTAATCACAGCAACACATAGTGTCATATACTGCTATGAGACAAAGGAAAATTAAATGCGTCAAAGGGTTTTCTTAAAGAGGTTGTCCAGTTACCCTAAGACCAGATGTCATCCAAGGAGGCAGTCATGACTCGATGCTTGCACCAGGGGACTTTACCTTACCAGTTACTAGACGTTTCATTTATGGGTCCAGCCAGGGGTGTAACTGTACGGGATGCAGAGGATGTGGTTGCATCCAGGCCCAGAAGCCTTAGGGGGCCCATAAGACCTCTGTTCTCCATATAGGAAGTCCAGTACTATGAATAAAGCATTAGTTAGAGGCTCTGTTGCAGATTTTGCATTGGGGCCCAGAAGCTTTGACTGATGCCTCTGGCTTCAGCTGTGCTGAAATATGAAAAAGAGCTGTACTTACCTGTCCCCTGCGATCTGCTGAAGCCCTGCCATGGTCACCTAACTGCTGCAGCCAATCACAGATTGCAGCATGACCATCCATTCTCTTGGCATCAGTGCTCACATCCTGGGCACGAGAATGTTCAGGATGTGAGCACTGGGAGTTCAGAACAATGAGTCCATTATGTGATGAGGCCATTAAATGCTGGGACCATGGAGAGGCTGCAGCGCTGGATCATGGGGGCTAAAGACAAGTAAGTACAGCTCCTTACATGAAAAGTCTGGTAACTGGTAACGTAAAGATAAAGTCCCCTGGTGCAAGCACCGAGTCATGACTGACTCCTAGGGTGATGTCTTCTTGGCAGGCTGTTTTTGCAGGGTGGTTTGCCATTGCCTTTCCCAGTCATCTTTTACGCCCCAGCAAGCTGGGTACTCATTTTACCAACCTAGGAAGGATAGAAGGCTGAGTAAACCTTGAGCCGGCTACCTGAACCATTGAACCCGCAACCTTCAGGTCATGAGCGAGAGCTTAGGACTGCATTTCTGCTGCCTTAACACTCTGTGCCAAACGCGTAACTGGAAACCCCCTTTAAATGGAATCTGTCATCAATTATAAGCACCATAAACTAAGTTACAGTGCTTATAGTTTAGGTTTATGAGCCTTTTTTTCATATTCACCTGGTTCCCCGTTCCTGCGTTGGCCCCTGACAAAGTTAGCACAAACACAGCCAGCTTGACTGTTTTCTGAAGGCTGTGAACATGCATTGCCATTCATCTCAATAGAAAATAGTCAAGCTGGTTTTGCATGCACTGACTACACTAGGGAACACTGCAGGAATGAGGAACTGGGTAAGTATGAAAAGAGGTTCCCTGGATACCATGTCATCTAAACTGTAAGAGCCATAAATAAGGGTGCGCTTATCGTTAAAAAAATCATTCAAACGAAAGTGAACGATAATTGTTCAGTCTAAACAAGAGCCAATGACTGAACGATGAATGAGAATTGTGCGCATTTTGTTTATCATTCAGTTTCTGCCAACTAAAATTCATTGTTGGCTCGTTCACTTGTCATTCCGTTTAAACAGCACTTGTTCTGTGTTTCACAAAGGGATGTGAAACATTCAATGAGAAGTGAACGCTTTTCAATGATCAATCTGCCTGTCTAAACAGGCTGCTGATGATGTCACCAGCTCGTTTGCTCATGCTAATGAGAAACGTGCAGTTCTCGTTCAGTCAAAAAGAAGCATTAGTTTATAGTTGATCACAGGTTCCCTAAAAATCTAAAAATATATATTAAAAATTGCAGATAACAAAATCTCAAAAGTTATTTTCCCTATTGATGTGAGTAAACCCAATCCCTATCAATCTCAAATTTACCTACAGTATCTGAAAGGGCAATCCCAAATCAGTAAGCCCTTTTTACAGTTAAGCCAGCCTTGGGGAAATAGCTGTTATCATTGAGAAAAGCAATAACTATGCAAACATCTCCCTGCTACTCTGCTTATTAATGGGTTTCTGAAATAGGAGGCCCTCATTAGGCATCACTCTATTAACACAACCTATTTAAGAATTGATAAAAGAGGTAGATATAACACTGCATAACTTGATAAAGTTGACATTGAATTGTTGAGAACCCTTGTGAGCTCTACTAGAAACCAAAAGTTGTCTCCCAGATTTATTTGAAGTAGATGAACAGTAATAAAAAAATATTAAACAATTTGTGGAATAGAGGAAAGCATGCATGCATACACAAGCCCTGCACTCTCTGCTCACAGGCAGAATCAGGCTAGAGTATACTTTGTAGCACTCCATGCCAATTCAAGCCTCCTCACCATTACTTTATTAAGAAGCTACCATTGAGACCAACAGGACCCAATGTTGCCCAATAACCATTGCCCAAAGCATTGCACTTCCTCACATGAATGGACTGTCTGTATATACAGCCCTATTAAGATAGGCGAGTTTAACGCCCCAGTTCCATCCAGGTTTGTAACTGACAGTGCTTGGACGGAACTCAAAACCATTAAAGTGAATACAGCCACTTACATGTAATTTTTTTTCACATGCCCTTTTTACAAAACTGCAGTATGTCTTATTTTGATGTGTTTCACACAGCAAAATCGCCATTAAAGTCAATGTGTGTGTAAAAAAATTAAACGCACTTGCATGCCCTGCATATCATCTCAGTTTTTTTTCCCTCATTTTAAACTCATCCATTGACTTCAATAAACACTTTCGGTTTTCTGTGGATTGCGATTTAAATTACATCAATTGGGCCACCATCATTTTTTTTTCACGTATGTGAACAACAAGTTGCATTTGGGTGACATTTACATATTAAGGGCCCGTTCAGACGAACGTGTTTTGGTGCGTGCATACGCACGCACAACAACATGCTTGTATTTACAACACTGCATTCCCTATGGTGTGTGCACACGTCCGTACTTTGCAGGTGCGTGCCTGCAAAGATAGGACATGCGTGCACCATAGGGAATGCACGCATTGTTTTCAATGGAGCCGCGGCTGCTGCCGGCGGCTCCATTGAAAACAATGACCTGCTGGCTCCCTGCATTCCTTTTCAGGGAAGGACTTTACATATAAGCCCTTCCCTGAAAAAGAAAGATTTTAGTGTAAAAAAAAATAAAAATGCAGCCATTCTCTTCAATGGAGCCGATTCTGCTGCCGGCGGCTCCATTGAAGACAACAGTCTGCTGGCACCACCAAATTATTCAGGGAAGAGCTTAACATATAGGCTCTTAATTGAAAAGGAAAAATTTTGGTGCAAAAAAAAATAATGCAGCCATTCACTTCAATGGAGCCGCTGCTGCTGGCGGTGGCTCCATTGAAGACAATGGTCTGTGGCACACCTGAATTGCTTTTCAGGGAAGGGCTTTACATATAAGCCCTTCCCTGGAAATCAATTAAAAGTGATTTAAAAAACAAAAAAAATAGATACTCACCTCCCTTCAGCTGCCAGGACACAGCTGCGTCTTCTCCTGCTGTCCCCTGCACTGTGGTGCTGAACTGCTGATCTATCAGCAACCGGGGATTTAAAATCCCCGCCTGCTGAAAGAGCTGAATGTGATTGGCTGAGGTGCTCAGCCAATCACAGTCAGCTCTCCCCGAATGAATGACAGGTGAGAGCTGCCTGTGATTGGCTGAGCACCTCAGCCAATTACATTCAGCTCTTTCAGCAGGCGGGGATTTTAAATCCCCGGCTGCTGATAGATCAGCTGTTCAGCAACACAGTGCAAGGGACAGCAGGAGAAGATGCGGCTGTGCCCTGGCAGCTGAAGGGAGGTGAGTACCTATTTTTTTTTACTATTTTAAAAGGCTTTTCAGGGAAGGGCTTATGAAGCCCTTCCCTGCAAAGCCACTAACAGCTGCCAGGGCTCAGCGGGGACTTCTGCTGCTGTCCCCGACTCTGTAGCGCTGCTGAGCTATCAGCAGCTGGGGATTTAAAATCCCCCCTGCTGGTAGCTCTGATTGTGATTGGCTGAAGCAATTCAGCCAACCACAATCAGAGCTACCAGCAGGCGGGGATTTTAAATCCCCGGCTGCTGATAGCTCAGAACTACAGAGCATGGGACAGCGCTAGAAGTCGCGGCTGAACCCCGGCAGCTGAAGGGAGGTGAGAATTGTTTTTTTTTAATTTTTTGCACTATTTTAAATGGCTTTTCAGGGAAGGGCTTATGAAGCCCTTCCCTGAAAATCCATTGACAGGATGCCGGGAGCAGGATTGAAGAATTCCTTTTGCCACAGATGTGGCAGATGTAGCAGCAGGGAATTCTTTTAACTAGCGGGGGTGAAGGATACATCTGACGCATGCGGCAGATGTGTTCTTCATGCCCGCGGGGGTCACAGCAGCGGCGGAGAGGTAAGTTTTTTTTTTTATTCTTTTTTTGTTTTGCACTAAAATGTTTCTTTTTCAGGGAAGGGCTTATATGTAAAGCCCTTCCCTGGAAAAGAATGCAGGGGACCGGCAGAGCATTGTTTTCAATAGAGCCGCCGGCGGCAGCTGCGGCTCCATTGACAACAGGCACGCAGTTGTGTTCACGCGTGCTTTTGCTCGTACCTAGGTGCGGACGTATGTACGCACCTAGGTACGCACCAAAACACGCTCGTCTGAACGAGCCCTAAGGGCTTGTTCACAAGGGTGTGAACATCGCCCTAGCTGTGCATAAAAATTGCGGCAAAATCGCTTAAAAATCGTGTGAATGTCAAGTCCTGAGCCTCATTAGTGTGAAGATCACCCATTCACACGATCGGGAGCGACACATCACAGAAAAAATATGCTGCTCAGAGAGAGAGCAAGACATTTTTATTCCGTCGGGACAGCACAAAACTTTCACTACATACACCCATTAGACATTCTTTATCAGCACTACCGACTGCGACCGCTGATCTGACTTTGCCTCTCTATGGCATTGTTTCACAAACTCCCTCTCCCTGCTAATGCCATTGTTTAGCAGCATTAGCTAAATAATGGTGATGCTTAGCTAATTTCACTGCTCCATTGCTGTCACATACACTTCTATAGAACACTTTGTCAGCTAGTTGTGCTTTTCAGTCAAAACATAGGTCAAGACCTATCTTGTTGCACATTGGGGAAGTTCAGTCCTATCTTTTTAGGTGCAATTTTTTTGTGTGGCTAAAATTGTTCATCTGAACGTTTCCATAGGAGAACATTGATTCTATGAATAGTGATTTTTTTGTGTGCATGTAACTTTGCTGCAGAAAATGATCCATGTGAAGGACGCCTGAAAATGCAAAAATGTAACAACAGCTGAAAACACACATACAATCGTAGTGAAATAGATATGTTTTTCACTATCCAAAATCACACTTGCTTATGTGAATAAAGCATAGCGGCATTAAGAGGCAAGCGAATATCTATGTATAAATACATTAGGGGACAATACAAGGATCTCTCCCACGATCTGTTTATACCCAGGACTGCAACGGTAACAAGAGGGCATCCTCTACGTCTAGAAGAAAGCAGGTTTCATCACCAACATAGAAGCGGGTTCTTTACTGTAAGAGCAGTGAGACTGTGGAACTCTCTGCCTGAGAACGTGGTGATGGCAAAATCGACAGAGGAGTTTAAGAGGGGACTAGGTGTCTTTTGTAGAGCACTATGATATTATAGGATATAGACATTAAATAGCCAGGTGGGTTATTGATCCAGGTCTTGGAGTCTGGTAGGAAACCTTAAATCCAGGGATTATTCTGACTGCCATTATTGAGTTGGGAAGGAATTTTTTTTCCTCCAAAAGGGCTAAATTGGCTTCTGCCTCATTGTTTTTTTTTTTTGCCTTCCTCTGGATCAACAAGAGGGGGATGGAAACAGGCTGAACTTGATGGACATTGTCTCCCTTCAGCCTAACATACTATGTTACTATGTAGTGCACATATGCATGCAAGTATGTACTATAGATCTTTTGTGGTAAAAACTGAATTGAATAATAGTAACATGAATGTTAGTCATCAATATTAAACATTACTTATATTAGCTAATCTTCTTTAGAACAAGGTTTATATGCAGTGCTTTCTATTATCGCCAGTTTTATCTTGTTTAGCTGTCTAGCATTAACAGAATAGTCATTAAAACTGATTTCAACAGCACTTCTAGTACAGAACCATTTTTCTATCACTATGCAAGGATGAAACTCATCAACATGCATTAAGCATTATCTCTAAATCATCCTTTACAGCCTAACAGTTTAAGACAACTGCAATATGGATGTTTATTGTTCTTTATAGTTCAATGTTACCAAGAATGAATAATCCCATTCAATGCCGAGGTCTAAGAATTGCAGCATAAGTCTTTGACCCAGAAAAAAGTCTTCTTTCATACAACGCTCTGCATGTAAATATATACATTCCTAAGCACAGTTTTCTCTCTGTGAAGCACTTTAACGTAAATAATGATCATAAGGTTGACATTTTGAAATTGTAAAATGTCTGTGTTCTTATACCTTTAAAATGAATTTATGTGTCCATCCTCTTGAAATATCCAGGTTATAAAGTAAAACTAAGTATGGACATAAGGAAGCAGAAGTCTTTGTAAATACATGCCGAAAAATTCCCAATAATGTTATAGAAAATTGTATATCTGTAACATGAAACGTTGTGATGTAAATAATGGCCGAAGAAGGGCAAACAAGATAACTGGAGATGAATACCTTCCATCACTTGTGAGCCTTATAGATTTGTTTGTCAGATTTATGGATACCTGGTTTCCATTTATTGTCACTAGCGTAAATCAAATGGGCCACCGCTACCATTTTCAATCTTGAAGTCTAAAATGTAAGGACATAAAACATCTTTTTTTACAGATATTGGCAGCATAAAGCCAGACATATTAGCTTCTAATGAACTAAGGGAAATAATTCAGAAGTGTCCTACGTAGATGTTTTAACTGTATGCTTAGTGGATGTAAAGCAGATTTACGCAAATATTGATTTATTCCATAATATAAGGTATTCCAAATACTTAGGACCATTTGATAAAACCCATTATTTGGATCCAATTTAAAAATCGTATAATTAATTATTGAATTATTAACTTATCCCAAAAATCTATTATAGGGAATCAGTCAGCTCCTATAAGCTCCATAAACTAATAAGAGCTCACAAGCTAAATCCAGGGATGTATTATACTGTACTTGCCTTGCACATCATTTTCCTGCTGTGTATTGTCAAAGCTGCTGTTATATGTCGCGGGAGGACTATGTAGGTATATACATAGAATGAGAGAACTATAGTCTGTGCAGGATAAAGAACTAAGCTGCCTAACTTACATATATCCCTCCATCAGAATTTCGCAATAGCTTATTTTACATTTAGGCTTGGAATGGCTTCCTAAATGTGTGAATATGATTTCTGATTGGCAAGTACAGTGTGGGCCACCGAATAGTGTCTTGGCACCACACTCTTATGAAAGCTGCTTAAAAGAAAGCCTATCTTTGTTACCAATAACAACCAACAGCTTTCATTTTATTCCAGCAGTACACAGGAGTACAGGACATGAATATCCAGTAACATCTCTGTGTTCTTTCCAGCCATTTCTGAAGAAGGGGCTGCATCCCCGAAACGCGTCATTTGTGCTGGCTATAAATTAATCAATCAAGAAGAAATTGGGTTAATAATCCCTTTGCCTTTATGCACTTTATATTATGAGGAATGAGTCCACAGTCCATCATTTTCCCCTTTTTACAATTAAGCATTTCTATGCCCTATTACTAAGGCCGCCTGCAGACGAGCGGAAATCCCGCCGCGGGATTTCCCGCGGGATTTCCGCCGCTGAAAGTCTGCATAGGAGTGCATTACAATACGCACTCCTATGCAGACGGCCGCGGTTTGGCCGCGCGAAATCTCGCGCGGCAAACAAACCGCGGCATGTTCTAATTTCCTGCGGGGCACGCACTCACCTGGCCGCCGGCTCCGGTCTGCGCATGCGCCGGCTGCGCGGCAGCCGGCACATCAAAGAGCCGGGGCCGCCAGGCGCGGGTGAGTACGCGCTCGTCCCTGCAGGCTCTGGGGTCGGATCGCGCGGCGAGATTTCTCGCTGCTGGATCCGACCCGCTCGTCTGCAGGCGGCCTTATGGTGATGGTAATTGGACTGGCAGCACCCTATTAACTATTCTACAAAAATGTATTCTGACTATTAGGATAACATCCTTAATAAGAGTTGCTCCACCCTTCTCTTCTTTTGGACACTCTGTATATTTGACATTCGTTAAATGAATCTTTTTGGTATTTTTGTTTTTGTATTAATGTATAATGTACAATAATGAACAAACTATGGTTTAAAACAAACAGTATGGGGAAAATGTAATGATAACCCACATCGTCTTTCAGTTTATATTTCACTGTGGATGCATACTCTTGCTCGATGGCTATACATTAGCTTCGGAAAGACCAAAAGACAAAATCAGCTAATAACTGTGTTAACCAGGATCCCATAAGAGTTAGGTGAATACTGCAGATTTATGAATGCCTCCTGAAATGTTCACTTTACTCTTGTGGGATCCTGGTTAACGTAGTTATTTGCATATGAGTCAACAAATTATGCATGCACACCCATCTATATGTATAGATAGGTGTGCATGCATAATCTGTTGACTTTACTAGCCACTGAAATTCATAAGGCCCTTTTACATGCAAAGATTATCGCTAAAATGCATGAACAACTAAAGAAATAGACAACTTTTTTGCATAAAATATAATTGTTTGAAATCATCTCTATTAGCTAAAGTAAACTCAGTAATAGTTATTTGCTCAGGTGGGCGTGTGCTTATGCATGTCTTTATCTTGCTTAGAGGAAATATATAAGTGTGAAGAAATCCATTGTCTTCATAGTAACATAGTATGCAAGGCTGAAAAAAGACAAATGTCCATCCAGTTTAGCCTGTTTCCACCCCTCCATTATTGATCCAGAGGAAGCCAAAAAAAACATAAGGCAGAAGCCAATATACAGTATTTTGGAGAAAAAATTCTTTCCGGACTCACTAATGGCTGTCATAATAATCCCTGGAGCAACGTTTGAAGGTTCCTAACTGACTCCAAGACCTGGATCAATAATCCGTCTTATTTATTTTCTTTATCCTGCAATGTTATAGCGCTCCAAAAAGATGTCTAGTCCCCTCTTAAGTTCCTCCATTGATTTTGTTATCCCCACTTCCTCAGGCAAAGAATTCCACAATATCACTGCTTTTACAGTAAAGAACCCCCTTCTATGTTGGTGATGAAACCTTTCCTCTAAGCATAGAGGATACAGTCACAGTCCTGGGTATAAACAGATCAATAATGTATTAATACATAGATATTTGGTCACCATTTCAGTTGGCATAAGTAAACAATTTGCTCATTGTGTTCGGAAAGGTAAACATTCCTTCCACAGCACCCCTCCCCTCATGTAGTCCAGCCGCTCAAAAGACTGAACAAATGCCATTCAAATGGAGCAAATTTTGAACTGCCTGATGACTATTTTTATGCCTGGCTAAAAACCAGCCATAAACGACAAGTGAACGAATAGTGTGTGACTGCCTTCATTTACATGTAACCATTATCACTCACTTTCGGACGTTTGAACGGATTTTGAGTGATAATCGTTGTGTGTAAATGGGGCTTTTGAGGCTAAAATAAGTTAAACTAAGCTCACATATTTTGAATGATTTTGAGTGTGTACATCATATTCATGCATTCACAGTGTATTGTTCTAAAAGCGCACAGTACATTTGACAATTATATGGACAATTCTCTGTTAATATCTTAAACAGTTGGAAGCATTCAGCTTAGTCTTTGACATGGGTACATTTAGCATACCTAACAAGATATGTGAATTAGCATATTGTTAAATCCACCTACAGTGCCATCTGCATACTATTGTTTAAGACTGAGGATTTACATAAAGCCTTCTATTTCTATCATAATGGGTTTTATCTGGTCAAATAAGTACAGTTAAGATAAATTACATTTTAATGACTACTGCATACATTTAAAAAAACTCAACACCATTTTAAATATATTGTCCTTATTTAACCTAATCCTTCTTTGTAATCCATATAAATCATTGTTTGTACTTATATCTAAAAAATGAATCCAAAATCAATATATGCAAATAAAAGATAGCAGCTGCTAAACTTGTCTTTTAGGCCTTAGTCAGATGGGCATTTTTTGCCGCGATTTGCGCATGCGCATGCGTCCGGCGATTTTATAAAACCATTGCTTTGCAATGGTATCGGACACATGAGCGCTTTTTATGCGCTCGTCCGATAAATTATAGAACAGAAATCGCAGATCGCACCTATCTGCGATCTGCGATTCCTGTTCTCTTCTCTATATGCGCTCAATGGGGCCGGCGGCAGCAGCGCCGACCCCATTGAGAACATATAGAAGACAAATCATTCTTCTCTGCCACAGCTGTAACAGCTGTGGCAGAGAAGAACGATGTTTGCCCATTGAATTCAATGGAGCCGGCAATACAGCCGCCTCCATTGAAAGCAATGGGCTGCCGGCGAGCGCAGGATGAATTGTCGGGAAGGGCTTAAATATATAAGCCCTTCCCTGCAATTCATCCAGAAAAGTGTTAAAATAAAAAATATATACATATTCACCTGCTCCCGGCAGCCGGAGTTCCGTGCGGCCGTACTGCAGTGGGTGTGAAGGGGGTGTGAGTCAGACCTGTCCCCTGATTGGCTCAGCGCTGAGCCAGCTCCGGCCCGTTTCTAATGAAACGCAGCTAGGAGCAGATTTTCGGGCGATTTTCGGCCACCGGTCACGCGATTTGCGGATGCGCATCCGTCATGCGATCCGCAAATCGCGCGAAAAAACGCCCGTCTGACTAAGGCCTTACAATACATCATTCAAAAATGTATCCTGGAAAAAAATGTAAAATATACATCTACCCGTAAAGAACAGGCTAACAAAAATGGGTGCATATTGTAAAGTCAGAATGTGTCAAAAGTACAAGCCATCAATGTAAAGGATAGGCAATAGAGATGAGCGAACACCAAAATGTTCGGGTGTTCGTTATTCGGAACGAACTTCCCGCGATGCTCGAGGGTTCGTTTCGAACAACGAACCCCATTGAAGTCAATGGGCGACCAGAGCATTTTTGTATTTCGCCGATGCTCGCTAAGGTTTTCATGTGTGAAAATCTGGGCAATTCAAGAAAGTGATGGGAATGACACAGCAACGGATAGGGCAGGCGAGGGGTTACATGGTGGGCTGCATCTCAAGTTCACAGGTCCCACTATTAAGCCACAATAGCGGCAAGAGTGCCCCCCCCCCCCCACTGTCAGCATAAAGATCGTCCTCCTCTGGCACAGCTGTAACAGCTGTAGCAGAGAAGAACGATGTTTGCCCATTGAATTCAATGGAGCGGCAATACAGCATGTTCCACTGAATGCAATGGGCTGCCGGCGATCGCAGGATGAATGGTCGGAAAGGGGTTAAATATATAACCCCTTTCCTGCAATTCATCCAGAAATGTGTTACACTAAAAATATATACCGGCGTATAAGGCGACCGGGCGTATAAGACGACCCCCCAACTGTCACCTTATACGCCGGCAATACAGTGGAGCAAAGAATAAAAAGCATTACTTACGTTTTTAGATGATCTGCGGCGCTCCTGCAGGCTGTCACTCCCTCCTAATCCACGGCAGACAAGCTTTCTCTATGAAAGGCTTTAAATCCCTGCCTCCAGAAAGACACGTGCCTTCAGCCAATCACAGCCAATGACAATGATGTCATTGAATGGCTGTGATAGGCTGTGTTTCTGGAGGCGGGGATTTCAAGCCTTGAAATCCCCGCCTCCAGAAACACAGCCAATCACAGCCATTCAATGACATCATTGTCATTGGCTGTGATTGGCTGAAGGCACGTGTCTTTCTGGAGGCAGGGATTTAAAGCCTTTCATAGAGAAAGCAATACTCTGCCGTGGACCAGGAGGGAGTGACAGCCTGCAGGAGCGCCGCAGATCATCTAAAAACGTAAGTAATGCTTTTTATTCTTTGCTCCACTGTATTACCGGCGTATAAGGTGACAGTTGGGGGGTCGTCTTATACGCCCGGTCGCCTTATACGCCGGTATATATTTTTAGTGTATCACATTTCTGGATGAATTGCAGGAAAGGGGTTATATATTTAACCCCTTTCCGACCATTCATCCTGCGATCGCCGGCAGCCCATTGCATTCAGTGGAACATGCTGTATTGCCGCTCCATTGAATTCAATGGGCAAACATCGTTCTTCTCTGCTACAGCTGTTACAGCTGTGCCAGAGAAGAAGGATTTGTCTTCTATATGTTCTCAATGGGGTCAGCGCTGCTGCCGCTGGCCCCATTGAGCGCATATAGAATGCATCCATAGCGAACCGCGGGAGGGGCAGACTTTCATATCAGGCGGACACCTGATCTCCCCAGCCACTCACAGCAGGGGGGTGGTATAGGGCTTAAACGTTGCAGGGGGAAGTTGTAATGCCTTCCCTGTCTTTATATTGGCCAAAAAAAAGCGCTAACGTCTCAGGGAAGAAAGTTTAAGTAACCCGGACACCGCATGGTGTTCGTTACGGATAACGAACATACCGAACACCCTAATATTCGCACGAATATCAAGCTCGGAAGAACACGTTCGCTCATCTCTAATAGGCAATCAATGCTAAGGGCTATAGAGACCCCTTTTGTTTGTTTTTTCTTAAATGCCTGTATTTTTGACCGAATGGCATTTTTGCAGTAGGATGTTATTAAAAAGGTGTACCGTATAGCTTCTGCAGCTTCTATATATTACAGTATACAGCAAATTGCAGAATGTCATGTATAGTGAAATCCGACAGAGCTGATCTGACAGCACAGTCTCTAGCCTCTCTTTCTGTTCTTTTGAATGAGCTTCTAAGATGATTTATAACTAAATCAATGTTTAACTTTGGTTTGGTCACAAATGGCTTTTCAGCCAAAGATATAAGCATTAAAGAAAAAAGATGCCCATAGCGTTTAAGTCATTTTAAGTCATACTTGTCTGTTTCATTGAAGGCTATTTCATGACTGCATCAAGTAATTGACAAAACCATGGAGAACTCTGACTCAACTTGTGCCAAAAAAACTGTACTACTGTATATACATTTAACTCCATTTATTTTGTGTTTTGGACACTTTTTATGCCCCATGGTGTTATGGTAAATGGTTGTGGTTAAACTGTGACAATGTGTGCCAGCATTTTTGGTTGAAAATATCCGCATTAGAGATGAGCGAACGTACTCGTTTAGGGCATTTTTGCACTCGAGCACCGCATTTTACGAGTAACTGACTACTCGGACGAAAATATTCGGGGGGGCGGGGAGTGGCGTGGTGGAGTGGGGGGTAGCAGTGGGGAACAGGGGGGAGCTCTCTCTCTCTCCCCCCCCCCCCCCTCCACTCCCCTCTGCAAGCCCCCACTCACCCCCGGCGCCCCCCAAATCTTTTCGCCCAAGTAGTCTGTTACTCAGAAAAAGCGGTGCTCGAGTGCAAAAACATCCTAAACGAGTAAGTTCGCTCATCTCTAATTAGCATAAGCTAAGACAACCAACAGGTGGTGTAAAGTTTGACAAAAGTGTCCAAAGATGTACCAAACTTATCATACAGCATGAGCCATTATGACAAATGTAACACATTTTCGGTCTAGTCTAAGTTTATGCTGTCTAAATATTAAATGGGATTAGTAAATCTATTGTGCCATTTGTTCAACCAGCATCATATTTATTATGTTTTTACAATAAAGCTAAGCGATGGGTCTAATGGGTACTCCATATTTCATCCATTATTTCTTTAAACTTTCATGCATACATTTTCAAGTATAAGAAAGTAACAGACCATGATATTTTTACAAAACACATTTTGTTGAAGAATTCTCAATTTGTTGCCTTTGAATAAACATATAAATCTGAGACATGATTACATACGACAGGAACATCTCCTCAAGAGTCTGGATTGCCAAAGGTTTGTGGGCCACTATGCTATTCCTTTGGAATTTAGGTTAATGTACTTCAGTGTAAACAAATTTGTGATTATTGAAGCTTGCGTCTCTGATGATTCCCGCAAAGATGTTTTACACTTTATTGTGATATTATTAACCTTTCAATGCAGTGCATTTTCTAAACAAGTATTCGGGATAGTTTAATAGGTTTTTGACATTTTTCAAATGCATTAACCCTAGCTAACAGAGATGCCTAAAATACCTGCTTTTTAAATCAGTCGATAATGCCATAACATTTAATGCAATTGACTTTAAAGAAAAGCCATGTGCTCAAATCTTTTTGACATTGGTTAGTTATTTGTCAAAAATATAAAAATAGTTGTCAAATATAAACATAAACCAGCATAATTCTATAAAACCAGTCCTTGTGAATTTTGTCCATTTCACAGTATATATTGTTAAAAAAAATTAGGGCAAAGATTAAAAGCAGCATAGAATCTACTAAAAAGCAGATAATACTAGGGTGTATATTTTAGTACTAATTTATGGCATGTATAGAGAAAACACGCACTGTTAACTCCCTATATGGCCATGAATCTGGAAAAATCATAACAGATTTTTTTTAACTTGGTAGCCCTTAATAATTTCAGAATATTTAAAAGAATTTATCAAAAGCACACAAAAACTCACTTTTAAAACTGAACAATGTACAGGGGGTGGACTAAAATATGGAAACACCATACAAAATGCATATCTTGAGTTACATAGATTATAAAACATATTTCACAATGCTGCCAGTAAATTTTAACTATAGCAACATGTAGAGTCTAATTTTAAGTGGAGGTAATATGACACAGATGCTGCCGGGCAGAAGTAAACATCTGCCCAAGCAACAAGGTTCCATTGGTCTTGGGGTTTCCATATTTTTGTCCACTTCCTGTAAGTGGTTAGTAAAAATAATCCTTTAAGAAATTAAATGAGAATACCTTTATCTCTTAGTCTTAAGTGACCTCATTCTACAGTTCTGTGCTCTATTTCACCCTAGAGTGCTGACAACCTAGCTCCTGCTCTAGCAGCCAGGATTAGAGAACTGTTAATCCCAACTATTTAAGTATTTAATTGCTGCTCTCAAGACTGTAAAGTCATGACATGCTGCTATAGGAATCTGACCTGCTTGCATACACTAAAGGTCCTTTTACCAGCAAAAGATTGAAAGATTTAGCGATGTATTTGCATAAAGTGTTAATGGCTTTAATGGCCATTAACTCTTTATTCATCTTCATTTGCATGTAAAAGCACCTTTAATCATCTTTTTCCTCCAGGACTTTTTTTGAGCTGAGCATGTGTGGCAGATTCTATTATTCTCCTCAGAGCAGAGTACACAGTGTACTCGGTATGTATGCAAAGCAAAACACAAGAGATACACTGTATATCCTGTAGTCTTTTTAAAAAATGAGTGAAATGCATTCAAATGGAATGTATGTGCTCAGTCCTTCAGCTGCCTAATGATGGATTTTATGTGAAGCTAAAATACATCATTCGAACGAAAACTGCACGATCCCCATGTTTACATGTAACGATTATCTCATTTTTGGTTGTTTGGACTAATTTTGAGCGATAATCGTTGTTTGTGAAAGGGACTTTATTCTCTCAGTATGCCTAATAGAGATGAGCGAGCGTACTCGTTAAGGCAAATTACTCGAGCGAGTATCGCCATTTTCAAGTACATGCCTGCTCGTCTGAAAAGATTCGGGGGCCGGCGGGGGTGAGCGGTTATTTGCGGGAGTGAGCAGGGGGACTGGGCGGGGGGGAGGGGGGGGTAGGAAGAAAGAGATCTCCCCCCCGTTCTCCGTCGCCCCAGGCATGTACTCAAAAATGGCGATACTCACTCGAGTAATTTGCCTTAGCGAGTACACTCGCTCATCTCTACTGCCTAACATATTGAAGATGTGGGGATGTGGTTCATTTGTCCACATTTTCGGTCTTTTAGAGTCTTGGTCTCGATTTGGGATTGAGTCTAAAAGGTATTCATTACAGTCGGAGGTCATTAGATCTGATTGGAGCTGTCCCTACTCCTTCATCAGTGCAGGATTCCCTTGTCCATATTTAAATGGTCCATTTTACACTGTCTTGTGATGACAGCCTGGGCCTACATTGCTCTAATGTGGAAATGGAAAGTGCTCCATCCATGACTCTGTGATTATCCAAAATGAATATTGTCATGCATATGGACGATCTCTTGTCCATTAAGTATGACTCTTATGATTGGTTTTATAAAACATGTTTTTACTTAATGGAATTCCAGCTCTTAGCAGAATACTCAGCTTTCATAAGAGATTTAGCCTGACCAGCTTGCTTATTCTATACATGTGACTTGCGGACCTTGTCACGTTGCCTTCCCTCTCCCTTCCCCTTTTATTTCTTTTTTTCAGTTTTGCTTTTTCCTTCTCTTTTTTCCCTTCACTTTGGATTTGGGTTCTCTTCAGTTTGGGCTTTGTTAATGTGTTGTGAAAATCCTGGTGTGGATTTGGGGATTCAGATGGGCTACACCCACCTCTTTTGTTACTCTGCCCATCTCTTTATGCTTGTATTTAATGTTTCATTTGGATTATTTCACTATGTGTTTTGTTTTCTATTGTGACTTTTCCTATGCTTGCAAGTGCAGTTTGTTTATTCCTAAGAGATGTGTCCCTCCGTTTTCCGCTTACTGCCTCAGTTTTTAAAGAATTTCTAAAGGAGTGACAATAGCATGATCAGCAAGGATTCCTTCTTTTAATTAGGTCACCAGGGTTTTCAGTGATGCATCGTGAATGAGGGAATCCATTTGAAGTCCGTCTTCATGACGTAGAAAGATTCCCAGGCTTGTCTGAGCAATGGGGCTGATGCTAGGGTACAATAAGTATTACCCTACCAGTAGTCAGTGTCATAGTGACACAGATGATAATGTACTATCATGGAGAAGTATACCGAAACATTAAATGTTTAAAATAAACATTTCAGACAATTATCCCTAATTAATGTGGGCAGCTACATCTTTGAGAGTATATAGCAGGGGAATGTCAGAAAAGGTAAGTATAAGGGCTTCTACAGACGGGCAATTTTGCACCTGGTTTTTGCACATGCAAAATTTGTCACGCATTTTTGTAAATCCAAAACTGTTTGCTCAAACCGCAGAGAATAAGACCCATTGATTTTTAATGTGTTCCCTCACATTCTGTGTCTTTGCGCCCAATTTTTACGTATGCGAAAATATATTCAACATGCTCTATTTTTGTGCACATCTGCTCACCGAAAACACCATAGGAGTCTATAGGGGTGCGCAAATGTGCACCCCATCCACACTAAATCGTGCACTGAACTAGCCGATTTTGCAGTGTTAATCGATTATATTGGGGACTAATTAGGCTGCCCAGCCGGTTCAGTCATGGCGCTGGTATGTCCGGTGGGCTAGCAGCATAGAAAAGCACAGCAGAATGTGCAGATTCTCAAACAATCGCGTTCCCCTCGCAGCACTATTACGTCACGCTATCGTGAGCATGTCTATGCCTACAGTTTGCTTGTCTACAGGAGTCCTAAATGTCACATTCCCGGACTCAGCTGATTAGCTCGTATGAGCCCATAACCTTAGCATATGCGATTCACAGGAGTTGAAAGATTCTCTTTAAGGACTCTCTAATGATTAATCATCATTGAAAAAACTATTAGCTCTACCGGAATTGACAGTTTTTTAAACTTTTATTGTGGTGGAAACAATAGTTTGTGGGACTTTATTAAATCATTTTAAGTAAATGGCTTAATTAAACAATGTCACTCCCATGGCACTGCTAAATGTCATAATGCTTATGTTTCTGTAAAATGATTGTCTATTTTTGCACAAAATGCAGATTTCATATTGCCTATATCATTTATAGTTACATGGGATTGTGAGAAATAACTGGATTACAAAGTTAAAAATGCATCATTAAATGACAAAAGGACATTGAAAATAATATACATTATGCCTGAAAGCTGCTGATATCCTCATTGAAAAAGTGGAATGCTGTTGCCTGCGCCAGTACTCCGAGTTATTCTAAAAGAGGGCAAGCCGGAGCATAACAACTGATATACATAATCCTTTTGATTAGCATTGTAGGAAAGTATGACAAAAGGATTACAGCACTTTATTTCATGAAACATTGAAATGAGGCAGATCTAACTGCCCATTTTAAACTGATGCCTAATGGCCTGGGGGTGTTTGAATCTCAGTACTCAATGACTAAACTATCATCACAGCTCAGTCAAGCACTTTACAGATTCCCTAATGAACCAGAAGGAAAAAATACTCATCCTTTAAGGCAAAAAAAGATCACGGAATATTTTTATATTTAAATTGCATTCAAATATGTAGTGGTCCTATTCATTGGCCTTTAAAAGACAGAATGCTATTGGGAAATAATTATTAATAAGTAAGGTCAGTTCTGAATTTTCAAGACTTTTCATTTTTTCTTTTGTTTCTTTTTCTTTCAAATACATGAGCTTAATGTTATATTCGAAAGAAGCAAAATCTGCTCCACTTTTAGCTGAAAATCATTTATAAATGTGGAATGCAAATTCTAAAAAGCAAAAAACAAAGTGAAAACAAAGAAAGTAAAAATATGCCAGCCTAGTGTACTAAATGCCATAAAGGTTGGAGATGAATGTTTATATACACAAGTGAACCTGAATTTGCACTGCATATGCATACTAACCATTTTAATTATAGTGCCCTTGACATGTATGACTGTGTATGTATAATTTGTCAGCTGAACTCCGTCTGCCGGGACAAGGTGAGTATATATATTTTTTTATTTTTACACATTTCTGGATGAATTACAGGGAAGGGCTTATATATTTAAGCCCTTCCCAACGATTCATCGTGAGATCGCCCGCAGCGCATTGCTTTCAATGGAGCCGGCTGTATTGCCGGCTCCATTGAATTCAATGCGCTGGACAGCTCTGGCCCGTTTCTATTGAAACGCGGCCAGGAGCAGTTTTTTCGTGCGATTTTTCGGCCCCGGTCACGCGATTTGCGGATGTGCATCCGTCATGCGATCGGCAAATCGCGGCAAAAAACGCCCGTGTGACTAAGGCCTTAAACTGCACATTTAGTGTTATATTGTTGTCTTTATTAATGGCTAGGCAGGAATATTTATGAATTACTTTCTGATTTTCCTAGAGTGGCTGAGCACTTTGGACAATATTGTACCGTTTTTGTTAGAGGGGTCGCTTAATGATAAGCTGATCACAGGGTCTCCAGCTACCACGAACCATATCAATATCTGAAATTTGTGGAGGAACCCAGCAACAAGTTCCCTGCAAATCCACCACCGGAAAAATGAACCATTTCATTGTTCTCATTGCAATCACAAAGAACAGTCTATATAACAGATGTGTATGCTGGGGTCTCTAGGCTGCGAGGTGCTTTTTGTAGATGTTCTCCTATCTAGTTAATTGATGAAGCTCCTGGCATTGATAGTGGTTGCTAGCATTGCTGGAATTGATAGCGGTTGCAGTATGACAATTTGGCACCTGCTATATCTGTATATAATTTAAGAAAACTTCTACCTACAAGGTCATTCAGTTTAGTTTTGGAGGTCTCTTCCATATGATGCATCAGGATTGGACATGAAGACATAATTAATATTTTTTTATGTTTTATTATACTTTTACATTTTCATCCAAAATCTTACTGGTATTAATAATAGTTGCTATATGACAATTTAATATCAGTCTAATTAAATAATACTTACACCAAGAAGGTCACATGGTTCAGTTTTCAAGGTCCTTTCATTTTGATGCATCAAAATTGGGTGTGAAAATATCATATTTTTTATATTTTATAATATTACATCATCTAAGATCTGAGTTTCACCATGCAGATAAAAGCAGTTTTTAATGTTAACAAAAGTGATGTAGACAGAATTTGTTGAGTTTTTGCCCATTTTTCATTTAACTAATATGTTAAAAAGTGTCTCTAGACAGAATTCTATTTTTAGCGTTATATTGAGGACCAAGTGCTGTAAATTTATGGTGCTTGGTCCTTGGCTTTAATCCCGGTCGATAGTAAAAATTTGGCATTGGATTAAAGCCCCTGATCCTGCAATCAATCAGAAGCAGGTTGGGCTGTCAGCTGTTAGTTACAGCTGATAACCCGAAGGAAAAGGGAGAAGTGGTTTTAGGTGAGTTAACATTTTTTTTTCTACAGCTAGGCATGATTTTCGGGGTAGAACTTATCTTAAAAGTCCCCCCCCCCCCATCCCCTGTGCAAAAATCATTGCTACAGGGGTTTCCTTCATCCCATTGCTTTCAATGGGGTGGCAGCAGCGCCGGCCCCATTGAAAGCAATGGGATATTATCGTTGTCCTCTGCCACAAGTGTCGCAGCTGTAGAAGGGGATTCTTTCATCCCCACGGTCACAGTGTTTGATGATGAGGGGACCTTCGTGGAGCAGCTGTTTCAGTGAGTGGGCAAAGTTTCATGGGCGTGCAATAAAACACGTTCATCTGACCGAGGCTGTGTATATATACTTTGAACAGCAAGCACTGGGGGAATAGAAAGCAACTCCCTCAATGCCTCTGGTAGTGCTACAAATTCTTTGGATTGTGTACTTGAAGATTGACATTGAAAATGTAAAAATTCTTTTAACATTTATCAGTAGTGTTATACAAATGGTATATCTGAGTAATACTTAATTATATGTTAATGTTTAAGATATCCGCAATGCATACAGTCCTTCATATCCTCAAGGATTTATTTCCCACATTATGCACATAGTTGTTTGTCTGAAGTGATGATTGCCATAACATGAATTTCAGGCTGTGATTGTCATGTCAGTTCAAAATTAGGTTTGTCCTGAGAAACATTTGCAATTAGATTGTAGAATTTATTTTAAAAACACAAGCAAAACTCTTATCACTACTCAGACAAGCAAGATCAGGAGGACAACTTGTAAGAAAGCAAGAAAAATTCCAGATATCATTCTGCTCAAACCTTTTAATCAATTAAGTGGGTTCAAAAAGACAACCATTCTGGCCATGATGAACCTAATTCTGAATTAGCTTTACAATATTGTTCTTTCATTATTCTAAACTGCTTGCTGTATGTCATGAGTAACTTGTAACATCCTTGACCTTGATCCATGGACCTACAATTTGGTAGAGGCCACCTTGTGATGCTGTAAAGCAATCCGGTACTACAGTGTACTGATTAGTTACCAAGATTAATTGTTTAGTGAATGCATTCTGTATATCAATAGCATCAACGAATTTGCAATATTGTCAAATGCATTCCCTAATGCTTTATGAGCTAAGTTTTTTCTATTGAATTGAACATCCATCCTAGTTGACCACCCAAAGCCATCTGCTTTCCATGCCCAGTTTGTGTTTAGCTAACACATATTTGGGTACATTTTGATAGAGGAACTCATTATCTTTCCATACCCATGTGGCTGGTTCTAATTTTGCTAATATGTATGTTTCTCCTGCACCCATAAGGTATCTACCTATAAACTTTGTTTCCACACGCTACATAGACTCCCTTGGGAAATATGAATATGTTTGTCATGTGGAAAAATACTTTCCTTTGTCAATTTTTCTTCGACTTTGTGTAATTTTTTGCAATGGGAAGTGTATATCTATGTTGGCTTTCCTTCCACTTTCATAGAGGTTGGAGTAATCAGTTGAACTTGATAAGCACCTTCAAATCATGGTTCAAAGGCCCTTTGCACATGTTTCCGAATTGTGACCCAGTCTGCTTGCTACAGTTTATGTGTACCTTGTAGTGATGATGGATCTTTAATAGAACTAAAGATAGGTTTGTGAATTTGCTGTAAGATTTTCTGCAAGGCTCCTACATAGGAGCTTAGGTCTGAGTGAAGCATATGCAATTGTTGCGGAAAATATAGACTTGTTTTTGGGGTGCACCAAAGATTACCTCATAAGGACTAAGGCCTGTTTTCTTGTTTGATATTACCCTTCTAGAATATAGGCTATAGGACTAAAGAATACAGGGATATCCATGGATTGTGTGTTTCTGCCATAGGTTTTTGAATTTTGAATTTCAATGTATCATTTAACCTTTCTTCTTAACCACTGCTTTGTGGGTGATAAGGAGTGTGAAATGCTTGCTCTATTCCTAGTGCCTACATTACTTCTTGGCAAACTTCTGAAGTAAAATGAGTATCTATGTCATGCTGAATTAATTTTAGCACTCGATACCTGCAGATTACTGTGGATAAAATTTTCTTAGCCGCAGTTTTAGCATTGGTCTTAGCACACAGACAAATTTCTAGCCACCTTGAGAACAAATCCGTACAGATGAGAACATACTCGTGAGCGCCAGCCTTTGATAGCTAAATAAAGTCAATTTGCAGTCACTGAAACAGATACAAGAGCTTGTTGTACACTTAGTAGAGTACAAAGCATCAAAATATTACAGTAATTGTGTCTGTTTATTTTGAAGATGACAATATGTTAGTACATAAGCTAATGTTTCAGAAAAGGCTGGTGCAAATGTTGCTCCCCCTTGTGGCAGCCTTGTACAGCATAGCTATATACCCTCATTGCTAAAGGCCAGCAAAAGTTGACTCTCAGTTTCAATTTCTACTAAAAAAATATGCATTGGCCAAGTCTATTATTGGGAAATAGACTGCACTTGAGGGAAGTTGATTTAACAGAGATGTGGGTTTGGTACAATTGGAGTATCTATTAACATTAGTTTGTTAATTTTTCGCAGATCATAGTAACACAGTACGCAAGACTGAAAAAAGGCAAATGTTCATCCAGTTCAGTCTGTTTCCACGCCCCCTTTGTTGAGCCAAAGGAAGGCAAAAAACCCCAAATGAGGCAGACGCCAATTTACCCCATTTGGTGGAAAAATGTATTCCCCACTACATAATGGCAGTTAGAATAATCCCTGGATGAACATTTGAAAGTTCCTACCCGATTTCAGAACCTGGAACAGAAACCCCTCTGGTTATTTAATATCTATATCCTGCAATGTTGTAGCACTTCAAAAAGACATCTAGTCCCCTCTTAAACTCCTCCATTGATTTTGCCATCACCACGTCCTCAGGCAGAGAGTTCCATAATCTCCCTGCTCTTACAGTAAATAACCCCCTACTGTGTCTGTGATGTAACCTTCTCTTCTTTAAATGTAGAGGATGCCCTCTTTCCATTTATTATTTTAGTTGCCCTTCTTTGAACCTCATCCGCACTACAATGTCTTTCCTGAGCATTTTACCAGAACTGTACACAGTATTTCATGTGAGGCCTGACAAGTGCCTTAAATAGTGGAAGAATAATGTTCCCGTCCCTCGCCCCTATACCTGTTTTAACGTACCCCTAAACTTTTTTTGCCTTTGCAGCAGCTGACTGGCACTGATTGCTCCAATTAAGTCTACAGTCAACTAATACCATGCAGTACACCTACAGTTGTCCAGGTATACATTTCTTCTTTCCCGCAAAAAGTGGTATATTATAAATGGGCCAGCATTCTCTTAACACATCCATTTTTAGGTAATCTTCAGTCTGTGCTAAAATTGCTGCTCTTTACTCAAAGGATATTATTTAATACACCATTGTAAATCCTTATTTTAATCTTATTTTTACTGGGGCTACCTTTAAGAGGCTGACATCTGTTTTATATTTTACTCATAAGGATTCAGGTATATCTTGTAACATTAATTCAATGTCATCATCATGGGCATGATCTATTTTCTCTGCCTGGACTATTCTATCTATCTATCTATCTATCTATCTATCTATCTATCTATCTATCTATCTATCTATCTATCTATCTATCTATCTATCTATCTGTTGATAATGAAGTCTATACAACAAATCAGCAGATAAATGTCATGCTAGATAACCTTCTTATCCACAAATGACTGATGATTAGTACAAATAGCAAATAAAAAAAAAAGCTTTATCTCAAATTCTTTTGTTACAGTTAGGAAAGAAACCCTCCAAGTCAATTAGAACAGGAAAAAGTTGTTTTATTTTCATCATTTTCACCCTACTTCCTTGAATTTTTTTGTTTCAAATCAGATTACATTTATCATCCAAGTTCAACTGAAAAAAATATCAAACGTATATGTAGGTTGGCTAGGAAATAAAATAGTCATTTGCGGTGAAATAAAGTGGATAGAATTCATAGCTTGGCCTGCTAGATGAAGGGGAAGTAAACCCACTGGTAATAAAGGGGTTAAAATCAGCATCCTAATGTTTAATATTCTGACTGTAATAAATAAGGAAATAGCAATTTCAAGATATTATATAAAAGCTGCTCTTATACATATTTATACTTTGTCTCTTACTTTTAATGAGGCACAGTTGTAAGAGCTTTATGAAGAGTTAAGTATTTTGATAAAGGCCAAAAGGGAAATCTCTCTGCATCTACAAAGCATTCATTCTAGAACAGAGCAATCCTTTGGGGACTTGCTAAGCAAAATGAAGCATAAGACAACTTGTTCATTATATAATTTGTCTATTTCCTTTCTTCTATTTCCACTTGCATTTTGGTAGTTTTGTGAAATGAATATATGTTCTTTATTTTTTTTTAGATCCAGGTATAAAATCAGGAAATTCACAGACAACCCCCTACATAATTGAGACAACTTAACCTTTAATTCACTAGTTAAAAGATCATGGACCCAGTTAATTAAAGGTTAAGTTTTATCAGTTACAACAGGGGCTATTTTACTGAGAATGTCTTGTTATTCTTGAACTCTTCAGATGAATCAGTAGGGCTGAGAAATGCAAACTCACTTGAATAGTTTTGCCATTAATTGCATGTAGAGAATCAGCAGATACTTCTGTGTGGCTGTTTTATTTATTATTTATTGTTTGTTTCTTGATTGTTTTCAATCCAAAGAATACCTCCACCGAACCCACAGATTTTCATCATCTCACCCCTTCCATAATCTCCTAATTGTCTATATTTGGAAAACCTTAAAGGGGTTGTCCCGCGGCGAAATCAAATTTTTTTTTTCTACATACCCCCACATTGTGCCCCGTTAAAAACAATCCCTTTGTTATTTAAAAAAAAAAATCGCTTACCTGCATCCCCGTTCGGGCAGCTTCTTCTTTTCTTCTTTTAAAGATGGCCGCCGGTCCTTTCCCAAGGTGCACCGCGGTTTTCTCCCAGGGTGCACCGCGGGTCTTCTCCCATGGTGCACCGTGGATTATCTTCTCCTGTCTTGCGTTCCACTGCCGATTACAGCCACCTAATTGGCTGATCGGCACCACGTCACGGAGACGGAGCTACGATGACGCGGAGAAGAGGGAGGAGCCAGTACGCAGCTCGTGACCCCGGAGGTAGACAGAAGAGGAATCCTTCGGTGTGCAAGCGCGACTGTTCGTGTGACTAAAGAAGCAGCTTTAGTCAGCGCCATGGAGACGGGGACGCCAGCAACGGAGTGGGTAAGTGTATAACTTCTGTATGGATCATATTTAATGCATGATGTATATTACAAAGTGCATTAATATGGCCATACAGAAGTGTATAACAGCACTTGCTTTCACGGGACAACCCCTTTAATGTAAATGTTACTATCTTTCAATAAAGCCTCCTATTAATCTTCAGCTGATACACTATATTGATTTTTAGATTTGTATTCCTTTGTGCTATGCCACTAATCTCATGATGCCTCAGCACAGCACGAGTAGATGAACCAGGACCTTTTGTGCATGTTGGCTCTGCCTGAGAAACACAGCATGATTATCCATCCCTATAAAAGTTTAGAGCTCTAGGGGTTAAACTGTTCTGTTCTTCACTATAACTGTGTGATCAGAATCTGTCTAATTACAACCTTCAAGTGCACATGTCATATAGACATATCATAAATACATTTTCTTTTAAAGGGCCACTTCTGAGAAAACATATTTTTCCATCTATGTCCCGGCACACCTGATTGCCTGTCATACTCTGGGGGTTTCCTATGTATACTGCAGTCTCTTGCATGTAGTGCAGCCTCTTGTCTGATACCTATCAAGCATCATCTTGATGTTTTTTATTTCTCCCTGCTCACTTTCTCTATGCTCTGCTAACACTATTATGATGCATCCATAAAGCATCACATGACCAGCTACAGTCAGTACCATCTCTGCCTGCTAGAAGGACACTGTTATTACCTTCTGAATTCTATATTCATCTAAATAGACTACAGACCATAATTATACAATCATGAGGATGAACTGTAATAACTGTGTAAAAGGAGCCTCTAGTCACCAGCAGAAGCTGTGACAGGAGTGTATGCCCCTCCCAAGAACATTTGCTGTAAAAGTCCATGTAATTTTATCACATGGGAATTATGCTGACTGAAAAACTAATGCTTTTAGAGAACATGAAGCCATGTGATTGTTAAGTGGTTAGAATGAGATCATATGACCCATTTGAAGAAAAGGACTCCAGGAAGTTTCAGATAGAAAGGAACAACTAACCAATAATACTAGCTAACTTATACATTCTGGGGTGCTAGTTATATAATCAATGGAAAGAAATACAGGAGTGACCCTTTTAGCAAGAGCCCTTTCCCAGGGCCTACTATAGGCACTTCAATCTCTACCGACAGGAATCTGTGTAATCATAATCAATAACTGCAATAGGAGTTTGTGTTTCCTGTGTTGGGGACATTCCAAATGTAGTTGTACAGTAGCAATCTTTAAATTAACATTCATCATGCCAAGTATTTAGAACCATGAATGCTTGTATGAACTTTATATGGCCGCTGAATTACAATGTGAATTGGTAGTTATGCTACAAAAGTAGCATAAGTGCAATATGAACATTCATAGTGTGTTTGATACATTTATAATTATATTACACAAGAAACGTCTGATGCCCATAAAGACATATGGAGAGAAATCTTGTCAACAAAGTCCGATTAAGGCCCAATGTCCATGAATCTGATTTGCGGAATCCACACGGGTCACCCTCACAGAAGATCTGCAAATCAAGCTGCCCATGGGGAGGCATGGGCATCCTCACATGTATTAAAGCATTTCGATTTGATCCGGAAAACAAGTCGCAGCATGCTCCATTTCAGTGTGTTTCCCGCACAAATGGTTTCTATGGATTCCACGAGAAAGCAGGAGTTTAAAAAGAAAAAAAAACTCCACTGCGCATGTGTGACGGCGCACCGGACCGTGCTTCCATACATATTCTCAGTGAGGAAAATAAAAGACCCGGACAGGCACGCCGAAGACCCTGATGGGTAAGCAGTGTCCTCAGCTGCCGGCAGGATTGGATTCTGCTGTGAGCTCCCGCGAAATCCGATCCGCTCATGAACATTGGACCTAAGACTGTTGGTATGCAGCCTTTTCAGTGAAGAGCATCTAATATCTAATAAAAGGAACAGCTATGAGGCTCACACATGTGATTCATTAAAGGGATTGTACAGGACTAGAAAAACATAGCTGCTTCCTTTTTTTAGAAAAAGTTCCCATCTATTTTCATGAAGATGAGTTACAAAAGCAGACATGGCCCATAGACAAGTGTTGCAATGTTTCTGGCAGTCATGTTTTTCTAAATCTGTAAACCCCTTTAATACAACACAGAGAAGGAAAGTTTTCATATGACTTTCTCTGTAAAGAAAATGTCCAGGTCTTATTAGTGCAAAATGTTTATTGCGAAAGAAAACTATAAAAAAAGGAGAGTTTGATATCGTTTTGGACTAACTCATCATGAAATATCCTGTGGTTTTCCTGTAATCATATGTTACTTATGCATCATCAAAACGTGCTAGCAATGAAGATTCAAACACTTATATGGAAAATACATCTCTGCTACATCCGTATATGCCATATAAAAGTTTCATTTTGTGTTAATAAGTGCCTTTTCTCATTCATTCTGAACTCTAGATGATGTTCCGGTTGTGTGTTCAGGCCATGGATCACATATACAGCTGCTTATGTACATATTCATTCTCATTACGAAATACTATGAGACTCTTATACCATCTTTATAATACGATAAAGATTATAAATGGAGTTTGCTTAAACATTGGCTCACCAGATTGGCGACATTAACGTCAGTGGTGGGGATCCCTTTGGTGACATATAGACAACATGTTAAGGTAATTCGATTGGAAAGGGGAATATTTCCTCTTAAAATTCCTCAGCATGTTGCTAGACTACAATGAACTAAATTCATTTTCTGGTTGAATACTCCAGTAACATAAAACCCCTATTTACTCATTTCTAGTTTTGCATGATCTCTCCAGCACGATTCCCTATTTACTTTATTGCTATCTGAATGAACCAAGGTTTCTAATTTTCTGTAAATATAGAGTTACATTCCTCTCATTTGTTGCTAATTGTGGAAAGTCTTTGTAAAGTAAAATACTCCTGTAAAAAAGAGTAAATTATAGTTTTTTTTTGCATTTTAGAAAAAATATATATAAATAAACCAGTAGTAATATACACTGATCATCCATGACATTATTACCACGTGCCTAATATTGCATAGAACACCTGACCCATCAATGCATAAACTCCACAAGAGCTCTGAACGTGTCCTGTGGTGTCTGGCACCAAGATGATAGCAGACCATAGTAGGCATTTTTGAAAGAAGTCAGTATGGACACTCTTATCCTAGCCAGCAGTAAAGGAGTGGTCCAATAAAGTACAATTATCAGCAATCCACCCATCTATACTTGGCTGCTTCCATTAGCCAAATAGACAATGAATGGAGCCACTGGGCATATGCATGATCACCGCTTCATGGAAACTTCTCCTCATTGTGATCATGCACTGAGAAGGAGCAGTTGGCTTGGGGTCTTATTCTAGTGATTGATGAGGGTCCCTGTAGTAGAGTCCCAGCTGTAAGGGATTTTTCACCTATCTTGTGAATATTTAATAAATATTCAGCTTAATTCATTTTTTTGTCTCGTTATATGTTTTGGAACACTTTGACCTTCCATAAAAAATGCTTGCTATGGGTTAGAGTGAGTTTCTGCACCAAGATAAACATTTTCTCCATAGTGTCAATGCTGACACTATGATGAGCAGGATAATGGTTATAATTTATATTTGCTTTCCTACTCTTAATATCAAAGATTTTTGAGTTATTGCTTTAAAACAGAGATAGACACTGGTAACACCATATAAAGGGATATACACATTAGGGAGGACCCTTCGATCATTGGATATCTCTATGCTTTAATTGCTGCCAAAACACTACATGGGTAGACAGTTTAAGATTTATGCGAAGGCTCCAGAGTCAATTGCCTATTACTGTTGAGAGAACTTTTAAAACATTTGGTTCAACTGGTTTGCCAAACTTTTGCAAAAGTTCAATTTGATCCAAATTAGTTCAAACCAAACCAGAACTTCACCAATACCCTAAAACTGGTGTACAACAATGTCTAAGAGCCATACTTTTAATTTTTCTCCTTCTTTTTCTTCTCTTTTACCTTCAATGTATGTGCTAAAAAAATAAAAGTCATTATTTTTATGAAGAAGAAACAACCCACACAAACACAGGGAGACCATGCAAACTCCATGCAGATGATGTCCTTAGATTTAAGCCTAAGACCCCAGTGTTGCAAGGAAAACAATACTAACCACTGAGTCACCATGTTTCTTCTTCCTACATCTTCCTCCTCCTCTGGAGAATAATTAATTTCAGTGGGTTCGATCAAGATGAACCACCCAAGATACAGGTTCACACCGAACCTAACTTTTAGCTAAGCCTAACCTGAGATGGGGTTTGACTTTTTCAGTTCACTCATCAATGCTGCCTATATTGCATGGGATATGTAAGAAATTACATACATAGAAGGAAAACATTTCTCAGTTGACTGAGGCATAGGCTTGCTTACAGTCCTATGTATAAACACAGTAAAAATTATGATATCCCATTGCATCCTTCCAAAGGGCAGACTCAACACTACTATATGAACTACAGTGTTATTGAATGTTACTTATGTTTAATACATGCAAAGCCTGTGCCTACAAAATGGTATCTATTAGTTGGAGTCTTATATCATACTCTTAATATATGTCCATTGCATTTTCCTTTCATCATTAATACAGAAAAAGGAAAATATGGAGCATCTTTTATGTGTCTTTTACCAATTTCACAATAACATGGCAAGGCTATCAAATTAAAATGTTGTCCAACAATGTGCTTAGACAGCGTTTAGCTCCAGTGGGGTGTGCAATGTAGGAAACAGCAATGTGTGCTTTAATTTTCTGTAATCCTATATTAAACATTGTGCTGAAGTCTGTTGAACATTGATAAGCTGTTTTAACACAGCAGATCCTCAGAGACAATGGTGCTTAAATGCCACAAAGACCTTGGTTGGGTTTCGCTATTGTTGATGTGATTTAGATGCATCTTGGCTCCGGCGGTAATGCCAAGATGGCTTGGCTCTGAATTAATATCTGTATTATTGTAATACTTAGCTGGGGTTTCTGAATATTTTAGTCATCTTACAAAACAAAAATGATGGCATGTAACTATTTGAAGCATTATCTTATGTGCTTAATTGTCTCGTATTGAAAGGCTTTTTGAAGCTACAGTTATGGAAAGGCTGCAGAAAATTGCCAATTTCACCTTGCGTCTGAATGGCTTGGGCTTTTTTTTGCCTGTTTTTAAATCAGTAATTGTGAGTCAAAATAAGATACAGTGACTGTATCCTATACTTATCATTTTTAGCTCTAGAGAAAATAAAATGCAAATCTAGTCCATATGGCCTCAATAATCTTCATTCCTTCTTACACTTGTCTCGTAGCTACTCCTGTAAATGAAAAACAGTTATAGAGAAAAACCTGTACAGATATAAATATAATTCTAGCTAAGGGCAGACAATGGAACAAAAAGGAGGATTTCTGCTTATTGGGGAATGAGAAAAAATAGACAACATGTGAACCTACAGCTAGAATTGAATTTAAATAATTTAACAACCGAGATTGCTGTGCGTTTCTTAGCGGTAGGAAAGCTCTTTTTTTCTTTTGAGTTTGGAACTAATTTATTTGTAGCGCGTGACAATGAATGCTTCATTTTTTGATGTTTACTGTATGTATAGGACTCTACAGAATGCTGTTTAGTGGGAATATATTAGTGCTGACATATGCATATTTTTATGTATTGACTAGATTAATAGGCTCTAAAGTCAACTTGTAAAGGCAAATTGTGAATCATGTTAGATTGAAATACATTTTTCATACTTGGAGTAGATACTGTATTTGGTACCAGCATTAAATGGATGAATGGAGTTAGACTATGGGTGTAACTCTCATTTACTAAAATAAACACTTTTGGACAGAAGCTCCACATGAGCAGCTGCTGGTGCCGATGCTTAAAGGGAACCTGTCATCTTGAACTTGGCTGTAGGAACTGCAGGCAGCGTGTAGTAGAGCAGGAGGAGCTGAACATATTCATATATAGTTTGGTGGGAAAATATTCAGTAGAACTTGTAATTTATTAATTTATATAAATGCACATTCACAGCTTAGTGGTCAAGTGGGCAGTCTTAACAGTGATTGACAGCTATATGTGTATGACTGTACATAGAGACATAGCTGTCAATGGCCAATATGACCATCTACGGGACTACTAAGCCCTGAATGTCCAGTAATGTAAGTTAATAATTTATGAGTTTCACTGAGTCTTTCTCCAAAAAGTATACAAGGTGCATTCAAGTTCCAAAAGTTTTTTTCTAAAAAACTACTTACCCTAAAAAGCTGAAAATATTGTAACTTCTCAAAAAAAAAAGACGGTTAAGGTTCAACCAAATAACTATGTATAAATACATTAGGGGACAATACAAGGATCTCTTCCATGATTTGTTTGTACCCAGGACTGTGACGGTAACAAGAAGGCATTCTCTATGGTTAGAGGAAAGGAGGTTCCATCACCAACACAGAAGGGGATTATTTACTGTAAGAGCTGTGAGACTGTGGAACCATCTGCCTGAGGATGTGGTGATGGCAAAATCGATAGAGGAGTTTAAGAGGGAACTAGATGCCTTTCTAAAGTGCTATGGTATTGCAGGATAAGCATTAAATTGCATAGACATTAAATAACCAGCAGGGTTGTTAATCCTCATCTTGGAGTTAGGTAGGAACTTTCAAAACATTGATCCAGGGATTATTCTGACTGCCATCATGGAGTTGGGAAGGAATTTTTCCCCTACATGGGCTAAATTGGCTTCTGCCTCATTGGTTATTTTTTGCCTTCCTCTGGATCAACAAGGGGTGGGGGGTGGAAACAGGCTGAACTAGATGGACATTGTCTCCTTTCAGTCTAACATACTATGTAACATAATCTCCATTTTGATGTACACATTTTTCACAACATTGATGGCATGATTGCAGAGCTTCTGTGATTGCTTATTGCTGGGTTTGTTTTGAGCATTGGAAAATCACTAATGCAAGAGCTGCAATACTGGATAACAACAGTATCCATGTATTATCTATTGTGACAAGTAATGGAGAGAAGGCACTATCCATGCTGTCACCACGTGTCAAGATCACCTGACACATTGCCACGGGCTCAACCTTGTGATCATTGGTCAACATTTGTGGCACTCACCTAGAGGAGACTCTCTGCATCTTAAGGACTTCACAGATGATGGTTTGCAAAGAATCTATGGGAATGCCGACTCTGCAGGCAATCTCTTCCATTGTTAGTTGTGCAAGTATTGTATTGTGAGGGGAGTCAACAAAAGATACACATGACACAATTCCCTACATTTTGGTTTTCTGGGGGAAAAAATGTATGCTTTAACGAATAGGTCTTCATTCACATTTATATTTGTTGCAAATTCCGTCAGATTTAAAAGAAGGGAGACTGATTTAAACTACAGATAGTTCCCTACTTACAAACAGGTTCCAATCCAGGAAGCTGTTCGTAAATGCATTTTGTTCATATGTCTGAACAAACGCTTGCATGGAAGAAGATCGCAGGTGGATCTCACTCCATACATTTGGTGCCAGCTGTAGACTGCGGTATTTAAAAAGGTAACAGCTCCGATGAGCAGCGCGGCTTATCGGAGCCGTTGTTATTGGAGCCAGGTGTGAGAAACACCCTGCACCTGACGTTTGAAGGTCCCAAACGGCCTCTTGCGATGATTGTGCATTGCCATGTGGTTGCCACAGCAGCAGAGGGCCTTCTGAAAGGTCCCAGGGTTGCCTATGCAGATTGCTTATCAAGCCGTGCCTATGGCACAGCTTGATAGAATGCCTGTCTAATCACTGTACAGTATGATGTAATTACATCCTACTTACAGACAGGCTTGGTTGTATTTAGCGAAGTTTGTAATTCGAACGTTCGCAAGAAGGGTACTTACTATATATATAGAATCACTTATATATTGTGACATCACTACATGTTGTGTTGTTACAAAACTAACGAAGGTGAGCAAAACTTTCTTGATGTGCATGTTCCAGTCATAAATGATGCTAGATACAACTTCGATACTTTATTTTTTTTCTTTTTGCTTGTTTAGTGTTGGGTTAAAATAAAACCCTTTAAATTGTCTCTTTATTTCCTCATTTTTCTCATCAACAAGGGCCTGAACAAAGGTAATCACTAGGTTGCCTCCTACCTATATCATTTGGCATAGGATCTTTGTAAAAGTCTTTGGTGCTCTGCCCATTCATCTCCTAGGTGTGTCATCTTTGGTTAATACAAACCGATTCGATATGAGAAGTCAGGATTTTGACCAATTCGTGCATTGTACTGATGTTTATATTAAAAAATATCTTAAAGGGATTGTCTGGGACTTTTTATATTGATGACCTATATACAGGATAGAACATCAATAGTTAATCGGCGGTGGTCAGTCGCTCAAGATCCAAACCAATCAGCTATTCGCTGGGCTAGCTGTCACTGTGGACGGCAATGGAAGCAGATAGCACTGTCGATATTACAACTACCAAAGGGGGTAGTGTAGGCATAGCTCCTATTCAATTCAATGGGAGCTGTGTCTGTAGTATCAACCTGTGCGCTATTAGCTTCTAGTACTGTTCGAATTGACATTCGGCCTTGCAAACAGCTGATCATCAGGGATCCCAAGAAGCGAACCCCTACTGATGACTTATAGTGAGGATAGGTCATTAATAGCAAAAGTCAACTTTAATTAGCATAAATGAGACAATAAAAGAAATATAGCATGTCAATGTATCATTGTAACATAAAAATAAGAGATCTGACATATACGCTACATATATCTATATCCATCCACACACACACACATATATATATATATATATATATATATATATATATATATATATATATATATATACACACACATATTTGTGTGTATACGAATATATACAACAGTTTTTTTTGTAAAGTTGAAATGTATCCACAGCAGTTTTGTCGTAGCTGCTGGCACGTGTAATCACTCCACATAATGGTTTTGTAAACAGTTTCTATATCACACTGAGCAATCAATGTACCCTACTTGTTTATTCATTCTGTTACACACAAGAACGGAATGTCACTACATCGGCCATTAAATCCGCATAAAAAGTAACCTCCTTATACCATGTTTCAGGGTTACAAATTTTCATTGAATGATGAATATGTATATCGCTGTTCAAAACATAAAAGAAAAACCACACAACTATATACAATTTGCCTAGCTCTACATATAAACCGTAGAATTATAAATTACTCCATTTAAATAACGCAGTGACAATATTTCCTGTGTTGAAGCTGAATAGGTCTACATGAGTAAATAACATTCTGAACTTGCACCACAATGGTTCTTTCTAAACACTTTTAATGACATTATAGTTTATATTAGTATTGCTGTAACTCAGCAATTAAAGTAACATATATCAGTCAAATATGCATGTTAATGGGGAGTTGGGAGAGATTGTTTTTTTTTTAACAATTCTTGTTTCTAATATTTTTAGCTTTTTTTGCAGCTCTAGACTTTATTTACTTGTATTTCCCCATTACTTAAAGTGAACCTGTTATGAGGTTCATGCTTCCCAAGCGACGGGCAGCATGAATCCGCAACAGAACAGATATGCCCATTTGGCACATGTATGATTTAATTTGAAACAAACATGCTTAGAGGTTGGAATGGGAGCTCAGCTGGAACAAAGAGGTAGGCTATAAGCAGAAAAAAGAGCTGTTAGTCTTGACCAAAAGACTGGTGGGGAGAGCCTGGCAAAGTCCACACCTACAACTCGAGAGCTCTAAGTGGCTCAATTCAGTTCCAAGTGTTCTAAGTATGTTTTTCTGAAATAAAGCAGTGTTTCAGAATAAAAAAATACATGTTCTGAATGGGCATATTTGTCCCAGATTAATCCTGCCCATCATTTAGGTACCATGAACATTGTGACCAGTTTACTTTAAAGAGACACTAAAGCTGGCCATATACATAACAGCACATTTAGCCAAAAAGGAAAACTTGACTATGCACCAAGCATGTGCAAACTGACTTGTAAATTCACATTTGTATTGTATAAGTTTATTTGCCTTTAGTTTCTGGGACAAGTAGTGTAGTTGCCTGATATGTACCATTGTTGGTCATATTAGTGCTCATGGGGCTCTATTCTGTCAAATGGCAACCCAGAGGCATTTTCTTCCCTTTCTCCCTCTCACAGATAAAGCAACCCTTTGGTTTTGGGACAAGATTCTCCCAACCAAAGGGTAGAAGGGATGTAATGCTTCACTCAGCTTTCATTTTTCCAGTTTCCATTTTCTATGGGCTAAAATGGCCACCACCATACTAATAGATCATAAACTGAACATGAGTCAGCAGCGTGATGCAGCAGCAAAAAAAAGCTAACACAATTCTTGTATGTATTAAGACAAGCATGAGGTCTAGATCACATGAAGTAATTATTCCCCTCTACTCTTCCTTGGTCAGATCTCATCCGGGATACTGTATCCTGTTCTGTGTACCACAATTTGAAAAAAAAAGAGATTGGCAAACAGGAACAAGTTCAGAGAAGAGCTACCACAATGATGAGCAGTCTGCAAACCATGTCCTATGAGGAACAATTACAGGATCTGGGAATAGTTAGCTCGCAAAAAAGAAGTCTGGGATGAGACTTAATAGCTGTCTACAAATATCTGAAGCGCTGTCACATTGCAGAGGGATCAGCCCTATTCTCATTTGCACAAGGAAAAAACAGAAGCAATGGGATGAAACTGAAAGGAAGGAGACATAATCTAGATATTGCATATTGCATATCCACAGCAAATACCGTTCATAACATGCTTTGAGAAATTGCTTCTTCCTGCACACAAGCGGAAATCAATTGCGCTTTCTGTTCGTGGAGGAAAAATCGCAGCGTGTTCTATTTTTGTGCGGATTCCATGTGGACGGATTCCATTGAAGTCCATGGAAGCCGTCCGACCGACGGCCCTTCCGCAATTAACATTGCAGAAAGGTCGCGGAATCTGTGTCATCGCCTAGCGATGGCACAGGAAAAGCAGCTATTTAAAAAAAAGAAACTGTACTGTGCATGTCCGACGGCTAGTCATATGGACCATCTGCAGTACAAATAAAGAGACTTCAGGACAGGTACGCGCGGAAGCATGCAACCTGACTTAGATTATGTGGTGCATCTGTGTTGAACAGGAAATGTATAGGCAAGAGTGAATTGCCCACCCTCCAACTATACAGTGCACTTTCACTTTTACTGTATAGCAAACTATGTTACAATTTTACAAACAGGTACTATCATTAATTACAATAGCTATCTATCTATCTATCTATCTAATATCTATCTCATATCTATCTATCTTATATATATCTATTTATCTATCTATCTATCTCATATCTATCTATCTTATATCTCATATCTGTCTATCTCATATCTATCTATCTATCTATCTATCTTATATCTATCTATTTATCTATCTTTCTATCTATCTATCTATCTATCTATCTATCCCCCATCTATCTATCTATCTCTCATATCTATCTATCTCTCATATCTATCTATCTATCTATCTATCTATCTATCTATCTATCTATCTATCTATCTCTCATATCTATCTCATATCTATCTATCTATCTATCTCATATCTATCTATCTATCTATCTATCTATCTATCTATCTATCTATCTATCTCATATCTATCTATCTATCTATCTATCTATCTATCTATCTCATATCTATCTATCTATCTATCTCTTATTCTTGATATACATACTTGTTTCTCTGCCTACTAAAGCACTAATCATAATTTCAAGTAAAAAAAAGGAACACTGGAGGCTTACGCAAACAAGCGGTCACCTTTATGACATGGCATTTTGCCCCTTTCTTACTGGCACAAATACAGCAATCTTTACCTTCACTATTTCATGTCCCTAATCAGAAATGCCAGCAGTTCTTATCAATTGCCTTCAGCGTTCTTCACAAAGAAACATGGCACATAAAACACTTCAAAGAATTCTTTGTCTTTATGTTTATTCTTTACATATGGTAAAATGTATCTATTCTCGAGATAGCTTTTGTACATTGAAAACATAGTTATATTTCCAGGGTCTTTCATTTAATGTTTATGTTGATATAAGCACACATACAGGCACATAATCAATGTAATATACAGTATACAAATGTAACACAACTAATGCATCTCGCGATAGTGGGTTACTGCACTGATGGGTCATGGCTTGGCTTGGCACGGCTATGCTGTTTGTGTAGTGGGGCTACCATTCATATTAAATGGCAGCAGCTGCTCTACACAAATAATGTACCTGCGCCTAGTGGTCTGCAGTAGAGATGTAGTTATACAGCTGAGCGCTCCGAGCGGGGTATGGAGAACAGAACTGGACCACTCTGTTCTTCATACCCCGCCTGTCATCAGGGAGCGGGATACAGCTGAAACAATAGTATCAGCTGTATCCCGCTGTGAATCCCTGATAAGGCTGATGGTTGTCTTTCAGCATGAGCGACGGCTTAATGAAAACTGTGCAATGTCAGTGCAGATAGACACAACAATTATCGCTCAAAAACGGCTTTTGAGCGAATTTTGATCGATAACCGTTGTGTCTCAATGGGCCTTTAGCGTTACAAATGTTTACATTTTTTTTCTCTAATCCATTACTAGAAACAGCATCACTATTATCCATGGGCTGTATGTAGTACTGCAGTAAAGTCCCATTTGAGTGAATTGGGCTGAGCAGCAATGCCAGACACAAGTCAAAGTTAATATTCATGTTCTTTCAGAATTTAGGGCGAATATATATTGTCATATTACTCAAACTGATCAATCATATGGCACCTATAGTAATAGAAGACCTTACTATACTTTTATATCAGCTCTTTGGCATGCCGTGCCATGAACCCCCATGAACTTTAGCTGAAGTGTCTTATGCATTTACTAAAACACAAGAACCTCGGCAAGATCACAAATAATAAAATATGACTTGCGCTTTTTCTCTCTTTTCTTCTATCTTTACATCTTTCTTCCTCCTTCCAAACACCGGATGTATTTTGAATGATCCTCACATCTAAGTAGTTAACTCCAAAATGACTTCTTGGCGTTATTCCCTCGCACCACTGTGTTGTAGAATATGTTCACTTACGTTTTCTCAAATGAATTGTTAAAGCCAATTTTCTGCTTGTTTCATCTGTGGCTGAAACACACTGTTGGTGGTATCTGACAGACTGGTGCCATGTGGTAATGGGAGGATGTTAATTTCCCTGTATTAAATCCTCTATTCCCTAGAAAATGTGTCCATTTTTCCTTTCAAGATAAGGGCCTGGAAGAAAGCAGAAAAAGGCTCATTTATCTACAAATACTGTTGTGTAGCCAGCAGCAGGATGTCGCTTTATTGTCCTAAGTTTGAAATGTGCATAGTAAGAAACAATAGAAAAAAACACGTACACTTATGATGTAACACAATAGCTGTACTGGTGCTGAATAGTCGAAATTCTCTTACAGTGTGGTGGTAGAAGCTGGAATAAGATCTCATATGTCCTCAGACAGCTTTTTGTTCTGTGATATATTTGATCTTCAGTGAGAGGCATGAAGCCCCTCTTGCAGGGGCCGATGCTTGGGCAAATGACCATACAGTACTTACAGATATTCATGTCTGTAAATATGTCTGTGATCAGTCCATTGTTTAGCAAGTAGAGATGAGCGAGCATACTCGCTAAGGACTATTGCTCGATCGAGCATTGTCCTTAGCGAGTATCTCCCCGCTCGGAAGAAAAGGTTCGGCTGCCAGCGCGGGTGACAGGTGAGTTGCGGCCATGAGCAGGGGGGAGCGGGGGGAAAAGAGGGAGAGAGAGATCTCCCCTCCTTCCATCCGCGCTCTACCCTGCTGCTCCCCGCCCGCTGCCGGCAGCCGAATCTTTGCTCCCGAGCGGGCAGGTACTCGCTAAGGGCAATGCTCGATCGAGCAATTGTCCTTAGCGAGTATGCTCGCTCATCTCTATTAGCAAGTAAATCATTTTGTACAGAAACCAGTATAATGAAATGCAGTCCACCCTGACCAGCAATTGTAATCCACTGAATCCGGAATAAAGTTGGAGAGCTCCTTTAAGGTATGTATACTAGGGTGGCCCAAAAAACTCAACTTTCAATTACAAAGCAATACACCCTCTAATTTCTTTCCTTGTAATACACCTTTATTTGGGGGAGAGTTTCAGCTTCTTATGTCTATGACAAGGTTGTGCTCAAAGACCATGAATTTTCAGACTTTTTCTAATGATGAAGAAGAACAACAACTGCTACTTCAAGTCATGGAAGCAAATCACAAGGCTGGTCCAACACAGAATACCAAGACGTCTGCTGTCCAGTCCTTAAGCACTGACTGACCAGTATTTGTGCCATAATTTGACTATTTTCATATATGTGAAGGTATTTTTGTAGCAACGGCACACATGTGTATATTGTCAGGACAAATGCCATTGTCAATACTTGGGAAGGTGTCTTGCTGTATAGCTGCCACTTAATTTTTTGCCATATCTCATGGGCCACCCTAATCTATATACTCTAAAGCTGTAGTATGCACTTAACACATGGTGGGTAAAGCAAGTTCGTATTTGTGATCAGGAATGGGCTGTTTTCCTTAGATATAGTCTTTATCTTTAAACTGATACATAATCACCACACCTTCAACTTAAGACTGATTTCTAAGGATCACTTTTGTCTACGTAATTGGGAGTCTTAGGGTACAACACTACTCATGAATATGTGTCATCGAGGTTCTTGTCTGGATGCATCCTTAGTTGATTATATCAGTTTCTATGTCCGTTGTCGTACTTAAATTGGCCTTTAGCGTTGGTCACCAACGTTCTCACCAGCTACTGTATCTTCTCTGCTGTCTCAGGGATGCGGATTTGATCACCCAAGGCTCTCCCTGTCTGGTACTTACAAAGTCCAACTGCAGGTTTGTCTGCTACAGCTCCACCACTTGAGTCTCTCTCTTCTCTGTCCACAGGACCCTTCTTTTATACCTAGTCATTCAGCCAATCACTGTGTAGCTCAGGTCTCATCAGTTGATAACAGCAAAATCAGAGTGAAAAAAACCAAATGACTTATTTATTGAAGGTCTTGGCAAACACATATGCATATATATATATATATATAGTAAACTCCTTACACACCAAATAGGGCACTGTAGCTTACATATAGATCGTTTATCATTCAATTAATCTTCATAGTAACTTGTCTGCTGAGGCTCTAGACCATAGGGCATTAATGTACACTCAGCCTCTAAATTACATTATCCTATGGATTTAATGGGAAAGGGCCATTCTTTTCTTTCTCATAGATAAAGAAAGCATAAGTGATTTTTTGTGTTGTACAAATCAGTAGTTGATGTAATGTTTTAATTTAAGATAATTTTACAGCTGCAACTTAAATCATTCATTTTAAATAAATTATGCTGTATTTACAAGATTGGTATACACACTTAAACGTAATGACAGTTTAGTTAATTAAAGCACATTTGAAGTTAAAGGTATAATGTATGTCTATGTTATAGGATAGGTTCTCTAAAAAATATGAACAATGCCCGTCAAAGCTTAAAGGTGTTTTCCAGTGATAAAAGTAAAGACCATAATATTTCCACAATGCCACTGTTAGGGAGCTTTCACATGTACAGAATTATTCCACAATACGATGCAGAATATTCCATAATGCAGAAACATTTGCACCAAAGCACCACCATGTCTTTCATACGGATTTTGATGCAGATTTGAAAGTGGCTTAAATCTGCCAGCAATTCAACATCAAAATTTGCATTTAGATATGCAACTTTTAATGCAGATGTCGACAGTGGAGTATTCTTCAGCATATTGTGGAATATTCAGGTGTGTGTGTGTGGAAGAGCCCTTACTCCTATCCTTGCACTTGAATAATACTTTTCATATTGGATAATATTGTTAGGTCTGCTACCTGTGTCTGCCGTTCTCTTGCTATCCAGGCAGACATGGGCATTGTTCTGCTCCTTCTGTATAAATGTACTTGTTTCTTCTATTTCTATCAGCCCTGAGGGAGTTAACCAGTTCCCTTGCTCTCAGCCCAGCTGCAGGGTTAATAGGCATTACTCTCCAATTTAAGCTGGGCTGATACCCTTTCTCTTTGCCTCAGTATTGTTGTGTGTTTGTCTCAGACACTCAGCACATGTAGGTCACCTATCTCAGGACTGTTTTGTGTATTTGATCCTGCTTCTGTATCTGTTTATTCTGTTTGTGTTTAAGCCTGTGTGCATTTGTCCATTTAATTCCAGCCTATGCATCATTCCCGTCTCTGTAGTAAGTCAGTCTTGTTCTGTGTTCTGTGTGTCCTGTGTTCAGTACTCGTCCTTGAGTCCTGTCTGGGATAGTTAGACCTGAGGTTCCAGTGTGGGGCCGTTCTTATCAGGGCGCCTACTCTGCTTTTAGGCAGGGGTCTTCCCATCTTCCTGATTAGCTAAAAGCAAGATTCCCATCTGAGATTACCTTGCAACTGGATTACAGGATGTCACAGGAGCTTCAGTCAATAACAGAGCTCTGCGATCAAGCACTGAGCTGTATCATTAGCTGCAGCACCTGTGGTATGCCATAAGCAGGCTGGGGAAGCCTGTAAATGTGATGTCACAGGGAAAATGGTGGAATGGGACACAGCAAGTATGGGGAGAGGTGAATGTATGTTGGTTTGTTATTTTACTGTATGGGGAGGGGTTTTTAGTGAAAAACTACAACTCAGACAATCCCTTTAAAACTCTAAAAAGTTGCCATCATAGTGAAGTTTGAATGGAGTTATGCCCTTCATAGTTAGGTCCTTAATATAATTTATCTTAATTCCTAGTATACTTATTGTAAAAAAAATCAAGAACCTAGAAGGAGTTGTCAGAATCTTTTTAAACTTTCTCTGTGTGATTGTAACATTGATGTAAGTAAGTGAAGTGATCACAATATTAGAGCAAAAGGATAATTTATTGTGGAATACTGAATACTTAAGGGAATCTCTAGTATCCTGTTGTACCACCTCTAGCTTGGATACAAGATGTGATACAGGGAGGCATGGAGGCTCTAGTACTTTGTTGTACCACCTCTAGCTTTAATGCAAGGTGTGATATGAGCAAGCATAGAGGTATAAGCATTCTGCATGGTATGCTGCAACATATTGGTGCACATTTGCTATAACTGAGTCTCTAGATTGTGCAAACTCACAGGCTGTCAAAGTTGTTGTCACAGATGGTCCTATATATGTTCTATTGGAGTTAAATCTGGCAACCGGGCAGGCCACAGAAGTGTGGCAATGTTGTGGTAGCATTCCTGTGATACCCTTGCTGTGTCCATCATTATCATGCTGGAAAATGGCTCTTGGCAGCCCTGCCATGAAAGGCAATACATGTGACTGCAGGATGTCATGAATATATTGCTAAGCTGTCTTCATCCCTCATACCAATACTAGGGGTGATCAACTGTTGTATGCAATGGCCCCCCAGACATATCACTAGCAGTGTGTTGCTCCACAGGAAAGGCAGAATTGAGGCACTCATTTCTAGGTTTCCAGACACGAACACAGCCATCATCAGTGCTCAAACTAAACCCGGATTAATCACTGAAGACAACCTGGTTCCACTCCAAAGCAGTCCTGTTTTGTTGTTCAGCACTACTGCAAATGGAGGTGATGGTGGGTGTCAAAGGCAATACTCATAATGGGCGCAATGAGACTGAATGTCCTACAGCCAAGGACCTAGAAATAGTTCCAAGACACAGGGCCTGTAATGATGGTGCCACCTCGCTTTATGGCACGCCAACGTCCATGCCAACATCTGCTGATCTAAATGTAGATCTTGACACAAAATTGTCAGCAGAATTCTGCCATTCTTCATTCAGCGTCCTGCAGAATATTCTGTCCCATGTAAAAGCACCATTAGCATATTTGACCATGTTCAGACATGGCAGTTTGGTGAAGTTTTTGAGGACATATATACAGTAATGGAAAAAAAAACTATTTTGTGGATCCAGTTATGGCTATGGTTGAAAAAATGAACACTAACAAACAAATGACCAAAATTGTGCCATGCGACCAAATGAACTATGTGAAATATATTAAAAGAACTTTTACGAAAGGAGGTTTAGTCACATTATTGTGGAAACTGTAATTCAGAGACAGTAAAGCAGCCCGACCCAAAACAGGAAGGCAGGTGCAGCAATTGAGGTGAATGGTGTTTGAACATTTGGTGAAGAATATAAAATTAAATGTATCTATTTTCAGAACATATGCGAGCGAGCCAATTCTCCTTTGGAATTTGTAAGGCTCTTCAATTTCCTTTCCGATAACTAGATTGAGTGACAGCTGGATCCTGCAGCCAGATCCTATAACTTAATATCACTGTTTGTTTCCTAAAGTGTTGCAATCACCAGAACAGTCCTTCTCCTGTTGTTTCCAAGCTGTCTCCTCCTTAACTCAGAGCTGCTTATATCAGCTGGTGTATTACAAACAAGGTTTTGCCAGGCTTACATTCCTCCCATCTCGCACTTTTCCTGCCAACCCTCAAAGTAAATAACTGCAAGAATGACTTTGCTTATCCATGTCATATGAATTGATTTAAAAATAAATAGTCATTTAGTTTGAGGTTTGACATTTGTGGGAATACAACATACTGCACAGATTCACTGCCAATGGATGCTTGAGTTGTCTCCACCCTACTATAATACTGGTTTCAGGCCACACTGGCACTAAAGGAATTATTATAGCCTGCATGCTGCTCATACTAAAATTTTAATTTCCAATCCTTTCTAAGAATAAATTGAAATGGGTACAAAGAATGATGGTGCAATTGGTTTTAAATGATGTCACTTGACACAGTTTAAAATCTTAAATCCCTTTTGTAGGGACCCTTAAATATTGAAGTTACACATAAACCATGTTTAAATAATGGCAGTTGTACCCTTGCCATTTAGATTTACTATTTTTATGTGTCTGCAGACAGTTCTTTGCTTTACAAAGACCCTATTATAGACCATTTAGGTGTTAGATCCCAGCAGGATGCAAAATACAATGTCCAGATTGGACATAATATTATGTCCAGAAATGTGGATATACACAGAATATGCAGAGAACTGAAAATATTCATAACAAAGTGGGACAGGAAAGTTTGACCCTAACCTAATAATGTGAAGAGATCCTACCTAAACGCAGAGCACTCGCCCTGATGAGGGCAACCACACATGAGGAATCTGGGATAACCCTTACTCTCCCTAGTTGGATAATAGGGACACAGTATAGTACAATATATAAATAGTACAGATGGAACACGCTTGTAATGAACCAGATGTAGTGCCAAGGCAGCTACAACAATAAGTCAGGAGATAAATGAGCAGTGAAAAGAACCCATTGATTTCAATGAGTTTGTTCACATGTGTGTGTTTTGTGTGCACAATTATGTAGCACAAAAAATATGTAGCAAATAGAACATATAAAACTAATTAGGCTAATTAGCCATTTTAATATACAGGACCATGGCTGCAGGATTTGTTTGTGTAAATTGTACTGTAAACACTCTGTGGTGGGCGTATTTGCACATACACTCATCTGAAGAAGCCCTTTAAGTCTATTGGTGCGTAAAAAACACCAATATTGCACTGGGTTGTGACTAGAGATGAGCGAGCACGCTCGGATAAGTCAGTTACTCGAGTGAGCCTCGTTCTTCTCGAGTAACTGCATTCTTGTCCGAGCGTGCTCGGAGGGTGGCGTGGGGGAGCGGCGGGCGTGGGGGTAGCGGGGGGGGGAGAGATCTCTCCCCCGCTATCCTCCGCTGCCCCCCCCCCCCCCCCCGAGCACGCTCGGACAGGAATTCAATTACTCGAGAAGAGCGAGGCTCACTCGAGTAACCGACTTATCTGATCGTTCTCGCTCATCTCTAGTTGTGACCAAACTGCCATCACTTAGGCTTTACTCACTTGAGCACATTTAGGCCTTAGTCAGACGGGCGTTTTTTCGCGCGATTTGCAGATCGTATGACGGATGCGCATCCGCAAATCGCGTGACCGGTGCCCGAAAATCGACCGAAAATCTGCTCCTAGCCGCGTTTCATTAGAAACGGGCCGGAGCTGTCCAGCGCATTGCATTCAATGGAGCCGGCAATACAGCTGGCTCCATTGAAAGCAATGCGCTGCGGGCAAGTGTGGGATGAATTGTCGGGAAGGGCTTAAATATATAAGCCCTTCCCTGCAATTCATCCAGAAAAGTGTTCAAATAAAAAATATATATATACTCACCTGCTCCCGGCAGCCGGAGTTCCGCGCGGCCGGCCTGCAGTGGGTGTGAAGGGGGTGTGAGTCAGACTCAGCACTGAGCCAATCAGGGGGCAGGTCTGACTCACACCCCCTTCACACCCACTGCAGGCCGGCCGCGCGGAACTCCGGCTGCCGGGAGCAGGTGAGTATATATATATTTTTTATTTCAACACTTTTCTGGATGAATTGCAGGGAAGGGCTTATATATTTAAGCCCTTCCCGACAATTCATCCTGCGCACGCCGGCAGCCCATTGCTCCAATGGAGCTGGCTGTATTGCCGACTCCATTGAATTCAATGGGCAAACATCGTTCTTCTCTGCCACAGCTGTTACAGCTGTGGCAGAGAAGAATGATTTGTCTTCTATATGTTCTCAATGGGGTCGGCGCTGCTGCCGCCGGCCCCATTGAGCGCATATAGAGAAGAGAACAGGAATTGCAGATCACAGATAGGTGCGATCTGCGATTTCTGTTCTATAATTTATCGGACGAGCGCATAAAAAGCGCTCATGTGTCCGATACCATTGCAAAGCAATGGTTTTAAAAAATCGCCGGACGCATGCGCATGCGCAAATCGCGCAAAAAAACGCCCGTCTGACTAAGGCCTTACAGGCGTGCAAAATCTGCACATACAATGCGCAGAGGATAGAACGCATTGTTTTCAATAGGTTCATTCCCACTTTTGCTCTTACTCACGCATAAAAAGAAACAAGACATGCTCTATTACACACCAAAGGATCCATAGGAGTTTAAGGGATGGCACAAATGTGCCCTATCCCCGCGTAATTCTGCACTGAACTACGCTCTTTCATGGGGAAAACAACACACCAAGGACTAATCGAGGCTGAACATGTGTGTCCTGCGCCGATGTGAACGGTCCCGCGAGCATTTATGCTCATCTGAAGGAGCCCTTAATTAGGCTTTCTTTAATTTTTTTTTGCACGCATGAAAATCACAGTGAACACGGATGCAACACAGATGTAAAAAAAAGCGCATAGGCACCAAATGTGCACCAATATATGACCGCACTCTAAGAAACTATAGTTATATTAAAGTTAGAAAATTATTAATTAGAAAACAGGCAGAATATCCTTTGGTGACACCAATTTATTTGCACTAATTTCTGCACATACTGGATTTTCATTGGTGACTCATGCAGCGGCCTGAGATGCATATATATATTCATAGTGCTATTTACAACAGCATTCAACTGGTCACTAAGAGTTTATTGCTTCACGTCAAATAGTGGCATTAATGATTTCACCTCGCCGAATGTGACTGTTTTACCTCTGCCTCTTGATAAATATGGCATGTCAGTTGCAGGCACACACTTTCCGACATGCCTTATAAATAATTAAATAGTCAAAGAGAATTGAACACGCATATGACAGCTTACTAAATCTGAAGCTTTCCAACAGTGAATTTTTGAAATCACCTCTAACTTTCAGCATATCCTTCATTCATAGAAGCGGCAGAACATACTGACATCTGCACAGCCTACTTCTTATTTCTGGTAATTTACATGTAACATTTTCAGCAGATTGCATTGAGAAAAACAGCCTCTTTCATATTACAACATTCCCCCTTCCAAGGGGAAAAAAAAAGAAAAAAAAATCTTTGCTCATGTTGTGAACATTTGTGAACAAATGAAAGGTAATAAGATTTAGAAAATAACAGACAATGCCCTTGGGGTGATGTAAAATATGCAATATGTTTTCCTGCAGTCTTCCACAGCCTCCTGAAAATGTTTAGAAAAAAATAATAATAGATTTTCAGATTGCTGAGCAAACATTTTCTCTGGGTTACTTCTGGCTTTGGTATACACTGAATGTCCAATTTATTAGGCACACTCATCTAGTAGTGCGTCAGACCCCCGTTGGCCTTCAGGAGGGCAGTAATTCATCATTACGTCCATCCGCAGGTATCAGAGGACCCAGAGTGTGCCAACAAAACATTCTCCGCACCATTATCCCAAATCTAGTCTGAACTATTGACACCTGACATGAAGGATCTATTGATTCACGCTGCTTGCGCCACATTCTAACCTTCCCACCAGCATGCTGCAACTGAGATCTGGATTGACATGACCAGGTGATGTTTTTCCACTGCTCAGTGATCCAATTTTTATACTCTTTTTCCCACTTGAGTCTTACTTTTCTATTTGTTTTAGACAGTAATGGCACTCAAACTGGTCACCCACTGCTATCGACCGCCCTTGCCTTGTCGTTGAGTTGTGCATTCGGATATGTTAGTTGGAGCACCAGCATTGTATTCAGCTGCAATTTGCTTGGCTGTACACCTCTTAACTGTTCATCAAAATGATTCTTGACAATCTCCTATGACGCTTTTTGGCAATTAGTTGTTTTCATCCACAGGATGCCTTTTTACTGGATGCCTTTTACCAACCACATCGTTATCAGTATACTCATGACATCATTACATGAGAAAATCTCTCAAGGTTGGCAGTTTTTTAAATACTGCCTTGGCTAATCTAACATCGATGATCATGCCACGTTTGTGTCATGACACGCCAGCCACAACTTGAAAATGGCTCTGTTGTCAAATGTCAGAGCATCATTCCCAGTCCATGAGACCAACTCATTAGCTCATGCTCACTATCATGTTTGCACTAGCCACTAACAGAAGCACTTCTCTGCATGTGTGTGAGCAGATTGGTTGGGTGGTAGAAGCCAACCAACTAATTGCCATAAGTTTGTGTATATTTATTCTAGCTCCTCCTCACAGTGGATGCCGGTTATACTCATGTCTGTCTTCTGTCTGCCTCCTGTCTGTCTCTTGTCTGAAGACTCTCTGCCTGAAGGGGTTTCTGGTCCAGTTGGCTGTTACTGATACTGACCTATATATCACTTAAGATAAATCTGTCTGGTGATTACTAATTATCTGGGGTGTTATATATCATCATCTGTACTTATGTGGTTTATACATTTGTGTTACATCTAAACTTTGCCACACTCCCTGTTACCATCTAGGGATGCCACCCTCATCAGGGCAATCACCTGTTTATAGGTAGGGTATCCCCATATCTGTAGATTAGGGTCAGTTTCCCTTTATTTGCTATATATGTCTCCTTATCACAAAGTTGTGTATTTTGTGTTGTCAGCATTTAAGGCCACCTGTACACGGATTCCGGCTCTGACCACGGCCGGTGACCCTGCATACCTGTATTTTCTCCTCTCTTTCTGTACTGCGGATGGTTGCGGCGAGCCGCTGTCGGACGTGCGCAGTAAAGATTTTTTTTTTTAAATGTTTATTTTTCCCACGTCGTTGTCAGACCAATCACAGCTGATGTCATTCAATGAATAGCTGTAATTGGTTTATTGAGCGCCAGCTCTGATTGGCTGAGGCAGCGTTCCTAAACCAATCAGAACAATCTCTTGCTGGCGGTGGAGAATTCAAGCCCGGCCACCGACAAGAGTTGCTCCGTCAGCATTAAAGACTGCATAGAAGCCTGCCAGAGCGCCGCAGCCCAGCAGGAGGGACCTGAATGGTGCCTGCTATGTGAGTATCCTTTTTTTTTTCTTATAGTGTAGCTAGAGCTTATTTTCGGGGTAGAGCTCAATTATTCAAGCCTCACAAAGAAAATCATGGTAGGACTTATTATTGGGGTAAGTCTTATTTTTCTGGAATCATGGTAGTAAGAGTCTATTTGTGGATGATGTATGTAGGGATGTGATATAAACAACTATTAGTATATTAGGCAGTTTTGCTGATTTTATCCCGCACAGATGATCAAATATATTTAGTAAATAATTTAAGTCTAATAAGCATTTTTAATCAAACAGAATTGCTGAAAGCTAAACAGGCTTCTATCAAAATGCAGCTTCTAAAGGGATTTGTGCTTATAAGTACGAGGTGTATAGTGGATAATCAAGATTTTATTAAAGTCTCTTTTTCACTTACCTGTCTTTTAGAAGCAAAATTATTACTGCAGAGGGATCCTCTACTGAGTAAAGCCGAACTATAACTATTGCATTTACAGCTATGATGTTGTGTAACTGACTTTCTATCTTCATTTTGCTATAATGCCATGAGAGTATACCCCGGATAATGGGTTTGAGTAGTTATTTATGAAGGACAGACGATTTTCCAATAACGCATTTACACTGAAGCACATACACTATAGATGCATTTGAAGGCCATGCTGGCATTGTGCTCACGTATGCATAACCATGATCATTCTAGCAGTGGAAAATAGAGACACCGTCAACCAATCTGTCTTCAGTGTTAGAAAAAGAAATGGAATGCCCCTTAGACATTACTGTGGCATATATTACTATACGTTATAAAACATTATTGTATATATAAAGGATGTTTCGCAAAAAAAAAAAAAAGTTACATAATGTGTACTGAAAAATATTTTATTGGACAACAAAGACCTAACAATATTTTCAACTTTCATGATCTCCTACCAAGAGGCCCAGTATGTGTTTCATGTCTCTGCTAATTTACAGAAGTGTTTGTTATCCATTTAGGCCACCTGCAGATGTCCGGATCGGATCCCGCTGCATGCAACCCGTGCCCCTGCAGTGACCACTGTGGCTGACCTGCCCCCGCGTCTCCCAGCTCTTCCATGTGCCGGCTGCTACCCAGCCAACGCATCTCCAGATCGGAACTGGGGCGCGTCAATCTGTGCTGGCCTCTGTGAGACCCGCACAGAAATAGAACGTGCCACGATTTGTTTACCGCGCGTGTTTTCACAAATCGCGGCTGTGTGTATAGGATTGCATTATGTAATGCAATCCTATGGCAGCGGGCACTGGCGAAAATTCAGTGGGAAATCCCACCGCGGAATTTCTGCCCGTCTGCAGGAGGCCATAGGCATGTTATTTGCTTTCATTGGCTTTTTTTGCATGATCACTGGTTCTGTATCTATTTGGATGTCCTTTTTTCTATAGTTGACCATAATCAAATTAGTGCAATTTAAAGCTCCATGTGTGCTATACAGTATTTTTAGAATTGATACAGAAAATGATTTATGAAAGACTCTTTAATAATGACTGCGGAAGGCAATGGCAAAGCACCCTGCAAAAAACAGTCTGCCAAGCAAATGTCATGATGTGATGTCACCCTAGGAGTCAGTCATTACTCAGTGCTTGCACCAGGGGACTTTACCTTTACCCTTCCTTTAGGGTGGGTTCACACAAGCGTTTTTTTGTGCGTACTTAGGTGCGTACATACGTGCGTACATACATGCGCACCTAGGTACGAGCAAAAACACGCGTGAACACAGTTGCGTGCTCGTTGTCAATGGAACCGCGGCTGCTGCTGGCTGCTCCATTGAAAACAATGCTCTGCCGTCACCCCTGCATTCTTTTTCAGGGAAGGTCTTTACATATAAGCCCTCCCTTGAAAAAGAAACATTTTAGTGTAAGAAAAAACAAACAAACAAAAAACTTACCTCTCCGCCCCTGCCGTGACCCCCGCGGGCATGAAGAACACATCTGCTGCATGCAGCAGATGTTTCCTTCAACCCCGCTAGTTAAAAGAATTCCCTGCTGCTACATATGCCACAACTATGACAGCTGGGGTAGAGAATCCTGCTGCCGCCACCCCGTCATTGGATTTCCGGGAAGGGTTTTAAACATAAGCACTTCCCGGAAAATCCAAGAAAAGTAGTGTAAAAAAAAAAGCATACTCACCTCCCTTCAGCTGCCGGGGCTCAGCCACGACTTCTGGCGCTGTCCCCGGCTCTGTAGTTCTCAGCTACCAGCAGCCGGGGATTTAAAATCCCTGCCTGCTGGTAGCTCTAATTGTGATTGGCTGAGCGCTTGTGATTGGCCTGCTGATAGCTCAGAACTATAGAGCCGGGGACAGCGGCAGAAGTCCCCGCTGAGCCCCGGTAGCCGTCAATGGCTTTTCAGGGGAGGGCTTCATAAGCCCTTCCCTGAAAAGTCATTTAAAATAGTGTGCAAAAAAAAAAAAGCAACACTCACCTGCCGGCGCTCAGCCGCGGCTTTTGCACCTGTCCCCGGCCCTGTAGTTCTGAACTATCAGCAGCTGGGGATTTAAAATCCCCACCTGCTGGTATCTCTGCTTGTGATTGGCTGATCACTATCAGAGCTACCAGCAGGCTGGGATTTTAAATCCCCGGCTGCTGATAGCTGAGAGCTACAGTGCTGGGGACAGTGGCAGAGGTCGCCGCTGAGCACCGGCAGCTGAAGGGAGGTGAGTATGCTTATTTTTTTGTACACTATTTTTTGGGGATTTTCAGGGAAGGGCTTATGTTTAAAGCCCTTCCCTGAAATCTAGTGACGGGGATGACGGCAGCAGGATTCTCTACCGCAGCTGTCATGTGTGACAGCTGCGGTTGAGAATTGAAGAACTCCTCTGCTGCATTTGCCACAGATGTGGCAGATGTAGCAGCAGGGAATTCCTTCAACTAGCGGTGGTGAAGGAAACATCTGCCTCATGCGGCACATGTGTTCTTCATGCCCGCGGGGGTCACAGCACCGGCGGAGAAGTAAGTATTTTTTTTATTTTTTTTTACACTAAAATGTTTCTTTTTCAGGGAAGGGCTTATATGTAAAGCCCTTCCCTGAAAATAATGCATAGCTGCTGGCAGACCATTGTTTTCAATGGAGCTGCCGGCAGCAGCTGCGACTCAATTGAAAACAATGCGTGCATTCCCAATGGTGCACACATGTCCTATCTTTGCAGGCACGCACCTGCAAAGTACAGACATGTGCACACACCATAGGGAATGCATTGTTTTAATACAAGCGTGTTTTTGTGAACCCACCCTTAATAATAATAATAAAAATAATAATCATCATCCTTATTTATATAACACTTAAATATTCCGCAGTGCTTTACAAATTGGGAGAAATATACCCAAAATAAGTGACAACATAGAGTATTGAACCGCAATAGAAACAAAACTCCGACACCTCTGTGGATTCATAATAAAAACAGTGTTTTGCTTAAATTTCAAGGATAAAAAACAACTTCCAAAATACATGTCTCAAACAGAGTTCTCATTCATAGCACATTCTTTTACAGAATGTCCAATATTTAAATACACAAAAAAAGCAATGAGGTAATAAAACGTCAAGGCCAATAACAGAATGCTAATCATTATGCTACATGTAAACAGCAAAGCATTTAAAATCCAGTAACATAATAACATCCTTTATAGTGAATCTGTAAACAGCAAGGCACCAAAGAGCAATAGATGTTCAAAAAGTGTTAAATCACCAGATTAATATGGACATAACTCATACCTTAGATTCAAGCTGGCTGGACATCTAGTTTAAGCATGTGTATCCATGCGGTGGGCTGACGTTTGGAGTTGCATACAGTAGTACACCGATGCACAGCTAGACCAATAGGGGTGATGCCCATGCAAGGGCTTACAGACTATGAGTTAGTAAGAGAAAAACAAGAGGTATAACAGCTAGTTCTATACAGACTGTGGGATCTACATATATCTGTGTGTGTCGATTACTGTCCATAATACAATGAAAGCCGATGCTGGATTAACAAATCACAATCATTCAATGATGTCATTCAATGAATGGCTATGATTGGTAAATCAAGCGCCAGCTCTCATTGGCTGGCGTGGCGCTTGATTAACCAGGGGCGTACCAAAGGGCTCAGAGGCCCGGGTGCAAAAGTTCAGCTCGGACCCCCCCCCTTGGGCCTCCACTCCACACTCCCCCGTACCCATACCTAGATCATGCTGCAAACATGATCTAGCCCCTTGGTGTAATCTTTCCAAACATGACGCATTTCCTGAACATGAAAATTTGTTTGTAGCCCCGCAGGCCACTCTCACACACACCGCTTTTTACCACTATTAGCGTGGTGTCCCGAGCGCCGTACTAACCGCGGTGCAACACTCCAATAGATTTGAATGAGCTTACTAAAATCTGCACTCGAGCATGGTGTTTCTAACGCTGTGATTTTCGAGAGCTGTCTGTTCTATTTTTGCATTTTTGTGGTTTTCAACACATCCCCTCACCTATTACAATGATGGGGTGCATTAAAAAGTGCTGTCAAATGCTGTAACCTGTGTTCAAGAACGCTGCTCGAAATCCCGGTAAAAATGCCACAATTTCAAACTGCGTTTTCTGAACACATGTGTGAGAGCGGCCTTAGGGTGGTTCATGTTTTTGTTGCACTTTAGAACCACAATAAATAAAAACACATAAAAAACTTGCATGCAGTATTTAAAGATGCAGTATGTTATTAATGAGCTGCAGACACAATTAAAAACTGCATGTAGTATAGATGCGTTTTTTAATTGTGTGTAAAGTGTGCAAATAAATACAGTAAACCCGGGGAGATGTATAACTTATAGCAGAGAGAGCTAGAGAGATAGATAGATAGATAGATAGATAGATAGATAGATAGATAGATAGATAGATAGATATGAGATAGATAGATAGATAGATATGAGATATGTAGATAGATATGAGATAGAAGGATATGAGATAGATAGGTAGATAGATAGATATGAGATAGATAGATATGGATAGATAGATAGATAGTATATAGATAGATAGATTTATAGTATATACATAGATGGATGGATAGATAGATAGATAGTATATAGATAGATATAAGATAGATAGATAGATAGTAGATAGATATGCGATAGATAGATAGTATATAGATAGATGGATGAATAGATAGTATATAGATAGATAAATAGATGATGGAGGGAGACAGACAGACAGATGCGCGCACACACACACACACACACACACACACACACACATATATATACTTACCCCAGGGTAAGTCCACTTCTCTTCCATGTGATAGCAGCAGGAGAGGCAAACTCAGAAGCTTCCCGTTCAGCAGAAGCAGGGGGCAGCACATGATCACATGATCACTGTGCCCTGCCGTCCCATGTGACTTTCTCCCCCCTCCCCTTCTGGCCCATGTGAGTTCCTCCCTGCTCTGCCAGGCTTCCTCTCAGGCTGGCCGTTCTGGCTGCCGCATTATAGGAATCTGGCCGTTCTGGCTGCCCATTATAGGAGATAGATAGATTTCCATCTGAATTTATAAGATACAACCATTTCTGACATTTTATTTTCTATACTCAGTTCTACTATCAGGGCTTTGCTTCAAAAGTTCTATCTAACTCAGCATGCATTGCCTACAGGATCCATGTTAAGTAGTTGAGGAGAAAAGAAAATTCACAGTAAAAGTCAAGGTGATTATTTGAAGTCCCTTAACACAGCCGTTAGATTTTAGTTACTAGTTTTGGGAAAGCAGTAGTTGACCTGTTACAGTAGGAAAGTGAAACATAAAGTATGTGAAACATAATCATTTAATTTAAAAGTGCTATTGTTAAGAACTTGTAACCAATAATACTTAGATTTTGATAAAATATATTCATTACAAAAAGAACGTATTTCCATTAAACAGGAATAATCTGCTTGAGATAAAAACAGAAGTATTTTCCATACTGGAGTTAACATTACACAATCTGATTAATCTAGGCCATGCTGTCAGGATAATGTTCATATAAAGATCCACAAATCATCTACTGTGGGTATTCCTATACATGAATACCAAGAATCCATAAAATAAATGAGTGGCCTATGTAAGCTCCTGGCAAGAATTGACTGTTGAATAATGCCACAAGATATAGACTATGGAATGAATAGATCAAGAAAGGCAAGCTAGTGAAAAGAGAATACTTACATGTTCAATGAACCATTTTAACCCCCCCCCCTCCCTCCTCATCATCACCATCTCCCACCACAGTAGAAAAAACAGTGACCTGATACTGATGAATTTATATATATATAATATATATATATATATATATATATATATATATATTTATATATATATATATAAATTCATGCTACATTATATAGTTATCCATTTGCATATGAATAGTTAAGATCAGTATACTGCACTAGATAGATAGATAGATAGATAGATAGATAGATAGATAGATAGATAGATAGATAGATATAGAGCCCTACCAAGCTAGAACCTATGCCTTGTTTCCTTCAATGAGTGATAATGATAATATATATTTCTTCTGTATACAAATATGTACAGGGTGTCCCAAAGTTGAATACACATTTCAACATGGAAAATATCTGCATAATATTTGATCAAACAATAGCTGTAATTCCTGTAAGTCATGTTTGACTTCTGCAATCACATTAGGTACTCAAAGTGGTCACCATTAACATCCAGACACTTCTGATTTTTGTAAACTACTGCACATTGGTGCTCAAAAGTCAAGCGGACCTCCACTATTTTACTTCCCTCTCCTGATGGCCGCATGGCAGCTTTAAAAAATTACTCACATCTATAGAGACAAGATAATACTATATATTGCCGCCATAATATATTCAATTTGGATAAAAAAAAAAAAAAGGCCCAGATAACCACTATTGAAGTGTGTATGTATTTTGGGACACCCTTTATATAGGTAACTCGGTCATTATAAAGTTATGCCCCATTCCAATTTTCTTTCATAGGGCGCTGTTTTTCTGAAGAGTATTTGTCCTTTCGGTCAGCATTCATGGCCTTGTTAGAATTTGTAAAATTAGTTGAATACAAGAAACACTTTTTAGCACCATTTCATTGAAAACAATGGCAGACATGCTCAAAAATGTATTCATAGGCCTCTACTACTTTTTCGGACACCTATATTGTTCCATCCAACTTAGGACATCAGAATTCAAATACTTATAGAGGTGTGTTACAGCCAAGGGCCTGATTAGGGATGCTTACAGTACAAAGTATCTCAATTATGATGGGCCCCCTAACCCCTTCATTGACAATGCCCTTTTTCTACACCCATAAGTAATATTGTCACCTTTTCTATCCCATAAATAGTAATGCCCCTTTTCTGCCCCGTAATTAGCAATGCTGCTTTTTCTATTTCCAAAATGAACCCTTTCCAATCAACTGTCTGACATCTTCCAACATTCTGATTGAAACCTGTATAGCTACTATGTCTGAAGACGTCCGTCAGGGTATTTTTACTGTGTATTACTGGCCACTCTGTTGTTGGGGGCCTCTCTGGCATGTCACATACTGCAGTACCGGCTCTAGCCAGCAGATGGCACCATTGTAAAATGGCAGAAAGAGGAAGCTACCTAGGAAACCCTAAATCCAAAATTTGATTGCAAAGGGTTAATAAGGCCGCTTTACTTTTTGCATACGTGATAATGCCCCTTTACTTCCCCCATGTGTTAGCATGCCCCCTTTCTGCCCCTATTTATGTAGTGGAAAACAAAAACTTACCTGTTTTGCTCTCAGAGCTCTTCCAGACTGCTCGTTCTTACTTACAGGTAGCAAGAATGTGCTGCACATGTAACCACTAAGGCCAATCCCTGGTCTAAGAATCTGAGACCATGGATTGGCTATCATTGGCCATGTGTCTCAGCTTGTTCACATACCTGGACGTAAGAAAGGGCAGTCCAGAGTGGCATTGGGAGTGAAACTGGTAAGTATGTAGGTTTTTTACCAGCAGACAGAAAGGGAGTAACAGCTTCTCATAGATTTTGCCAAACCAGTGAGAACCAATATTGGGGGCTTCCTCAACGTGCCGGAGAGCAGGCAGTTGGGGGCTACCTAAATACTGGACATTGGGGTGCCTAGAGCCGGTGCTCCTAGTGCTACAATGATAATCCAGCCATGATTATAGCAGAATCACATAGTTAAAGTCCCCTTTATAGACACTTAGAGCTACAGTATGCAGAAATGCATTTCTGTATAAATAGAGAAACCAGGAAATCTACTTTTTACTAAAGTGGCTAAGGTGAATAACACAGATAGAATGCTGGATAAATGTGAGCTAGACTGTGTGAGAAAAGAGATATTCAGTGCAAACATTGCCTGTAGCCGATTAGAAACCATATACACAGCACAGAAATACAGTATTTCATTGCAATTTTATGCTTTTTATCTTTCGTCAATTCTTGTTGAAATGGAGTTCAATGTCCTTGCCTCATCCGATGACTCAGATAGAAGTCACCCAGTTCAACTTCCAATGTTATCATTTACCGTATACAAAATTGATATTTCCTATCATAAAATACTACATACATATTTTGCATTTGTTAGCAGTGAATGTTTTTCTTCTCCTGCTACCTCCGAAATCCCTGCACATGCCACCACATCTATAATTCACAAAGGGTTTTGACGAGGATAAACTACAGTATCATAGATGAAGAAATACATGCTCAGCGCCCAATGTTAAAAGTAATACAGTATACAGTATGAAAGCCATTTATATGGAACTTTTATAAAAGTGGGATTATTCCATTTTTATCAAATAGAATTCTTACAACATCACTAGTTTCCGAACCCTAGAGGGACATGAAATCCACATGTTTTATGTATTTCAAACATGCTCATTTTATTTATGAAGCAGCGAACTTAAATTATTGAGACCAGGGTAGGATATTCTGTCTCTTAAGGTTTTCTCTTTTGATTCTAGGTTTTTCCCACTGCTCTCTAGTTTCTATAGCTTCTTTCTCTTCCTCACATTTCTAATGTTATTCAACATACCAAAGCTTAACATGAAAAATCTATCTATCTATCTATCTATCTATCTATCTAATATCTATCTATCTAATATCTATCTATCTCATATCTATCTATCTCATATCTATCTATCTCATATCTATCTATCTATCTATCTATCTATCTCATTTCTATCTGTCTATCTAATTATCTATCTCATATCTATCTGTCTATCTATCTATCTATCTATCTATATATCGTATACCTATCCATGTATCTCATATCTATCTATCCTCTAACTATCTCAATCATATCTATCTATCTATCTATCTTATATCTATCTATCTATGTATCTCCTATCTATCTATCTATCTATCTATCTATCGTATACCTATCTATGTATCTCATATCTATCTATCTATCTATCCCATATCTATTTATCTATCTACCTCATATCTATCTATCTATCTATCTATCTATCTCCTATCTATCTCCTATCTATCTATCTATCTATCTATCTATCTATCTATCTATCTATCTGTCTCCTATCTATCTATCTCCTATCTATCTATCTCCTATCTATCTATCTATCTATCTATCTATCTATCTATCTATCTATCTATCTGTCTCCTATCTATCTATCTCCTATCTATCTATCTATCTCCTATCTATCTCCTATCTATCTATCTCCTATCTATCTATCTACCCTCTATCTATCTATCTATCTATCTATCTCCTATCTATCTAACATCTATCTATCTATCTATCTATCTATCTATCTTAAAACTATCTATCTCATACCTATCCTATTTTTTCTTCCATCATCTATCTTTTCTACCTAATTTCCTATTACACTATACCTTGTTTCACTAGCAAGCTGGAATATGTCTGAAATGCTACAGATATGTTTAAAAAATTAATACACTACAGTAGTACTTTTGAAACAAAGACAATTATGTTCAGAAAATGGCTTCTAAATAAAATATATTTCCATAAAGAGTATGTTACATAACTCAGCCTGAAGTCACAGACAACATAAGTTATAACACTGAATAGATTTTAGACTATCTCGGTTGCAACTGAATTAGTATTCAGCTCCTGTAAAAAGATCACAAGACCATTGGCAAGGCTCATCTCATGCAAAATATTGCACTGCAAGGTCTTTTAGGGACAGTCATGAATTGTGCCTTTCTTCTGTGTTCATTGCACTTAAGAAAAGAAAGACAGATGTTTTTTAAGTACAATAGTTGTTGGCCTTGAGCTACAACTGAAAACAGATACAATACATAAAGGTACAACATTAATAATAATGATAATAATAAATACTCAGTTCTTACTGAAATTGTTCCCTCGGGGAGTAATAATGTAAAGGCCCACTAAACCTATTGTAACTCAATGACTATAGTATACAGAAGAGGAACTTACCTACAGTGTATGTCAGTCTGCATGGTTTCCTTTAATCAGTTTTGATTTAATGGACTCAATTGACCCTTGAAAGGATATTTCAACTTCTATTAAACAAATTGTAAACCTTTATATTCCTTAAAGATTTATTCCCATGAATTAAGTGATAGTATATTGTTGCATTCATGCAGGGCGCAAGTACAGCACAGTTTACGGATGTCACCAAAATGTCAGACCAAGACATAAACAATGTAGACTTATATTATATCACCATAATGTGGGGAACACAAAATAGGGCAAATAATAGTAACAGAAATATGAGGATGAGAACACTATCCATAACCAACTTTGGTATGGCAGACCCTACCTAGAAGCAGGATGATCTCCCCGATAAGGGCAGCTCTACATCAGGGACGTAGGGGATCTAGTCTTTTCTTAGATGGAGGATGGGGAAGATATTAAATGCAGAAGGAAAGAGCAATGTTTATCAATTGTATAAGGTTGACGTAAATAAGCCCAACACAAAATAAATGAGCACATGTACTTAGCTAACAGTAATCTACTGCCTCACCAAACACCACAGACAGGACAATAACTGATGCCCAGGTAGAGGCAGGCCTAGAATAAATATACTTCCATTATGGCTAATTGGCCGGCTAGGGTAAACACCTCCCTGTTTGCTAATCAGTCCATATACCACTGAAGCTGTTGTAGCAAGGTTTTGAAGAAAGACACATTATACACTGAACCCACTGAGGGATTTCCAACAGATTGCACCTCAGGGGCCTGTAGTTACAGGAAAAAGGCAGTTATTGGTGCCCAGCGCCAAATGGCAGGGCAGAGATGTTGAAGATGCGGTCAAGTGGATTGGGGCTGACGTTATGACATCAGCCTGGCTCTACCTCCTGAATATAGCTGGTGCACAGAAACATGTATGCCTTTAATTTTATAATAGGTAAGATCTCAACATCTGGGGCCCCAACCTGAGAATGAAGGGGCTTTGTGCTGGATTTATGTTGTGTTTCCTTCTAAATTTTCCCTGCACAGTGGCTTCCCTGGCCAACCGGCTGTGCAAGGAATGGCAGCCAGCTCCATTTACTTGAATTGTGTTATATGCAGTTCTCTGTATAGCTTGTGGCTTAGCCGCTGCTGTGCAGGAAAAATCTGTAATGGTGATGCAGTTCTACATCACTACAATATCAGTTGGGGTTATAGGGGAACTTATTCCTACTAGGTGTATTGTAAGAACTACATATATACTGTCATTAGGTAACATTATTTTTCTATTGAGATAAGTCATATAAAGCCAGATATATGATCTACCTATCAAGCAAATACCCAGAAATAATGTTCATTCTTTCAAATGCTGAAAAGTCTGACATTTGTCAAAATTCACAAGTGTGTAGAATTTGTAAGTAGACACATGTCCCTAGTAACTGGATAGGACCCAAAAGAATATCTATCACTTGCCATTGACTTTTCAGACTGAAGTAAAGACTTGTTAAGTCTAGGAGAATAGGTTTGGTTTAGATCACATTGCAAACAATTGGTTCCCATAGGATTTTACATCAACGGAAGACTGGATCACACATTTCTTGGGGCTAGATTAGTTGCCACAGAATAAAATTTCCTTGACCTTCCAGGTATATGACAGTCATTGATGGACCAATGATATAGAGTATTATTTTACATACATAAGAAGAATGTGCAACCTGCAACATACATCATAAAACATGTTCATTACAATTAAAGGAATATTCCAGCACGCTTTTTATCTTCTCTATTGATGACCAACAGGTCATCAATAAATGATTAGTGGGGACCCACTAGGATCCCCGACAATAAGTTGAGTCTTAGGGCAACTGTCACTGTGGTTATCGCAGGAAGCAGAAAGTGCTGACTATAGAGTAGCAGCCGAGGTTGGTATTACAAGCGTAACTCTCATTGAATTTAAGGACAAATTTCTGTCCTGGGGTGGGGGTGTACTACCTGCACTTGTTTTTCTCTACTGTTCATCCAATTCCTCAGTTTTCGGTCCTGTTTTCAGCTGTCCAAGATGGTTGATGCAATCTTCACACTACCTAATCTCTATAGCTTATTGGTAGTGTTAGACTTCTAATGCACTATAATTGCTATCTGCTTGTCCAGAGCTGCTCATGTGATCAGCAGTGGCCAATCAGAGAGCAGGGCACAGTGTGCATTAGTTAGAAAATTGCTGTAGCCATCTTGGATGGCCAAAAACAGCGCTTGGAACCAATTAATTGGACGGGCTGCTGAAAATAACATCTAGAGGTAATATACCCCCTCTCCTCCTATCCTAGGACTGAATTTAATTAAAACAATAAAATAAAAAACATGAACTGTCCCTCACAAATATTGGAAACAAACAGTATCCTGTTCAAACAGAAACCATATTGGTCTCCATACGAACAATGAAAGCCTATGTGATAGAACCCCGATATGTGAAAAACAAGGTGTAAATGGCCCTAATCATGACTTGGGTAACAATCAAACCATGTATTATTTATGGTCAGAAATGTAGAAATATAAGTAATTCCAAAGGGTTCCACCACTTTTTCTTGAAAATATATATATGCAGGATATATTCGAATGATTATACCTCTCCTGTTGCATATTATATATGCCATAGTTACTATGCGGTGCTTTGTTCTGATTTGAACCAGAAAAATATATAAAATGAATGTTGTCTGTGTTGTGCAACAATTCTGTAAGGGTGATTATTTTTGCAATCACCTCTACATGTAAAATCCAATACAATTATAAATGTTTGTATCAATTTACCTCGGAATGGAAAGATTATTTTAATAGCGTGTGGCAGTTGAAGATACTTTGACACAATGTAATTGCAGGTTCAATTAATGTAATATTTGCCTGATTCTTTGGGAGTCTTATCATTTGTATATAATGTCAGATGAAACCACTTGACTTTACCAAGATCACAGAGAGCAGAGAATTCCCCATGCTAATATTGTCCTTGTGCTTTAGTTTCTGCTTTTTCCATAGATCACATTACAGAATTAGGTGATACAATTTCTCATGAAGATAGACAGAAGAATGTCTTAGGTTTTAGCTGGCATTATGTTTCTGAAATTATGATTTACGTTTTAATTAAAAGTACAGTGGATTTTTACAAAGTGCGCTATATTATATTTACTGTAAGGCTGGAATGTATATATATCATTCGCTAATTGGCAGGTTTAGTATTTTTTAAATTAAGGTACTGCATCTGTAAGTACTTATATTTAAAGAGTCACTATTATTTTCAAACCACATTGAAAGCAGCCATTAACCATCTTCTCTATTTCCCTATGACTGCTGACAAAACACTTCATAAACAGCCAAAGATTAAAAATGTTCACATTCTAAACTTTATTTGTGTATTAAAAGTGGTCAAAGGTGTAATTTCAAACTCTTTGGTTCCCATGTAAAGTTTGTAACAGGCCTAACTATCAAGATTCATTTGTGTTGTGTCATATGAAGTTGACGGACCATTTGGTCTTCCTTATTCTCTAGAGCACAGGTGTCACTATAACCATTGAGGAGATTAGTACTGATTATGCTTGTAATTGTAGAATATGCAGGAAAAACGGATGTTACCAATATACACTAAATGGGGTACTGCTAGGGAAAAGTGAGATGGAAAAAGACCTGGGGGTACTAGTTGACCATATACTCAATTGGAACAACCAATGCCAGTCAGCTGCTACAAGGGCAAATAAAGTTTTGGGGTGCATTAAAAGAAGTATAGGGGCGAGGGCCGAGAACATTATTCTTCCACTATATAAGGCACGTGTCAGGCCTCACATGGCATACTGTGTATAGTTCTGAACACCAGTACTGAGGAAAGACATTGCAATGCTGGAGGGGGTTGAAAGAAGGACATCTAAATTAATAAACAGAATGAGACATCTGGAATACCCAGAGAGGCTATCACAATTGGGATTATTCACCCTAGAAAAAAGACGCTTAACAGGCGACCAAATAACTATGTATAAATATATTAGGGGACAATACAAGGATCTCTCCCAGGATCTGTTTATACCCAGGACTGCGACGGTAACAAGAGGGCATCCTCTATGTCTAGTTTAAAAGGAGAATAGAAGTGTTTTTAGAGCACTACAACATTACAGGATATAAACATTAAATAACCAGAAGGGTTGTTGATCTCAAATGTTGATCCAGGGATTATTCTGACTGCCATTATAGAGTCAAGGAGGAATTTTTTCTCCAGAACGAGGGTAAATTGTCTTCTGCCTTTATGTTTTATGCCTCCCAGGAATCGGGCCTGGGAGGAGCCTAGCTGACAATTAACAGTTCTGTAGGGGAGATAATTATCATGCAACTAACACATTTCTTTTTCTGTAAAATATAGGTAATGGCGATGACAACCAAAATTTTTAATTATATATAAACCATACAGTCATTATGAATTCTGTGAGCACAACGCTTTAACAATGTACAGAACATGTACAAAAACTGTGATTCCATTAAAGGGGTTCTGACATGAAAAAAAAAAAATTACTAACCTTGTTTGGCCAGGACCGATCGCCAAGCATGTTCCCTCCATCTGGCTTCTTCATCTGTGGCTTGTAGAAGCAGAATAGGAGCGGTCAAAATGACCGCTTCCTGCTCTGCTCCGTCTGTCAGCCACTTCCGAGGTGAACGGACGGGCCGCCCACATCAAGCACGTCACAAGCAGTGCTTGCTGTGGGCGGCCCGTCTGTCTTGGCTGAAATCCGAGATTCTGCGCAAGCGCAGTGGAGATGCGGCCCATCCTGACTCCTGTCAGAGAGCACCTCTCCACTGTGCATGCACGCTATCCCGGAGCGGGGTGGCTCGTCAGAAGAAGAAAAAGAAGAAGAGAGCCTGCTGAGAGATGACCCCCCTGATGACAACAACAACAGAAGACAAGGTAAATATCATGTTTTTATGCTTTAACAGCCAAAAATCATGGGTTCCCTCTGTCCATTAGGCAGACCAGGGAACAATGGCTGTTAAAGCATAAAAACATTATTCGTGTCAGAACCCCTTTAAAGTGTTACATAATTGCATTCTCCTGCTCAACCTTAAATTGGGTGTGGAAAAAAGCAGTTTGAATATTGGGTGGTATAAATTTTGAGGGAACTGTATGGCGGCTATAGAACCGTGTGCAAAGGTTCTTGAAAAAGGCTTTATTAGTGGGTCGAAACGTTGCTGCTTTTGTGTATACTTAGCTCAGAATAAACCTGTATGCTGTCGTCCCATCCTTCTTTCCCTGGAGAAAAGCGTTAGTTGACGAGTCTGAGGGCATAATCTTATTTTACAAAGAAACAAAGGGCAGCAAATTTGGAAAACTTTTCAGTTTGGGGGTTGGGATCCTACCCACTGTGGGGCATGTATTGAGGATCGCTTCTCCAAAGCGTGTTGGATGTATGCAGAGTGCTGCTGACAACTTTGATTATTTTTGGACTGTATTATTTTATGTTGCGATTGTCTGACTTATTTTATAGTCACATGTGATATTGACCAATATAAAAGGCAGACAATAGCAACATAGTATAGATAATGAAACAAGTTGATTTAATTGAATAGCACCACTATGTCCAAGTACAGAAAATTTCCTTTATTTTTTTTTTTAAATCTTATGAAGGTCCAAGTTTTATGAAACCAATGTCACTTTTGTCCTTATATAAACCAAAAGTACAGTATCACAAATTCTGTCAGAATGTGCACAGCTTCCTCTGCCGGGAATAAGGAAGATGACTGTGAAGTCAAATGGGAATTATTCTGCTTCAGTGGGTCATATAAAAAATTGTAAGCGTTAAGTCTACACCAGTGAAGCAAATTAAAGCAGTTTGCTTATCAGGGTGTAATAAATGATTTGTTTGCTCTCTACACTTCTCATTTTCAACAGAGGACCCATGGTAAAAGATTTAGATGGGTTTAGAAGCAGGATGCTAAGGAAAGTCAAATCATAAGTGGAACAAACACATTTTAATTTTACTAATCTGACATGATTCAATAACTCCGGGGATATTGCATCCAATGGTGCTTTATTGGTAGGGGGCAGAAAAGGATTTGACAGCATAATAAGAAGATTTTTTTCCCAAAATGGAATTTACTGCTACAAGAAATAGCTGTAGCAAAACATATCTTTGTGCTCGCGGATTTCAGTAAAAAGCTGAAGGTAGTGTGTGTTTTTATTAGTGTGGTTCTGTTGCCTTTTAGTGGAGGGGCCCTAGGTTCAAATCTCTTGCATGATAACATCTGCATGGACTTTCGAAAACTCCATCCAGATGTTGCCCTTGGTCACATTTAAGCCCAGAACTCAAGCACTGTCACCAGCAGTGCTAATAACTGAGGCACCACAGTTATCTGCTCAGCTTCAGAGGAAGTGAAGAACAACAAGTATAAAGAGAAAAGAAACATAAAAACTCTATCCAGATGTTGCCCTTGGACAGATTGGAACCTAGAGGCTCAGTACAGCAAAGCAGCAGTGCTAAGAACACCATAGCAGAAAGGACATGTGCAGTAACGCAGTTGTTAGCACTGCTGCCTTACACTGCAGGAGTTCTAGGCTGCAATTTGTCAAAAGGCAATATTTGGATGGTGTTTTTATGTTCTCTTTAGATTTTTTTTCCTGTTCTTCTCCTACCCTGAAGCAGAAAGGATAGGTGTGGTGGCTCAGTTGTCAATACTGCTGTTTTGTAGTGCTGGAGTTGTAGGTTCAACTCTGACCAAGGTCGTCATCTGGATGAAATGTCCATGCAGTTGTTATTTTTGAAGAGATTTGAGTCTAGGACCCCAGCACTGAAGGGTAACAGTGCTAACAACAGAGCCATATTATAGAAGAAAACACACACATAACTACCTACTGTAGTGAAGCCAATTTTTACTCTCATTGGTTTTAATGTAAGTCGGAATAGGCTGTCCCAATTCGTGATTATTCTTTGAAAATCTGGTTGGGCACTTCCAACCTAAGTATTTCAATAAACACTCAACACTAATTATGAAACCTCTCTATTTATCCATGCACAGATGCAACAAACTGTTCTGTGATTGTGATAGCACAAGGCAGGAAGTTCTCTTATACGGCCTCTTAACTCATATCTTGAAATGTGTGGCACAAAATTACTAGCTTCTCAAAAACACATGATTTCAGTTTGTTAGGGGATATGCGTGTGTGGTTATGTTGAGAAATGCAGCCTTTCAAATGTTTTGAAAGAGTGTAACAATACTGTGTTGAATTGGTACCATGATAAAATGGAGTCCTTGACCAAACAGTAAGGATGGACACATCTGGATGCAACATTGCGTAAAGTCATAGACCAAGCACTGGTTTGGTGTGGAAGTCCTGCTGCTACCTGGGAGAACCAGGAGTCTGACAATGGTAGACGACTCTTAGACTGGCACCCTGATTGGGTATGAAGTAATGGATGTAATGCTATGTCTTTAAAGCACTAGGTCTGTATGATAGAGACAAAAGCTTTAAGTTATTTGGTGGCCAGATGGCCAAGGACTTGCACTTATTCATGTACACTGTCACATATAGCAACAGTGGGAAGATTATGCTATGAGTTCTGTTAATTTGCCGAAATAAAGGGCAGATTTACTACGTTTGTACCAAATTTCTGGCTTCAACATGGTGTAGTGGTATGCGAGCATTCATCTGATGAAGAAAAGATGGAGAATCCAATGAGCTAACAACCCCCAAATTGCAACAATACAGTGTAATTATGTTTGTTTAGAACTTTGTTCTCTGTTGAACAAATGGAAAAAAATTCTTGCATTGTCAGTTGATTTCTTAGATATTGTATAGATGTTAAAAAAGTTTTGGCACTTGAACTGGAAAAAGGGTTGTAATTATGTAGCCTTGTGTGTCTGTATGCTATTTTCTGAGCAAAAAAAACATAGGTAATAGAATGAACACTATGACACATTTTTTTAGGTGTATGTGGTTACACCCCTTGAAATGTTTCTGGAAATTTCCAGTGTGCTGCTAATAGTGAGTTGCATAAAAATATTTCACATATTAAGAATCTTATATACAATATACTGAAACTCTAGTTTCAGTCAAAAAATATATTGAAACAAAAAATATATAGAATGGTAAATACTGAGATAACCTCTACTTCTCATGAAATACTACATGACAATGTCACTGGTTTTGATTGTGCAGATGTGCTTTGTAAAATGTTCCTCCCTCTTAGCAGAAAATTTCATGTGGAATTTTACTCATTGAAATAAATGGTGAAGGCAGTATGGTTACCATAGTAACTGCTAATGCCAGGTGAAATGTCACAGTAATAAGATTTTTAAAGCAGACTCAAATTCTTAGCTAGTTGAGATGAGTGGCTCACTACAAAGATCACACAAGATTAAATCAACTTTCTTTTTTACTTTACCTCTTACTCTCCATAAATGTGAAAATTTAGAATATCTTCCATATACCAATGGAGACGTTCAATGAGATGAAAAAGATTTATGGGGAGGATTTCTCATCATATGATGTAGTCAATAACTGGCATTGTCAATTCAAATGTGGTCGGACTTAAGTGGAAACAGCTCCAATTCCAGGGGAACCCCACTCTGTTATCGATGAACACACGATCCAGCAAGTGGAGGCTGCCATTTTTGAAAATTGCCGCATAACCATTCACAACCTAGCGCAAAATGTCAAGAGAAATGTTAATTAGATTAAATGCCAAAGGCCATCAAAACCAAGAGATGTGGCATGCTCACCAAAGGTGTCCGCCTTCTGCAAGACAGAGTCCCAGTTCAAAACTCACATGTTGCCAAGATGGAAGCATGTTGCGAGTATGAAATTCTACCGCATCCCTCTTATTCACCCGACCTCACACCATCGGACTTCCACCTCTTTCCAACAATGAAGTCATTTTTGAAGGGTAAGCACTTTTCAGATGATGAGACTCTGATTTCCGAAGTCACAACGCGGCTTTTGGAGTGACCTGACGACTTCTACAAGTGAGGTGTTTACAGTTGCATACAAAGATGGAAAAAGTGTGTCCTCCTATGATGAACCTATGGAGAGAAAGACTGATAACTGTGCCATGTTTTGTTGCTCTCAGTCCACAGGAAGTGGGTCAGGGGAAATCTTGAATGAATGCTCCTCATATCTTCAGAAAATGTTAAAGTGACTCTATCACTATAAAGAGCATCTGTAAGAGATTAAATGTGCAGTTGTGGGACAGGGGATAGTTCCTGCAAAAAGAAGCACAATGTATGGATTTAAAAAAGAAAAAAAAACAGCAATAAGTGTTTCCCTTTATATGTAACAATACTATGAGTTGGTAGAAAAAAGGTCCCAGCAGGAAACATGCTGAGCTTCAGGGACAAAGTATGATGGAATGCCTTCTTAAATCACCACTTTGGGCAACAAGAGAGCTTGTGCTGCCCATTGTATTGTACTTCAACATAGACCAGTGAAACAATTATGATAAATTGTAGCATGATTAGCTGACTTGTAGTTTTGAAGGCTCCCTTACTTTTTTTGAGTACTTATTCTTCTGATCATTGTCTTGTGTAAATAGGGCAGCTAACATCCATTTAATGACCAAATGCTCATTTATCAGGTGATCGCATCTACTGTGCAGCCTAAAAAATGCTCATTCTAAAAGCACATCGCCCCATGTACTACTGACAGTAAATAAAATGAATGGGGCATGAAAATTCATATGAACAATCATTCGTCCCCAGCAGAGTTCGATTAGTCTATGCGAAGACTGAGGTAAATGAACTCCAATCTTGATAATTGGCACTCGTTAACATTGATAGACATCCTAAAAAAAAAAATAGAAAAAAAAAAGGAGGGGGAGGAGGAGAAAGATGGAACCTGCTCAGGCCCCTTTACATCATAGGTCTTGCCTGGGAGGAGTCTAGCTGACAATTGACAATTCTGTAGGGGAAGTACCATATATTCTCGAGTACAAGCCTAGTTTTTCAGCACATTTTTTATGCTGAAAAGCCCCCCTTGGCTTATACTCGAGTGAGGTTAAAAAAAACAACAACAAAAAACCCACAATACTCACCTCCCAGCTGACATCTGTGTCTCCGGCGCAATCGTCTTCCCGGCAGTGCGGAAAGCTGCCATCTCCGTGCTCGGCTTTGAATTCCTCCGCCATCAGTGTCCTGTAGGTAAGCGCTGTGATTGGATCGAGCGCCAGCCAATCACAGCCGGTGCTCGATCATTCACAGCCATTCAGTGGATGACATCACTAAATGGCTGTGATAGGTTTATTGAGCACCGGCTGTGATTGGCTGGCGTCGATCCAATCACAGCACTTACTTACACAGTGCTGACAGCGGGGGAATTCAAAGCCGAGAAGGGAGATGACAGCGGGAAGAGTTCTCAAGCAGCTTGCCAGACCGCCAGGGAGACGATTGCACTGGGGACACAGATGCCGGCTGGGAGGTGAGTACTGTATTTTTTCTTTACCTAGTATAAACTTGAGTATAGCTAGGCTTATACTCGAGTCAATAAGTTTTATCAGTTTTTTTGGTAAAACTTATTGATTCGGCTTATACTCAGGTCAGCTAATACTCGAGTATATACGGTAATTATCATGTAAAATATATGTAATGGAGATGTAATGGGAAACAAAAACCCACAATACTTGTATGCCAATAGAAGTTACAGCTCGAACCAAAGGTGCCTCTGACTAATTAGAATTAATATTTGGCTCTTTATTTTGCATGTGCCCTAAAATGGATCTCAATGCATGGTTCAATTGCTGCAATAGCAACACAATACTCTCAGAAAAGTATAGATTCTCTTAATTAATGTGGTCAATCTGGTAATAGAATTCCTTCAAACACAATAAATTGTATGAGGACCATTCAGTTTGTTTGCTCATGTGAAGCTAGTCATTAAAGGCGTTGGAGCAACCAACAGTACAAGTTTTTGGAAATGTATTTATGCCTCTAGGGGCACCATGGAAGATTTGTAATTCTTGGCACATGGCCATACAGACTTAATTTAGTTTTACCAAATGAGAGGATTATTTTCTATCCTTTCCATTGCAGTGCAATCTATGACAATACTTCATTTTCTTGAAATACTTCACGATGAATAATTGCAAACATTTGAACCAACTGTATTTGCACAAGCCATTCCATTGAACTGTAGCTTTTGATTATTATTTGGTATATTATGAAGGGGGTCACTAGCATTACCAAACCATAATTATTTGTATATTGCAGTTAATCTAAATTTAATTTCTAGGCAATTACACTAGAAATTAATTCAGCTTCATGATATTTAATGATTGAGGCCACTAGGGTAATTAAATAATTCCGTTGGAATATTTTCTTCATATTTTGTCCACTTTCTCTGTTTCTATATTAGATATTTCCTCTTATTTGTATTTTGTTCTAGCAGAGATTGAGAGCAAAAAAAGTTAAAAGTTTAAAGGCAAATGTTATCATTTCTTCTGAGACTACTTAACTTTAAAGCCAGATTAGTCATGGTCAAATGCCTACAATGATAATTCTTCCTGTATTTCCTCAGCATTATCAAAGTACCAGTCCAGCAATTATAGTATTAAAAATCATTGGGTTCATTCTTTTGACTAGTCAACTCTAGACATCTTATTTGTAGTAAAAAGCCCAAATTATAGAAACCATTTTTTTTATATTTTGCTATTCCCAAAAGCACAGCACACTCCATCATATAACATATTATAGAAATATTATGGAGACACCAAACTAAAGTGAATACAGAGTGCATTTATATAGCCCCATAAGGATTCCTTGTGACACCACACGGGGTTTGTGCTCTCAGCAATGCCATAGGCACAGTCCTACATCAACAGTTTCCAAAGTACAGTGGATAAAAGTGTAACTAAGTTAATTGCTGAAGACCCACATCTCCTATCTGGAATTAAAATGATCTTTTTCTATGTCTTTGAACAAATTATGTTGTTGATGGTATAAATAATATATTTTTCACACTTTCAGAAGGCTATTAATTTAACATAACTCATAGGGTGTAATCTGTCCGAATATTATATAGGTACTGTACCTTAATCAAAATTGCTGCTTATGAATATTCAATAAATGTTCTTTTCTTTTTTAAGCCTGCTCCGAAAGCTGACAACTGATTAGTCAGGCCATTCAATCTCCCATTTAGGCCAAAGGCACATGACCATGTCACATGGCCCCATTATAGTCTATAGGGCTATTGGCATGCATGATTTTTTACACAAATCAATGGTCTGCATGAATAAACTCATAGCATGTCATATTCTCATCTGTTTTCATAGACAATGATAGAACATGCAATGTATATAGGCCATTTAGATCAGACAGTACATGGATAGCCTGTGTGCTGTCCAATGTGAGTTGTGCTCGGGAGAAACTCGCATTATTGCATGCCAGTGCCTCTGGCCTTATGTCTGTACAGTGCTCTAGTCCTTAGACTCAGACTAAGGGTGGGTTCACACGAGCGTGTCTTTGTGCGTACTTAGGTGCGTACATACGTGCGCACCTAGGTATGAGCAAAAACACGCGTGAACACAGCTGTGTGCTTGTTGTCAATGGAGCCGCGTCATTCATTCATTTAAAATCCCCGCCTGCTGAAAGAGCTGCCTGTGATTGGCTGAGCACCTCAGCCAATCACATTCACGCAGGAGAAGACGTGATTTTCAGGAAAGGGCTTATATTTAAAGCCCTTCCCTGAAATCAATTGCTGACAGCAGAATCCTGTACCGCAGCTGACATGTGTGACAGTTGCGGTAGAGAATTGAAGAATTGCTCTGCTGCATCTGTCACAGATGTGGCAGATGTAGCAGCAGGGAATTATTTTACCTAGTGGGTATGCGGCAGATGTGTTCTTCATTCCTCGCGGGGGACACAGCATTGGCGGACAGGTATGTAATTTTTTTTTTACACTAAAATTTTTCTTTTTCAGGGAAGGGCTTTATATGTAAAGCTCTTCCCTGAAAAACAATTCAGGTGTGCCAGCACAACGTTGTCTTCAATGGAGCCGCCGGCAGCAGCAGCGGCTCCATTGAAGAGAATGCCTGCATTTTTTTATTTTTTTTTTTTACACTAAAATTTTTCTTTTTCAGGGAAGTGCTTATATGTAAAGCTCTTCCCTGAAAAACAATTCAGGTGTGCCAGCAGACCATTGTCTTCAATGGAGCCGCCGGCAGCAGCAGCAGCTCCATTGAAAACCATGTGTGCATTCCCTATGGTGCACACATGTCCTATCTTTGCAGGCATGCACCTGCAAAGTACGGATATGTGCACACACCATAGGGAAGGCTTGTGTGTTTGATAGAAAGTTGTAGCTTTGTGACCCTTGTGGGGATGTAGATGATATGAGGCATAAAGTTTGTTGTAGATGCTATATTGATGATGAGTGAATTTGAGGTATAGTGTGTAGTGGTACATCCTATGTATATACATCTTAACCTGATCTGAACCTTCTCAAAACAACTTTGTCCTCATGTGTATGCATTATGTACTACTACACACTATACCTTACATTCACTCATCATCACCATAGCATCTACAGAGTGGGCCATGGAAAAGTAACCCAGCACCATACAATAAAAGCTGTCTAAAAGAAAATCTCTCCATGTTTCCCATAGTCACCTATCACAGCACAGCTTTTACTGCTTGCACTGTTGAAGTAAAATGAAGGCTATTGGTGCAGTTGCTGGCCTATGAGGGCAGGGTTATTTTGATAACAAGCCACATTAGGCTAAGATGTGTGTATGTGTATATATTAGAGATGAGCGAGCACCCAAATGCTCGAGTCCCCGCTATTCGAATCGAGCTTTTGGTAAAATTCAAGAGCTCTACTCAAGTAGCGAACCCCATTGACTACAATGGGAGACTCGAGCATTTTTGTATGTGGCAAGCCGGGAGCCAAGCTTTTTTTCCCTACGTGTTCTCTCTCTCTCAGGCATGTCACAGCGGGGAGGAGCCAAAAACTGGGGCAGGATCGAACACAACTTGATGCTCGTATATCTATATGAGATACTAACTACAGATATATTATATTTGTGGATAATTTGAACTAGCTCATTTTATCAGAAAATCCCTAAATAAATTACACAATTGCAATAAAGTACTTTCATGTGTGCCTAATAAATACAGTAAATCCAAATTACATAACATGTTCCACTCATTAGGCTGGTAGTTAAAACAACATGCTTAGATACTGAATAATATGTATGCAAATTACATGTAACCATTGCCAAAATTAAAATGTTCACTTTTTATCTGACAGATTTGAGTACAATTTACATTAAAGTATTTTAATCAGTTGACTTGTTCTGCATTCAGATTCTGTTATAGATTGTGCATTGTAAAGCTGCAGGGTGTAAGACTAATAATTTAATATTTTAGTCTTTCTTAATAAACATTAAATGATTCAAAATTCAAACACATGCATATTGTTCTGATTTTAATTTATAAACAGTGAGGCTATAGTCACACGGGCGAGCACGATATCGGGCCGAGTTTCTACTTGGCCTGACATCGCCCTTGCCAATCTGCATTTTGCACTTTGATGGGGGGAGTTTTTCATTCAAAAAAGCCTTGCTTCACTTCTGTGACATTTCGATCCTCAGGCATGTGTTTCATGTGCATCAGAGGATCGCAAGTATTACCCATTGATTTCAATGGGAAACGTCACGTGACCCACATGCGCATTGCACGGCATGCGAGTTCATGCAATGTCTTTAAAGGTTCCTTTGAAAACAATAGGCGAGGCGTTCTGAAAGAATGCAAAAAAATAGGGCATGCATTTTTAACCTTGCAGCATCACTATGTGGAAAAAAATCATTCATTTGAATAACTCCATTCAAAAAAAATGTAGTTCATATTTGCGTGGGTTTTGTGCATCTCGCTGTTCTGATCGTACTGTTTTTCTACCTGTTAACTAATTTGCTCTAGACTTTATTTCTTGCTCTGTATATTATTTGCTGATCCCAAACTTTGACTTTTTGTGCCTTGGTTTAATATCAAGGCACACAGTGCTTTGTTTTTAAAGGCGCACCAAACTTTGTATAGGTTTACCTGGAATCTGTGAGAATAAAAACAGGATATGTTCTATCTTCTGCCTATGGATAGCATGGACCCATAAAGTCTCCATTTGTGGCTAGTGAGTTTCACCCTGTGTGTAAACTATCAAACTACTAACAATAACCTGTCCATCCATTCATGAGTGAGTGGGTTTGTGAGTGACTTACATGCTCCGCCCGTGATCACATGACAGTTATGTCATTAAAGGCCCTTCATCCCCATTGAGGGAGTTTCATGTTCCACCCCTGATCATATGATGGTGACATCATCACAGGTCCTGTATGCACACAGCTGCTATCTAGCTAGGTGTTTGTTAGTATTTCACAGCAACTGAGGCCGCACGGGGTTTGTAGTCTGCCCATAATCTGCACAAGGATGCAGGACCTTTGATGACATCACTTCATGTGATAAGGGGCAGAGAATGTAACTCCATCACTAACGATGAAGGATCTTTGATGATGTCACCATCATGTGATCAGGGGTGGAGCATGTAGGTCATTCACTCTAGATGAGCGTCACCGTCATGTGATCAGGGATGGAGCATGATAGTGACATCATCACAGGTCCTTCATCTCCAGTGCTGTGCTGCTTCTGATCCGTGTTGTATGGGATAAGCAACGTATGTAGCAGTGCTGTGTGTGTGGCATGCATGTAGCACAGCTGTGTGGTGCATTGTGCCACCAGAAACACTGGTACTATAATTTTTTTATAATTACTAGTAACTTATATAAAGTCTAGGTTTAAAAGTCTAGTTTTTGCCAGATTCTTAAAGAAAATAAGTGCCCTGTTGATGAATAAGACTCCCTGTACACATGGGAGAGAATGTCACACTACTTGTAGCATTTTCAGTATTAATAAATTTCCCCGATATGTTTTCTTTGCTCTTTTTTACTATAACTCCTGATATATTTATATGTAATTTTAACAAAATCATTATCCCCATGTGACTAGGCGCTAAGAAAACATTTCACTAAGAAAGACAAACTACAAAACTGTTTTAAACAAGGAAATGCTAATGCTCAGCTCACAGTAGCCCAGTGACATTACTGTATGAGTTAAAAAAATAGAGATAATTATACTTATAATTACTAGTGTAACTTGCCGATTTAAACCTATTTTTGAGTAAAATATTTAGCATTTTAATCATTATTGATGCAGGCATATAGTTATAAGAGCAGTCTTATTATTAGCTTGATGAGAATATTTACACAAACTTGGTTTTCTCGCTTTAAGGATGAAGGTTTAGCTTGCTTAACCCATTAAGGACCATGTGCGGTAAATATACGGCGCCTGGTCCTGGGCTTAAAGCACCGCCGATAGTAAAATTACGGTGGTGCTTTAAGCCTCCTGCCTCTGCAATCAATCAGAGGAAGGAACGGGTTATCAGCTGTTAGTGACAGCTGATAACCCGGAGGAGAAGGCAGGAGAGGTTTTTAACCCTTCCCGCCTTTCCTTTCCTGAGTACACAGTGCTCAATGAACGCTGTGTACTAGAAAGTGAAATCAGAACTGTAGCTTTTAATACAGGAGTCAGGGGGTCATGTGACCACCGAGGTTACCTGCTACAGCAGAGCTAGAGGGTCAAAGTAGACCCTGGCAGCTCTGCCAGTGACTAATGTCACTACAGGGGTTGTTTCCCCTGTAACTGGGGCTTCTATGGACGCCCCAGCTACAACGGGAAAGTGTTAAATTAAAAAAAAAAAGATGAATGTTCCCCAGAGGTCTTATATGATGTCATTGGAGACATAGATAGTAAAAAACATGATCACATACACAAATAAAACAAAATTACAGAATAAAAAAACAATATATACATAAGAAAGAAAATAACACAGAGCAAACGCTAACCAAAACCGTCGCCGTATGCGCCCTGTAATCCAAAACCATACATACTGTGTGTCCAAAACAAGTAGAGGAACCCATTCTCATACTTTATTTTAGCATAAATATACTAAATTTAAAAAAAATTATAAATCTTTTAGCATTTTGCCCCCAATAAAACTAAAAAATGGGGGGAAAAAACGTCAGTGAAAAAGATATTTAAAAAATCGCCCTATATGTCATGGAAAAAAACGCAGTAAAAATAATTTTGGCAGCTAAAGGAAACAAAATAGGGCAGTAAAACATGCCACATGGGTAAAATCCCTAAAAAGTGTCTGGTCCTTAGGGTACAAAACAGCTTGGTCCTTAAGGGGTTAAAGAAACTGTTAATTTCTCGGTAATAGAATCAATCTAACTATCTAGACAAATTTTGAGGGACAGCGCAGAATGGATTTTGGGGGTTCCTAATATGTTTTTTTTTTTTATTTCATAAAAAAAGTATTCCTTGTTGGGACTCACCTGGTGTCTGCTGTCCAACCCAGTTAATCAGGCTGGCTGCAAACCCTGATGGCACCGCATTTGCCAGTTGATAATTCCTTATGTCTTATGTACACTGTGTGCATCCACCGTTGGTGAAGAGCTACCAGACCAGCACCAGCAATCACAAGTATGATTAAGAAAAAATACAAATGCTATATAAGTAAGCTCATTCCGCATATTAAATATTCTTGAAAAGGGGGCTTCCTTACCCCCCGAAATACGTTGCAACTTCAACAGATCTTGTTTTATCGTTCTGTACCTGTGTATGTGTTTTTATGAACCAATAAAAACTTACCGGTGAAGACCTCGATTGGATTTATACACCCCACTTGAAAACCTGTTTGGGGAGGTCTCAAGGACAGAGACCGCCTCCAAAGTAAGTTTTCCTTTGTACTAATTCAACCTATCTTACTATTCCTTATGAACGCATGACCAACTTTTTTTCCCTCTCTCACTTATATCTAGAGATACAGTTTTCAGTAGAATTCTTGGGCAGCATGCTCAGAGGCTGCTTCCAGACAAATGTATTTTAGCTTTATATTTGGTCTGTGCTTTGCAGACTGTAATACTGAGCTAATGAAAGTCCATGTATCAATTCACATAGCTGTGTTTTTAAGGGCATTTTTTTGAAAATGCAGAATGACTTATTTTTCCATTTTTGCATTGGTTGTATTTTATATTGTGCAAATACAGATCAATATTTGCCCAGTAGAAAAAAAACAATACAGGGGCAAATACAAATCAAATACTGATGGCATACGTTTGTCACATCCATCTTACAGACGTCTTATAATACGCTCATCTGAATCTGACCTAACAATGAGTTTGTCTCAGCTTAATCCTTAATGATGATTATCGGTTCAGTCGCATCCGACCTTCAGTCACTCTATGGATCAATGTTCTCCACGAATCCTGTCTTTAACCACTTCTTTCAGTTCAGCGATTGACATGTTGATCTTGATTATATCTAGCCATCTTGTTCTTTGTCGTCCTGATCTTCTCTTTCCACTGACCTTGCTAATCATCAGTACTGTTTCCAGTAAGTTAGAGTGCATCATGTGTCCAAAAAAAGATAGCTGCTGTTTGATGATTTTGCCCTCTAGTGATATTTTTGGTTTGCAGCAATCTAACACTGCCTTGTTTGTTGTCATGGCAGTCCAAGGTATCCGTAGCATTCTCCTCCATACGTCGTTATGGCAAAGATGATTGCATTGACCAGTCTGGTTTTTGTTGCAATGCGAATGTCCTTGCTTTTCCAGATCTTCTCTTGAATTGCATTCCTGCTGAGTATAATCCGTCTCTTGATCCAGATTGCCCGTTGCAGTCGATTTTGGATCCAAGGAAAATGAAATCTTGGAGCGATTCGACTTCTCTATTGTTAATTTTTATGATCACTGTACCATTGCCTACCATGGTCATGACTTTCGTTTTCTTGCTGTTGAAGTACAGTCCCATGCATTCGCTTTCCTCTGGCACTCGTTGGTTAACTTATTCCAGGTCCCTTCCACTTTCCACAAGCAGGGTGGTGTCATCTGCATATTGAAGGTTGTTGACATTTCTGCCACCTATTTTGACTCCGATTTCTAATTTGTCTAGATTGCATCGCCTCATGATTGTTTCTGCGTACAGAGTGAAAAGGATTGGTGATAGAATGCAGCCTTGCTGTATGCCTTTCTCGATTCCGAATCAATCCGTGTTTCCATAAGCTGTCCTGACTTACATGACCTATGACACAGCCTTATTTTATACATTATCTAGGGAAAGCGGGTAGGCTTGTCAGGACTTAATAGGCTGCCGGTAAAAGTACAATATATTGCAATAGAGAAAATGCAGAAGTCAATCCAAGTTCAAGTCCCCTATGAGGGCTTGAAAAAGGTTTAAAAAAAAGTAAAAAAATATATATTACAGCACTATCTTAGACCTTGTAATAGAGGGACATACATGCATCAGCACTGAAAACAGAATCAATATCTGTGAGCAGGAAGAGGAATCATGGTACTATAATACTTTCAAAACCCTAAGCATAGCTGCAAAATTCTACTTTTGAGCTCTGCAAACATCATCTAGCGAGCATTCAGACAATTGCAAATAATTGTCTGTCTTTTATAAGCTAAGAAAAAATATTTAAGGAAGCCGTTTTGTAATTTTTTAGAGTAGGATTGGGGCATTAGAAAAGTGGTTGCTTCACTTCTGCAACACAGCAGGTGTAGGCCCACAGAAACTTTGACTTTGGGATAATCCTGACAGCAGCTCTCAGAGTAAAAGAAATGAAAAAGGAGGGTGGAGCAAGACCCAGTGAGGGTAGTGGAATATTTATGGAGTACACAGAGTTTTCAATGATTGAGTATTTTGAATGGTGGAGGTGCTGCCAACCAGATGACGCTCCACCAGTGTGGGCGTAAGTGTAGCAAAAAGGATGTGAAAAGAACTGGTATGGAGGCGCAACACTCTAAGCTACTAGAAGATGGAGATCAAAGTCCAATGTGTAATGGTGAAAGCACTTCTTTTTTATTATTTTTTCAGAAATTAAAAACCAGCAATGGAATACGCGTTTCGGGGAAGAACCCCTTCGTCAGTTCGGCTGGATAGGACAACAGGATGCTTTTTAAAGCACTTTTTTCTCCCCTGTCCTCCTGCACACAGGACCTCCGACACATCCTATATATCTTTGGAATCGTGTCACCCCTAGGCATCCTGTTGTCCTATCCAGCCGAACTGACGAAGGGGTTCTTCCCCGAAACGCGTATTCCATTGCTGGTTTTTAATTTCTGAAAAAATAATAAAAAAGAAGTGCTTTCACCATCACACATTGGACTTTGATCTACATCTTCTAGTAGCTTAGAGTGTTGCGCCTCCATACCAGTTCTTTTCACATCCTTTTTGTTAGCAGCTCTCAGAGGTCCTTGGTCTTCATCTTTTAACTCCGTTTTTTAAGAGGCATCTGGTCTCTGCTGCAGGGAACCTCTTGAACAATACCTCAGGAGGAGTCTCTGTTAAGTGACAACTGACCTGTATGAGGCAAAAGGCAAAAGAACTGGATACCAGAGGATAGAGCCATAGAACGGTAGAGTTGGAAGGGACCTCCAGGGTCATCGGGTCCAACCCCCAGCTTAATACAGAATTCACTGAATCATTCCAGACAGATGTCTGCCCAGTCTCTGTTTGAAGGCAAATACTTAATCAATGTAACAAGCCAAGGTTGAGGCAGACAGAGTTTATGCAATATGGTAAACAGGCTCTAGGCAATATGTAGTCAATATAATGGGCTGAGGTCAGAGGAGGCATAGTTTGGGAAAACTGGTTAATCAGGCAGAGGGTCAAAAACCAGGAAAGATGCAGAAACTACAGCACTTTTACTGGATCCCTAGTAACCAATTATGTTTGTTTCATTAAAGTCAGTGGTACCTTTCTGGGTTTCATTTGAATGCCGTTAAATACCCTGGAATGGAAACTTCAATGCAAACCCTAACAAGATCTGAACATAGCCTTAAGCTCATTTATGTTTAACTATTATCATTCAATATTGGTTAAAATGACTGAAAATGAGCGATAATCGTTACATGTAAAAACGAGCAACGGGCAGTTTTTGCTTGAACAAGGATTTTAAGAGAACTTAAAATCCATCTTTCAGCTAGTGAGATATAAAGTGTCTCTCAAAAGTCCACAGGCTGTTATCTCCATGGGAGCTGGCAGATAACATTGTAACACTGTAGGCAGCAGCAAAGAGAACAATGCAGCTGTGTGCACAGCTGGAAGTGTGATTAATCACAAACTGGGCTCTGCAAACAACTCCTAGAGGACCTTTTACATGCAAATGAAGATGATAAAGTTTAATGGCCAGTAACACGTTATGCAAATAGATCGCAGAATCTTTCAGTCGTTTAAAAGGTTATCTTTGAATGTATAAATGGGCCTTAACTCAGGTTCTTATGAGAGTTCTACTATTTTTGATGGCAAGAGTAGTTCTGTAGACTATGCTATTCTTGTCATCAAAAACAGGTGTTTTTCTATCTCTTACTGATATATTTACCATATCTCTGTATAATTACATTTACACTACTGTATGTACAGTACCAATTGGAGAGTCAGTCCTTACAGCGTATTGATTAGGCAGGCCTTTGATATTTTTCATCCATCGACTATCACAGCACAATGATCAATCGGTTATCTATCTATGGATTAGATAATATTCGTCTCAGCTGAATTTATATTTATAATGCTACTGTTTTATAAACCTCGGGTTGTGCTGCAGATGCAGAATGCTCACAGCTGTTTTATACTTAATGTTAAATATGCTGAGTTTTTCATATACAATTATTCCCTGAAAGTTTAGCTGCCTTGAACAGTTTAAACACTTTAAATGTGAGCTGCTGAATGTGCTTGCAAACATGCTGATCATTACATTTTGTGTGTTTAGTGTACGGCATTAATCCTTTCACAGCTCACATCTTTTAGAATTTAGGTCACATATTTAAAAAAAATCTATAAAATTTTAGCAATTGCACTGTATTAATTTCATTTTATTATATTCTTGTGTAATGTAGCAAAAACTTTGACAAGATTCTAGTTTTAGGTAGTTGGTAGTAGATATAACAATAGTGCAGATACAGTCACATACATATATTATTATACATTACTATTAAGGACATATACAAACATATATTATATAATTTATTATCCTTTTCAACATGCAAGACTGCTCATAATTGATTAATATGCTGTCTAGGATTACTAGGCATGGGATTGTGTTGTGTGTAGAGATGAGCGAACACGTTCGGCCCCGCCCCTTTTTCGCCCGAACACCGAACTTTGCGAACACTTCAGTGTTCGGGCGAAAAAGTTCGGGGGCCGCCGTGGCAGCGCGGGGGGGTGCGGCGGGGAGTGGGGGGGAGAGGGAGAGAGAGAGGGCTCCCCCCTGTTCCCCGCTACTGCCGCCCGCGCCGCCGCGCATCTCCCCGCCCCCCGGCGGCACCCGGACCTTTACGCGCGAACACTGCAGTGTTCGGTAAAGCCGGTGTCCGGGTGCGGATGTGTCCGTAACGGACACGTTCGCTCATCTTTAGTTGTGTGGTTTTTTTTTTTGTGGTGCTACCGGTAAGTGACTCATGAAGGAAGTAGTTTTTATTTGAAGAAAGAGAACTGTGGATGGCACTGTATATATTATTATTACTACAATAGAAAAAGTGAAAATTCTCCTCTTATGTACCATAGAGATAAGGCCTCTGCCCACTTCATATTAAGTATTGTAAATATACCATATGCAGACCATCAATATTATGATTGAATTTTTTTTTTGCAACTCATTGACTTCTTATATGTTTTGAATTATATTTGTTCATAGTGGATTGTTAATTTGTTGATTACATTGCGTACACCATAATGAGGCTGAGATTTTTTTAAACTATGCCATTACACAAAAAAAGTTGATTAGTAAATGTGTGCAGTTTGCCTATGGAAAATGTAATGCACTGCATTAGGGTATCAGAGCCCCGTGTGGAGCAAAGTGTAAGCTCTTGCCTACAACCTGAAGGTTGCAAGTTCAATCCCCACGTGATTCAGGTAGCTGGCTCAAGGTTAACTCAGCCTTCCATCCTTCTGAGGTTGGTAAAATGAGAACCCTGGGGAGCTTGATGGGGGGTAATAATTACCTGAAAGCGCTGCGGAATAAGTTGGGCCGTGGTTGCTGCATTCTTCAGGAAAATATAAGCCTTAGTTTGAATTTACTGGCAGTACTCAGTTGTCATTCAATGACAATTCCCTCACAGTGGGAATATTTACATGCACCACGGACATACCTGCACACATAACCAGATAGAATAGCTATAGAGTGTGTGAGGTGTTAGTTTGTATTTTGGCTGAGATCCTTAAGCCCACGGGCCCACTTCAAGGGTCCTCATTGTCTAATGAGTCAACTCCCACATGAATCCGACATGCATGCAGGGTAATCGTCCCCCATAGGGACGGCCTCATGCTGAAACCTAAGGACCTAACTCGCCCTTGATAGTAAACAATCCAAATAGCACAGGACACACAACAACACATCCTGGAATGTTCCATTACAAAATGGAAGAGGACTGTTCACACCACATGTTCGACTTCCTGCACAGACAAACATAACACATCACTGCTCACACCTACCGAACTACATGCATAAATGCGAACACCAGGGGGAATGAGGAAACCAACTCTTTCTAAGCAGAGGGGCTGGTATTTAAATGCAACTGACCTATGGTAATTGGCTGGCTGGAAAACACCAAACCCAGCCAGCACAAACATGCCACACTTGTAGAGCTGTGCTGCTTGAAACCCATATAGAACAACAGATCCCAGCAGCACAACCTAACAATATGTTGCTGTATGAAAAAAGTACAGTGCTACATTTGATATCAAAAAGGGTGCCAGTTTGCTCCACAAAAGTCAATGGGTTCTGAAAAATTACATCTGTAGTATATGCAGATCTATATAGATATACATGTTTTCTCTCCTAAACTACTGATGAGAAGGACTGCTTTTGAAGTAGAAAAAAATAAATTGGAAATCATACAATACAAATACAGAGCACTATAGGTAACTCATATCTCAGTCATTGTTACAAGGCTTGCATAAAGAGTCTAACATTAACTTGCAGGAATGGTGGTGCTGCAGAGGTATTGTTCCATCTCCCTTATTGTCATAAAGAAGTGTACAGTTGTTCAGGTACCATATGGGAATTCACATGTGTGTGTATTGCTTAGCCTTACAAAGTACTGTAGGATACCAACTTCTCACAAGGTCATGTGTTTTTGGCCTTGTCTAATTTAGAAAACCCTTTGGAGGTTCTAACACATCCACACAAGACTGTACATAAACAGCCTACTATGGGCAACATTTCAATGTGTAACATACTATATTTTTTGGACTATAAGATGCACCTGACAATAAGATGCAGCCAGGTTTTAGACAAAAAATGAGAAAAAATGATTATCTACAAAGTTAAATATCTCTGGTGCTCTAAGAAAGTGGAAACAGAGAACAGAAACGCGACTGCCCAGCTCTAGGAGGGAGAACTGTGTTAGTGCCTTTTGCTGTAGAAGTGACCTGAATGTAAATAGGTCAGAGGGCAGAGACCCAGACATCAAGCAGGGAGTTTAGAGCAGAGACCCAGATATCAAGCAGCCAGTGCAGAGCAGAGATCCAGACATCAAGCAGAAAGTGTAGAGCAGAGACGCAGACATCAAGCAGCAAGCATAGAGTTGAAGTCCAAACATGGAGCAGCAGTGCAATTGCAGGAAAGAATACAGGTGGAGAAGGTCACCATTAAAACTGGTATTAAATGTTCAGGTTCAGCACTTTATTAGCATTTTGTCTGATGATTAAGCAAGAATTTTTTAGCAAGATATTGTCTTGCTAAAAAGTGCATCTTATTATCATCAGAAAAATATGGTAATTCTTCAGTTCTCCTGTTGGGGTGCTGCAGGGAAATTCAATACTCGCTTACAATACTCGGTCCCAAAACAAATTATAGTTGATTACTGGGGTGTTTCAGCAGATAATCCCTCTAAGTTGAATGATATAGTAAGAGCAGTAACTCAGTCATTCTTATTGGTTTACTTTCTTTATGACAATCAGGATTAAGGTGCAACAATATTATCTAGCATTACTGGGTAGAGTAGTATTGTCTCTGTTAATGCTAACCATGACCGTTGCCTTCAGTTATTCTCATATCAGAAATTATAAGGACTATTCCACAGAATATCTGCTTTATAATAAATAATGCAGTACACTACAGTGCATAGACCTATAAAATATGAAAGAAGCGCCTGCTGAGAGAGTGAAGAACTCTGTAAAGAGAATGGCAAATTTCCTTTTAAAGTGGCTGAGAAAGACAAAAAGAGAGCTGTTGTGTTGTTTTAAATGCAGAGAAAATCATCTAATTCAAGGTCATTTTTCTATACTATTGTACGTTTCAGTTAATTTAGTATTGTCTTTCAAGTGCGTTTCTTTCCTGTTATGTTTATAATAGATCTGAAATTGAATCATCATGCCAATCTCCATACTCCTGCAGAGATGCATGTCATTTGCACAACTAAGATTCATAGATCTTTTCATCTTAATTCATTTCATTTACTTAAAAAGAAAAAGAACATCCATAATTTGCATACATCTTACAACTGCAATATTATATAAAAGTGGCAACAAAGCACAATTTTTTGAGTAGAAAGTATCATGTTAACATCAGAAAACAATGACATAGCAGGAATAACTGAGACCTGATTGGATGAAAGCTGTGACTGGGCAATGAACTTATAGAGTTACAGTCTGCTGAAAAGGGCTTTAAACAGAAAGGGGAGGGGTTTATATTTATGTAAGATTCTGTTTAAAGCCCATACTATGGTAAGATATAGATGTGAGAGATGAACATGTGGAGTTTCAATGGGTAGAAATACATGAAGGGAAAAACAATAATAAATCCTCATAGGGGTTTTCCATAGGCCACCAAATATGACAGAAGCCACTTAAAATGTATTAGCGAGCCAAACAGATGAAGCTGAAAATCACAATGAGGTAATTATTATGGTAGACTTTAACTATCCCAATATAAACTAGGAGGCTGAAAGCTGCGGATCTCATAAAGATAATATGTTTCTGTTAATAACTACAGATAATTACCTCACCCAACTTGTATAGGACCCAACAACAGGGCTGGCCATTTTGGACTTAATATTAACCAAGAGCCCTAACTGAATAACATAGGTGCAAGTTGAGAGGCAGCTGGGAAATATGACCATAATATAATACATTTCCACTTTTTTTTTTAAAGGGAGTTTTATCAAAAAGCTACGAAAGTACTAAATTTTAGGAAGGTAAAGTTCGATCAGCTCAGAGATGCCTTTCACCATATTGACTGGGACAATGCTCTCAAAAATAAGAGTACAGACAATAAATGGAAAGTGTTTAAAACCATTTTAAATACTTCTTGAATAGTGAACCTGGAACTACAGGCCAGTAAGTCTTACTTCTTTAGTGGGTAAAATGCTTGAAGGGTTTCTAATAGATGCTATCCTGGAATACCTCAGGGAAAGTAACTGTATAACTCCATATCAGCATGGGTTTGTGAGGGATAAAATCAATCTGATCAGTTTCTATGAAGAGGTAAGTTCTAGACTGGACCAAAGAGAGTAATTGGATCTGGTGTATCTGGACTTTTCCAAAATGTTGATACTGTGCTGCATGAATGGCTGGTATATAAAATGAAAATGCTTGGCCTGGGTGAGAATATATGTAAGTGGGTAAGTAACTGGCTCAATGATAGAAAGCAGAGGGTGGTTATAAATGGTAATACTCTGATTGGGTCACCGTTATTAGTGAGGTGCTACAAGAGTCACTATTGGGCCCTATTATTTTTAATATTTTTATTTATGACCTAGTAAAAGGACTAACATGGAAATAGACTTGGGGATTTTAGTTAACTGTAAACTTACCTGGAGAAACCAGTGTTAGGCAGCTACTGCTAAGGCAAATGGGATCATGGGGTGCATCATGACGAGAAAATTGCTCTTCCTCTTTACAAGTCACTGGATAGACTGCACATGGAATACTGGGAACAGTTTTGGGGAAAGGTATTAAAAAAGGACATTTCAAAACTTGAGCAGGATCAAAGGCAGGCAACTAAATTAATAAATGGAATGGGTGGACTACAATAACCAAAGAAGTTATCACAACTGGGGTATATGCAATTTAGAAAAAGGAGGACCGAGGAGCTACCTAATATCAATGTATAAATATATCAGAAGGCAACCGAGAGATCTTTCCATCAATCTATTTATACCCAGGAGTGTGACTGTAACAAGGGGGCATCGTCTACATCTAGAGGAAAAAAGAACTCTCTGCCTGAGGATGTGGTGATGGTGAATTCGATAAAAAAAAGTTTAGAAGGGGCCTGGAAGCCTTTCTTGGGCATTACAATATTACATGTGAGGCCTCAGTCACACGGGCGCATCGGCACCCATACACCGGCGCCGATGCGCCCATGTGACTGCAGGAAGGAGACGGACGTACCTGCAGATGGTCGTTTCTCTGCAGCGCCGGAGGAAAGAACACATGACCGGCAATGAAGCTGGTTACATGTTCTTTCATCCAGCGCTGCAGAGAGATGGCCATCTGCAGGTACGTCCGTCTGCTGGTGTCAGTCACATGGGCGCATCGGCACCGGTGTACGGGTGCCGATGCGCCCGTGTGACTGAGGCCTTATAGTCACTAATTTCTTCAGAAGGGTTGTTGATCCTGGGATTATTCTGATTGCCAGACATGGAGTTAGAAAGAAATTCTTTTCCTTACATTAAAAATTGGCTTCTACCTCATTGGGATTTTTTGCCTTCCTCTGGATTGACATTGGGGGTTGGGGTGGGGGTGGAGGGTAATAGGCTAAACTAGATGGCCATATTAACATACTATGTTACTGTGTGACCATCACAGCTGCAGTGATCTTCCAGTCCCAGGTCACCCGGAGACCTAAGTAGTTTTCAAAGCTTGCTGTAACATAGTTTATTTTTGTTAGCTCTTAAAAGCTACCATATCTATAAGATTATTTTGTTTCTCTTAATGAGAGGAATAACATTTTGTTGTACTGGCTAACACAGTATCAAACTTTTTTCTTTTGACCGTATTATGGAAATGACAATTACCAAGTACCTTGAAGACCTTTGAAAAATATTAACACATTCTTTTAATTTTAAACAGGTGACAAATCATTTTTGACACGCTAAGACCTCTAAGCATGCAATGACATTGCATTAGCAGAATTGCTGCATAGATACATAGTAACTGGCACAGTTTCAGTTAGAGACTACTATTCAAGGAACTCTATGCAGAAAAGCAAATAACAAATAATGACAATTATGCACACGTCAATGAACTGAGGCAAGTACTGTACAAGTCACCTTTAAAATAATCAAGTAATATACATGTTACTGCTCAGACAATGCTTAAAGTGATTTTCTGGACACAACTTTTTTTTGCAACAGTCTGCTCAAACAAAAAAAGTCACACTCACACCACCTGATCTTTGCTGGTTCCTATTAAGCCTGTGCTTTATACTCTATTGGTCTCCACCTCTTGCTACAGCAGGGATAACATTCCGACATAGGGTCCTGTGACCCTTGCTGCTGATCATTGGTCGAAGTGAGCCATACATTGGATGCAGTGGTCATATGCCCATAATGTTAATGAGTCATGACATAATCACTGCTACAGGAAGTGGATAGGCATGGGGGAACTAGACAGGAGCAGTAGGGTGAGGTGAGTGTGGCTTTTTATGTTTGGGTGGCCTGGAGAGCAGCTTTGCAAAAAAATGTTCATGAGTAGATATCCTATGCCAACAGGATATATTACCAATCCACTGAATAGGTGATAAATGTTAAACTGGTAGGAATCCATTGGACAGATCATCATTTCTGCAGGCTGTATGCCCTCGTCACAAGCCAGATATTCCTCCTCAGAACTCCTTCCTTCAGAGATTACTATGTTGTACTGAAGGAAGAAGCTCCGTGGAAGAATTTCCAGCTTGAGCCTTAAGAACTGAATGTGCATAATGAATTTATAACTTGATTATTGAAGGTACTGTCAGCTATATTTCTTTTCTTTGCAATACATAAAGAAGGGATTAGAGCCAAATTGTAACTACTTTTAATTAGATAGACAGGCACAACATGTCCCCAAGAGCAGATAAAGAAATAAAAAAGAGAGGTCAGTGCTCAAGAGAACAGATGTAAAGAGAGAGACTGGCAAGGAAAAACACAAGCTCATTTGCTGTAGGATGTTGCGTGGGTGGGATCCACAGGATATACGGTATTAATCTATGATAATCCTTAAGCAATGGCTTTACCGACAAAGCGCATGGTGTCCAGGTGTTCAAAAGGAGATGTTTTTTAAGGGAACCTGAAAAATAAAGAGAAATTGTTGAATTATAACTCTGGACCACTAATGACTGGATTATTCATGTTTCATGTATAATTAGGCATGCCACAATTATTATCTCTGGTTTACATTATTTTTAGTTATATCATAAGGTGTAGTTGATTGAAATTTCAGAACTGCACTGCATTTATCTCACATTTCCTATCTATTCAGTATAGTGTAAATTGACAAATTCCATCAAAAACTGCAATTATTTTAAAAAAGAAATCATCTCTAGTCCAGGCCCTAACATTTCTGGCAAAAAGCTGATATTATCTAGGAAAGTTTTTATTTGCCATAAATAAATGGGGGACCAAATAATACCGGGCCAGGTCAAGTCATTGACTACAGTAGACAGTCTTTTCCTGGCTAATAAAGAGTGATCCAAGGCAACTGATGCTGTCTATAATGTTTTTTTTTTAAGTTATAAGTAGAGAAGAGCGAGCACGCTCATTTAATGCTGATACTCAAGCGAGCATTGGTCTTTTTGAGTAACTGATTATTCGTCCGAGCACCATGCAGGGGGGCGGTGGGGTGGAGAGGGAGAGAGATCTCTCTCTCCCCCCGTGCCCTACTCTCCCCCCCCCCCCTAACCCTGCATGGTGCTCAGACGAGTAATCAGTTACTCGAAAAGACCGATGCTTGAGTATCAGCCTTAAACAAGCATGCTCGCTCATCTCTAGTCATAAGGTCTTCCTTATACAATGTTTATACAATTAAATTTAATTGATTATGCATTTGAAAATAGGCAGACTATGCATATAATACAAAATAAATATGACTCAGCTTTTTTATGTTTATTGCATGTTCTGAATTTAATAGTAGACATCTGGAATGTATGCTGCCTTCTCGTCTTTACATACGTCTGCACAGTACTTGCACAGGAGAATGTGGCAAACCCAAAACAACAATTTTCTAAAGCACACAAGAAACAGATGTAGGTCTATGGTTTCTCCTTGGAGAAGTCCCATGCTAGGCTTTTCTTTTCTCCTCGTAGAGTTTGGCCTTCACAAACTTTATGACATTGCTTTTAAATAGAGAGGGGCGAGCATACTCGCTAAGGACAATTACTCGATCGAGCATTGTCCTTAGCGAGTACCTGCCAGTTCGGAAGAAAAGGTTCGGCCGCTGGCGCGGGTGAGAGGTGAGTTGCGGCAGTGAGCGGGGGGGGGGGGAGGAAGATGGAGAGAGAGATCTCCCCTCCGTTCCTCACCCCTCCCCCCCCGCTCCCCACCCGCCGCCGGCAGCCGAACCTTTTCTTCTGAGCGGGCAGGTACTCGCTAAGGGCAATGCTCGATCGAGTAATTGCCCTTAGCGAGTATGCTCGCTCATCTCTACTTTTAAAACAAGCTGTCTTGCATAGCAATTTTTTAATAGCTCTAAAGCTGATTCATGGAGTAGGTCTGTGCTTGAGTGTTGTGTTCATCTTGCAGAATTTCTCCTTGTAAAATTTATAACATTGCTTTTAAAACAAGCAGCCTATCTCCTGTCTTCCTTGGTGCATTTTTTTTTATGTAGGAGACCCTTTTGTTTTTAATGACACCCCTGGCCTATTATTGACCCCTATACTACTTTGCCCAATTTTGACGATTTTTTTGGAGAAGTACAATATTCCACAGATGTGTGGCTGCATTTTCATGCAATTTTCATGGGCTTTGGCTGCACTGTGGACCTTCTGGAGGGCAAATAAGTAAATTCAATTTTTATTCCCATTAATGAGAGGTGAAATTAGCCATCCCAATTCAAAATAATTTTTATGAAATTGTCCTGATACCGAAATAAACCGCTTATTCTACGAATCGCTCATCACTAGTCCTATGCACTACTGCGGCCTTTAGGAAGACACTGCACATGCCAATATCACCTAACCAGAAAGTGTTGAGTTGACTTTCATGGGGACTTAGGTCATTTACATACTTGGTATGCAACCTATGCAGAAGGTTTTTTTTTTTAACATTTTTAATAACACGTGTTTAGATAAATGCTTCTTTTGAGGTAGCTAGCAACTTTTCAACTAAAACAAACCACAGCATTTACCTCTTTAACTAAATTTGAGTTTTTGGTTACTAAAGCAGACAACAGAAAAAAAGAGTTACAATTAGAACTTAGGTTTATTTATCAAGCTATAATTAGTTGCCATGGATAATAAGGCCAATTTTTTGGATTCATAGGTTTGATAAATGAGTCAGTTTTTTTTTTTTTATTAATAGCAGAGCAGTACGCTACTAATTCCCATACCACACTCACACCTTGTTGATAAATCTATCACAGGCTAAAAACAATTCCAGGTGGGATTAACATTGTATTTTGCCACTTTTTTGCCATTTAGAAAAGTGCTGGAAAATATTAATAAAGGAGTCGCTTTTTCAGTCTATAGCCTTATGTTTCAAAGATATTGAGCATTATAATTCTATAACAGTTAGCCTTATTCTGTAGACTTTTTTAATCCATGTGGACTGTAGGCTGTCTGGAAAAGCTGCAATCTCTAGCTGGTTACCATTCACAAAAGGTAAAGTTCAAGCTGATATCCTGCTGATAGCTAGAAGGACCAGAGGAGAGTGATCGGTGGCTCATAATTTTCTTCCCTATTCCATGTGCTAGCATGAAATGCTGTGCGGGGCTGGACATGATTGTTCCTGTAGTACACATCAAAAGAATTGAACAGCAGTGCTTCTGGTTTGAGACATTCATGCTGGCTGCTTACCAAATCCATAAAAGCTATTTAAAAGTCGAGTGAAGTGTCACTTTTAGAGTGATTGAACCATTAAGAAGTAAGTTATTGAGTAGGAAATGGAGATACATTTGCATTGGGTATTATGCGTCTTAAAATACAAAGAATTAAAAACCATAAACAATTAAAGCAACAAATGTAACAAAAAATGCATATCCATGTGTCAAAAGGCCGTTTGTGTTTATCTTGTCTCCCATTAACGAATTTCCCTAGTAATAAGAATGTGAATATAGTCTAAATCTATGAATGGCAGCGAAAGGCATCATGGGGACCAAGTCAATGGTGCTCTGTCAATAGCATGCTGTGCTGAATGAAAAAAAAGGAAAGCAAACATGTGAAAGCAGCTTAATTGGCGCACTCATACATTTCTTAAATTGCCATCCTTTTTTGGGGTAGGCCATACTGAGACTTTTAGCTGAAGATATAAATCACTTCACTGCGGTATATTGAACTTCATGAATACTTTCAACAATATTGATCTTGTGACTATAAATATTTTAAGGAAATGTTGGTAACCATGGAAACTGATATTATATTTTACTACTTGAAGAAAAGTTAAACAGATCTCATGTGATAGTCGTATCAGTCGTATTCCAAATGTGATTAACCCTTTACTGTTCTTAGAGACAGGTTGATCGTGTTGTAATGTGTCAATTACATTTTTCTGAGATGCATTTAATTGTCCAAATATTTTAATTGTAAGCAAATAATAAATCTAACAAATCTATAGACGGTAAAGGCTGCTTTTCCACTTTCAGTAAATAGTTCGTTATCTATCAATTATATTTTATTGTACCGTATTCATGACATAATTAGCATCAGTGGCTATTTTGGGGCTTATACTCTTGTAAGTTAAGGCCCATTTAGACACAATGATTAACGCTCAAAATTCGCTCAAAAGCCGTGCTTGAGGGGTAATCGTTGTGTGTAACTGCACTGACATTGTGCAGTTTTCATTAAGCCGTCGCTCATCGTTGTCTTTCAGTCTGCTGAAAGACAACGATGAGCCTTATCAGGCATTCACATCGGGATACAGCTGATACTATTGTTTCAGCTGTATCCTGCTCCCTGATAACAGGCTGGGTATGAAGAACAGAGTGGTCCATCTGTATAACAGCCGGGCGCTCCGTGCAGAAAACAGCTGGATGCAGAAGGCAACAGGTCACCCCACTTGTCTTCTGCACCCTCCGTTCTGAGTGCCCGGCTGTATAACAGCCGGGTGCTTGTAGCAAAGAACAGCAGGATACAGAAGACAAGAAGAGACACCCCGCTTGTCTTCTGTATCCTCCGCTGGCAGCGCAAGGTGACCGATCATCTTGAGCAATCTTCTTGCGCTGCAAATGACACAACAATTATTGCTCAAAAGTCGCTTGAGCGACATCTTTTGAGCGATAATCGTTGTGTCTAAAGGGGCCTTTAGTTAGTCCTGTTTTGTTATATAAATAATAAATGTTAAAGGAGTTATCCAGGCAAATACTATTGATGATCTATCCTGCAGAAAGGCTTGAAGTTCTAGGTCAGTTCAAAGTAATTTGGTCAGAACCAAACATTTTGCTGAATTTCAACAAATCAGCTAGACTGAACTTTTTTACAAAGTTCCCTCCACACTAGTCCTGAACGATTATTGTAAGTGTTCACCATGATTTTCAAGAAAATTTGTGAATCCGGGCAACCCAAGTCTGACTCTCTTTGAAGTCAATGAAAGTGACTTCCAGTGGCATGGTGGGGGCTTCTCTTCAATGAATGTATCTCAGTGGTTAGCACTATTGCTTTGCAGTGCTGGGTTTCTAGGTTAAAATCCCTTCAAGGATAACATCTGCATTAACTTTGAAAAACTCCATCTAAATGTTGGGCTTAGACAGATTTGAATCTAGAACTCTGGCACTGCAAAGTAGTAGTGCTAACAACTGAGCCACCACAATTGTTATTTTATCTTCAGCGGAGAAGAGCAAGAAGAATAAACACATAAGAACTCCATTTAGATTTTGCTCTTGGATAGATTTGAACCTAGACCTTGAGCACTGCACAATAACAGTGCTAACAACTGTGATAGAAAGGACAAGTGTCGTGACTCAGTTGTTAGCACTTTTGCTGAAGTGCTGAAGTTCTCAGTTCAAATCTGTTCAAGGTCAAGATCTGCACGGAGTTCTTAAAAGTCCATGCAGATGTTGTCCTTGATGAGATTTGAACCTAGGACCCCAGCACTGCAAGGATACAGTGCTAACTAGTGAGCCACGTTCATTGAAAATGTATTGCTACCTGGCCAATCATAACTCCAACACTACTACTTACATGTATAATACATTTTTGCACATTGAAGGTTATCATAACCTTTAAGTGGAAATCTTATATTTAAAAAATATATATGAAAGCAGCTGCTAGAGCCATTGTAAAGTATACATTTGATTATTACTTGCAACTATTAAGATTAGTGATCATGGGGATGCTAATCATTTTTGCTAAAACATCTTCTCCTTTACAATACCAAGCCCCAAACAAAATGCTTAGTTCTATGAACTCTTATCTTTTTACATACTTAATGACATAATAATTGTAACTATTTTATTAGGTTCATAGAACAAGTTATCTGAATTAAACTCTTTCCTTTTGACCTTGATAGACTTGTTGAAGCATAAAAGAATATAGTATAAGTAATAGGTTTTATTTTTAATCTGGCATATCAGTGCTTCTTGCTAAGTGACATTTCCTTTAAACTGTGACTTTTCAGCAATCAATAAATGACCTTAAGGTTTTCCTCTAAGAGACCACTGAAGACTTTAAGCCTAATTTAACTAGACAAAGTTTCCCAACACATAAATATATAAAGATAACATGCTTAGGTGTTTTGTGTGAGAAGCAGAAACTAAAAAGCTACTTTATTAGTAGAAATTGGGTAAAGCATAAATGTTAAATAGTAGAGCAATTTAACATTGTCAAAAAAATCCATCCCTTAGAAGGTGTTGTCAGAATTGCACGAAACTTTACATGCGTGATTGTAACATTCGTATAAGTGATTACCGCAAAAGGATGATTTTTTGTGGAAAACTAAACACGGTAGTACTACCTCTAGCTTGGATGGGAGATGTCATACGGATGGCATGGATGCATACACATTCCGTATGGTATTCTGCAGTACATCGGTCCACATTTACTGTAATTGATCCTCTAGATGTGCAAACGTGTAGGATGTCAAAGTTGGCATCCCCGATAGTCCCATACATGTTCTTTTGGTGATAAGTCTGGTAACCGCTCTGACCACAGACATGTGGCAATGTTTTGGGTGGATGTTAAAAGCAGTACATGTAATAGGCACCATGAGATCAAATGTCCTTCAGAAAAGTGCCTGGAATGGTTTGAACAGACACAGGGATCTGTAACAATGGTGCCATTGGCAGACAACTAAACAGTTGGAGCTACTCGTGTTTGTCGTACTATCATAAATCCTTTCTACTGGTGGTCTGTTGAGGGCATCCTGAGCTCAGTCACTTTTTGTGCTTGCCCTCATGCATCCACCAGTCCAAACACCTTCTAATAGTTCGGTCAGAATGGCCCAGGTGGTGGAAAATTCATCAGTACGGTCATCCAGCTTTTTGCATTCCAATAATGTACCCACTTCAAACTCTGTTAACTTGGCGAAATCTCTATGTGTCTTAGGGGCCTGTCTAGTGGTCAATAAACTCTGCACAAGGCGAAAGCAAGGTCCACTACACACAAGCCCCTGAGAGTCTTTTTATATGCCAAGGGTGAAACCAATTTTGGAACCTCAGGTGGCAAAACCGAGATGTATGTCAAGTTTTTCAGCAAAACAACACCTCCTTCTAGGTGCTTGATTTTTTTTACAAGAGTGTAGGATAACCATGTTGGAACTGGCATCATTAGATTTTTTTGTAACCTTGCCATTATGCGATAACCATGATTAAGAGTTAATAACGTAAAATGGGGGCCAAGAGTAAAAATAAAATATTACAGTATTCTGAAAAAAAAGTTGGAAAGGTTAAAATTGAATTTTGATGGATTTTCTTTTCCACTTTTCAAGTACAATAATGTTTTTATGGGCTTGTTTACTGCATGACAAGCTAGTTTTTATTGGTTCCATTTTTGGGTACATTTTTCTTGGAGGACAGGGAGAGAAAACACATTCTATGTTTTTTTTACATAGTGAGGGCGAAGTCAGGTGAGTGTTTTTTTTGTGCGTGCCTATGAATGCAAAAAAAGCGTATCTGATAGAACCATTAGTTTCCTATGGTGTGTTCACATGTCTGTCTTTTACAGGCGCAAAATATTCGCACCTGCAAAAGAAAGATCCATGCTCAATTAAGGTCCGTGCTGCATGTAAAAAATCCCTGCTGGGAGTCTCCTCATCACTGGACACTGTGACAGCACTATTACAGTGACAAGTGGACTCCCCACGGAGATGAAGGAACCCCCTGCCACAGCTGTCACAGCTGTGACAGCTGTGGCAAAGGAACGCAATGTTCTGGCAAAGAAACGCAATGCTGCTGCCTCCGGCCCCATTGAAAGAAATGTGATGCAGACAGTGATTTTCGGGAAAGAGCTTTAAATATAAGCCCTTCCCTAAAAATCATCTCTAGGTGTAGGAAACAAAAAAAAAACAAAACTATTCACCTAGCAGCTCTGAAGCGTCTTCTCTGTGCAATCCTGGTACAGATCTGAAGCACTTTCTAGAGGTGGGGAATTTAAAAATCCCCACCTCTTGAAAGTGCTGGTCTGATTGGCTGAGCACTCAGCTAATTACAGGCAGCGCTCAGCCATTTATTGAATGAAAGCTTAGCACTGCCTCTGATTGGTCACAGCGCTCAGCCAATCAGAGGCAGCGCTGCTAGATGAGTAATGTTTTTTTCTTCTACACCTAGGGATGATTTTCAGGGAAGAGTTTATATTTAAAGCCCTTCTCCGAAAATCACTGTGGGAGTTGCCTGCATCCGATTGCTGTCAATAGGGTTGCCAGCAACAGCGCTAGGCCCATTGAAAGCAATAGGCATGGAGCAATGGTCACGCACATTTTGCTAATGTGTGGAGAGCTTTTTTTTGCGCACATAGTTGCGAAAAAAAAATGTTCGTCTGACTGAGCCCTTATGCATGTAACATAAATGACAAATGACATGATACATATTCCTGCATGCTGGTATGATTACAACACCGAAATTACTATTTGTCTTCGGTTTTTCCACTTTTACACAATAATGCCCCCCCCCTTTTTTTTTTAGACTGTTGCACTTTTAAAGAATGTGTGTGGGTTTTTTAACATAGTTCTTTACACTATTTTAACTTTCAATTTTATGGCTCTGTAGGGAACTTGAATCATAAAAGCGCTGATCAAAATGACAATGCACCGCAGCATTTGTGTACTGAAATGCATTATCACTCACAATAGCAATCATATGCCATGGAAGGCCTGGATACAAGTTTATAGCATTTGGTTGCCATAGCAACTCATCGGCCTTCCGCGATTACATTGCATAAGACCGATTACATCACAGATGGAGTGTGTTCTCCTATGAACCCTTTACATTCCACAATGTACATTGATCGCAGCATATAAGGGGTTATGAGTGAGGATCAGTGTTCTCATTGATCCCTGCTGTTGCAGTGGGAGGCTGATATCAGTCACAGCTGGCACAGAGCCTGCCCCATCCATAGGATCTTAGTTTAGGTCCTGTTGTGTTAACTACCACCCTGATAGGGCTTAAACTTCCTGTGGCTTTAAGGGGTTAAATACTTGCTTTACCACTGGACGAAATTTGATGGGGTAGTTCCATCTCAAGAACTTATGCTTAAAGGGGTTGTCCCGCGAAACAAAGTGGGGGTATACACTTCTGTATGGCCATATTAATGCACTTTGTAATGTACATTGTGCATTAATTATGAGCCATACAGAAGTTATTCACTTACCTGTTCCGTTGCTAGCGTCCTCGTCTCCATGGTGCCGTCTAATTTTCAGCGTCTAATCGCCCGATTAGACGCGCTTGCGCAGTCCGGTCTTCTCCCTTCTGAATGGGGCCGCTCATGCCGGAGAGCGGCTCCTCGTAGCTCCGCCCCGTCACGTGTGCCGATTCCAGCCAATCAGGAGGCTGGAATCGGCAATGGACCGCACAGAAGACCTGCGGTCCACCGAGGGTGAAGATCCCGGCGGCGATCTTCACAAGGTAAGTCAGAAGTCGCCGGAGCGCGGGGATTCGGGTAAGTACTGGACGGTTTGTTTTTTTTATGCCTGCATCGGGTTTGTCTCGCGCCGAATGGGGGGGCTATTGAAAAAAAAAAACCCGTTTCTGCGCGGGACAACCCCTTTAACACAAACTTAAAACTGTAGCTCAACTTTTAGAAAACTTTTGATGTGCATTGTGACATGTCATAAGTTTTGATCGATGGGAGTCTGGCTGCTTACACCCTCAATGATTGCTATAACAAAGAAGCAGAAGAGCTCATCTATGTGTTGAGGCTATTTGTCTCTTTCTTGTTTGTACGTCACTTACCAATCACAGTCAAAGAAGCATTGCAATCAGTTCAATGCTTCTGCCCTTTCGTTTCAATGATCAGTGGGGTCTTAGCACCCAAACTCCCACTGATCAGTTCTGTAACTCTAACATGTCACTGCAACATTACAGATGTTTTCTAAAGGTTTAGTTATACCGTCCCCAATGATAAGCCCTACCCTGATTTTCGCAGGGAAAGGGGGGGGGGGCTTGAAATATAGTCCCTCCCCCCAAAATAAGCCCTAGCTGCACTACATGTAAGAAAAAATAAAATACTCACCTAGCAGCGGGCGCTTGCATCCCTCGTGCTGGGCTGCCAATGCATGGCTGTGATTGGTTAATCAAATGCTAACTCTCATTGGCTGACATGGCGCTCAATTAACTAATCAGAGCATGGGCTTGCTGTAGGTGGGGTATTTAAGCCCCGCTACCAGGAAGAACTGGCATGCAGGAGGACACGGAAGCCTGCAACAGTGATGGAGACCAGTGTGAGGGATGCGAACGCCAGCTGCTAGGTAAGTATTAAAAATAGTCCCCCCCCCCCAAAGTATGACAAAAAATTTATATAAGACGGTGTCTTATTTTTGGGGAAACACGATACTTCAGTTTATAGTTAACAATTGTGGCCCTAAAAGCTGAGTATTTCTTTGAAATCTAGGCACCAAGAGTAAAATAAATTCTGAAGTATAGTACACTGTTTATGTTCTTAAATGTGCAAATGCTCCTGAATCAGGTAACTGTCTGAGGAGCTGATCTAAAGGAGGCCAATTTCAATTCAGTAGTGGTATCCACTCTACATTTGGTCTATTCTCTATTTCTAGGATTCTTTTATAAAGTTAAATCATGATATATATTTCACTTTCTGCATTATATCCAGGCAATGATGCCATTAAATCTACCTCTGGTGCCATTAGTCACAATACTACTTTGCAGGTATTGTAGAGCTGAATGAAGCAGCCATGTTTCAGAATAGATTACTTGACAAAGAAGACATTTCCATGCACTCAATTTTATTCCATCGCTTTTCACTTGAATGTATTACAATTTGCTAAATATATCAAATTTCCTATAGCATCACCAGAGGGGATTCAAATTAACAATTCAATTTTAGAGCAAATAGAATTCTCTTCTCTACAAGAAGAATGTGTACACAGCTCATTAAAAAGAACCAGCCAAGAACTATACCTGGCTGCTGCAGTGGATAAAATGCTAAAGAATTCTTAAATGTCATATCTCAATTTCACTTTACATTAGCTATATTTTAGCGGATTGCGTGTTCAGTATTTCACTCGTGCTACATACTAAATAAATTAAATTATTATTAAAGATAAATTATGCTGCAACCTAAAAAAAAAGCTACATTTTCATATATGGCATTATATCATTACGCAATGAGAGCTCCAGCAAGGTGTAATTAGTCTATAGTTCAGCATATTTAATTTATTGGTAGTAATTAAATAAATATAATTTGTTTGACCATTTTTAAATTCCATTCAACTGCAATAATGGGAAAAGTAACATTTCATCAGTCACTAGACATGTGCAATTCAAAGTTCATATGTTTGAATGATACCCTAAGGCTCCATTCACAAGGGGCAATCGGTTGTAATTAAAACGGCACCAAAAAGTGCAGTTGCAAAAATGTGTGCGTTTTTTGCCCCATTTTACTACAAACATGGTAATAATACACATGGTTTCACCAATGCACTTTTTGGTGCAGTTTCTATTGCAACTGAACTTCCCCATGTGAATGCCACCTAAAGGGGCATTCACAACACATTGATTTGCTGCAGATTTCACCCCTTCCATTGGATTTTTGAATTCAAATTGAAGGGGTGAAATGTGCTACAAATATGCAACAGATGAGCATCATATAAATGCACCCTGAAAGGCTTTTTGTTTCAAGGCCATCAATCATTGGTCAACATAATCAAAGACCCTATACTCACCAGTCCTGTACCCCTGTATCTCCAACACCATATATTCCATTCTCCCTGTTGGATTTCTTTTCAAGCTGCAATCAGTTGGTTTACAGAACGTCACAAAGTGCTGTAGTCAATCACAGGCTTCAGCAGTGAACTAACCTATTAATCTAAGAAATATGTTATTGCATAGTGCCCTCTCTAGCACCTCTTCATTGTGGCTGCATTGTAGTGAATACTTACTTACTGATCTCCTATAGTACATTTGCTAATGTGTCACCTCTTCAGACTCTTTAGTTGTATGTTGCCATTGTTACCCCATTTTACAGTTTTAGAATAGATCTATATAAAAATTGGGAAGCTTGGCAAATACAGGAAAAGTCCCAATTTTTTTTCTTTGCACAGGCAGATTATCAGGATCAAATGTGTGTCTGAACACTAATCACTTGTTTGATGTGGTACTAAAAATCATCGATTGTCGGCAGGATGATGCCTTATATAAAAAGTAATGTGCTACCAACAACAGGGAAACTGTGCCAAACAACAGCACTAACGACTGTTTGGGCACATGCAGGAGTGCTAATTGCTCCATGTAAATGAAGCTTAACAAGCCCCAAGCTACAGTACTTGCAAAAATGTTGATAGACGGTTCGTTTCTGGCAGAGCTAGACAAAAGCTGGACAATCAATCTGCAACAGACAATCAATATTTTCCTAGATATTACTTCCTTGCGAGTCCATGGATATTTTGTTTTAGCCTATCAGTCATTAGAAAAAAAATTAAACTGACATTAAATAGCTTTTACAAATATCTTATTGTATTACTTTCAGCTTTACACCTCGCACCAGAAATACTGCATCCTGACATTGACATACTCTGTCTATGTTTTGACTGACTTCAATGGAAAGGTGATCAGGATCATACAGTACACACTTTTATTCTAGACATCTGCATTGCATCACTAAAATTGTGTTTTTTGGAAGGTATTGGTTTTCTTTATGGAGATCCAGCTGGTAGGGAGTCTTTTAGGCAGCAACAACTACATATTTTTCCTCAGGAGTATTGCCCAAAAGACTCCCTACCACCTGATTTCCACAAAGAGTCATCAATCAGTACCCCCAGAGACTAATACAGCTGGCATCTCACCCAGTCAACTAGAACCCTAATTGTTACTGATAACAATTCTGAAACAGTGCTGTTAAAAGAAGGGTGTTTCTGTTTAAGCTGAGTCAGCTTTCAAAGTTCTTTAAAGGGTTGGGCATTGATCCACACAGTAGTCACCTATAGAGAGAAACTGCTTTCTTCCACTTGAAGGGCTTTTTGTTTTGCTCAAAACGGTATATGATAATATATCAGCTGCATACACTGTTGACATTTCCCTTATTTGCTTTCTATTTATAAGAAAAAAGGTAAGAATCAATGAAGGAAAGAAGGAAAAGGGAGGGAGGAAGGATGCTAGAAAGGAAAGAAGGAAAAGGAGAGAAGGAAGGGAAGGAGGGAGGGAGGAAGGAAAAAAGGAAGGGAGGGAAGGAAGGAAGGAAGGAGGAAGGAAGAAAGGAAGGAAGGAAGGAAGGAAGGAGGAGGAAGGGAGGTAGGAAGGATGCTAGAAAGGAAAGAAGGAAAAGGGGAGAAGGAAGGGAAGGAGGGATGGAGGGAGGGAGGAAGGAAGGAAAGACGGAAGGGAGGGAAGGAAGGAAGGGAGGAAGGATGCTAGAAAGGAAAGAAGAAAAAAGGGGAGAAGGAAGGGAAGAAGGGATGGAGGGAGGGAGGAAGGAAAGACGGAAGGGAGGGAAGGAAGGAAGGAAGGAGGAGGAATGGAGAGAGGAAGGAATCAAGGAAGGGAAATAGGGGATGGAATCAAGGAAGGAAAGAAGGAAGAGGGAGGGAGCAAGGAATCAAAGAAAGAAAGAAGGAAGAGGGATGAAGGAAGCAAGAACGAAAAGAAGGAAAGGGAAAGGGGGAAGAAAGGAATCAAGGAAGAAAAGAAGGAAGAGGGAGGGAGGAAAAAAGAAATCAAGGGAGAAAAGAAGGAAAATGAAGGAAGGAAAAAAGTAAGGAAGGCAGGTAAGGAAGCGAAGACAGGGATGGAGGAAAGGAGAGAGGAAATAAGGGAGGAATGAATGGAACGAGGGAGGAAAGAAGGAAGGGAGGGATAGGGAAAAGAAGGAAGGAATAAAGAAAGGAAATTAAATCTAGTAACATCAGCTCAGGTTTATTGTGCTACACTAAAACTCAGTACACTTTATCTCTTTCTGCTTACTACTTGATCTGACAGAAGAGTCAAAAGGTGCTTACACAGTACCAAGGTATTAAAATGCGGGCAGACTACGGCTTATAACACATCTGGTCCAGCATGACTAATGCTTCTGCTTTAGTGCAGTAACACTACAAGTTTTTCTTTTGTTTCAGCCTCATGAGGTCTCGACAATATGAGATGTTCTAATTTCTATTTCACTTGTGGTATAAAGTTTGTACTGAGTGATGGATGTCGCCGCTGAATCATTGGGTTATAAAAAAAGCTGTAATATCTAGTTTTCCCAGCTATACATGCCTTGTGTTCAGTGAAACGCTAACATAAATCTCATGAAATGCTCTAGGTAACCACACTGTGAGATGTATTGCAGCTGCTGAACCGATCTTACCTTTTAATGTTTAAGACTTTCGTACTTTCATATATCTTTAAAATAGTTAAAAATATATACTATATAAATAAATTCCTGTTGTCTGTTTTTTATGCATGGCCAAGTGACTGACTGGACCAATCTGCGTCAAACTTACCTTGTAGGTAGATTAGGCACTTCCAAAGGGTTTAGACCATGTTTCAGCTCTTTAGCAGTTATCATTCACAACTTATTCACAAAAACGTGGAATACAGACAAACAAATGGATAAATCTGCAGTGCCTGGACCAATATGCACCAAATTTGCCACATAGGTAAAATCTATGCTTCAGAGGGTATTAGACCAGGTTTCACCTAGGATGTATCGTTCTTGATATATTATCAAAAAATCTGAAAACAAAAACAAATATCAGCTGAAATCTAGTCTAAGACTTTCTAAAACACCGGATTTGGCAGTGTGGCTAATTTAGTGCTTTAAAGATGTTGGCTTCATATCGGCAAAAAAAGGTTTTAAAAAACCAACATGCAAACAACAAACAGCTACACAAAATAGACTTGTGCAAAGCCAGATAATTCTACTAATATATGATATATAATTTTCTTTTCCCTCTATTAAGAAATACTACTTAATCAAGTATGAAGAATGAGCCTACAGCCTTTCCTCCTATGACTGTGTGACATTTATATTTCATGCGTTGATATAGTCATTTTCATGAGTCATGGACATTATTTTACTCTTGACTTATCATAGAATACTCGTCATATTTTTCTGTGTTGTAGTATTATAGGATAAATCAGACTTAAATTTTTATTTGCCTAATGTCAAACTTAAAGTAAAAAAAAGTCAATTGCCAAATTCAAAATCCCCTCCCACCTTCCTCCTGATTTTACCTACAGTAGTTTTACTAAATATAGAGGTTATCCTACCAAAACATTTATCACCTGTCCATAGAATAAGCGCTAAATGTGTGATCGTTTGGGCCTCCAAACCCTGAGTTCCATTCACTTAAATGAGATGGAAGTACTTAGCTATCTCACAGATAGTGAATGGAGTTGTGTCATTGTTCTAAGAGACTTTGGGTGCCCCATTCTTGTGATAAGTTCGGGTCCCTGCAATTGGACCCCAGTGATGATACATTTATCAACTATTCTTTGGATTGGTGAAAGTGGTTTTGGTTGGAAAGCACCATTAATTTCATTACTAAAGGAATAGTACTTAGACACTTTGTTTTTCTTAGTGCATGACACAGAGATTCTTTATTTGGGGTTGATGCTAAAAATTGGCCCTTAAGGACTTTAAAGCTGTTGCATCCACACAACTAGTGTTGGGTGAACCACAACAGTTGAAACCTGTTTCAGTTTGAACTTTGCTAAACGTTTGCTCCACCATGAACTAAAACCTTGGGCAGTTCATCTCAGTCAAACCCATTAAACTGTCTTCTTCCTTTTCCTTTTATTTCTTTTTCTCTTCCTCTTTCTTTTCTGCTTTTTCTTTTCCTCTTTTTTTTCTTCCAACTCTTTCTCTTCCTTTTTTTAATCATTTTTCTCTTCCTTTTCTTCTTCCTAACTTTACCTTAAATACAGTTAAAAAGTACTAAGGCACACTCCTAGGTGACATAAGAGTGCTATACAGGGCTTTTATAGCTCTTATATAGTGTTAAACATTAGTTTTAGGGGTATCAGTGAACTTCGGGTTGGGGAGCATTTTAAAATGATTTCTGCACTGACACCCAGTTCTTCCGCTGTAGATATCCACATGCGGAATCCGCGTGCACCACGGACATGTAAACTGGCAGTGAACTAAATTTTTTGTTCAAATTCGATGAACCATCTGAACTGGACTTTAGAACAGTTTGCTCATCACTAGACACAATCATAGATGACATACACATACGACATCATGGATGAACTATATATCGTTTATGGACACATTTTGCTGTAAAGGGTTAACATTGCATTTAGGTACATATTTTGCAAACATAATCTTTTTTTTTTATTCCATTATTAAATATATACATGCTATGACCTTGTTAATATGACAAATGGTATAAGTGAACTAGAAGAATGGTAGCTATCTGAACTATAATGCTATAATCAATATGCATATTTATAGAAACTGCCTAAAGGAAAAACTGGCTGATAGCATCCAATCTAAGCCCAGCTTTCAGAGCTTAAACTTCTCCGAACGAAAGCTGCACTGTGATTACCCACTATGGACAACAAAGTCAGTTTATGACAGTTTTGATAAATGAGGTCCAATGTTTCCTGTTTGCGTTTATTCTAAATATCACTACACAAACAGATTTCAATATTTTTCCACCATTAAAATATGCTCTGCCACCGAAGTAATATAACCAAACATCCCGATCCATACAATACTGGAATACAATTTCATTTCTTTTCTAGTCTGCCCCTATTTTGTTTAAATTGTCATGTACAGCTCACTGTGATTGATTTTTTTCAATTGCTTTTGTTGTTTCTCTAAAATGAACGTCAGAAGAGAAGTGTAAGGATTTTGATGAAGCAGAAAATATATGGATATTGTAAAGTTTTTAATCTACTCATGAACTAGTACTCTTTAAATGGAGGCATGTCATCCGTATTAATTATAGAAGTCAAAGATGTTTCGTCAACACTGTATTTCCAATAAAAGTGAGTAATTAAATAATTTACTTTGCAATGTATGACAAACGTCTGTTTATCAAGGTTTTACAAAAGATAGAGGTCTCTAGAAATGTACATTACATTCCCAAATGGTGATGTTTGAAAGCACTTGGGAAGATTTAGCAAAAGGGTAATATGTTACACCTGTCAGCTCATAGTTAATTTTGCCAGCGCACCTAGTTCTGTCCATACGAGCCAGGGTTAACAGTTAACAGTCAGGTTAATTACCCTGCTAAGTGTCTGAGAGGTGTGCTGGTGATTGACAGGTCTACCTACCTATCGGCTCCTCCCACCTTCCTATAATATCCAGCTCTGGCTGCCTGGGAGTGGACGATTATTGTTCATTGTTCATGTTCAGTGTTCAGTGTCTGCTGGTTAGTTCAGCTACTCTAGCCTGCTGGTAATCTGGTCCTGGTACCTTGTGCCATTCCCTCGTTCTGCTAGCCAGTCTGCCTTTGCTTTTATCCTGTTTCTGTCAGCTTGTTTACTAGACCTCGCTGTTGTCAGCCAGGCTTTACCATCTGCCTCTGTCTTGTTTGTATTGTTCGTGTTGGTTTTGTCATCTGCCTTTCCTGTCAGTGCTAGTGGGTAGTAGTCTCTTGCATAGGTACGGCGGTGCCTACCTGTCCTCCCCTAGGAAGCGTAGGGTCAGAGTTGGCGGCCTGGATGTGTCCACCATCAGGGCTATCTCCAGGAAGAGACAGTGGCGTAGGTGAAGATCATGGAGCACACTAATAACGTAACATAATAGATGTACAGAATGCATTTAAGAGTCCGCAAAAATGGTGCGAAATGAGCTAAATTTAGCAAAATGATGTGTGAGATGATAGATTTGATTAAACATGCCATGCATGTTAGATACATAGATTTTCCTTAGTCTACTGGTAAGCATTTTCATCAATATTTAGTGACAAGTAACCAGGGCTCTCTGTCTTATTAATTGGTAGGGAGTCAAGCAGTCAAACCTCCATCAAGATAAGATTTCTGACCCATACATTCGGTAGGTGATAAATGTTTCAGACTAGGTTATTCATTTGAGTCACTTAACAATGTACTTTATGTATTGATTTTGGCCCTGATACTTAGAAACCTTTAATAAGGAACAATTATTATCATTCAGATTATCGTTAGAGATGAGCGAGCACCAAAATGCTCGGGTGCTCGTTATTCGGGACGAACTTTTCGCGATGCTCGAGGGTTCGTTTCGAGTAACGAACCCCATTGAAGTCAATGGGCGACCCGAGCATTTTTGTATTTCACCGATGCTCGCTAAGGTTTCCTTGTGTGAAAATCTGGGCAATTCAAGAAAGTGATGGGAACGACACAGAAACGGATAGGGCAGGCGAGGGGCTACATGTTGGGCTGCATCTCAAGTTCACAGGTCCCACTATTAAGCCACAATAGCGGCAAGAGTGGGGCCCCCCCCTCCCAAAAACTTTTACTTCTGAAAAGCCCTCATTAGCATGGCATACCTTAGCTAAGCACCACACTACCTCCAACAAAGCACAATCACTGCCTGCATGACACTCCACTGCCACTTCTCCTGTGTTACATGCTGCCCAACCGCCCCCCCCCCTCCCCCCCACAGCGCACACCAAAGTGTCCCTGCGCAGCCTTCAGCTGCCCTAATGCCTCACCACCCTCATGTCTATTTAGAATTGCGTCTGCCATGAGGAGGAACCGCAGGCACACACTGCAGAGGTTGGCACGGCTAGGCAGCGACCCTCTTTAAAAGGGGCAGGGCGATAGCCCACAATGCTGTACAGAAGCAATGAGAAATAGAATCCTGTGCCACCGCCATCAGGAGCTGCACACGTGGGAATAGCAATGGGGTACCTATGTGTCACACACTATTCATTCTGTCAAGGTGTCTCTGCATGCCCCAGTCAGACTGGGGTTCTTTACAAGTGGAAACAGATGCATTTATAATTCCCTGTGGACCCACAGCAGGGGTGGGTGCCAGGAAGCCACCGGCGGTACATAGAAATATCCCATTGCATTGCCCAACACAGCTGAGGTAGTAATGTTGTGCTTAATACAGGTGGGCTTCGGCCCACACTGCATGCCCCAGTCAGACTGGGGTTCTTTACAAGTGGACAGATGTAGGTTAAACTCCGTGTGCACCTACAGCATGGGTGGCTCCCTGGAACCCACCGGCGGTACATAAAAATATCCCATTGCATTGCCCAACACAGCTGAGGTAGTAATGTCGTGCTTAATGCAGGTGGGCTTCGGCCCACACTGCATGCCCCAGTCAGACTGGGGTTCTTTACAAGTGGAAACAGATGCATTTATAATTCCCTGTGGACCCACAGCATGGGTGGGTGCCAGGAAGCCACCGGCGGTACATAGAAATATCCCATTGCATTGCCCAACACAGCTGAGGTAGTAATGTCGTGCTTAATGCAGGTGGGCTTCGGCCCACACTGCATGCCCCAGTCAGACTGGGGTTCTTTAGAAGTGGAAACAGATGCATTTATAATTCCCTGTGGACCCACAGCATGGGTGGGTGCCAGGAAGCCACCGGCGGTACATAGAAATATCCCATTGCATTGCCCAACACAGCTGAGGTAGTAATGTCGTGCTTAATACAGGTGGGCTTCGGCCCACACTGCATGCCCCAGTCAGACTGGGGTTCTTTACAAGTGGACAGATGTAGGTTAAACTCCGTGTGCACCTACAGCATGGGTGGCTCCTGGAACCCACCGGCGATACACAAAAATATCCCATTGCATTGCCCAACACAGCGGATGTAACGTCAGCTGTAATGCAGGTGGGCTAAAAATTCATTTGATTACACTGTAGGCGAGGGCCCACAAAAATTGCTGTATCAACAGTACTAATGTACATCCAAAAAATTGGCCATGGCCAACCAAGAGGGCAGGTGAAACCCATTAATCGCTTTGGTTAATGTGGCTTAAGTGGTAACTAGGCCTGGAGGCAGCCCAGTTTAACGAAAAATTGGTTCAAGTTAAAGTTTCAACGCTTTTAAGAGCATTGAAACATATAAAAATTGTTTAGAAAAATTATATGAGTGAGCCATGTGGCCCTAAGAAAAATTGCCCGTTCAGCGTGATTCCGTGAGGTTTCAGGAGGAGGAGCAGGAGGAGGAGGAGGAATATTAGACACAGATTGATGAAGCAGAAATGTCCCCGTTTTGGATGGTGAGAGAGAACGTAGCTTCCATCCGCGGGTGCAGCCTACGTATTGCTTACGTATCGCTGCTGTCCGCTGGTGGAGAAGAGAAGTCTGGGGAAATCCAGGCTTTGTTCATCTTGATGAGTGTAAGCCTGTCGGCACTGTCGGTTGACAGGCGGGTACGCTTATCCGTGATGATTCCCCCAGCCACACTAAACACACTCTCTGACAAGACGCTAGCCGCAGGACAAGCAAGCACCTCCAGGGCATACAGCGCGAGTTAAGGCCACGTGTCCAGCTTCGACACCCAGTAATTGTAGGGGGCAGAGGCGTCACGGAGGACGGTCGTGCGATCGGCTACGTACTCCCTCACCATCCTTTTACAGTGCTCCCGCCGACTCAGCCTTGACTGGGGAGCGGTGACACAGTCTTGCTGGGGAGCCATAAAGCTGGCAAAGGCCTTGGAGAATGTTCCCCTGCCTGCGCTGTACATGCTGCCTGATCTCTGCGCCTCCCCTGCTACCTGGCCCTCGGAACTGCGCCTTCTGCCACTAGCGCTGTCGGATGGGAAGTTTACCATCAGTTTGTCCACCAGCGCCCTGTGGTATAGCATCATTCTCGAACCCCTTTCCTCTTCGGGAATGAGAGTGCAAAGGCTCTCCTTATACCGTGGATCGAGCAGTGTGTACACCCAGTAATCCGTAGTGGCCAGAATGCGTGTAACGCGAGGGTCACGAGAAAGGCATCCTAACATGAAGTCAGCCATGTGTGCCAGGGTACCTGTACGCAACACATGGCTGTCCTCACTAGGAAGATCACTTTCAGGATCCTCCTCCTCCTCCTCTTCCTCCTCCTCAGGCCATACACGCTGAAAGGATGACAGTCCAGCAGCATGTGTACCCTCACCAGTGGGCCAAGCTGTCTCTTCCCCCTCCTCCTCATCCTCCTCATGCTCCTCTTCCTCCTCCTCAACGCGCTGAGATATAGACAGGCGGGTGCTCTGACTATCCAGCGACATACTGTCTTCCCCCGGCTCTGTTTCCGAGCGCAAAGCGTCTGCCTTTATGCTTTGCAGGGAACTTCTCAAGATGCATAGCAGAGGAATGGTGACGCTAATGATTGCAGCATCGCCGCTCACCACCTGGGTAGACTCCTCAAATTTTCCAAGGACCTGGCAGATGGCTGCCAACCAGGGCCACTCTTCTGTAAATAATTGAGGCTGACTCCCACTGCGCCGCGCAAGTTGGAGTTGGTATTCCACTATAGCTCTACGCTGCTCATAGAGTCTGGCCAACATGTGGAGCGTAGAGTTCCACTGTGTGGGCACGTCGCACAGCAGTCGGTGCACTGGCAGATTAAACCTATGTTGCAGTGTCCGCAGGGTGGCAGCATGCGTGTGGGATTTGCGGAAATGTGCGCAGAGCCGGCGCACCTTTCCGAGCAGGTATGACAAGTAGGGGTAGCTTTTCAGAAAGCGCTGAACCACCAAATTAAACACATGGGCCAGGCATGGCACGTGCGTGAGGCTGCCGAGCTGCAGAGCCGCCACCAGCTTTCGGCCGTTGTCACACACGACCATGCCCGGTTGGAGGCTCAGCGGCGCAAGCCAGTGGTCGGTCTGCTCTGTCAGACCCTGCAGCAGTTCGTGGGCCATGTGCCTCTTCTCTCCTAAGCTGAGTAGTTTCAGCACGGCCTGCTGACGCTTGCCCACCGCTGTGCTGCCACGCCGCGTGACACCGACTGCTGGCGACGTGCTGCTGACACATCTTGATTGCGAGACAGAGGTTGCGTTGGAGGAGGAGGAGGAGGAGGAAGGTGCTTTAGTGGAGGAAGCATACACTGCCGCAGATACCACCACCGAGCTGTGGCCCGCAATTCTGGGGGTGGGTAGGACGTGAGCGGTCCCAGGCTCTGACTCTGTCCCAGCCTCCACTAAATTCACCCAATGTGCCGTCAGGGAGATATAGTGGCCCTGCCCGCCTGAGCTTGTCCACGTGTCCGTTGTTAAGTGGACCTTGGGAGTAACCGCATTGGTGAGGGCGCGTACAATGTTGCAGGAGACGTGGTCGTGCAGGGCTGGGACAGCACATCGGGAAAAGTAGTGGCGACTGGGAACCGAGTAGCGCGGGGCAGCCGCCGCCATCATGCTTTTGAAAGCCTCCGTTTCCACAAGCCTATACGGCAGCATCTCTAGGCTGATCAAGTTTGCAATGTGCACGTTTAACGCTTGAGCGTGCGTGTGCGTGGCGTCGTACTTGCGCTCAAACTGTGGCACTAGCGACGTCTGGACGCTGCGCTGAGAGACATTGCTGGATGGGGCCGAGGACAGCGGAGGTGAGGGTGTGGGTGCAGGCCAGGAGACGGTAGTGCCTGTGTCCTCAGAGGGGGGTTGGATCTCAGTGGCAGGTTGGGGCACAGGGGGAGAGGCAGTGGTGCAAACCGGAGGCGGTGAACGGGCATTGTCCCACCTTGTGGGGTGCTTGGCCATCATATGTCTGCGCATGCTGTTGGTGGTGCCTCCCCAGCTGATCTTGGCGCGACAAAGGTTGCACACCACTGTTCGTCGGTCGTCAGGCGTCTCTGTGAAAAACTGCCACACCGTAGAGCACCTTGACCTGTGCAGGGTGGCATGGCGCGAGGGGGCGCTTTGGGAAACAGTTGGTGGATTATTCGGTCTGGCCCTGCCTCTACCCCTGGCCACCGCACTGGCTCGGCCTGTGCCCACACCCTCACTTGGCCCTCCGCGTCCTCGGCCGCGTCCACGTCCTCTAGGCCTACCCCTACCCCTCAGCATGCTGTATTACCAGTGATTTGATTTCCCAGGCAGGAAAGAAATTGGCGCAAGGCTGCACTCAACCGTAGCTGGTTGCGTCTGATTTTTTTACGTTCTCCACGCAGCACACACGTACCCAGAGCCCTTAGGACTGACACAGGCAGGGCAAATATACTTTCTTCCCTTTTGTTTAAAAGGATAGGCCCACTGCGTCTATTCACTGAATAATAAGTTTAATAACTGTGTTGCGGCCCTGCAAAACTGTCACAGAACTTTACTGTTGCAGAGTTACTAACTGTGGCAGAGCAGGTATTTCCCAGGCAGGAAAGAAATTGGCACAAGGCTGCACTCAACCGTAGCTGGTTGCGTCTGATTTTTTTACGTTCTCCACGCAGCACAGACGTACACGGAGACCTTAGGACTGACACAGGCAGGCCAAATATAATTTCTTTTCCTTTTTTGCAAAGGGAAGGACCCACTGCATATATTCAATGAACAATAACTTTTAGAACTGTAGTGTGGCCCTGAAAAAGTGTCACACAACTTTAGTGTAGCAGAGTTATTAACTCTAGCAGAGCAGGTATTTGCCAGTCAGGAAAGACAATGGCGCAAGCCTGCATTAAACCGTAGCTGGTTCCGTCTGATTTCTGTACGTTGTCCACGCAGCACACACGTACACGGAGACCTTAGGACTGACACAGGCAGGCCAAATATAATTTCTTTTCCTTTTTTGCAAAGGGAAGGACCCACTGCATATATTCAATGAACAATAACTTTTAGAACTGTAGTGTGGCCCTGAAAAAGTGTCACACAACTTTAGTGTAGCAGAGTTATTAACTCTAGCAGAGCAGGTATTTGCCAGTCAGGAAAGACAATGGCGCAAGCCTGCAGTAAACCGTAGCTGGTTGCGTCTGATTTTTGTACGTTGTCCACGCAGCACACACGTACACGGAGACCTTAGGACTGACACAGGCAGGCCAAATATAATTTTTTTCCTTTTTTGCAAAGGGAAGGACCCACTGCATATATTCAATGAACAATAACTGTGTTGTGGCCCTGCCTACACAATTCTGTCCCTGTAGTATCAATGGAGGGTGCAATGCTCTGCACAGACGATTTTTAGAAGAAAAAAAATATGCAACACTGCTAACAGCAGCCAGCACAGTACTGCACACGGTTAAATTTGGCCCTAGAAAGGACCGTTGAGGTTCTTGAAGGCTACACTCACTCCTAACACTCTCCCTGCCTATGCACCACTTCTGTCCCTAATGCCGGGTGCAATGCTCTGCACTGCCGATTTTGAGAAAAAAAACAAAAAAAACACTGCTAGCAGCAGCCTGCACACAGGTAGATGTGGCCCTAAGAAGGACCTTTGGGGTTCTTGAAGCCTACACTGACTCCTAACGCTCTCCCTACAGCAGCACCAGCATGATAGTACTTTCCCTCAGCTAACTCACAAGGCATGTGTGGCGAGCCGCGGGAGGGGCCGACTTTTATACTCGGGTGACATCTGATCTTCCCAGCCACTCACAGCAGGGGGGTGGTATAGGGCTTGAACGTCACAGGGGGAAGTTGTAATGCCTTCCCTGTCTTTCAATTGGCCAGAAAAGCGCGCTAACGTCTCAGAGAGGAAACTGAAAGTAACCAGAACACCGCGTGGTGCTCGTTACGAGTAACGAGCATCCCGAACACCCTAATATTCGCACGAATATCAAGCTCGGACGAGTACGTTCGCTCATCTCTAATTATCGTGCAAAACTGAATGCTATTCATTCAGTGTAAATTCTGCCCAATGACTGAATGATGAATGTTTAATTCATTCACTTATCATTTGTCATTCAGTGTATGCAGACATAAAAATCAGAAGATGAACAATCCTGTGTAAACAGGCAAATATTCATCTATGAAAGACTGCCTGTTTACAGTTAGGCGTCATGTCCACGGCACACACAAATTTTTGCAGCGGAAGAAATGCATGTCAGTGCAAAAATTATTTAAAAATGCTTGCTAGCCATTTGAGATGTGATTTTTCTTCCACGCGGATGTACGCGAATGCACTGTGGATCGTTCACGCAGAAAAAAATCGCAAGTCCAAAATGCCTGCCTTCCCCATCCTCCAAGCAACCACAGAGATTTCTGCCTAGAAATCCGCAATGCATCTACAGTTATTTACAGATTGCTCACTGCTATAGAGCTCTATGGAGCACACCCGCGTAGAATCCACAGTGGAAGGGAGCATGCTGCAATTGCTTTTAACGTGTGGCATCCTCAAGTCAAACCCGCAGGTGTTAATTGAAGTGCGGACGCCCCATGCTTCCCTATGGACTGCTTGAAATACGGATCATACACGCGGGTGTTCCATGTGGATTCCACAATTTAAATCTGCCTGTTGACATTGGGCTTTAATGGAAGCTGGTGGGCTAGCCCACTCTGCAGGCATTCACTGGTTGATCAGTTCTCCTGTGTGAAAGCACAATTACAGAAAAGGAAAATATGAACAGACAAAAAAAATCACAGAAAGTGACTATATACTTACTGACATACTGATACAAAAGGGCAGGTTAAACCAACCCATACCTCAACATACAGACAGTCAAACTGCTACATGGAAGAGCAATATCACAGGATATGCCTTGTTTTTGTGCAAGTATAGTACTAAGCAGTCACCGCCCTCAATATAAGGCCTTATTCAGACAAGCATGCATTTTGCGCAGGTTAGGCACGCAAAAAGATCGCTTCTATGCTGCTCTAAAGATTGCATGAGTTCAAGCTCCGTGAGGTGGCCTGTTCATACTTTCAGAGGTGTGAGGTGCTTGTTTCCAAACTCTCATAGGAGTCTATGAAGGCACGCACCAAAGATAGGTCAGGCCCTATCTTTTCACGCAGCATGGACCTTTATATGTGAGTTGCACTTGCATGTCCTATCTTTAGCAGGTGCGAGTATTTTGCACATCTAAAAATCGTTCAGGTGAACGCTTCTGTAGGAAAGCATTGGTTCTTATAGAAGCAATCTCTTTGCACGCCTATTCTGTGCTAAAAACACACTTGTCTAAACGAGGCCCAAGAAGGGCGTGTAAGTGGATTGTCTGCATATTGAGGGATGGATGTAGTATAATGAATCACGGTTGCATCCCACAACCAGCAGCACCCTTTTGCAGCATAATCAATCCAAAATAATAGGTCAGCACTAGAGATGAGCGAACGTACTCGTCCGAGCTTGATACTTGTTCGAGTATTAGCGTGTTCGAGATGCTCGTTACTCGTAACGAGTACCACGCGATGTTCGGGTTACTTTCACTTTCATCTCTGAGACGTTAGCGCGCTTTTCTGGCCAATAGAAAGACAGGGAAGGCATTACAACTTCCCCCTGCGACGTTCAAGCCCTATACCACCCCCCTGCAGTGAGTGGCTGGCGAGATCAGGTGTCACCCCATGTATAAAAATCGGCCCCTCCCGCGGCTCGCCACAGATGCGTTCTGACATAGAGGAGGGAAAGTGGTATCTTGGTGGAGCTGCTATAGGGAGAGTGTTAGGAGTATTTTAGGCTTCAAGAACCCCAACGGTCCTTCTTAGGGCCACATCTAACCGTGTGCAGTACTGTGGAGGCTGCTTTTTGCAGTGTTGCACTTTTTTTTTGGTATATCGGCCATGCAGAGCATTGCGCCCTGCAGTAATACTCCAGGGCCAGAAGCGCTTAGGCAGGGACAGAAGACATATTGATTGAATATAGGCAGTGGGCCTTTGCAAAAAAATTTGGGGAAAAAAATCTATTTGGGCTGTCTGTGACTGTCCTCAGTGTTCTGGGTCTGTGCTGGGTGTAGTAGTTCTCCAAATTCATACGCAGCCAGCTAAGTGTTACAGCAGGCTTGCGCAAAATTATTTCCTGGCTCTGTCTGGGCTGTGAAATCACCGCTGTATTGCAGTTCACAGTGCAACACTCTGCAGTTCTTTGACATACTCCAGGGCCAGAAGCGCTTAGGCAGGGACAGAAGACATATTGATTGAATATAGGCAGTGGGCCTTTGCAAAAAAATTGGGGGAAAAAAATCTATTTGGGCTGCCTGTGACTGTCCTCAGTGTTCTGGGTCTGTGCTGGGTGTAGTAGTTCTCCAAATTCATACGCAGCCAGCTAAGTGTTACAGCAGGCTTGCGCAAAATTATTTCCTGGCGTTCCGTAAGCGAAGTCAGCCTCCAACCACAGGCCAATAAGCGGCACATTTAATTACAGCGTTCTGTTTCTGCATTACTGGTAATACAGCATGCTGAGGGGTAGGGGTAGGCCTAGAGGACGTGGACGCGGCCGAGGACGCGGAGGCCCAAGTCAGGGTGTGGGCGCAGGCCGAGCTCCTGATCCAGGTGTATCGCAGCCGACTGCTGCGGGATTAGGAGAGAGGCACGTTTCTGGTGTCCCCACATTCATCGCACAATTAATGGGTCCACGCGGTAGACCTTTATTAGAAAATGAGCAGTGTGAGCAGGTCCTGTTGTGGATGGCAGAAAGTGCATCCAGCGATCTATCGTCCACCCAAAGTTCTGCGCCGTCCACTGCTGCAACTCAGAATCCTCTGGCTGCTGCTCCTCCTTCCTCCCAGCCTCCTCACTCCATTACAATGAGACATTCTGAGGAGCGGGCAGACTCCCAGGAACTGTTCTCGGGCCCCTGCTCAGATTGGGCAGCAGTGGTTCCTCTCCCACCAGAGGAGTTTATCGTGACTGATGCCCAACCATTGGAAAGTTCCCGGGGTCCGGGGGATGAGGCTGGGGACTTCCGGCAACTGTCTCAAGACCTTTCAGTGGGTGAGGAGGACGATGACGTTGAGACACAGTTGTCTATCAGTGAGGTAGTAGTAAGGGCAGTAAGTCCGAGGGAGGAGCGCACAGAGGATTCGGAGGAAGAGCAGCAGGACAATGAGGTGACTGACCCCACCTGGTTTGCTACGCCTACTGAGGACAGGTCTTCAGAGGGCAAGGGCAGCAGCAGGGCAGGTTGCAAGAGGCAGTGCGGTGTCCAGGGGTAGAGGCAGGGCCAGACCGAATAATCCACCAACTGTTTCCCAAAGCGCCCCCTCGCGCCATGCCACCCTGCAGAGGCCGAGGTGCTCAAAGGTCTGGCAGTTTTTCACTGAGAGTGCAGACAACCGACGACCGACGAACAGTGGTGTGCAACCTTTGTCGCGCCAAGATCAGCCGGGGAGCCACCACCACCAGCCTCACCACCACCAGCATGCGCAGACATATGATGGCCAAGCACCCCACAAGGTGGGACGAAGGCCGTTCACCGCCTCCGGTTTGCACCGCTGCCTCTCCCCCTGTGCCCTAACCTGCCACTGAGATCCAACCCCCCTCTCAGGGCACAGGCACTACCGTCTCCTGGCCTGCACCCACACCCTCACCTCCGCTGTCCTCGGCCCCATCCACCAATGTCTGTCAGCGCACCGTCCAGCCGTCGCTAGCGCAAGTACGCCGCCACGCACCCGCACGCTCAAGCGTTAAACGTGCACATAGCCAAATTTATCAGCCTGGAGATGCTGCCGTATAGGGTTGTGGAAACGGAGTCCTTCAAAAGTATGATGGCGGCGGCGGCCCCGCCCTACTCAGTTCCCAGTCGCCACTACTTTTCCCGATGTGCTGTCCCAGCCCTGCACGACCACGTCTCCCGCAACATTGTACGCGCCCTCACCAACGTGGTTACTGGCAAGGTCCACTTAGCAACGGACATGTGGACAAACACAGGCGGGCAGGGCCACTATATCTCTCTGACGGCACATTGGGTGAATTTAGTGGAGGCTGGGACAGAGTCAGAGCCTGAGACCGCTCACGTCCTACCCACCCCCAGAATTGCGGGCCACAGCTCGGTGGTGGTATCTGCGGCGGTGTATGCTTCCTCCACTAAAGCACCCTACTCCTCCTCCTCCTCCTCCTCCAACGCAACCTCTGTCTCGCAATCAAGATGTGTCAGCAGCAGCAGCACGTCGCCAGCAGTCAGTGTCGCGCGGCGTGGCAGCACAGCGGTGGGCAAGCGTCAGCAGGCCGTGCTGAAACTACTCAGCTTAGGAGATAAGAGGCACACGGCCCACGAACTGCTGCAGGGTCTGACAGAGCAGACCGACCGCTGGCTTGCGCCGCTGAGCCTCCAACCGGGCATGGTAGTGTGTGACAACGGCCGTAACCTGGTGGCGGCTCTGCAGCTCGGCAGCCTCACGCACGTGCCATGCCTGGCTCACGTCTTTAATTTAGTGGTTCAGCGCTTTCTGAAAAGCTACCCACGCTTGTCAGACCAGCTCGGAAAGGTGCGCCGGCTCCTCGCACATTTCCGCAAGTCCCACACGGACGCTGCCACCCTGCGCACCCTGCAACATCGGTTTAATCTGCCAGGGCACCGACTGCTGTGCGACGTGCCCACACGGTGGAACTCTACGCTCCACATGTTGGCCAGGCTCTATGAGCAGCGTAGAGCTATAGTGGAATGCCAACTCCAACATGGGCGGCGCAGTGGGAGTCAGCCTCCTCAATTCTTTTCAGAAGAGTGGGCCTGGTTGGCAGACATCTGCCAGGTCCTTGGAAAGTTTGAGGAGTCTACCCAGGTGGTGAGCAGCGATGCTGCAATCATTAGCGTCAGCATTCCTCTGCTATGCCTCTTGAGAAGTTCCCCGCAAAGCATAAAGGCAGACGCTTTGCGCTCGGAAACAGAGCCGGGGGAAGACAGTATGTCGCTGGATAGTCAGAGCACCCGCCTGTCTATATCTCAGCGCGGTGAGGAGGAGGAGGAGGATGAGGAAGAGGGGGAAGAGACAGCTTGGCCCACTGCTGAGGGTACACATGCTGCTTGCCTGTCATCCTTTCAGCGTGTATGGCCAGAGGAGGAGGAGGAGGATCCTGAAAGTGATCTTCCTAGTGAGGACAGCCATGTGTTGCGTACAGGTACCCTGGCACACATGGCTGACTTCATGTTAGGATGCCTTTCTCGTGACCCTTGCGTTACACGCATTCTGGCGACTACGGATTACTGGGTGTACACACTGCTTGACCCACGGTATAAGGAGAACCTTTCCACTCTCATACCCGAAGAGGAAAGGGGTTCGAGAGTGATGCTATACCACAGGACCCTGGCGGACAAACTGATGGTAAAATTCCCATCCGACAGCGCTAGTGGCCGAAAGCGCAGTTCCGAGGGCCAGGTAGCAGGGGAGGCGTGGAGATCAGGAAGCATGTACAGCACAGGCAGGGGAACACTCTCTAAGGCCCTTGACAGCTTTATGGCTCCCCAGCAAGACTGTGTCACCGCTCCCCAGTCAAGGCTGAGTCGGCGGGAGCACTGTAAAAGGATGGTGAGGGAGTACGTAGCCGATCACACGACCGTCCTCCGTGACGCCTCTGCCCCCTACAACTACTGGGTGTCGAAGCTGGACACGTGGCCTGAACTCGCGCTGTATGCCCTGGAGGTGCTTGCTTGTCCTGCGGCTAGCGTCTTGTCAGAGAGGGTGTTTAGTGCGGCTGGGGGAATCATCACAGATAAGCGTACCCGCCTGTCAACCGACAGTGCCGACAGGCTTACACTCATCAAGATGAACAAAGCCTGGATTTCCCCAGACTTCTCTTCTCCACCAGCGGACAGCAGCGATACCTAAGCAATACGTTGGCTGCACCCGTGGATGGAAGCATCGTTCTCTATCCCCATCAAAAACGGGGACCTTTTTGCTTCATCAATCTGTGTATAATATTCCTCCTCCTCCTCCTGCTCCTCCTCCTGAAACCTCACATAATCACGCCGAACGGGCAATTTTTCTTAGGCCCACAAGGCTCAGTCATATAATTTTTGTAAACAATTTTTATATGTTTCAATGCTCATTAAAGCGTTGAAACTTTCACCTCAACCAATTTTTATTTTAACTGGGCTGCCTCCAGGCCTAGTTACCAATTAAGCCACATTAACCAAAGCGATTAATGGGTTTCACCTGCCCTCTTGGTTGGGCATGGGCAATTTTTCTGACATACATTAGTACTGTTGGTACACCAATTTTTGGGGGCCCTCGCCTACAGTGTAATCCAATTAATTTTTAGCCCACCTGCATTACAGCTGACGTTACATCGGGGTGCAAGTGGCACTGCAATGGGATATATTTATGTACCGCCGGTGGGTTCCAGGGAGCCACCCATGCTGTGGGTCCACAGGGAGTTGTAACTGCATGTGTCCACTTCTAAAGAACCCCAGTCTGACTGGGGCATGCAGTGTGGGCCGAAGCCCACCTGCATTAAACATGACATTACCTCAGCTGTGATGGGCAATGCAATGGGATATATTTATGTACCGCCGGTGGGTTCCAGGGAGCCACCCATGCTGTGGGTCCACAGGGAGTTGTAACTGCATGTGTCCACTTCTAAAGAACCCCAGTCTGACTGGGGCATGCAGTGTGGGCCAAAGCCCACCTGTATTAAACATGACATTACCTCAGCTGTGATGGGCAATGCAATGGGATATATTTATGTACCGCCGGTGGGTTCCAGGGAGCCACCCATGCTGTGGGTCCACAGAGAGTTGTAACTGCATGTGTCCACTTCTAAAGAACCCCAGTCTGACTGGGGCATGCAGTGTGGTCCGAAGCCCACCTGCATTAAACATGACATTACCTCAGCTGTGATGGGCAATGCAATGGGATATATTTATGTACCGCCGATGGGTTCCAGGGAGCCACCCATGCTGTGGGTCTACAGGGAGTTGTAACTGTATGTGTCCACTTCTAAAGAACCCCAGTCTGACTGGGGCATGCAGTGTGGGCCGAAGCCCACCTGCATTAAACATGACATTACCTCAGCTGTGATGAGCAATGCAATGGGATATATTTATGTACCGCCGGTGGCTTCCAGGGAGCCACCCATGCTGTGGGTCCACAGGGAGTTGTAACTGCATGTGTCCACTTCTAAAGAACCCCAGTCTGACTGGGGCATGCAGTGTGGGCCAAAGCCCACCTGTATTAAACATGACATTACCTCAGCTGTGATGGGCAATGCAATGGGATATATTTATGTACCGCCGGTGGCTTCCTGGCACTCACCCATGCTGTCGGTCCACAGGGACTTCACAATAGGGAGTTGTACCTGCCTGTGTCTATGAATTAAAAACCCCGGTCAGGTTGGGGCATGCAGTGTGGGCCGAAGCCCACCTGCATTTAATCTGACGTTAGCTCTGCTGTCCAGGGCACTGCAATGGGATACATTTATGTACCGCCGGTGGGTTCCAGGGAGCCACCCATGCTGTGCGTGCACACGGAATTCCCATTGCGGAGTTGTACCTGCCTGTGACTATTTATAAAAAAACGCGGTCTGACTGGGGCATGCAGACACCTTGACAAAATGAATAGTGTGTGGCACATAGGTTCCCCATTGCTATGCCCACGTGTGCAGCTCCTGATGGAGGTGGCACAGGATTGGATTTCTCATTGCTTCTGTACAGCATTGTGGACTATCGCCCCACCCCTTTTAAAGAGGGTCGCTGCTTAGCCGTGCCAACCCTCTGCAGTGTGTGCCTGCTTTTCCTCTGGCAGACACACTTATAAATAGACATGAGGGTGGCGTGGCATGAGGGCAGCTGAAGGCTGCGCAGGGACAGTTTGGTGTGCGCTGTGGACACTGGGTCGTGGGGGGCGGGGTTGGGCAGCATGTAACCCAGGAGAAGTGGCAGCGGAGTGTCATGCAGGCAGTGATTGTGCTTTGTTGGAGGTAGTGTGGTGCTTAGCTAAGGTATGCATTGCTAATGAGGGCTTTTCAGAAGTAAAAGTTGTTGGGAGGGGGGGGCACTCTTTCCGCTATTGTGGCTTAATAGTGGGACCTGGGAACTTGAGATGCAGCCCAACATGTAGCCCCTCGCCTGCCCTATCCGTTGCTGTGTCGTTCCCATCACTTTCTTGAATTGCCCAGATTTTCACAAACGAAAACCTTAGCGAGCATCGGCGAAATACAAAAATGCTCGGGTCGCCCATTGACTTCAATGGGGTTCGTTACTCGAAACGAACCCTCGAGCATCGCGGAAAGTTCGTCTCGAGTAACGAGCACCCGAGCATTTTGGTGCTCGCTTATCTCTAGTCAGCACGCAAAGCTTCCATAAAACAACTTTTCTATATTCTATTCATTACAATTAAAAAGCTGTCACAATATAACAGAGATGAGTCTCCAATCTGCAGCAAACAGGTGGAAGGAAGGCATACAACATATGAATTTCATAGAATAATATATAAGTTCAAAATGCATGTATGCAAAACCATATATCAACAATTTAATTGTATAGAAAGACACATCAAGCATATAAAATATTGAACCTACATACATACGTAACAGTACATAATGCATAAAGCCCACCTTATCACTTGCACCCCGACATGTGTTTCACCCCAAACTTCCTCAGGGGGTTTAATTGTAATGAATAAAATATAGAAAGGTCGTTTTATGGAAGCTTTGCATGCTGACATATGTTCAGGGATGGGTTGTTTTTACCTGCCCTCTTGTATCAATATATCAGTAAGTATATGGCTACTTTCTGTGATTTTTTTTGTGTGAAAGCACAAGAGCGATAAGCAGCTGCCAATTGTCCTGAGTAAAAGGACCTTTAATAAAGACATGTAACATTGCACTCAAAAAAGGTATATAATGTCCAGCTCCCCACTGTCAGGCTTTATGAATCCATAATGATGAGAATAGATGCATGGAGATCAAAGCTGCTGTAGAAGTGGACCAATAACTACTCAAAAATTGTGTAACAGTTCTCCAGCATTGCAAGGAAAGTAATTTCAGTTGAAAAACAACTTTTATAACATCAAGATAAAAACAATGTGGAGAAATAAGATATAAAAACAAGAGGGAACCTCTTACACGTTCCAAGCCAGCTAATCTTGGCTCTTACTCATAAAAATAATCATATGAAAAAATTCTAAAAAACACTCATCCATAGTATGCCTCATACAGATTCAAAACCCATATGTATCGCTACTGCATGGGTGGCTTCATCAGGAAACTGATGAAATCTTAGTTAGCTGGTATATGCTTCATATACTGAACTTCTGGACAGGTTGTACGTCTGAGCTATAGTTCATTGAGAGACCAACTCCGTCCCACAGGCAAATGAAGCCAACTCTACAACAGCATTTGCAGCTCTACTGCTCCTACCAGCCGCATGGCTCGTTCCCGCACTCATCATACTCCTTTCCCTCTTGCAGCTACATGCTGTCTACTATATAGCGCAACTGAGGAAGAGGATCTTTTGCCTTGAAGCGTGTTTTATTGCTGGCTTTATTGAAATAAAAAACAACTCTTCTTTTTTATTGTAAGAGCATTTCTTCGGAGGTTTGCACTGCGCACCAGTCTTTTTGTCCAAAATATGATAAAGTACTGGGAAGACAGGACAAGACTTACATAGGAGTAAGGGACAACAGAAGGAATGGGAGAAACAGAGGGGTAGGACAAATTGCAGGAGGCATTGTTAAGAGACACAATGACTACAGACTAACTGGTGTCATAACCAAATATCCAATAGCAGGACATGGCAAGAAAGCTCTCCAAACTGAAGTATTGCAGGCATCCCTAGAAACCCTATGCCATTTTAAGAAGACCTCCAAAGAACCTGATCGGTCGGCTAAAGTGACAGACAGCCCAGATAGCCTGTCAGTGACATTATGGATAGGGAGATATTTCTAATACAACATCAGGCACTAAATGACATTGTACCTACGCCAACAGGCACATCACGTGGAGTAGGGTTGATACCATGACATCATGCCTACATTCTGAAGTAGTTGGCACCTAAAGGGCTATAACAACAGGACTTCCAGCAGGTGTGGTGGGAAAATCAATGATAAATAAATTTAAGCATGTCTGGGATAAGCATAGATCTATCTGAAGAGAAAAATAACAAGGACATAATATATGGGTTGGCAAGATGGACCATCTGGTCTCTTTCTGATGTCAATTTTCTATGTTTCTACATGCAGCGAAGAGCATACGAGAGCTGTATACTCACCCATTTCTTGATCTATAGTGGCCCCAATGGTGGGGCTCCAATGGTCAGACATTTATCATCTATACTTTGAGTAAGAGATAAAGGTCCTTTGTGGACACATTTAAACTAGCTGAAGTTTATTTACAAAAAAGAACAAAGCAGTACAGTACAGAATTACATATTATTTGGATGCAAAGCCTATTGTATATACAATACCAATGTCTATCAATAGCTGACAACAGGAAAATATTCATGGAGGAACTTTGCCAGTCATAAGCCTGCACAGTATAATTAATTGATAAACTGTACTATCCAAGCCTTTTCTTAAATTTTGTCAGTTTTTCATTCTTTATTTGAATACCTAAAATTAAATCTTGCTCTGAGACATACAGTAAATGCTGAGTCATTATGTTCAGAATTAAAATCACAAAAGCCGAAAGCAAATTTTGTCAGACAATCAAGCTAAAATCTATTAAGCTACATATTTTAGTTGTTTATTTTTCTACTTACCTGACAATATTTTAAAAAATCTACAGATGTAGCAAAGAATATTTTGACACTTAAAGGGAACCTGTCATCACCTTTGTGCCTAAAAACAATGCTATTAGGCTAAAAGGTGAAGGTGCCTGGTTCTAGTGCTGTGTCCCCATGAAGTTGGTGCACACACATAGTGTGACTCTTTACAGTCAGCTCTATGTGCATGCTCTACCATAGAGAGTAATGGGAAATTGCGCACACACACCTGGCTGAAAACCAATTTGCGGGGACACAGTTCTGGAGCATGGCACCAAATGAGTATCAAACACAGCTCCCTGGAATCCTCATTCTCCCACCTTTGAGCCTCACAACATAGTTTATGGGATTCAAAGGTGATGACAGGTTACCGTTAAGGCTTTAAACAAACTGTGATGTAGATCTTTTTGTCTTTTTTCAACAGCTTTTCATTGGCTTGTGATGTGATAAGATAATTTGTTGCAGCAATTTAAGCAGCACCGTAGGGTTGAACTTTGCTACATCTATATAATTCTTTGAGGACTAGTTCAAATTAATGTTCTTAGAAAAATAAAATAATAGAAAAAATTAAATATAGTAATATAAGAAACACGATTCAGTAGTAAATAGTAGCGATTTCGCCATCTGTGTTGGCTAAATAAAAAAATATACCTTAGGCCTTATTCACACGAGTGCTGTTTTAGCGCAGTATAGGTGTGTAAAAAAATTGTACCTAAACTGTGCTAAAAATCACATAAACAGGCAGATACTCCAGGAGGAGAGAGAGAGAGGAAGCCCCGCAGGGCTTTGGGATTTCCCCATAGCAGGGAGAGAGAGTGGGGCTATGAGGGATTAACCCATAGCCCTGCTCTGTCTCGCCCTGCTATTGGTTAATTCCCCCATAGGTCCACTCTCTCTCACTGCTATGCGGGATTGACCTATAGCCCCATTCTCTCTCCCTGCTAGTGCAGAGAAAGGGGGTGGGGCAATAGGGCTTCTCACAAGGATTCCCCATAGCAAAGATAGAGGGGGCGGGCTAGAGAGGTGGGTCTAGAAGGTGAATCCCTCTAGCCACACCCCCTCCTCCCACATTTTCTGAGAAGCCCTGTAAACCCGCCCCCCTCTCTCTCCCCAGTATAGGGAAATCCCTTGGGGAGAGAGGTGGAGGGCGTCCCCTACTGCCCCCCACTGTTGGAGAATTGCCCAGCAGCGGGGCTGGAAGACTACTGCACTGCTTACAGCAGGATATTTAAAACATGCTGCCCAAAAGCACATTTTAAATGTTTCATTCTCAATTCCTTTTAGTCCCCACGGTAATTAATGGAACCCTCGCGCAGTCCCCTCATCCCCACTGGGACTAACAGGAGTTTACAGCAAGATATTTAAAATGTGCTTCTGAGCAGCATATTTTAAATGTCCTGCTGTAAGCATCGGGGTATTCCCTCAATCAGCAGAAATAGTTTTTTCCTGCACAGAAGTTTCCATAGATTCCTGCTCCCATAGAAGTTATCATGCAGCAAAGATACATCAGGTCCTATCTTTTTTCGCAGCACGGACCTTAGATGCGGGCAGACCCCCGCCAACCAGGAAAATGAGACTCCCGTATCCTGCTCTCCTGTCACTGTGGGGGTAACTCCTCTGCCCGAGGTTACATCACTGAATATACCTTAGGCCTTATTCACATGAGCGCTGTTTTAGCGCAGTATAGGTGCACAAAATTTTTTTGCCTATGCAGCGCTAAAGATCATGTAAATGGGCAGCTGCTCCAGGAGGAGAGAGAGAAGAAGCCCTGCAGGGCTTCAGAATTTCCTCATATCAAGGAGAGAGTGAGCTGGGCTATGTGGGATTAACCCATAGCCGTACTTTGTCTCTCCCTGCTATGGCTTAATCCCCTATAGATTTGCTTTCTCTTCCTGCTATGGGGAATTAACCCATAACCCCACTTTCTCTCTCTCTGGAGGGATATCCCCATAGTACATAGAGAGTGGGCAGGACTAGAGAGAGTGGGCAGGGCTATACGGCTTCTCAAAAAGATTCCCTATAGCAAATATAGAGGCGGCAGGGATAGAGGGTGGGGAGAGAGGGTGGATCCATCTAGCTCTGCCCCACCGCTCGCTCTTGAGGAAGCCCTGTAACCCCACCCTCTCTTTCCCTCTGCTATATGGAAATCCCTTGGGGAGAGAGGTGGAGGGAGTCCCCTACTGTCCTCCGATGCTAGTAAATTACCCAGCAGAGGGGCTGGAGGAATACCCTGCTGCTTAAAATGTGCTGCCCAAAAGCACATTTTAAATGTCCCATTGTAAATTCCTGTTAGTCCCCAGGAGGATTAAGAGAACCCTTGGGAGCCATGCATGTCCTATCTTTGATTGGTGTGAGTATTTAGTACATCTAAAATTCCTTTATGTGAACGCTTCTATAGGAAACCATTGGTTCTTATAGAAATGCTCTTTTCACACGCCTCTAATGCACAAAAACAGCACTTGTGTGAACGAGGCCTTAAAGTGTCAGTGTATATTCTTTTTGTGTATTTTCTGTGAAAATAATTTTTGTCTCCATCTTTCTAAAAAGTTTTTAGGAATATAACAGGAAAACATACCGATTGAAAATTGAATGTAGTTAATAAAAGTTCTACAGGCTATTAATACTTGCTGCCCAATTTTAGAAAGTTGGCATGTATATATGGGACAAATTTTACCTTTATTCTAATAGCATTGCACAGAAAGTTATCTTAAGCCGTTAAAAAGCTATTGTTATCTTATTTTAAAAGGGTTTTTTGAGACAGCACCAACTTTCTGTGTCGGGATTTGCACCTGCTATTACAAGCACAGCTCCCATTGCTTTTAATGAGAAATGCACCTGCAATTATGGAGGGGTCCGTTCTGACCCCAGCGTAGTCCGGTGTCGGCTGGAAAACCCCTTTAACACAACAAAATTCATTTTAAAGCCTCCTTAAGATGAGCCCTTGTTTCACACTGCTAAGCAGTGAGAAAACAGCACTGCTATGGCCGTGAAAAGATCGTGTGGACGGACGGCTTCAAGGTCCGTGAAGCTGCCCGTTCAGACGATCCGAGGCGTGTGCTGCATGCTTTCAAGGCTCCCATAGGAGCCTATGGAAAACATGCAGCAAAGATAGGACATGTCCTATCTTTGCACGCACCTTGGAGCTGACATACAAATTTAGATTCGCATGTCCTATCTTTGTTAGACACTTTGATTCAGTGAGTCTAAAAATCGCTCATGTGAATGTTTCTATAGCAACCTATTGGTTCCTATAGAAGCATGTTTTGAGCAGCACGAAGTCTAAAGAGATTCAAGTATAAGTACTGTATATACTCAAGTATAAAGCTAGTTTTTCAGCACATTTTTTTGTGCTGAAAAAGCCCCCCTCGGCTTATACTCGAGTCAGGGAAGGCTTAAAAAAACAAACCTCCATACTCACCTTTCAGCCGGCGTCTGTGTCTCCGGCGGTGGTGCAGCAGGCTGCTTGAATTTTCTCCGCTGTCATTCCCCGCTGTTCTCTTTGCTCGGCTCTGTCTTTCCCCACCGTTAGCTCTGTGTAAGTAAAAGCTGTGATTGGATCGAGCGCCGGCCAATCACAGTCGGTGCTTGATCATTCACAGCTAATCCAGCTGCTTTAGAATTCTCCCTGCTTGGCTTTCAAAGTAAGTGCTGTGATTGGATCGAGCGTCAGCTGTGATTGGCTGGCACTTAATCCAATCACAGTGCTTACTTACACAGCACTGACAGAGCCAAGCAGAGAAGCAGAGAGGACGGCGGGGGAGGACAGCAGGGAGGATTTAAGCAGCTTGTCGCACAGACACAGACACCAGCTGGGAGGTGAGTATGGAGGGTTTTTTTTGCGTAGTATATACTTGAGTATAGCTCGGCTTATACTCAAGTCAATAAGTTTTCCCAGTTTTTTGTGGGGAAACTTATTGTCTCGGCTCATACTCGGATTGGCTAATACTCGAGTATATACGGTAATGAACTCTGATAGCATAAAACACCATGATATCGCAGGGCAGTAAAAGTCAAGCTAAACAGTAACCCATCTGCATATACTATATATGTTATATCTTTTATGACAGCTACAACGAACATCTATGGTTTAGTTACAATAAGATTGTTAGTATTTATTCCTAAAATGCTGGGAAAATAATATTTTTTTCTATGGACAAAGGATATAGATATCGGTCCTGGTGGACATTTCTTGTTACAGGCAGCACCAACTAAATTTCTACAGTAAATGAGGGAACTCCAGCATTTCTTGTACTATGGTAAATGAATTACATTTACAGCATGTGCTCTCCAAGAACACTTCTATTACTCCTAAATTAAGGACTAATACTAGTGTGCCACTTGTTTCTCCTTTCGAGAACAGATTCACATGTTCATATTTCTGTACATTAATTTCATAAGAGAAAAAAAGTTTCAGCTTATTCATATTAATACTATTGCAGGGCGATGTGATTACAATTGCTAATCTGTTATATAACAAATATATTTATATTTCACAAACAGAATTTTAAGTAATTTCTAATGATTATTTGTATAAACCCTGAAGAACTCCCCTTATATATTAGTTTGAATTGATTTTTGCTAATCATAAAGCACTTGGTGATCATTAGAGGTTGCAAAAGGTATTATTTTGCTGGTTATTATATTATTAGAATAAATGTGGAACATATGATTTTTTTTTTTTTTAATAGAAAAGCAGTAGACTGGAAGCTGTATAATTATGCTTCATTAGATATTCATACTCACAGCCCAGGGAGAAACTGGATTTTATGAGGTTTCAACAAGCAATATATCTGCATGATGGACTATTGCGAGAATCCATGCAAATGAAAATGTCAGTTTTCAGAAACTGTCATAGTCTGTATCACCTCATTTGGAATTTTCGCTTATTTAATAAACCGCCAGTAACCTTGCCAGGTAAAATCAAGTCATTCTGGAAGGGAGAAGCGTGTTTAATATGCATTTAAGATAATATGAGCAGATAATACCTAAGGCCGTGTTAATCACAAGATGGCACAAATTAGATAGCGCTTGCATAAATGTTATTGCAATAATTTCTATCAATGACTATTTATCACAACCATTCTGTTTAAAGATGGTATAAAGCTCACTGTGTACTTACAGCGGTAAAGGCTTCCAATGGAAAACCTCTTATGATTCGTAAATTTATGGTTAACGAGGGAACACTGAATTTTGTGGTTTTATGTAGCACTAAATTGCTACACTGTTTTACCATACAAATTTGACGGAGTAAAAACTGTCATACTCTTATAGCCTCTGTATATACACAGGTATTCACCCCAAGAAGCACTGAGTCAGGCTAGTTTCACACGAGCGTTTTATTGCGGTGAGTTTCCCACGATTAAATGCCAGACTAAAATCGCGACCATTTGTTCAGATGGGTGGCTTTCTGGTGCATAAAATCGTCCATCCAGAAAAGATAGCAGATAGGTGTGCATTACAGCCGGACGATTTTACACTGGCTGGAAAGGACAGGTCTTGTCCCAACTTTTGCCAGAATATGTTGGCCATTCTCATAGACTCCTATGGGAGCCTATGAGAGCTGCCAGGAAAGGAAGGGGGAGGGAGTTTAGCAGCGGCTCGTGTTAATAAAGTCCCCCCCCCCTTGCCGGCAGCTCCCATAGGCTGTGGAGGCAGGGGAGGGAGTTTAGCATGACTAGCTAAGCTAAGCTCCCGCCCCATCCTGCCCCCGTCTCACCCTTACCCTTGCTGGCATCCGACAAGGGGCGGAGAGGGGGAGGGAGTTTAGCAGAGTTGAACTCTCTCCCCCCGGCTGATGGTATTCCAGGATGTGGCATGTATACGCCGCAACTAGCCATGGTCAAGAAACCGCATGGCCGAGAAAATAGGAGATGCAGCTGCGAATTGGTCTCGGCTGCCTCCCGTTCATACAATTTCTCGCTGCAATTTGGGTGACCAAAAATTGCAGCACCCATGTGAAAGAGACCTCACACTGTACAGGCTCGATATGGGTCTGCATGAGCCATTAGGGTATGTTCACATGGGGTGGATTTTTTAAGGCAGGTGTCACACAATCATGCTCGCATTTGCATGATGGGCGATGCATATTTGCATGGGCATGTGCGTGTTTTACTGTACTTATTGTGCGCTCCAATTCTGCGCATCTGTGCATGCAAAAAAAAAAAACACACACACACATGCTCCTATTAATTTAGGAGCTATTTTTGTGCACAAATGCACAGGAATGACAGAACATGTTGCAAATTTTTTTTATTGAACGAAACATGCGCACAAAATCCGCTTATATGAACGAATCATTGAAATCAATGGGTTCTATTCACTGCGTAGTGTGCGCAGAAATTTTGCCTGCACAAAATGCTGGGCAAATACATTTATGTGACACTGGTCCTAATTATTTATATTCGTTTTCCCCATCTTCTCAAAAATCCTCAATTATTTGGATTTGTTGTGGATTGTAACTTTCCCATTGAGCTCAGTAGGGATAATCTGCAATAAATCCACAGCATAAATTGACATATTGCAGATTTAAAATCTGCACTGCTGGTTAATTTCAGCATTGTTTCACAGCATGTGGATAATATTTTTTTTTATCTCATTAATTGTCTTATACTGTAATATGCTGCACATTTCCTGCATTCAAATGTGTGTATGGAAACATGACCATACAGTCAATATCCAGCCCCCAAAAGCATATAAATCTGGCACATACATTTATATCTAATATATTGAGAAAACATTGGACATAAAAATAAATAATTTTCTTATTACAAGGATAATTTTTTAGGTCAATGAATCACCTGATTGGGCCATGATGGGTCTAACAGTAAAGGCTAGTGTAGCAGCTTCTGCACAGGTGAAGGTGTTGGCAGCGATGACCAATGCTACCCAGCAGAGATGTTGACCACAGATGACTATGTGGCCAGAACTAGTAAGTAGAGCATCGGGGAGGAGAGGAACGCCCCGCTCCGCTGTCTGAGCTTTTCTGGCACATCACATACTGCAGTACTAGCTTTAGCCAGCAGATGGTGCCGTTGTATAACATCAGAAAGAGAAAGACCCCTAGAAAACCCTGAATCCAAAATTGAATTGGTAAGGGTTAAAGATAAAAAAAATAATAATTGTTTTTATGTATGACCAGCTTTATTGAGTGCTATTCAATAAGTACTTGTGCCCATAGGTGATGGAGCACAATTACTTTACATGTAACCGTGACATGAAATCATTGTGTAACTTTATAGCAGTTCTAAAAAGTTTTAAAACCAGATAATCACAAGTCTGACACTAGTAAGTTGTGATTACAGTTAACTAAATAAGTTAGACGCCTAAGATTTTCCTTACACACATTGCAGTTATTTTCTTCCATTATAAATGTTTACAGCACTTAACTTATAATTTGACACAGCAATATGAGGTAAGTAGATTATGCTAAACTCATTCATATTTAATTAAGTCATCTGAGCATCTTAGCATAATCATGTAAGTCACTAAGAGGTATATCAAGTGTGTGTGAAGATGTACATACTTTGCAATTTGATGCAGGATGTTGAATACTGACAACAAAGACAATCAAAAACTAGAATGGATAACAAAGGTGTTAAATGGGTTGTCTGACAGATGGCTATGTAAAATTAATGATTGCAATGTGCTGAAGAGACAAAAGGAAAAAACCTATCAAGTTTTTTTTGGGTAAAATTTTAAACAATGTGGCCATGGCTTTTACAAAAAGGATAAATGAATGAAATTTAATGATTTTTCTTTATCCCAAGAATTATATAGAATTTTTTAATATAATAAAGGTAAAAAAAAGAAAAACAATGTATAAGACCAGTGTATAGAAATGATACAGGGTCTGCAGATGCAAAAATTGGGTACAAATCTAGATTTCAAAGTAGTTTGCCATTGGAGCAAAAATAAAAGTAAATAAGACCTCAAATAAAGAATTTCAAACAGTTAAACCAGTTAACAATGACGTATTTAAGTTATAGGAGATAACAAGCAGTCACAAACTGTTTGTTGTTAACTGCTTTAGCCCTTTAAGGACCAAGCACTGTAATTTAGTAAAATTATGGCTCAGGATTAAAGCACTTGTTCCTGCAACATAGCTTTAGAGGAACAAGTCGGTTCCTTGGGTGTTGGGGTAGCTACACACGAGAGTGTTTTTGTACGTGCATACATGTGCACAAAAATACGTGTCTATTACAACCAATACATTCCCTATGGTGTGTTCATATGTCTGTGTGTTTACAGGTGTGTGCCTGTAAAGATAGGAGATGCGTGCACCATAGGAAATGAATGCATTGCCTTCAATGGAGCCGTGGCTGCTGCCGGCGGCTTCATTGAAGGCAATGGTCTGCTGGCACCCCTTAATTGTTTTTCAGGGAAGATCCACATGCGGCAGATGTTTTCTTCATCCCTGCGGGGAATAAAGAATTCCCTGCTGCACCTGTCACAGATGTGACAGATGCAGCAAAGGAATTCTTCATCCCCGCGGGGAATAAAGAATTCCTTACCTCAGCTGTCACAGATGACAGCTGCAGTAGAGAATCCAGCTGCCGGCATCCCGTAATTATTTTTCAGGGAAGGGCTTTACGTATAAGCCCTTCCTTGTAAAACACGACAAACTAGTGTAAAAATTTTAAAATAAAACACATACTCACCTTTCTTCAGCTGCCAGGGCTCAGCCACGTCCTCTCTGCGCTGTCCCCAACTCTGCAATGCAGTTCTTTGAGCAGGCAGGGAATTAAAATCCCTGCCTGCTGAAAGAACTGCTTCTGATTGGCTGAGACGCTCAGCCAATCACAGGCAGCTCTCACCTGTCATTCATTCTGACTAGCTGAGAATTACTTGGCTTTATGATTCTCAAAAAGTCAGTTTTTCAGTCAGCATAATTCCTGTATAATGAACCTTACCACACATGTTTTTTAGAGGGGGATACAGAAACTCCTATCACAGTTACTGCTGATGATTATAGGCTCCTGACACACAATTATAATGAAGGAGATGATAGTTCAAAACCTGACTGTACTAATCGTCTCTACTGTAGCTTATTGAGATGACTATAGAAGGTAATGATAATTACAGTGTACTCTCAGCAGGCAGAGATGGTACAGGTTCTAGCTATTCATGTAATGCTATACTGATGCATCATGGCATTAATAGCACAGAAATATGAAAAGCAAAGCAGGGAGAAATTTCAACATCAAGCTGCGGCCTGATAACCATCAGCCAGGAGGCTGTACTACATAGAAATGACTGCAATATACCTAATAGACATCCACAGTGTGACAGGCAAGCAGATTAGGGGTGCAGGAATAGGAAAAAAAATGTGTTTTGGCCCTTTATTATATAAAGCCCCTATGAAAGGAGTTTTCTGAAAGTCACAAAAATTAGGCTAAAGGCAGGGAATGGCATAGAAAAAACTATGCACTACACATTGGTTAGATGTTCCACTGGTCTAGCGTATCCAATTTGGTTCCCACTAAAGTTGAGCGAACGTACTCTGTCGAGCTTGATGCTTGTTCGAGTATTAGTGTACTTGATGGTGCTCGTTACTCGAATGAGTATCATGCCATGCTCAACCCCGCCCCAGTTTTTGGCTCCTTCCCGCTGTGACGTACCTGTTTTGGCCTCTCCCCGCAGCGACGCAGCGCGCGTGTCAATGGCAAATTTTTTGGCTGGCAGGCAGGGGGAGAGAGAGAGAGAGAGAGAGAGAGAGAGAGAGAGACGAACCAAGAAAAAACAAAAAAAAGCTCGGGACCCAGCGTCCCACATACAAAAATGCTCGAGTCTCCCATTATAGAAAATGGGGTTCATTACTCAAGTAGAGCTTTCGAATTGTACGAACAGCTTGACTCATATAACGCAGACCCGAGCATTTGAGTGCTCGCTCATCTCTAGTTCCCACCTCTCTGGTCCCAGAAGCTACAGCAGTGGTCAAGTCCCATTTATCATTAATATAACCGTTAGGCCAGTTAATAGCTACAGCGGTCACATGAATGATAAATGTCATGTGACCACTGACAATAGTGTACCTAGGTAGTACAATATTTAATGGGCAAACACAAGTATAAAAAGGAACTTATGCTGGACGGTCAAAGTAGCCTCTATTTCTAGTCTTTTCTTTCTTTATAAATTGATGTAATGAAACATTCTCAATAATTCAATATTTTCCCTTACTTGAGTTACAGCTCAAATACTTGAAAAATTTAACAAAACTGTTGTACCAATGTAAAACTTTAATGACTTCTCCAGCAAACGTTAATATAGTTCCATGCCAACCATAAACTGTAATAGAGTTTAAAGGATAATTCCACTTAAAACTAGAAATTCAATTTTGGATGGGAAATCATTTTGTCAATGCTCTAAATTTAAGCTTATGCTTAAAAAATGCTGCATGCTGTATGTAAGATGAATAATTGGCATTTATGTCAATCAAGAGAAGCAGTTTTTCAGACTTTCAGCATTGATGAGATTTCTGCTCCCTACATTCTTATGTACTTTACAGTGGATGTTTTAAGTGTTACTCGAGGTGATTGGTGAACAACTGTAATGAAGCACTCCAGTATATCTCCCAAAGTTTTACTTACCAAAACTTTAGAGTTTACCAACTGCACTGGCCATAGCAACTGAGCAGCATCAGCATGAGCCATTTCACAAACAGCGTATGAAATGCTATACCTGCTAATGACAGCGGTAACACTTCCTTTGCTGCTTGCTAGGTATCTCATGCTGATGCATGAAGTGTCTTTATGCATAGGTGTCTTTAAGCTATAACTGCTAATGACAGCAGTATTATTTTCTTTGCTGCTTGCTAGGTGGCTCATGCTGATTCTGCTCGGTTGTCATACTGTTGTGGCATCAGCTGCAGTCTAATAGAGAACAATTGGGGTTCTCTTAAATTATACAGTAGCATCCAGTTAAGTTAAATGTACAGTACTGGAAAATATAAAGCCCAATATGACTGGCCAAAATGTAGTTTTTATATGAATTTATTTTAAATATTTAAATATAAAATTAATTTTGTAAAGTAAGAAATTACTAACATAAACAGCTGAGAGTTCATTGAGAGGTCCTTCAGCCTGAAAGCTAACAGAAAACCAGTAGAATTTTAGTATAAAATTCAGAATGTGAATGAAATATGCAGCATAATATAGTAAAAGATCAACATAAAATAGTTTAAAGTATTGACTTTTTAGTGTGCCACGAAATGTGTCATACTAGAAAGTTTGAACTTCAAACCTATAGTTGAAGGCAGAAGTTTCTAGAGTATGGGGGCAGCACAAGAGAGGTCTTAGAGAAATAAGCTGGAAGTTTTGTAAATGAGGAGGAAAGTCATAGAAAAAGGAAAAGAAGCATGCATCATGGGGTGCACATACATAATATCACTCTGCTTAGGATGGTCCTTCAATATTTAATCTGTGGGAGTCCGACTCATTATACCCTTACCAATCAGCTGACTGAAGAGACCTAGTGCCATGTCCTATTTACTATTTACTCAGGCACAAATATGTTCCTTTATTTTTGGCTGTGCCTGGTACTGCAGCTCACAGCAGTTTAGTCTTATTCAAGCGAATGGAATTGAAAGGCAGTTTCACCACAACCGTAACCAAATATAGTATATGAAACTGTACGCGGTTAGATAATAACCACAACACAGCACTTTCTGGCTCTTCATCACTGAAATTTTGAAGGCCTATACTATGAATAGACTATCTAAATTGACAATCCCAGAAACAGGAGGTAGCAATGGTTAAAAAAAGAAAAAAATATATATAATCTCTAATTTTTCATAAAAAATTTATGGGTCATTAAAGGGTTAACTGTAGACCCTTTGAACACTTCTCAGTTTTTTAAATTAAATGTTTGAAAGATGTAAATATTAACGCTGGGTTCACATAGGGCGGATTTGCCACGGAGTTTAACCAGGCATGTGGATGAGATCTGTCAAAAATCTCGTCCACATGGGGCAGATTATCCATTTTCGCAAAGCCTGCATTAGCTGGCGCTGCGGCGCGGATTCCTGGGACGCAACATGTCTATCCTTTTTTTTTTCCATTGTGACCTCGCTTCTCTCTATGGGAGAGCTGGCCACAACAGAAAAGCATGCAATGGAGCTGCTTCAAAACCCGCGTCTAAGTGCCACGGGTTTTGAAGCTACGCTTATCCTGCAGAAATCTTGCAGTTTTTTGCTGCAGAATAACTGCGAGATTTCCACGGTGAAAGCATCCCATGGGAACTCGGCATGAAAACTGTATGTTTTTTGAGAAAAAATTGGTCTGTAGAAACTTGAGAGGGGTGGGGGGGGGGGGGGGGTAAGGCTTCAGATTAAAATAAAAATGAAAGCAGATGTCAACTTGAAGTTCATTGTTTGAGTCAATCATATATAATATACATAATACATTGCGGAGAGACTGCATTAACTAATCGATAATATAATAGATCATGACGGCTATCAAGAAGCTTCATAGGTTTTTGCTAAGGTATTTGACTTTTTTGCTTTAACAAGCATTACTACTGAACTTTTCAGAATAGAGTTGTGTAAATGAGCAAGGCAACTGTCAAAATCTGTAGATACTTTTACCTCTGGTAGGCTGGTTTCACACATAGTATTTTTTGCAAAAACGTAACTTTTTGTTGTATTTTTGTGGCAAAAAATACTGATGTTTGTCGTATGAAATGTCCTATTAACATTTTGTAGTGCCTTCTTTTTAGATTTTCCATATCTTTTTAATACACTTCTGGCTTTAAATTTATAAAAAAAAAGAAAAACCTGCAAGAAAAACTGCCAAAAAACTTTAAAAAAGTCAATGTATGAAACCATCCGTAATTATATAAATAGCCATCAGGAAGGATGAGCACTCATAGCAGTAATTGCTTGCTCAGTATAGATTTATATAAAATGCATAGCCAGTCTGTGAGAAAATGATTAATACTAAGTTAATCATTGCTACGCTGCTTGATATTTTGCCTCACATATACTGTAAACCCATTAAAACGTATACACACCCCTGCTGTTCTCAGCATATGTTTGGCTGTTGGAATCTGATCAAGAGGAGCGCCTAAAACACATAAAAACAATTCAGCTGCGCATATAGAGACCAACACAAGAATAAAAATGCAACAACGCTCCAATATTCTTAATGAAATGGGCCAGGTTTATTACTTCATTCAGAGCATCCTTTGAAAACAACTGAACGTGTATCTTTCTGATCTGTAAAGGAGTCAAGCAATAAATCAAGCTATCCCTTATCCACAGGATAGGGAATAACTTGCTGATCACTGGCGGTCTCACCACTAAGACCCCCACTGACCTGGAGAATGAGACTCCCATGTTCCTCTCTCCTGTCACTGTGGGGGTCAGTCCTCTGCCTGAAGTGACATCACTGAATGGAATGCTGGCCAAGTATGCGTAGTCTGTACTCAATTTATTTTAATGGGAGTGATGGAAATACTGCTTGGGTACTTGGCAGTCCCATTGAAAGTGAATGGAGAGCTAGTGCGCTCGTGTGACCAGCTCTCCATTCAGTCTCCTCATTGCGGGGGGTGCAGAAATCTCACACTGAGAGGTCAGGGGACATGAGACCCCGATTGTTAAGAAAATTTAAGCAAAACTAGCTAAAGATGTACTATTTTTATTACCCAGCATGAGTCATAATTTTGGTGCATTTTTAGACTGACTAGTCATAACTTTACACTATTAGACAGAATTAGTAAATATGCCCCAATGTCTTCATCTGATGCTACATTGAATTACCATAAGTCAGCCCATCATAAGCAGGTACAACTCAATGTGCATCATTGTCAGTTACTCTGCAATTTGTTGTGTGCCTCCTATATGGAGCTCTACAACATGATGGATTAGAGAAGACAGCATACACTAATGGTGCATAAGTGCATCTTATTATTTACTGTAACTGACCTAGTGGTGAATCTACCATGCACAAATCACATTGGTGTAGGCTAAAACAGAGTGCTTTTTTAAGATTAACTGATCTTTTCTCTAGAGCTCAGAGCATACTTTTCACTGCAGGTTATTGGTTATGGTCCCTAATGAAACCTCCAATTGGCATACATTTTTGTTACTGACAATCTGACACAAAATTCTAAGGGAAGAGTCATTTAAATTATTTATGGTGTGCTCAGAATGTTAGGAGGGTTTAACAGCTCTTTAATTCTGGAAATCAATGCAGGTCAGAGAGCATGGATTTCATACAGTAAATGTGATTTACCCACATGCATTTGACATATGAAAATATCATTTTGACTGGATTTTACCCTTTAAATAGCTAGGTGAAGTCAACATGCCATAGGAGATACCCTAGCAATATAACTCAGCTATGAAGAAGACCTGCTTAAAATGTTTTTTACATTAAAAATATTGTTTCTAAGAGTATGGCCTGGAACTGGAGTAGAATGGCCGCAGCTTGACTTAGTTCCATCCTGGCACATGCTCAAGTGACCACAAAAGCGGTACATCAGCACCCCAATATCTAGTGAGCCACCTTCTATCAGCACCTCAGCTGCAGTGGGATGATCCAAATGCGGGAAGAAGGCACACTGCTTTCTTCGCCGCTCAATTCAGAGAACATCTTGGCAGCAGCCAGACCTCATCCCTAGTATCAATTACTAGCCTTAAGTGTGCTATCCCAGCGGAGGACCCAAGTTTACCTTGCAACCCTACTGGCTGTACTGAAAACACATCCAGCTCTTCCCCCAGCAGCACCCGCAATCAGTGCTTCCCAGAGGTACAAGAAGGCACTCTATCCACTTCACTCTCAGCTCCATCTGAGATTGAGTGCACAGGGAAGACTTCAAAATTGGCAACTGCCACAATTAATCCTGCATAGCTCTCAACACAGAAGCAGGGTGGTCCTTTGACCAATATATGCTTGCTTGATTTGCTACTAACATGTATACTTCCATGTCTCCATGCTCAGATGCTCCATGCTGACCATCTTTTGAATCCAGTAAGACAATGCATGAAATGGGATGCATCTGAAACATCTGCTATGATACTCCTTTTGGTAGCTGTACATAAAATGGAAGAGTGCTGTTAACAACTAAATAGAGATGAGCGAACACCAAAATGTTCGGGTGTTCGTTATTCGGAACGAACTTCCCGTGATGCTCGAGGGTTCGTTTCGAACAACGAACCCCATTGAAGTCAATGGGCGACCAGAACATTTTTGTATTTCGCCGATGCTCGCTAAGGTTTTCATGTGTGAAAATCTGGGCAATTCAGGAAAGTGATGGGAATGACACAGTGACGGATAGGGCAGGCGAGGGGCTACATGGTGGGCTGCATCTCAAGTTCACAGGTCCCACTATTAAGCCACAATAGCGGCAAGAGTGCCCCCCCCCCCCCCCCCCACTGTCAGCATAAAGATCGTCCTCCTCTGGCACAGCTGTAACAGCTGTAGCAGAGAAGAACGATGTTTGCCCATTGAATTCAATGGAGCGGCAATACAGCATGTTCCACTGAATGCAATGGGCTGCCGGCGATCGCAGGATGAATGGTCGGAAAGGGGTTAAATATATAACCCCTTTCCTGCAATTCATCCAGAAATGTGTTACACTAAAAATATATACCGGCGTATAAGGCGACGGGGCGTATAAGACGACCCCCCAACTGTCACCTTATACGCCGGCAATACAGTGGAGCAAAGAATAAAAAGCATTACTTACGTTTTTAGATGATCTGCGGCGCTCCTGCAGGCTGTCACTCCCTCCTAATCCACGGCAGACAAGCTTTCTCTATGAAAGGCTTTAAATCCCTGCCTCCAGGAAGACACGTGCCTTCAGCCAATCACAGCCAATGACAATGATGTCATTGAATGGCTGTGATAGGCTGTGTTTCTGGAGGCGGGGATTTCAAGCCTTGAAATCCCCGCCTCCAGAAACACAGCCAATCACAGCCATTCAATGACATCATTGTCATTGGCTGTGATTGGCTGAAGGCACGTGTGCTTCTGGAGGCAGGGATTTAAAGTCTTTCGTGGAGAAAGCAATACTCTGCCGTGGACCAGGAGGGAGTGACAGCCTGCAGGAGCGCCGCAGATCATCTAAAAACGTAAGTAATGATTTTTATTCTTTGCTCCACTGTATTACCGGCGTATAAGGTGACAGTTGGGGGGTCGTCTTATACGCCCCGTCGCCTTATACGCCGGTATATATTTTTAGTGTAACACATTTCTGGATGAATTGCAGGAAAGGGGTTATATATTTAACCCCTTTCCGACCATTCATCCTGCGATCGCCGGCAGCCCATTGCATTCAGTGGAACATGCTGTATTGCCGCTCCATTGAATTCAATGGGCAAACATCGTTCTTCTCTGCTACAGCTGTTACAGCTGTGCTAGAGAAGAAGGATTTGTCTTCTATATGTTCTCAATGGGGTCAGCGCTGCTGCCGCTGGCCCCATTGAGCGCATATAGAATGCATCCATAGCGAGCAGCGGGAGGGGCAGATTTCAATACTCGGGTGACACCTTATCTCCCCAGCCACTCACAGCAGGGGGGTGTTATAGGGCTTAAACGTTGCAGGGGGAAGTTGTAATGCCTTCCCTGTCTTTATATTGGCCAAAAAAAAGCGCTAACGTCTCAGGGAAGAAAGTTAAATTAACCAGAACACCGCATGGTGTTCGTTACGAATAACGAACATCCCGAACACCCTAATATTCGCACGAATATCAAGCTCGGACGAACACGTTCGCTCATCTCTACAACTAAACCATTTCTGAGCCGTTTCTAAGAGAAGCCATGCTTGCAATTAATAGCTCCGTTCAAAAAGACATTACAATGGCTTTACAAAATGTATCCTTTACCATAGATGCTCTTGAGCAGTGCATTGATCATATAAAGAATATTGAGGGCAAAATTGGCAAATTTTGTCCAGCTCATAACATGCTAGCTGACATCCACAAGATCCTGGAAGCCAAGTCAAAGGTGCTAAAATTAAAGCTAGTGGATTTAGAAGACCACCATCATAGAAATAATATCGAATTCCGGGGAAATCCCAGAATCCCTGACTGCATAAGAACTTATGACATTTCTTCAACAAATAATTTTGTACAGTCCTTCCTCAATGCTCTACCAAGGATTAGGTTACTGACCATACACATAGGCTATCCAAGCCAAGAAATCTATCAGACGCAGTTCCCCTGGACGTCATAGCCCATATACATTTCTTCTTTACTAAATAGAAGCTCATACTTGCATCTAGGAAATTCCAAAAATTGCCAGAACCATGCAATAATATCTTCTTATTTGCAGACCTGTCCAAAACCAGAATTGCAGCAAGAAGACTACTGGCCGCAGTCACTCGGCTCCTACATGAACACAATATCCATATAAATGGGGTTTTCCTACAAAGCTTATATTAGAAATGGCACCACTTGTACTATACAAAAAGGAATGGAAGTGAATGAGCTTGTCTAGTGTGTTTAGTTTTACTACCATGTGAATGTGTACTTTTTTCTCCCTCAGCCCAGAGCGCTCTTGAGCTAGATTCTTATGATCAAATATGGTATTAAAAATACTAAGTATAAATATTAAGGGCCTGAACAGCCAGTACAAGTGCTCTATGTTCTTGAATGAAGCAAAGAAACAAGATATTTTGTGCATACTGGAGTCTCATCTCAAAGGAACAGACTCATGACTTACATACAAGAGTTTTCCTCATATCTATTGCTCTAATGCTGATAAGAAAAAAGCATATGTCTTTATAGCAATTACAATTGAAATATGAACCCCTTAAAAAATCCTCCCACATTTTTTAAAAATCTCTATCTGGCAGTGTTTCACCTAATAAAACAGTACATTTTCTTAACTCGGAAAAAGGCTTCTCAGAATGATTCTCCATACAAGAATAGTTGCATGCGCTCCACTGGTTCTAAAAATCCTTCTTGTGTGCTTCTCATTATGAATAATACCTAAAACTTTTTATAAGGTGGTACCACACCCCATTAAAACTCTACCCGTAATATCCCCCAGACTGCTGGAGATAATGTGGTGAGCTTGGCTCGCTCATCCATATATATTTTGCTGCTGCCATGTTATTCTTCATTCTTAGTCTCAAACCTTCCAGCTAATTAATCATATCCTGCCAATAACAATAAATATGGAGGTGAAATGAGCACTGTTACTTCTGGGAATTGAAAATTATCCAAAGCATTACAGGAGAACTATTTATCAAATTTTCCATGTAGCACTCCTTCTAATTGCCAGAAGATGGAATCTGCCTTCAATCCCAACAATATCTGACCTCATCTTAATTGTTTCCAATAACTGTTTATATGAAAAAATGCCGGCAGCACAAAAGGACAAACCAGAAATATTCATGCGTAAGTGGAGTCCTTGGCTCTCCAAACAAGATACGGTAATCTTTAGTAGCACATGCTGATAATAATAAACTCCTCTTCTACTTCTTTCCGCTTCCCTTTCTTCTGTATGCCATCAAACTAGTCAGCTAGAACATTTTTCATGCATTACTTTACAAATGTATACTGCGTATGAGATCCACTGGTGCCCTTTATATGTTTGCCACTTTGTTATCTGTTCTTTTGTCAAACTGTTTTTGTTTTAGTATTGTACATTATACCCAGCAATGTGCAAAATGTAGCTTGCTTTAAGTTCATCTAGGCGTATGAGGATTTGGCCCTATCTCTGTAATCCTCCTGTGACAGCTGTGGCAGGGGATTCTTTTCTCCCCATGGGGAGTCCCCCTGTCACTGAACACTGTGACAGTGCTGTCACAGTGTTCAGTGACAAGGGGACTCCCAGTGGGGAATATTAATGCGTACCACGGACCTATGGCGCACGCATGTCCTATGTTTTGTACATGCGTTTGCATGCCTGTAAAACACAGACTTGTGAATACACCATAGGGAAGCAATGGTTTTAATAGACGTGAGGTTTTGTGTGCACAATTATACCCACATAAACACACTCATCTGAATTCACCTTTACAGTACTTTTTATATGACCTAGTAATAACATTTTACTGTATATATTAATGCGCTACACCTAGTGCAATGGTTTAGGTATTTTATGAGCATTATTCTTTAGAACAGAATCATGCACTGAAGGCGCGATCACGTGAGCCAGGGATGACATTGTGATGTCACCCCTGCTCTACCTACTGAGTCTTTGACTATGTTTGCTATTTCACAGTTTAAGCATTTTTGAAGCCAATTAGGTATTCCTGGAAGAGCCTTTCAATTAGGAAACTATTCATTCGTTCGTTCATTCAATCTAAATCAATAATGTAAAAATCTATGCAGTGTATTAACTCTACATGAAACTTAAGAATTATAAATTACTGTAATCACATATCTTATTTTGGCTACAAACAACAAATTGTACATGTTCAGAATATTTGCCTTGCTTTTGTTTAAATCGGATTAGTGTAATACATTGAATAAAACTGACCTGCAGAACACTAAGGGTCTCCTAAAGCTGTCTACTCTACACAAATATACTGATTATCAAAAAAAATTAGGCAGCTATAAGGAATTGTCATTATAGAATGAAACGTTATATGTGTGAATGCAATGTTGATAAAAATAAGTGATACAATATCAATATAATGTATTGCAGAAAACTGAACACTTAAAGGCAGGCTCTAGCACCCTGTTGGGCCGCCTCTAGCTTGAATGCAAAATGTGATACGGGCAAGGATGGAGGCTCTAGGACCCTGTTGGGCTGACTCTAGCTTGGATGCAAGATATGATATGAGTGGGCATCGAGGCATACAGGTTCTATATGGTATCTTGCGGCATATCCATCCACATTTGTTGGAATGGAGCCTCTGATTCATGCAAAGTCATACGGTGTCAAAGTTGGCACCCCAAATGGTCCCATACATGTTATTTTAGGGATATATCTGGAGATTGGGCAGACCACAAAAATGTGGCAATGTTGTGGAGGCCCTTGCTGTTTGTGGCTAAGTATTATTCTGATGACAAATGCCTCTTGGAAGTCCTACCATGAGAGGCAACACATGTGGCTGCAGGATGTCCTGAACATAGTGTTTCACTGTTATTGTACCTCAGACTACTACTATGGGTGACTGACTATGTGGGGACAGCAGTGGGTACAGTATTGTGCTCTACAAGAAAGGTAAAATTGAGTTGCTCCCCCTTAGGTTTCCAGACACGAATATGGTCATCAGTGCCCAAACTAAATCTAGATTCCTTGCTGAAGACAACCAGCTTCTATTCCATAACAGTCCAGTTTTGTTTTTTATCACACTACTGCAAATGAAGGTGATGGCGGGTGGATGTAAAAGGCAAAACATGTAATGGGTGCTCTTAGGCTAAATTTCCTTAAGCCAAGTGCCTGGAAATGGATCCAACAGACACAGGGGCCTGAAACAATGGTGCCACCTGTCACTAAATGGTGGGCAAAAAAAAGTTGGAGTTGCTCATACTTGTTAGATGATCAGATAATTCTGTGTACTACTGGTCTGTTGAGGGGGAACTGAGACCAGTCATCTTGTGTGCGTGCCCTCACGCATTCACTTGTCCCAACACCTCCTAACAGTCCAGTCAGAATGGCCCAGGTAGCAGGCAATTCGTCAATATGACCATCCAGTTTCTCACATTCCAATAACATGCCCCTCTCAAACTATGACTGGGTGAAATCTCCTTGATTGCATCATAGAGGCATGTCTAGTGATCAACAAGCTCTACATAAGTGTAAAAAAGAGATCCACTACACAAACGTATCTTTGCCACCCTTGGGTGGCAAGACTGTTCATCTAATCACATCCCAACTCTAATCATTTGCATATCAGTTTGTAACTACATGGTGAGTTTTTCAGCAAAGTGACAACTCCTTCAAGTTGCTTGATTATTTTTTTACAAAGAGTGTATATAGAATCTGCTAGTGAATACTAATTCTAGGAAAGTGGAAAACATCAATATGACTACATTATCAGTGTAAACACACCATCTGATCTCCATTATTCAAATCACTTGGGAGCTGTGCTCTCCATGGTGCTGAATACTTTCCAAGTCTAGTGGATCATCAAATAGCGGGTAGAAAGAGGATATATTTTACTTACCAATTGTGCAGCAGTTCAGAAAAAGACAAACTCAGATAGATGTTAAAACATTGTATAATGGATAAGTTTTAGGTTTATAACAAATAATAGTATACTATCTAAAAAACTGCAGTTATTAATTGATCATATAGTTAGACAATTTTTAATCTTTTAACATTTACATTTTTTTTAATACTAAGAAAATGAAAACTTGATAATATTTTGATTACATTGTTACAAAATGGCATTTATTTTACAAGTTTTTAATTTTTTAAATAAAAAAATTAAGCTTTTATATGACTCAACTACATTAGATGTTTTCCATTTCAGTCAGTAAAGCATTTAAACAATTAGCATATTTCATTTACCTATCGCCATATACCATGTTACTGTACATGACTGACAGATCTGTACTGGCTAAAACATTGATTAGTTTCCCATTTATTGTTTCTAAACTTGACACATAACAAGAAAATATCAAGAGAATGGAACGGTTCATGGGTCTTCCAGTTCATCCACTCTCTGCACATTATTCTTGACAGTGTATGACCAAGTTGCTCAAGGTGTATGAGAGATAGAGGTTTGGAGATAACAAAACTAATATTGTCAGCTGATATTGCTTACTAAGCTATAACGATGTATATCTTTCATATAACTGTGTTACTAAATTGACTACTGTATCTTGATTATACTATGTCAGAGAGGTATCATACTGTGCAAATAGTGCCTTCCCTGAATTGAATATGAAAAAGTATATTCTGCTACATTTCTAATGTATACTACCCAATAATTGTAAATTTTCTCAAAAGTAGCATTTCACTTTAAATAAGACACATACTTTAGTAGAGTATTTGTAACTCTAAAGGTCCTTTTGCACTGCAGGATAAATGAGCACGCCACCAGCGGTGAAGGAGAGATAGTATATCGTTCGCTTGGCATGCATTTACACTCAACAATAATTGGGTAATTTTGATTGTTCATTTGAACATAAGCACACCTCTAATCAACCATTCTGCCTCTGCTTTCTATTCAGCACATTGTTACAATGTGGTTTATATCAAAGGATTTGCAATAGCGATGAGCGAGTATACTCGCTAAGGGCAATTGCTCGAGCGAGCATTGCCCTTAGCGAGTACCTGCCAGCTCAAGACAGAAGGTTCGGGTGCCGGCGCGGGGGAGCGGTAAGTAGCATCAGTCAGCTGGGGGGAGCGGGGAGGAGAGAGGGAGAGAGAGATCTCCCCTCCGTTCCTCCCCACTCTCCCTGCCCGCCGCCGCCACCCAAACCTTTTGTCTCGAGCGGGCAGGTACTCGCTAAGGGCAATGCTCGCTCGAGCCATTGCCCTTAGCGAGTATACTCGCTCATCACTAATTTGCAACAGAAAAATTGATGTTTTTTAGTTCTGCATGAAAGATCTAATCAATGATAATCTAACAATTTAGCAATGATTGTTTGCTCATTATTTGCATTTACACCTAACAATTATTGTGCAAAACACTCGATCTAATGATTAATTGCATGATAATCATGCCATGTTAAAGGCCCTTAACATACCTATTCAGTGGGTGATTATCACCGCAAATTTGGGGCTGCCATAAGGGCACTAAGCAAGAAATTGCTCACTTGTTGGATGTGCTTGTTTTTTAGCTGAGCTTGTAAACAGTCAGCCTTTCATTTATAAATGACTCCCTGTTTGCAGTGAATGAAGGTGGGACAATATCTCTTCATTCTCTGAGCGAATATTGCTTCTATATGAAAGCACATGAGTAATAGTTTGTTGGACAGATGCTGGGCACTTATGCACCCAACAGTCATCTCATGTAAAGATACCTACATTTCAGACATCAGGAGCCATGCCTGCAGCCTGGTTCTCTCCCTATAGTTTCCCCATTGGCCGTGCTGCCATGGCAACCTAAATACTCACCGTAGCCATCCAGCATGTTATGCCCAAGCATTTACTGAAGAAGAGGTCTATCCTCGAAATGCATTTGTTCTACTTCTCATGTAATAAAATCTTTTTATTGTACCATCTTCACCATTTTTTGGAGTTGTTGCACCTTGAGCCACTTTTCTTTCACTTCCACTGTGTACTTCTTGAGATAAATGTAGGAAAAAATGTGGTTAGAGGCGTAATCCCATTTAACTCAAAGAGGCATGAGACGTGTTCAACTCCTCTGTTTTTATTAAAAATTAATCCAGCATATAATAGACGTGTTTCGGGGCTCTTGTGCCTCTTCCTCAGTATTTTAGCTGGGAATACACAGCCAACATTGGTGTGTTCTCTTTGCAGAGGAGTGGAGTACTCCCATATATAGAATAAGGGAGGAAATATACAAAACAAAAAAATGTTCAAACCAAAACATCTATATAGATTTGCTCCACTCCCTCTTTTTTCTTCTCATCTTTCATTAACTATGTACTTCTTGAACCGTCTTGTACAAGTACATGTCTGGCCAATAGCATCTCCCGCATACACTTGTACCACTATTCATCAATGAACTTTTTATATCCGCCCATGGAGTAGCTCTACCACTCTCTTTTCACCCTCCCATCCCATGCAAAGGGAACTGCAATTCTATATAGGTAAGGGTGACTTCAGACAAGCATGTGCTTGTGTGTACATAGATGCGTACATATGTGCGCACCCTTGTATGCACAAAAACACGCATGTATGCAGCTGCACGCATTGCCTTTAATGGAGCCGCGGCTGCTGCCAACGGCTCCATTGAAGGCAATGGTCTGCCGGCACCCCTGAAGTGATTTTCAGGGAAGAGCTTTAAGTAAAATCTCTTCGTTGATATACTTATCTGTCTACCACTGTTGTGTCCCTGGCAGGGATGAAGATCACATCTGCCACATGCGGCAAATGTTTTCTTTATCCCCATGGGGAATAAAGAATTCCCTGCTGCACCTGTCATAAATGTGACAGATGCAGCAAAGAAATTCTTAATCCCCAATGGGGATAAAAAAATTCCCTACTGCAGCTGTCATCTGTGAGGATCCAGCTGCCAGCACTCCTTAATTGTTTTTCAGGGAAGGGCTTTAAATATAAGCCCTTCCTTAAAAAACAAGCCAAAGTAGTGTAAAAAAACCCCCACATAATCACCTGTCTTCAGCTGTCAGGGCTCAGCAGCGTCCTGTCTGCACTGTCCTCAACTTTGCAATGAAGTTATTTGAGCAGCAGGGAATTAAAATCCCCCGCCTGCTGAAAGAGCTGCTTCTGATTGCCTGAGGCGCTCAACCAATCGCAAGCAGCTCTCGCCTGTCAGTCATTTAGCGAGAGCTGCTTGTGATTGGCTGAGATGCTGAGCCATGGCAGCTGAAAGAAGGTAAGTATGTGTTTTATATTTTTTAGGTAGATAGATAGATAAGGTAACACATTGCTAAGTGACAATGAAAGCTACCATATTTATTTATATATCTGCAACTACATCAGTAGTGTTATTTCTAAGAGCTACCAAGATTTCCCTTCAAAAACTATATAAGACAAGCTGTGGGTATGTGCTAAATAATTACCATATTAATCTATGTGGCAAGTCACGTTTCCACGCTATTGGCGAACAAACATTTTTCTTCTGATTAGGAATCCTTTGAAATCTTTGCTCTTAGCCTAAAATGCAGAAGCCTCTCTACATGAAAAAAAAGCATTTTTACTTCAGATCCATCAGATCTTTCCTGCGCTCACCTCACAATAATTATCATGACCTGCTGCAAGTATGTTTAGTGAAAGTATCTTTTCCTTTTATTGAATCATTGTAATTTTAAAAGTTGTCAGCCCTCGCTGCTAGCAAATGTGAATTAGTTTATAAAAAAAAAAGTTAATTGCATAGCCTATTTTGGTCATTATCTTTTGGCTAGAGATAATTTTCCCTGTTAAATCTAATTGAGAAGGTTGTACATTTTTTTTCTCTCTTGTCCTGATATCACTAGCACAGTAATTAGATGAGCATTGCATTGCATGGATTAAATGTCTGAAATGAAGCTTACAATAGTGTAACTATGTCACTAGGTAGTGCCACTTTTAATGGGCAAGAACAAGTATAATAATGTGCTTATCCTGGACATTCAAAGTAGCTTCTATTTATAGTCTATTCTTTCTTTATAGGATAATGTAATGAAACATTCTCAATAATTCAATATTTTTCCTTGCTTGAGTTACGTTTTAAAAACTTGGAAAATGTAACAGAACTGTTGTACCAAAGTAAAGCCTTAATGACTTCTGCAGCAAATGGTAATATAGCTCCATGCCAACCATAAACTGTAATAGAGTTTAAAGGATAATTCCACTTAAAACTAGAAATTCAATTTTGGATGGGAAATCATTATGTCAATGTCCTAAATTTAAAGCTTACACTTTAAAAAATGTTGCATTCCGTATGCAACAGGAATAATTGGCAATTATTTGCACTCACTACATTCTTATGTACTTTACGTTGGATGTTTTGAGTGTTACTCAAGGTGATTGGTGAACAACTGCAATGAAGTTTTACAATATATCTCCCAAAGTTTTACTTACCAAAACTCCAGATCTTACCTACTGTGCTGGCCATAGCAACTGAGCAGCATCAGCATGAACCACTTGACAGACAGCACAGAACATACTGAACCTACTGACACGACAACCCAACTTTCGTCTTCAGAAATAGCTGATTTTCACTTACTGTGCCCGCATGGGCGCACAAACATCTGCACATGCTGGAAATAGAAATTGTAGACTGAACTTACAGTTTGTAGAGAGATTCACAGGGAGAGGATGCAAGATCAAGTAGCATGAAGCTATCAAGCTAGCAGCTTTTAACACACATTCCCACCCCTCATTGATCCTGATGACATCACCTATTAAAATACAGAGGCAGCACTACTGACCCAAAAACACCAACACGTTTTGCAAAAAAAAATGTTTTAACTTCCTCAGGAAATTTGGCAGCCTGGCAGCTGTTTAGATTTATATAGCACACAGTGATGGCAACCACCCCACTCTCAATAAAATCCCAAGGTTTCTCAATGAAGCCTCCATATTTGGATATTCCTAATTATGCCCTGAGACTTAAGTAAACGCCTTTATCCATTAAATTTGACAATTAATGATTGTATTAAATTGCTTGACTACATGGAAACCATATAACTTTGGTCTATATCCATTACATTCGAGGTATTGATCTTCACCAATACATTGTGTTCACCATCGGTTGGATAATATTGAACATATAGAGATCCCTTTTAATTACTAGGATTTGTTGAATGAGGCACATTTTAAAGTGGATTATATATGACTACTATGTATGGCTTAGATCTGCATACAAAAAAAAATCTTATTCTGACTTTTTCTGCTCTATGTACATTGGACTTTTAATGTGGCTTTATAGATACCACTGTTATTATAGTGGCACAAGCCTGAGCATGAGATCAATTAGCGTAGGCACCTCTGATACTTTCTTATATATCGAAATAAGATCTGGTTTTACAGCACTGTCCTACATAGTCGGTAAACTGAAAATACTGTAATTTTCACATCTCTATAAAGACTAATGATGTAATGATAGAATGCAAACACAAATACAGCATGACACCAAGAATTCAGACAAATACTACTGACTAACCTAATGTCATGATAGCTGATTTTCTCTTTATGCGAATACCCAACTTGGGTCTGAGCCTCGATTTGTAAATTCCAAATTACATTTTCTGTGTTATTAGCACTGGAGTGTGACTTCTTTGACCCTATTTTGGCAGGAATCCAGAGATCGGGAGTGCCTTGAAAAACTCAGCAACAAACAAGCAATGCCACAGTGAACCTTCATTATTAAATCATTATAGAACTGCAGGATTAAACCACTTCACCTAACACAAACATACTTTTTTGGCTGGTGAAAAATTAAATATTTAGGAAATCAATAAGTTCATCTAATTGTTCATATGATACAATAGGCAATATTTATTACACTTTGTGCAATGTTTTCAGTTAATAGGGGAGCTGACAATATGATAAATCTTTTCTGGTATAATTGCACATTCACAAGGTAGTATATATATCTATAATCCACATTGAAAGTGAAATGTCATAAAAGCAATGATAAGCTTGTCCATTAAAATTCTAAGGCCTGATGGTAAGCCAAGTCTTCATTTTGTACAATGTATGATCCTGTAGTCCAATGTAATTAGAGGTAATAAAACTTCACAATTATCTGTTGTAATGTTACATTAATTAAAGACTTAGAGACAAAGGCAATTTTTGGTAACATGATTAGCAGTGCTTTCTCATAACTTTAAGGTATTGCTTTAGCTAAGAAAAAAATATTTAAAACAAAACATAGATTGCAGCTCTAACCCTGATGTAGTCTGATCCAGAGCAAGCTGAATTTTTTTCGGAGACTAGCAGGCCACATGCTGACAGCATGCAGGCAGGGGAGGAAATTTGGTAATTTTTCTTTTGTCCCTATATGACTTCAGATAACTCCAGGGGTTAGGGTAACATTTTTTTTTAGCATACTTGTTCCCTGATTACCAACATCCAGATAACAATGTCAAATAAACTGCACCATGCTGTACCAAGGATTCATGGCACATGTTAATAAAGTTTATACATTTCACACCGTGTCTTTCTTGTCCATACCAATCTTTAATGAGAGTTTGATAACAGCATTTTTAGCAGTGCCCACAATACAGTACAATGAACAAAAACAAGCGTCCCAATGTGTAAAATGATTGTGGAAACTGGATTGCTCCCAATAAAGTTTATGCTCACCTTGTGTAGTTGTGCTAAGAATGCAACAACCTTTAGTACTCTCAGTCCACAGCTACAACCTTCTCCATATGAGTCCCAGCCAAAGGAACTCATATATAATAGAATCAATGAAGAACCTACAAGCCAGTAATACAGAGCCATAGTGGCAACTGTCCATCGTTAGTATTGCTACGATTGTAGTGTGCTGTGGAATCAATGGAAAACAGCAGGGAGAAGAGTGAGTGGCACTATCATGGGATGAACACCTGGGATGCTGGAAATACCTTTAATGTTAACGTGTTTCTGAGTCAAACCAACTACTTGAAAAGGGAGTCAGTGCAACTCAGAAATACATTGCATAAATGGTCTTTTCCAATACTCAGCATGCCAAGTGATCATCCCAAAGCAGTGGCACTCAATCTCCTTCCTTCTATTCTTTATTGATTCTACAGCACACTACAGTCATAGCCAGGGGTGTAGCTATAGGGGATACAGGGCATGCAGTTGCACCTGAGCCCAGGAGCCTTAAGGGGCCTATAAGGCCTCTCTTCTCTATATAGGGAGCCCAGTGCTATAAATAAAGCATCATAGCTGGGGGCCCTGCTACAGATTTTGCATTGGAGCCCATAAGCTTCAAGTTATGCCTTTGGTCATAGCAATACCAATGATGGACAGTTGCCACTATGTGTCTGTATTACTGCCTTGTAGGCACTTCATGTGTCATTCTGTGATGTATCCATGAGGAGCAGATAATAACTCTATAATATTGCATGTTTTGGAGCATGCCAAGATTTCCAGAATCTGTAAAGAAAAAACTCTGTGTTCCTACTTATAGAGGCCAGGTAAAATGTAAGCCCAAGGTACAAGATGGAAATTGTATGGAATCATAATGCTGTAGTGATCCCAAAGCCTTGCAGTTAATGTTCAAAAGGTTTATTTGTTGCCAGCATTTTGCAAATTAATTTTGAATGCCAGTTTAGGAGATGTGATAAATGTAGGAAAAAAATGTGGTTCTAGGCTCAATCCCATTTAACTCAAAGAGGCACAACATGTGTTTTTGAGTTCGACTCCTCTGCTTTTATTAAAAATTAGTCCAGCATATAATAATAGACGCGTTTCGGGGCCTTTGCGATCCTTCCTCAGTACTTTGGCTGGGAATACACAGCCAGCATTGATGTGTTCTCTTTGCGCTCAGTGATCTACTCCTCTGCAAAGAGAATACACCAATGTAGGCTGTGTATTTCCAGCTAAAATACTGAGGAAGGATCACAACGGCCCCGAAACGTGTGTATTATTATATGCTGGACTAATTTTTAATAAAAACAAAGGAGTCAATCTCAAAAACACGTCTCGTGCCTCTTTGAGTTAAATAGGATTGTGCCTATAACCACATTTCTTCCCTACATTTATCTCATGTACTTGCACGTCCCCCTTGGAAGGTGTGATGTTTCGTGGACTGGCTGCACCCCCTTAGAATCATCAAGAATCGATCACTCTCACTCCCATATATAGAATAAGGGAGGGAAAAAAACAAAACAAACATTTTCAAACCAAAACATGGGTATATAGATTTGCTTTGCTCCCTCTTTTTTCTTCTCATCTTTCATTAGTTTAGGAGAAGTAACACGTGGTAAACCATGCCATGACTTGAGTCTTCAATGCCATGATAAACTACGGAAGCAAAAACAAAACAAACAAAAAATACTTCAAATGAAAGTCTATAGGGTTACTTAGAAACGTGTACAATTAAATTGATGCTAGACATGACTCTCTAGTATTTAATAGTAATCAAATATGGAATAAAGGGATAATAATCCACAGCTACAGGTGTCCCTGTCCTTGTTGTTCCACATTAAAATACTTGTGGTAACAAGACTGGTGCTAACAAGTGCACTGTGCTGTTCTCGACTCCACTTAGTAATGTGAGTACACAGAAGAGGTCTTATTGCTCTCTTGAGATGCAATCAGTGACATGTATTATCTAGTAAGATTTCTAAGTAATCTGTTTTATTGATACGCTTGTGGAATACTAAATCAACTTTAAATCCTTCTTGGAAACATGTGCATTTTATTTGGTCCTAAAAATAAGTAGGGATTCTTAACTGCTGGCTTAAGTCATTGTTTTTTTTATACAATATCTCCTTGAAATAAATTTTTTAGACACAACAATAAGTTAAATATCTATCTATCTCATATTTATCAATCTCACATCTGTCTGTCTCGTATCTATCTATCTATCCATCTATCTATCTATCTATCTATCTATCTATCTATCTCACCATCCATCCATCTACGATACGTCCATTCATAAGTGCTGAAAAAGAGATTTTATTTTATTTAGCTACTTTGGATGTTAAAGGGGTTGTCCCGCGCCGAAACGGGTTTTTTTTTTTCAACAGCCCCCCCGTTCGGCGTGAGACAAACCCGATGCAGGGACCTAAAAAAAAATCCGCACAGCGCTTACCTGAATCCCCGCGGTCCGGCGTCTTCATACTTACCTTGTGAAGATGGCCGCCGGGATCTTCACCCTCGGTGGACCGCAGGGCTTCTGTGCGGTCCATTGCCGATTCCAGCCTCCTGATTGGCTGGAATCGGCACGTGACGGGGCGGAGCTACACGGAGCCGCTCTCCGGCACGAGCGGCCCCATTCAGAAAAGAAGAAGACCGGACTGTGCAAGCGCGTCTAATCCGGCGATTATATGCTGAAAATTAGGCGGCACCATGGAGTCGAGGACGCTAGCAACGGAACAGGTAAGTGAATAATTTCTGATAACTTCTGTATGGCTCATAATTAATGCACAATGTACATTACAAAGTGCATTAATATGGCCATACAGAAGTGTATAACCCCACTTGCTTTCGCGGGACAACCCCTTTAAAGTGTTTCCATCATAGTTACCCTATGCCAGGGGTACTTAACTGGTGGACTGCAGTCTAAATCCAGCCAAGAATGCCAGCTGCTCTGAAACCTGCTGTTCTGATCTGGAATATGCAGAGCAGAGGATGCAAAAGACAACTGCCAATTCAGAGTGAGGGATGCAAGTGAGATAGCAGAATTTAGAGTGGAGGATGCAGGAGGGAACCATTAAGAACAAGAGATCAAGGAGGGAACTGCTAATTCAAAGTGAGGCTTCAAGGAAGGGCCTACAATTTAGGGCAGGAGATTTGGAAGGAGGCGATGCTGAAGAAAGGTTCAGCTCATCTACAAGTTTAGTCAGAAAAAATTAAAACCTAATAACTTTTATAAGCATTGATGAAAATGTAACTTAGAAAAGCGCCATATAGTGCCCTTAGTCATATGACTTGAGTATGGAATAGGCAGGAAGAGAAGGGCAATTCAGAATGGGGGGATAAACAAGGGAATCTGTGTTACATAGTGGGGAAATGCTTGAGAAGGGGCTAGAGTACAGAGATTCAGGCAAAATGGTGAATAAGTAGAAGGATGGACCTGATGGACCAGATGTTGAAGAAGCATATAGGGTGCAGGGAGAGAAGAAATGAGAGAGAGATGGGTAGGCAGCAGCAGAAACAGAGCAGCTCAGGTGCTATAACAGGCATCAGTGTACCGTATCCCCTGCCAATAGTGCTAAGATTGCATCCATTGCGTCTATTACTGTCCAGTTAAGGGCCTATCCTCATGTTTTGGCCATGCATATTTGGAAAATATGCAGTGAAAAGCACGTGTATATGAAAAATATATCTATAGGGTTGGGATATGTCAGTATATATCTGATGTTCACTGTAAAGAAAAGCATCATTGACTAAGCTTTTCTATGCAGATACTTCCTGCAGCAAAAGCATGCTATTTGGCATATATTTTTACTTAACATGGGTAAATGTTGATGGTCATTGCTATTCTATGCCTATATAGTGGCAGATGTTGGAGTCTTCTGTTGCATGTATACAGTGGGGCATACTCCCAAAGAATACATCTATTGGAAAGCTCTAAACTAATGTGAAGAGATCCTTAGGGCAAGCGGTGATCTTGCAGTCAAGCCTCTTGACGTCATAATAATTCACAGTCCGCAGGCAGCTAGAAATCCTCCACCGAGCCACTGTGGCCCACAGTCCTTATATTGTTTTGAAGTATACATTTTTTCCGGTATTCTCTTAGAATTGAAGCAGCCTATGCTTTTCTTTTAGAAATCACAAAAGTCCATGCTTTCAGGTACCTATAGATGCAAAAATGTTAGCTTGACATTTAATGCATTATGATTAGAGATGAGCGAGCACGCTCGTTTAAGGCTGCTACTCGATCGAGTAGCAGTCTTATCAAGTAACTGTGTACTCGCCCGAGCAGCATGCGGGGGCAGCGGGGGGGGGGGGGGGGGGTGAGCAGGAGGGAGCATGAGAGAGATCTCCCGCTCCCTCCCGCTTCCCAACCCCCGCATGCTGCTCGGGCGAGTACACAGTTACTCAATAAGATTGCTACTCAATTGAGTAGCAGCCTTAAACGAGCGTGCTCGCTCATCTCTAATTCTGATAACTCAACTACAATGCTATGAATGGAGTCATCATGATGCACCAGTCTTATTAACGATTGTTACATCCATTTTAGTAACTAATTGTACTCCCAATGGAAGAACAATTCTTTCTTATAACTGTGTATTGTGTTATTCCCCTGTTTTTACTCCTCAATGTTATGTGAATAAATTGGCAATTGCTACCATTCCCTTGTAAAAGAGGTGTGCCACTACACGATCAGTGCTGATTGGAAAGTATCAGACTGTTTAGGGACACACCTCTTTAATAAGGGAATGGTAACGCCCAGTTGTCAGTTTATTGAAATATTTCTCAAAGGAATAACAGAGGAATCACAGAACACAGAATTATAAGAAAATTTGATAGAGAATTATTTATACGTGGCGAATACAAGTATTTACCTAAATAGTCATGCCAGAACGTGGTGTGAAGGGATACCTTCTACAATTAGGATTCATGATGTCGCAGTGACTCATTTAGAAAATATCTATGGATCAGCTATAGGGTGAAAGCTCTGTTCACACTATATTTATGGGCTACATCTGACAGATTTGTTTGTTTAGCAAAAAAAAAATGTATCCCAACCTACGGATATATTCTGACATATCCATAGGCTTTCAGGTTTCTGTTTCCTTTTGTTTTACGCACATTCCATGAAAGTATTGAAGAATTTACTACTAAATATTGCAAAAGGCACATTTTAATTATTATTTTTTTTAACATTCAATAGAATCAATGGATAGTGTTGGGGAGTTAGGAGAAGTTGGGGGGCAATAAGATAAGCTTTTGCAAAAGCCTATAGCTACACACCTGCTGTTGAGCATATGTTTTGGTATGAATAAAGTGTAAGTTCTATATGTTTGTAAGCTAATCTGTCAAGTTAATTCTCAGGAAAGTGGGTAAAGCCCCAGGAGAATTTCAGACTGCATTAATTCAGATCTCAAGGTGGTAGGTTAATTGGGCATACAACACAGAAATCGCATATATCAAGGTTATTGATTAATTTATAGAAAATAAGATGGGCACATAACACTGTTTGCAATGGATGCTCTACTTGCTTTAGGCCATTTATACATAATACATGATGAAATATCCAATGTGTAAAAAAGGTAATGGAAAGAAAAAAAAACATTGACACCACTAAATACCATCTAGGAAAAATATATTCTCAAAGTGAAGGAAAATCTGTTGCACCAAAAAGTTCAGCTTTGTTCTATAGTAATAAATGCCACTACTACTGTTATTATAGTAGTATTAATACTGCCACTATTACTATACTACTACTATTACTATACAACTATTAATACTGCTACTACTACTATACTACAACTATTACTATACTACTATTAATACTGCCACTATTACTATACTACTACTATTACTATACAACTATTAATACTGCTACTACTACTATACTACTACTATTACCATACTACTATTAGTACTGCTAATACTACTATTACTATACTACTATTAATACTGCTACTACTGCTATACTACTACTATTACTATACTACTATTAATACTGCCACTACTGCTATACTACTACTATTACTATACTACTATTAATATTGTCACCACTACTATACTACTATTACTATTACTATACTACTATTAATACTGCTACTACTACTATACTACTACTATTACTATACTACTTTTAATACTGCTACTACTACTATACTACTACTATTACTATACTACTATTAATATTACAACTACTGCTATACTACTACTATTAATACTGCTACTACTGCTATACTACTACTATTACTATACTACTTTTAATACTGCCACTACTGCTATACTACTACTATTACTATACTACTATTGATATTGTCACCACTACTCTACTACTACTACTACTATTCCTATACTACTATTAATACTGCTACTACTACAATACTACTACTATTACTATACTACTATTAATACTGCTACTACTACTATACTGCTACTACTACTATTACTATACTACTATTAATACTGCTACTACTATACTACTACTATTACTATACTACTATTAATACTGCCACTACTGCTATACTACTACTATTACTATACTACTATTAATACTGCTACTACTATTCTACTACTATTACTATACTACTATTAGTAGTACTACTACTACTATACTACTACTATTACTATACTACTATTAATACTGCTAGTACTGCTATACTTCTACTATTACTATACTACTATTAATATTGTCACCACTACTATACTACTATTACTATTACTATACTACTATTAATACTGCTACTACTATTACAACAATATTAATAAAAAGATTAGAAAAAAGGAATATGTGTCATTAGCAAGTTTTAGTGAGTTAAAACTGTAAGTGATATTGTCCACTTAATGTCAGATATAACTAAGGGTTCAGTCAGACGGGCATTTTTATTTGCGCATGTTACTTGCGTTTGCGATCCGGATCCAATGCTTTTCAATGGCAGCAGTCATATGCCCAATACTTACCTGTGCACAAAAATGCCCAACGGTAAACATAGGGCAGCAGATTTTAAAGCGCAAGTAACTGCGACATCCGTCTTTTTTTAGCACAAGATGAAGCCCCTGGACGTGACAGCATCCAGGGGCTTCACATCCAAAGAATCCCCAGATGCAGCTGTCACAGCCGCAGCAGGGGATAGCGGGTAGTGCACCTTATGTGCGCATAAACGTTGCCAGGTGCGTTTTTTTCAGCGTGACGCCCGCTTTGGTCATGCAACTTTTTTTAGCAATGTGCTTTTGCGCACATAAATTCGCACATAAAAATGCCCATCTCACGTTCTTCTTGGAGGCGCACTTTATTCAGCCTTTCAAATGTCTGTTCTTCATAGCATTCAGTCTAGAAAAAAAATGAATAAGGATCAATATCCAACTTGTAAACATCACATCATTTTAGCCCAATGGTCAGTGCTGCTAATAAACACTGTAGAGTAGTAGATAAAAAATCACCTGAGGCCTTAGTCAGACAGACTTTTTTTCACGCGATTTGCGCATGCGCATGCGTCCGGCGATTTTATAAAACCATTGCTTTGCAATGGTATCAGACACATGGGCGCTTTTTATGCGCTCGTCCGATAAATTATAGAACAGAAATCGCAGATTGCACCTATCTGCGATCTCCGATTCCTGTTCTCTTCTCTATATGCGCTCAATGGGGCTGGCGGCAGCAGCGCCGACCCCATTGAGAACATATACTAGACAAATCATTCTTCTCTGCCACAGCTGTAACAGCTGTGGCAGAGAAGAACGATGTTTGCCCATTGAATTCAATGGAGCCGGCAATACAGCCGGCTCCATTGAAAGCAATGGGCTGCCGGCGAGCGCGGGATGAATTGTCGGGAAGGGCCATCATGAATTCATGAATGGGTGTGAGTGAGACCTGCCTCTGATTGGCTCAGCGCTGAGCCAATCAGAGGGCAGGTCTAACTCACACCCCCTTCACACCCACTGCAGGCAGGCCGCGCTGAACTCCGGCTGCCGGGACAAGGTGAGTATATATATATATATATTTTTTTTTTTTACACATTTATGGATGAATTGCAGGGAAGGGCTTATATATTTAAGCCCTTCCCGACAATTCATCGTGAGATCGCCCGCAGCGCATTGCTTTCAATGGAGCCTGCTGTATTGCCGGCTCCATTGAATTCAATGCGCTGGACAGCTCCGGCCCGTTTCTATTGAAACGCGGCTAGGAGCAGTTTTTTCGGGCGATTTTTCGGCCCCGGTCACGCGATTAGTGGATGCGCATCTGTCATGCGATCCGCAAATCGCGGCAAAAAATGCCCGTGTGACTAAGGCCTCAGATGCAATATTCCAGCTCTCATTGGGAGGTTCTTGTAGTAATAAGAGTTGTTTTTGTTATACAGAGCTGAAAATGTCCCTGTATAGACACAAAGTTAAATTCTGTCTGCCTACAGCTGCTATTAGCAGGGGTTCCTGAGCCTACTACATACTGTTTTAGTATAGGGTTCAGTATATACAGTAAATACATGAAGCAAGCTTCTAAATGCCCCCTGTGATGGACGCATACTACATTAAATATAATGCCCACTTCTTTGACAACCTGTATCATAAAAATGGAGCTCCGACCTCTATGACGATATATTAAGAAATTAACCGAAACCTTTGGAACTATGCAATGAAGAATATACAATTAGATTTAATAGTGGATATATACTTTATGCATTATGTTGGAGAAATGCCTGATTTAGACCACCTGCACACGAACGGGTTGGATCCCGGGTGCGGAATCCAACCCTGTGCCCAACCAGGCAATCCATGTGTACCTTTCAGTTGTCTTCGTGTGCAGTGCGAGGTACTGCAGATGTGCCCGCTGTCACGATGGTGCACCTGTGCAGTACAGATTCTCCGGCGCTGTTGCTAGGCGATGACGCGGATCCTGCAACCCTTCTGCTCATGGTGGATGGACGGCTTCCAGTGAACTCAATGGAAGCCATCCGTGCAGGTCCCGCACTAAAATAGAACATGCGTGATTTTTCCCCCACGAGCGGATAATCGCAATTGATATCCGCTCGTAGAAAAGGAAAAGCGCTTCTGCATAGCATGTAAATGTCAGGTATTTGCTGCGGAATCCGGGGGCGGATGCCGGCCCTGAATTCCGCAATGCAAATTCAGCCATGTGCAGGCAGCCTTAATGGTATAAAAGTTTAAATGTGTATTCCTAAGGGAGCTTTCATATGCCCCACATTTTTCTACACAGAAGCTATCCACATCAAAATCCCCATGTCTAATATGTCGATGCTATAGATATAAAGTCCCACAGCACTCATTCAAATACTAAAATCCAAAAATTAGGATAGAGAGGAAAAATTCATGCAGAGCCGTATGGGGTCAATGGACAAAACACCCCCAATAGAACCCAATGTCAGTAGAGATACGGCAGCATTAAAGGTAGAAGAAGCTTTTTATCCAAACTTTATGCGTTCCATATTAAAAACAGGAAGGACCGGCAACGTTTCGACCTATGTGGTCTTTGTCAAGCTAATATGTGGATTCTGACATGAATTTGTGGCAGAATTGCTGATGATTTACAACGGCAACATCACTATTGCAAAGCCGCAGTAATTCCACCACAAATCATTAAAATCTACATGTAAGAATTGCGGATTTTGCTTCAGATAGCTTCTATGTAGAAAAATTTGGTGCATTCAAAAGAACACTTGATCACTTTGAGATTATGCATCATTTCTTTCAGACAGATGGATGTGGGTCCACTTTGCCACAAACTGAATTGGTTTAGGGCTGTAACTGTAGTCAGCACTTGGGGAACCTGGTTTTCACCCTTGAGCCCTCCAAGCAAGATTTGGTCTTCAATGCAGGGTTCTCAAGCCGTTACTCACAGAAATACTCTCAGTAGTCTGACTGCTGATGCCACACAAAGCTGGGGTTCAGTACTGAGGGTGTGAGCACAGATGTATCGAGAATACTAGCAGAAGCCATACAGGTCAAAACCAAAGACTTGGGATCAGATAGGACTCGGCGTGCACTATGAGCATGAAGACAGCGACTGACCGCACCCTCGGTTTTAGGTGAACAAGGGTGACTGAGAGTACGTAATGATAATTTCCTTACATCATGAAACTGTGAAGTCATAATAATTGCTAATCAAAAATAAATCCAATATGATAAACCTATAGAAACAAAGACATGCAAAGGGGCTTTAATATGTGCTACTCTAGTTAGAGATATGATGTCAACCCTTATGAACAGCTGTACTATGAAAGCCTCAGATTGTCTTGTTATCTTGGAATAACCTGTATTAACTTAATGTACCTTGTCATTGTACTTACTCCAGCTATGGTGATAAATTGGCAGCCGCACAATAACTTGCAACATTAAGAAAAATAAAAAGGTAAAGCATGTCAAGTGGCATTTGTATTTCAAAAGGTGAATGGTGCTTTTCGGTTGTAACATTATGACCTTTGCAAGCTTTTATTCTCTTTTGTAAGTTCTACAATATTCTCTCAAGGTCAGGATGTAAATGTTACGTGTGTCAAGTGTACTGATGGTCATGTTATTTGATAAGACACAAATAGGAGAACTGAATAAATGAGAATCCCTATCCTTTAAAGGGGTATATACAGCAAATCTAAAATGCTAGCGATTAGCAAGAAAATTAAATTATGGTGAAGGACAATGATCATTTTAATCACATGCTTCCATTCAACCAGGGCCCTGCCTCTAAATAACCTTACCCAAGGCAAAATGACCTGTTGGCTTCCCCTTCCCTCCCACAGGGAGCACCTAGAGGAAATGGGCCTCTTAGGCTCCTACTTTCAATATTAAATTGGTAGCAGTGTGCCCACAACTGGAATGAAGCCAATCAAATATCTTCATTGTGTTCCTATTCTTTCCCGCTCACAGTATGCAGTCCCAAAGACATGTATGGAAATAATTGTTGCTGTGGCTCTGAACTGCAGAGCCTTGTATTGAAACATTTCTGAACTGAACTGTGTTACTGTTATTGGACTGCAGTGGTCCTAGTAACATAACTTGGGTTTTTCATGCCGATCACTGTTATGCTTAACAGTACCACATTTTATTTGGAGGTGTACAAACAGTTAATTACTGGTTATGTTATTATGCATGTTATTGATGCTAGTCGTGAGTGTGAATGCTAGGGCATGATATCATATGGACTCAGTCGAGAGTCCAAAACTATAATTGGGGCTCCTTCACACATCTTTTGGCATGCTGTGCTGCAGTTGGAGGAAAGTGTACAGCTAGTGCTAGTTGTGGTTGCAATGACTGCATGAGACTTACTGGACTTAGCAAATGTCATTCAACCTAGTTTGTGAGAAAGGGAGTTTGGTCTGGCAAGTATGTCTCAGTAAAGCTGTTTATCGTAGATCCCACTACGATTGTGAGAGATATGTCGAGCACCAGTCGCCAAATAGTATTAGTCGGTGAACAAGCATGTGTGTTCATAATTTCTCCCCTGCTGCTAGTGTTTCGGCATGAGGAAAAGAAAACTGAGTGACGCAGAGATAACTTGTTTGTTTGCGGAAAAAAGACAACCGTAAGCATACAGTTCAACAATGCCGAATTCAACCCCAAGCCAAATTCAGTGAAGGGGTTCATGTGAGTGTTGAGAATGAAGTCCCAGATGACCAAAGTGCTGAAAGTATTGAGGACAATTTGTAAGATAACAGACCTGCACCCCTGGCTGCTGAAACTTCCTGCTATGTAGGAAAAGATAACTTTCTGTGGAGCAGAAATCCACCGACGCTATGCAAATTGAGAAAACTCAATATTATCAAGTCACAAACAAATATGGTAAAGCTGCCAACTTTGAATATATTGGAGAGTTCAGTGGTTGCTTTGGCACCCATTGAAATATTATCATGGACCTTTCTTTACATCAATGGAACCTGCTGCCCACTTACTGAAGAACAGGTCAACACTGGTTTACACAGTTTGTCAAAACAAGGCTTTCCTACTAAAGGAATCTCTTCCCAGCAAAAACAGGACATTAAAAAGTTATCTTTTTGGTTTCACGAGAGACCACTCATTAGTGATTTATGTGCACAAAGCAGGAAAGAGTGTTGTGCTTCTCTGCACAATGCACCATACCTCTGATGTTATTGCGGAAGACTCTTGCAAACCAGAAATAATTCTTCATTACAATTACACAAAATGAGGTGTTGATACTCTTGATCAGACCCCTACACTTGTAAAAGAAAAACAAGTAAATGGCCACTCACAGTATTTATGAATTGCATTGACATAGCTGAAGCTCCCTGGTATGCCGCTTTTTTGACAAAGAATCCTGACTGGAATGCAGATGAAATGGAAACCAGAACAGAAATCTGCCTTATTGATCTAGCTGTGACTTCGTTCAGAAATATATTAGAAGGAGGTCAAAATGGGGGCTGTAGAAAAACTCTATAGAAAACATGGTATTTCCTCATGCCAGTGGAAGCTCACCTGTTTTTGCATCAGATACACGAAAGAAAGGAAGGTGCCACTATGTGATCCCAAGAAAGGACATATGCAAAACACTCTATGTCATAATTGTAAGAATAAGTTTGGTTTCACATCCACGCTCAGGCTTCCACCTTCCTGCTCCATTCGCAGGGCAGGAAAGGGGAATTTCCATGCCTAAATGGGTCTGTCTTAGGATGGAACCCAACAGCACCAAATGAAACCTATTGACTATTCACTTTCCGCTTAGCTGCCCAGCTATTAATTGAAAGAAAAAACGCTACATGCAGCACTTTTTCTTATGATGTTTTGTGCTAGATCTGAAACGGAATCTCCGACACTCGATATTTTGTGTAAAGAAAGAGACTTTCAAGGATAACTTATAAAGTATATTAGTGATATTCTCAACCACTTAATAGTGAAATAAAAGAAAATAACAAATATTTAAGCGGGCCTTTAATACCCCATTTGCTGCAAAACGTGCGATACAGTGCACAGAATTAACTGTGAGTCTAATGAACTCACATTGGGGGTCCACGAGAATCAAAAACCTAAGGAGTTACAGGGTTAATTGCTGAACTGTGTGTCCTGATAAGAGACTGTAATTACCAAGTTGTGTCATATTTGTAACTGTCAAGCTCTGTATCTCAGGTTTATTGCAGTGTATCCACCTTCATTATTGTACCATCCTCCAGTGGGTCCAAAGGTAAGCATTGGGGTCCATACCTCAAACTGCTCCTCTTGGGCCATATTCACAATATAGAATTTGCAGCAGATTTGACATGTGAAAACCATGAAAAATCATTTTCCACTTCCCATTACTTTCAATGGTATCTGTGCTGTAGTTCATATGATGTTGATCTGAAATCCACACTTCGGAAAAAGAAAGTGACAAGTCACTTCTTGAAATCCAGTTCATAGCCTTATGAGGTCACAGGTGCACGGTTTTCGCCCACATGAGCTGGTGCTCTATGTGTCCTCATTCTGATATGTGAGAGATTAGGACACATGTATCCAATCTAGACAATCTTCTGTAAGCTTAAAAGCTTGTACAGGATTACTTGCAAGAGTATATTTTACCTACATTGATGAAATGTATCAAACTGATAAAGGGGGTGTCTGGTTACCTGAGAAGATCCCATCAATAAGGCTGACTGGACTAAAATAACAAACTTGTTTGTTGTGACAGCTAATATCATTGGAAGTCAGGTGACTGCTGCAGCCAGTTAGGCGCTGCAGAATCACATGCCCAAACTCTTGGCATTATGACGCTCATTCCCTGTCTTCAGGACAGCTACAGTACATTCAAAGCAAGGGTAGATCTGATTGCACAACCCATTTAATATTGGGAGCAATCACAATGTATCAGTGATTGAGCACTAAGGTGTGTGTATTTTGAACCTGAATGAGGTACAACATACACCGGAGAGCACATGGACACTGATTCTGTCCAATCTCCACCAATTCTGCACATTGTATGCCCTCTTCTCATCTGTGAAAATAGACAAGAATAGAACATGCATTGATTTTTTTTTTTTTGGGGGGGGGAGATCATTGTAAAAAATTAGCTGTTCGAATACCCTTATAGACTATTATGCAATCATGTGCTGTCCGTGGAATAAACAGAATACACGGTCTGAAAATATGGTTACGTGAATGGGGATAAACGCATCTATCTATCTATCTATCGATCCATCATCTGGGATGATTTAGTGAATCCTGCACTGAGAAGGGGGTTGAGCCTGATTACCCTGGAGGTCCCTTCCAATTCTACCATTCTATGATTCTATCTATCGATCTATCTCATATCTATCTATCTATCTATCTATCTATCTCATATCTATCTATCTCATATGTATCCCATATCTATCTACCTATTTATCTATCTCATATCCATCTCTCTATCTATTTATCTATCTATTTCATATCTATCTACCTATTTATCTGTCTCATATCTATCTATCTCATATCTATCTATCTATCTATCTATCTATCTCATATCTATCTATCTATCTATCTATCTCATATCTATTTATCTATCTCATATCTATCTATCTATCTCATATCTATCTATCTATCTATCTATCTATCTATCTATCTATCCGCCACCTATCTATCTATCTATCTATCTATCTATCTATCTAACTATCTATCTATCTATCTATCTCATATCTATCTATTCATCTATCTATCTATCTATCTATCTATCTATCTATCTCATATCTATTTATCTATCTCATATCTATCTATCTATCTCATATCTATCTATCTCATATCCATCTATCTATCTTCCTATGTTACTAGGATTCACAAATAGTACATTGATACTGGATAAGTGAAACAAATGCTGCACAGCTTATAGCCATGAAGCCGTATACAGAAGATTGTATCTCAGGCTTATTTCAATAAATATGAACATTATCTTAAATCTACAAGCCAAGCTTTTCATTTCAAGTCGGTAAAATGACTCAGCACTCAGAAACATCTTTTCTAAAATGCCATAAAGGATAAAAATTAGATGGAAATAATTTTATGGCTCAAATATGAGACGAGGAAAAGTCCAAAGCTGTCAGAATCTGAGTAAAAGAAGCATACATATTTAAGAACCACAGGAACAGATAGATCTTATTGCATTTTTCATTTTTTTCCCAAGAAAATGCTTTCACCTATTGCCACACTTAACTTACCAAGATATAACAATAATTTTGATTTCCTTATTTTGATTGGAAAGCTGCAAACCCATATTACCTCACAGGACCTAGAAATTGAATTGAATCGATGCCTCTAAGCCAGGTTGTGGCTGCAGAGCCAGGAGTTAGCATTTCAATTTTCTTTCAAACTGAATGATATTTTCTCTTAGAAATGATGCATGTTATTCTAAGTGATAGCAGGAAGGATCCCAGTCAAATCCCTAAAATGGACTTAGGTAGGTTTACCATGGCCTTCCGGGACCTTGTTTGTATTCTGGAATGATCAAGTCTTAAGAACCATAAAGCACTGAAGATTTACTTCATCCCTGCACCCTTTCTAAGAAACCACTCGGAGTCAGAAGATCCCAACATTATAGCATTACCATATAAACATATTTAAATGCTGTAGACATCAAAGCCTGTTTTCAATTACATTATTCCTTTTAGTGACAGCGGTGTGGGACCCAAGATTTTTTCTGTTTAATAAAAAATCTTCTCTAAGATTCAAATACATTCAGATCGTCCACTGAAATCTTTGCTCTGTACAAATTTATGCTGTTATTTATATATTTGATGAAACACCCATTTTTGAATTCAATCTGTCATAACTAGAGATGAGCGAGCATACTCGACCGAGCTTGATGCTCGTTTGAGTATTAGGGTGCTCGAGATACTCGTTACTCGAGACGAGCACCACGAGGTACTCGTCTTGATTAAACGAGCACTGACCATTGAATTCAATGGAGCCGGCAATACAGCCGACTCCATTGAAAGCAATGGGCTGCCGGCGATCGCGGGATGAATTGTTGGGAAGGGCTTAAATATATAAGCCCTTCCCTGCAATTCATCCAGAAATGTGTAAAAATAAAAAAAATATATATACTCACCTTGTCCCGGCAGATGGAGTTCAGCGCGGCCGGCCTGCAGTGGGTGTGAGTCAGACATGCCCCTGATTGGCTCAGCGCTGAGCCAATGAGAGGCAGATCTCACTCACACCCATTCATGAATTCATGAATGGGTGAGTAAATGCTGCCTCTGATTGGCTCAGCGCAGCTCTCAGCTGAATGACAGCAGTTCAGCACCACAGTGCAGGGGACAGCAGGAGAACACGCGACGGCAGCTGAAGGGAGGTGAGTATCTATTTTTTTTGTTTTTTAAATCACTTTTAATTCATTTCCAGGGAATGGCTTATATGTAAAGCCCTTCCCTGAAAAAGAATTCAGGTGTGCCAGCGGACCATTGTCTTCAATGGAGTCGCCGGCAGCAGCAGCGGCTCCATTGCAGAGAATGCCTGCATTTTTATTCTTTTTTACACTAAAATCTTTCTTTTTCAGGTAAGGGCTTATATTTTTAAGCCCTTCCCGAAAATTCATCCCGCGCTCGCCGGCAGCCCATTGCTTTCAATGGAGCCGACTGTATTGCCGGCTCCATTGAATTCAATGGGCTAACATCGTTCTTCTCTGCCACAGCTCTTACAGCTGTGGCAGAGGAGAACGATCTTTATGCTGACAGTGCGGGGGGGGGGGGGTCTCACTTTTGCCACTATTGTGGCTTAATAGTGAGACCTCGGAGCCCGAAATGCAGCCCTGCATGTTGCTCCTCACCTGCCCTATACATTTCTGTGTTTTTTACATGACCTTGGTGATTTGTTAAGATTTTCACAAATGAAAACCTTAGCGGAGTACCAGTCATATACAAAAATGCTGGAGTCGCCCATTGACTTCAATGGGGTTCGTTACTCGAAACGAACTCTCGAGCATCACTGAAAGTTCGACTCGAGTAACGAGCACCCGAGCATTTTGGTGCTCGCTCATCTCTAGTCATGACCTATAATTATAATTATTATGTAAGGCTTTTAGGGTAGGGTGGCCCATAGAGATACGGCAAAAAATAAAGTGGCAGCTATACAGCAAGACACCTTCCCAATTTCTTACATCTGCCAATAGTAATGTTAGGGTAAAGTTTTAGCTTTAAATTCCAACTGCAAGATGGTGCTCAAAACTGATGTATATTATGAGAAATGGCGCTTACGCACAAAATTTCCAATTACCCAAGCTACAGCATTAATATTAATGGCTTTTGCGAAGGAGCCACTATACTTTAAAACATTAACTATTGACAATGGCATTTGTCCTGACAATCTAGACGTTTGTGCTGTTCCTATAAAAATACCTGCAAATATATGAAAATAGTCAAAATTATGACACAAATAATGGTCAGTCAGTGCTTAATGACTGGACAGCAGACGTCTTGGTAATCTGTGATGGAACAGCCTTGCGATTTTCTTCCACGACTTGAAGCAACAGTTGTATTTCTTCTTTGTCATTAGTAAAAAGTGTGAAAATTCATGGTCTTAGAGCCCAACCTTGTCATAGACATAAGAAGCTGAAACTCTGCCCCAAATAAAGGTTTGTTAAAAGGAAAATTATAAGAGGGAGTCTTGCTTTGTAGTTGAAAGTTGAGTTTTTGGGCCACCTTATAATAGGGCTTATCCAGATCCCCCCAGAAAATCGATATTTGCCTACTGGTAGTGAAAAAACCTTAAAAAAAATCCTAATTACCTCCCACCGTGCCTACTTTATTGGTGTCCAGTCCCCCCACTACTCTCTACTTCCTATTGTAGCAATTACATCACTCACAGCAAGACCTGTGACAGCTGCAGACAATCACTAGCCCACATGAGACAGTGTTTCTCTGCAGAGGTCATATGTCTTTGCTGTCAGTGATGTCCAGGGATGTTAACCTGATTTTCAATTTTTTTCTGGAGAACTTAATCAAATATTACGAACAGCCAAATTTTTTTTCAGACACAATTGAAATTTGTACGGAATGATAAAAGTGATAAGATATACCTGTGTATATGTCAGATACTGATATGAATTCATTACCAGCACTTACTCCGAGCTGTAAAACGATGAGAAGTACAGTCATAATAACCTGCTCAAGTACCAACAGCTTCAAGAAAATCATTGACACATCTAATATTTTTAATGGACACTGGATTAAAGTCCCCTATTCGTATGGACTATATAGAAATTCTTCGATGGATGGCAACCCTAATGACATCATTGCTGCCATCAGTAAACACAGGAGCATGGCACTGGACATTGGCAGATCAGGAGTTGCAGGCTGAGTTGAATATGACTTTTAAAATATTTGTCCATCCCCTGATCAAGTTTCAAAATTTGCTGGACTAAATTATGCCTTAAAAAAGGTGCTTCACCATAGCAGCCCCTCCTGAGGTTTAAACTAGCCTGGCGATCAACTGATCACAGAGGCTTGGTTGCAAAGACTCTAGGCAACCATCTTTTATCATCTAAGGAAACTGTCTGCTTATATTTTTCTACAAATTTAGTATTACCTACCGGCAATACAAACTGATGTTCAAATATGAAATAAATGGACAGGCTGGTTCTGCTGAGGGCTCAGTCACACGGGCGCATCGGCGCCGTGTTACTGCAGGAAGGAGACGGCTGCGCCTCCAGACGGACGTCTTTCTTCAGCGCCGGGAGAAAGAACTTGTCACCGGCTTAATTGCCGGTCATGTGTTCTATCTTCAGCGCTGCAGAGAGACGTCCGTCTTGAGGTACGGCCGTCTTCCTCCTGCAGTGAGGGCTCAGTCACAGGGCGCATCGGCGCCTGTGTACGGGTGCTGATGCGCCCGTGTGACTGAGCCCTTAAGCAGTAAGGCACTCTGTATTATCTAAACAATACTAGTAGAAAGGGATACCGAAAGATGTATTTTTTGTTGTTACCCTTGTTCTCTCTATTTTCGGTACTTATCCTGTCACATACGTAATATAATTACCAGAACTTCTATGCTAATAACTAAAGCTATTGTGTCTATTGCAGATAGAAAGAAAAATAACTAAATATTAAATAACATCTTTTATTATAATGTTATTACTGGAATTAGTTATTTGCAGCGGCCTTGTGCTGCTGTTGTGTAAGGACATTCGAGTTCCCAATAGTTTTCTTGATGATCCGTGAGCAGTTTTAAGACTGTGGGTTGTAGCATTTATTTATACCCTTATCAGTGGGTATAAGAAAGTGTCAAGGAGAATATACATTTCCCAATATACCTACATAGTATCAAAACATTTTCACTGCTAAAGGAAGCATTACTGTTCAAAATATTATACTATGGGATGACTATCTAAATAAGCGCGCACACACCTTTTGTTCGCATGTGCCCTTTTGGCCTTAGCTTCAGTTTCTATATTACATGGAGGATCCATTGAAATAAATGGGTCTCTATGATAGTCAGCTTCACTCGTAGAGCTCTCAGTGTGAAACTAATGGAAGGTGAAGGGGCATATCTTTTTCTAGAGCACCAGGAGTCTTTATTCTAGTGATCATAGAGCTCCTGGTTCACAAGGACCCTCTTGTCTCAGCTGGAAACATCCTCTGATATGTCCCAATAACATGTCAAGTGGTGTTTAAAAGTGAACATACCCTTTAACAATTTTTCTAATATTTTCTATAAGGTTGCAAAGTTGCTCCTGATAGATATAAAATATAAAAATAATAGATTCAAAAATAATGTCTAAAATACAGGAAATACATAACATGTATACTGTGTATGGTCAACTTTATAGTAGTTTGTGAATTTAAATGTAGAGTATAAAGCTCCAATAAAAGGTGGTTAAAAAAGTAATCCTTGGTACAGATGTAGTATTCATTACCATGACAGGCCCACCATCATGATTCTATTTACAACATTGTGGTATGTTGTAGTTAATTTATCATAAAGGGTATTCCAGCCATTTACAACTGATGACTTATCCTCCGGATAGGTTATCAGTAATTAATTGATGGGGATCCACTTCTCGGAATCCCCATCCATCAGCTGATCGTCCAGCCTACTGTTAGTGTAGCAGGCCAGATATCATCAGTGGAAAGAGCAGGAAGCAAAAGTGCCGGCTTCACTCTTATTGAAATCAATGGAAGCATTGCTCCTATTATGGTCAAGACAGGACATCCAGTCCTGTCCTTAATGAGGAGCAATATGTATCGGTATCCCAAGCAGCAGGTTCCCATCAATCAACTAATGATGACTTATTCAGAGGATAGGTCATCAGTTGTAAATGACTGGAGTATCCCTTTAAATATCATGCTAGCATTGGCTATATCTGTATGTGATGTCTGGACTACCATTCCTTTGTGTAATTCATATGAATGCTTAGTGTAATATTTTTCTTCACATTTTTGTTTTTTTGTTATATATTTTCTTTGTACAACTTGTTCCATATTAGCACTCGAGCGTCTTGATCAGGGATAAGGAGAATATTTGTAAATTCCAAAGCATTATTAATTGGGCTTTGATGTAGATAGTGGTTGACAAAATAGTACTTTTACCATTTAAAGCTTCTTGACTTTTCTTTTTGTGCCTGGTGCAATCTCAGGAATACAGAAGTTTTTAAAATAGAATTTGAAACATAGTTACAGAGGAATATGAATCAGCAGGTGATCTGGAACTTGAAATACATCTTCGGAAGTGAAACTGCACAAATTGGATATGTCGTAGCTTCCTTACATTAAAGTGTCTCTTCTGCAAAGTATATTTTGAGTATAAGATGAATAGCCACATTTTGCTATATTTTTATTATGCAGAGCTATGTTTTGTATACTCAAATGTAACCAATGTCTGGAAAAGAAATTGAAATCAATAAAGTGCAGAAGTCAGTGCAAAGTACACAAACTAAATTGCATTGGATAAGAGCAGAATAAAAATAGTTGGTGGAAAATGCAGAGGAGCAGTAACCCAGTAATGTATAGTACATAACACTAAAGCTGTTATATGAGTAAATTGCTTTTAGTAAGTAATGGTTTCCAAGCCAACTATGATTCTTCACGCAAGGAGTTGAAAGTCTCGCCAAGAAAGAAGATAGTGTAGGGTTTGCGTAGAAGAAAAAAAAGCTGCTTGGTCTATTTAAAAAAAAACAAAAACATTTCTCTCATAGGCTGGTTAAAAAAATAAAAATAAAATTATTATTAGAGTGTTTATACTATACTAGCTGATATACCCGGCTTCGCCCGAGTTAATTTGGTACTGGTGTTTATCTGGTGTTCACATGAAGTCGTGGTTACTTTAGAGATACTGAGGAAAAAGATATGTTCACTATTTTGCATAGTTCTCTGCGTTACCCAGAAAACACCACGTGGAGGTAACCATGCGACGCTTCCTTTATATAACCAAAAATGTTGAATGGATCACAGCACACTCTTTACCTTATGGTATGTAAGGGAGGACCGTCCTCATAACCAGTGCGCGCTCAATTCAAGGTCCTGGATCCTGGACCTTCGTTTAAACAGCATAAAGATTTGAGAGAGCAGCACTCCAGGGATTTTCAATAAAATAGAAATCTATTCTGTGGGGCAATAAAGATTTCTATTTTATTGAAAATCCCTGGAGTGCTGCTCTCTCAAATCTTTATGCTTCCTTTATATAAAATGACATCAGGAAGTGAGAGAATTAGATTACATACATAAAATTTGGACACTAATTCTTTTGCGCTTAGAATTGAATAATCGAGTTGGGACCTATTAACTTTTCATATTTATGACACAATCAATGCTTGTGCCAAATTTCATGTTTCTATGACATTGGGAAGTGAGAGATTTAGATTATGTACGTAAAATTTGGACGCTAATTCTTTTGCGCATAGAATTGAATAATGGAGTTGGGACCCATTAGCTTTTCCTATTCATGACATAATCAATGTTCGTGCCAAATTTCCCGTTTCTATGACACCGGAAAGTGAAGAAATTACATTCCGCACGTAAAATTTGGACACTAATTCTTTTGCGCATAGAATTGAATAGTGGAGTTGGGAGCCATTAGCTTTTCCTATTTATGACATAATCAATGCTCGTGCCAAATTTCACGTTTCTATGACACCGGAAAGTGAAAAAATTACATTCCGCACGTAAAATTTCGATGCCAATTCTTTTGCGCTAGAATTGAATAATCGATTAGGGACCTATGAACTTTTCCTATTTATGACATAATCAATGCTTGTGCGAAATTTCACGTTTCTATGACACCGGAAAGTGAGAAAATTAGATTCCGTACGTAAAATTTCGACGCTAATTCTTTTGCGCATAGAATTGAATAATGGAGTTGGGACCCATTAGCTTTTCTTATTTATGACATAATCAATGCTCGTGCCAAATTTCAAGTTTCTATGACACCGGAAAGTGAGAAAATTAGATTCCGTACGTAAAATTTGGACGCTAATTCTTTTGCGCATAGAATTGAATAATCATGTTGGGACCTATTAACTTTTCCTATTTATGACATATTCAATGCTCCTGCCAAATTTGAAGTTTTTATGACATTGGGAACTGAGAGATTTAGATTATGTACGTAAAATTTCAACGCTAATTCTTTTTTGCGCTAGAATTGAATAATCGAGTTGGGACCCAATTACTTTTCCTATTTTGGAGATAATCTATGCTTGCGCCAAAATTCATGTTTCTACGACATCGGGAAGTTGGAGAACTTTTGGCGAGTCAGTCAGTGAGTCAGTCAGTGAGTCAGTCAGTGAGTCAGTGAGGGCTTTCGTCTTTATATATATAGATGTAGAAAAGTTATATACTATACCTATTTATCTTAAAAAATGGAATTTAAATTGTTTCAGTTCTTGTTTAGAACCATGAATAGAGATGAGCGAGCATGCTCGATAAAGTCAGTTACTCGAGCGAGCCTCGCTCATCTCGAGTAACTGCCTTGTCCTCTGAGTGTGCTGGGGGGGCAGTTGGGGCGATGGGGGAGAGCGGGGGGAGAGTGAGAGAGATATTTCTCTCTCTCCCACCCACTACCCATCGCCGCCCTCCTGAGCACGCTCGAAGGTGAAGGCAGTTACTCGAGATGAGCGAGGCTCGCTCGAGTAACTGACTTTATCGAGCATGCTCACTCATCTCTAACCATGAACCATAAATTCTGAAGTAAGTTATAAATGTATATGTTAATGTATTTATAATAAAACTACAATAATATGATAACAATCTTATTATTATTTAGTATTTCAAAGAGATGCTTCACTTTAGAGACATCAAAAACCTTAGGGCAGTAACAATCTATGAAGATTACTGGTAAATCTCTGGCTGGTTCTGAGTATGGTTGGATTAAGGTTGATGAAGGCCCCTTACCAATAACTTTGAAGGGTCCTCATCCAACCTCTGGGACCCAGACCCCTTTCACAATCACATTTAGGAGGCATGGCAGCATATACATGTAGCCGTCCATGCTGCAGTCTATGGGAGATAACTATGCTATCAACTCCCTTTGAGGCCTTAGTCAGACGGGCGATTTTTCGCGCGATTTGCGGATCGCATGACGGATGCGCATCCGCAAATCGCGTGACCGGTGCGCGCAAGTCGCCCGAAAATCGCCCGAAAATCTGCTCCTAGCCGCGTTTCATTAGAAACGGGCCGGAGCTGTCCAGCGCATTGCATTCAATGGAGACGGCAATACAGCGCTGAGCCAATCAGAGGCAGGTCTCACTCACACCCATTCATGAATTCATGATGGCCCTTCCCGACAATTCATCCCGCGCTCGCCGGCAGCCCATTGCTTTCAATGGAGCCGGCTGTATTGCCGGCTTCATTGAATTCAATGGGCAAACATCGTTCTTCTCTGCCACAGCTGTTACAGCTGTGGCAGAGAAGAATGATTTGTCTTCTATATGTTCTCAATGGGGTCGGCGCTGCTGCCGCCGGCCCCATTGAGCGCATATAGAGAAGAGAACAGGAATCGCAGATTGCAGATAGGTGCGATCTGCGATTTTTTGTTCTATAATTTATCGGACGAGTGCATAAAAAGCGCTCATGTGTCCGATACCATTGCAAAGCAATGGTTTTATAAAATCGCCGGACGCATGCGCATGCGCAAATCGCGCGAAAAATCGCCCGTCTGACTAAGGCCTAACTTTAGTCTGGCCACCTTACCACATCTTTTTTGCTGAATAAGATAGACAACAGATATAGAAAGAGGATGCATGGTAGGCATCAATCTAGAATTAGTGTGTGACAGGTCAGGAAGACAAAAGTTCTCTTCGACCCATTGAACAACATTGATCACAAGAACATCACAAATATCTTAGTTCTACAAAAAGCATGGTTCAGTTCACAGTGTTTAATGGAAAGGTCAACCCAGCCGGTTGGACGCCAAATGTTAGGGGCTATATTTTTCACTTTTAACATTTCTGTTACCATTGTAACTGACACACCTTTCCCTTCTTTCACCAATTAAAGTTGTTTTTCTGTAATCTGGCATGCTGCAACTATGTCAAGACTCCATTTTGGAGTGAACATTAGCAGGTTCATAATCACTGTAATATATAAGTATGTATGGAAAATAAGAATTCTGCTTTTAACTTTGCAAAAAACCTTTAAAATTGCCATCTTTATAATTATTTCAAATTTTGAGTCCCTAATATAAGTGTAGCTTATGGGGGTGCCGGGGGTGAGCGGGGGGTTGCAGAGGGGAGGGGGGGGGGGAGAGAGACAGAGCACCCCCCTGTTCCCCACTGCTACCCTCCGCTCCACCACGCCGCCCCGCGGCGCCCCCCGAATCTTTTCGCTCGAGTAGTCAGTTACTCGAAAAAAGCGATGCTCGATTGCGAAATCGCCCTAAACGAGTAAGTTCGCTTATCTCTAATAGCTTCTCTTCACTGCAAATTATTTTTTTTTATCACAGTAGTCTCATATTACCTTTTGTACTATTACAGTAATACCCTTATTAACCAAACCTGTCTACTCCCACTTTAAATTATGTCATATTCCCCAAATTGTTTCCTTTACTAGCCGGAGTAAATCAGATAAGAGAACAGTGCTTTACTGAAGCCTCGGCATACTATTGCAGAACGAAAACTATTTGGTTGAACTGTGATAAAGTTTGCTCCTGGGCAGTAGAGTAACATGGACCATAGAATTGTATTAGAAAACTGAAAACATCAAATCTAAATGATAATGGTAACAGATACATTAGTGTTATTATTAAGCAATGCTATATTCATGCCAGCAATTTTTGGTAGACTCTTATGAATGCAGTACCGATTGGCTGGTGTTACCTGTGTTATATGAAACAGCGGGTAATGAGCTGATTACGGGCATATTTACATAAGTTCCTAAATCATTTGAATGACTGTGAGCTCAATACAGTTACTGACTTATGGTCTATATCTTACCCAAGGTCTAGTTATAGCGAATCCATGAAATTAGTTGTTTCAGATATCTACTTTCATATCATGAAAATGTATGAGAAAAGTGACAAGGGTCAATGAGGTGTTTGAGAAAGTGACTGGAGGACTAAGCAAGAAAAAATTGGAGGGAAATCAGAAACACTAAGAATCACTTGCAGAATGGCAAGCACAAATGTTATCTTGCGGTGTTGTGTGACTGAACTAATCAATCTATTTATACTGTGTTGCATACTGCATGTCAAGATAACAGCTACTTTATGGGGTTTCCAAAGAATTATTTTATTTTCTTGAATGAGCAATTAAAATGTAGGTTAGGATCACTTTTTATGAGCCTACACTAATATCTAACAGGTCCTTATTATAAAAAATCCTAAACAAGCTCTCCACTTTTGACAATCTCATTTTTTTTTTACAAGAGTTAATCCAAAAATAATAATATGTCCTGCTGGGACCTCCAATGTTCAGATACAATCTTTTGAGAAACCTGACAGTCAGAATGCAATTCCCTGCCATGCTACCACTAGGAAAATGAAGCAAAACTGAGGAGGGTCTTTCATAGATGGAGATGCTATCTGTAGCTACTCTCCATTTTATCAAACTCATGGAGGTCCCAAAGGAGCTATTCTTGACCCACCTAACTGTAATCCATTTATTATCACTGATACCAGTCTTTATGGGGTAACGGTGCAGCTACAGTAATTAACCTCCATTTCATAGGTCTGGGTGTGTTTTATCTGTTCTCATCTATTCTCAGACAGGATTGGAGGCTAAAAATGCAGTAACTGGTTGGATTGGACAGGGCAATAATTCCAGCTTAAAGTAACCTCCTGGTTTTTGTCCAAATCCTGCACCAGGGCAGGATGGGGGTATGTTACCTACAGTTTTTTTCTTTTCTGCCCCTTCGATCCACCAGTTCGTTAATCTGCTTTTGGCCATCCAAGATAGCTGCAACAATTTTCCAACTACCTGTGCACTGCTCTTTGATTGGCCAGTGCTAATCACGTGATCAGCTCTAGCCAATCACAGAGCTAGTATAGTGCATTGTAGTCTAATTTTACCAATGCACTGAGGATTAGGTAGTCTGAATATTGCATCGACTATCTAGGAAGGTTGCAAATGTGACCTGGAATCAGTGGATCAGAGGGGCGGCAGAGAAAAACTGCTGCAGGTAATGTATCCCCCTCTGGTCTCACAATAAAATTTTGACTGGAAACTGGAAGGCCACTTTATAGAGAAGCCTATTTATTTTTACAAGGTTTATGTTGTTTCGCACACTACACATCTTCCTTTTATTAAAATGGCACTCTAGGATTACAAAAACAGATTGTTGTTTTTTTTTTCTGGATACTGCTATGTCTGGAATTCAAAGCTTCAATGGGCATACATTGTACTGCCAGACAAGGCCTTAGACAGGAGTGGTACTGTTTTTGAAAAACTAGACACTTTAATTTCGTCTTGGACAACCCATTCAAACCCTTACGAAAATAAAGACATTTCTCATCAATAGCCAAGTGTAGGACTAATATATAGTATTGGAAAAGTTCTTTGGCAGCTTTCTTTATGTCTTTATCATATATAATAGAAATCAATGTTCAGAAAACATAATTTGCAACATCTACTTCATTTACAATAAACTGATCTGATACAAGTTATTGTGGCAGAAAGGTGTAAAAGTATTCTGACTATTTGGCAATGATAGTCTGCACATTAGTCATGTGTCAGCCAACCCATTCTAGAAATCGGTATAATGCTGAGAATATTTGCATAAATTGATGAGACTTCAGGATGTAAAGAGGATTATAATCGGCATTAATTACTTTATTTGTTTTTTCAATCTTGCAGTCTATAGTTATGAAGAGAGTTAATATTCAGTTCAATGAAGATCTTACCTGTTTGTCTGTTCTTCTTGCAGCAGATGGATGTACAGACTGGTCGGTGGATTACAAAAAATATCAGGTTTTGGTTGGTGAACCTGTTCGAATAAAATGTGCACTATTTTATGGATACATCAGAGCAAACTACACATTAGCACAGAGTGCTGGACTCAGCTTGATGTGGTATAAAAGTACTGGGCCTGGAGACTTTGAAGAGCCAATTGCTTTTGATGGAATACGGATGAGCAAAGAAGAAGATGCTATTTGGTTTCGACCAACTGTAACAGAAGACAGTGGTCTTTATGCATGCGTCATAAGGTAAGCACTCATATGCATGAGCTAACTGAAGGATTATGAGTTACTTGAAAGCTGGAGCTACAATGCTTAATATGATGCAACAATTTCAGAGATATATTCTATGTCATAATATAGTATAGTGACTGACTCGAATTTTAGGAAGTCAGCTGACACCTGATTAATATGGATGTTTAAAATGATGATGAGGAGAAACACAAATATCACCCCACTCACTTATAGCTTCATCACTCTGCCCCAGTGTCAAGATCAAGATTTAGGTCGATAGGATATAATTAAACCTAACTCCACTTAGGAGGTATTCATGATAACACTCCGAGCATGCTCAGAGCATGGAAAACATAGTACTGGGCAGTGACCGCTGTCACCATTTTCTCTCCCACTCCTGGCTGCCTGTTCTCCACCTCTCCCCTGTCATCACTCCCATTAACACTCCATCTGACAAGAGTATACAATGAACCTGTGGAGATTAAGGCCAAATGTCCACAGTTGGATTGGATTCTGCATGCGAGAGCCTGCAGCGAAATCCAACCCTGCCCATGACCGAAGACACTGCTTACCCGTCTGGGTCTTCTGAATGCCTCTCTAGATCTTCTATTTTCTTCATTGCGGATGTGTGTGGAAGCACCGGCCGGTATGCAGCCGCACATGCGCAGTGAAGTTTTTTTTAAACTCCAGGTTTCCTGCGGAATCAACGGCACGTCTGCAATTCTATTGTGGATGTGCCGTGGATCGGACAACTTCCATTTCCTTCAATGGAAACCACCCGTGCGGGAACTGCACTGAAATGGGGCATGCTGCGATTTGTTTTCTGGACCCAAAGATCTACAAAACAAATCCGCATTCTTTAATTCATGGGCGGACACCCATGTTTCCCTATGGGTGACTTGATTTGCGGGTCACCCACGTGGATTCCGCAAATCAGATTCACCTGTGGACAGTGAGCCTAACCCTTTGAAGAGTGCAGGTGCTGAGTGCATCTATACAGATCACAAAACTCCAAGCATGCATTTGCCTTCAGAGAATTAATCTGAAAGGTAAAAGGTACAGCCAGGATTCAGAGGGAGAGGCGGACAGCAGTCATTGCCTGGTACTACAGTCCTCATTTCTATGTTTTTCATGCTCTGGGCATGCTTAGAGTTCAATGATGATTAAGGCCTTAATAATTGCTTCCTGGAGTGCCTAATAGATCATCTTGGGTTTTAATTACTTTAAATGCTGGAGATATTCAGATTCAGCGTAACTCAGTAGTATATGTAGGGTCACATGTTTGACCAGCAAGCTACTAAATCCTATATTAAAAGAGAGCTGGACTATGGCAGAAGCGATTATTTTTCAGCAGCCATATTGTTAAAATACTGTGCATTAATGACATTCAGGACAGCTGCAATGTGTAAAGCCAGATCATTGCAGGCACATAAAGCCTAATCAAGGTCCTAATTTTAGTACTCTTGGAGCACAATTGTAGATACAGTGCCTTGTTTTGGATTTGGGATTTTTTTAATGGATGGTACAATATCAATTAGTGCTAAAGCAACTTCAAGTTATGAAAGCTGTAAAGTTTCATTTCATAGCACTTTTGAACACAAGTATAGCAACTCACTTATATAATACTTTACCAATATATTAGACTAATTACTAGATATGCTCTGCATGAAATCTAGATTAAACTGAAATAAATTGCATGACTGTATGCAAAATAAAAAAAGAGAATTTTAAAAAACCCATAACTTTGCTTGATTACAAAAACGGAAGGTGACAATTGTATTGCGGCAGTGGAATGCCATCTACAAGCTATCATCAACTTGACTAGTGGAGAGAAAAAAAAACATGTCTTAGCTGGCAGGTGGAGTAGGAACCTTATTGGTAACTAAAATATATGAATATAATGTTAATTTATCCATACCTATTACATTGATGTAAAATAGTCAATGTTCTTTAGGGCAGATTCAGTTGATGTAGTGGTTCTTTTATGCTATCAACTCCAATGTCTCTTGTTTCCATGTTAAAGTTGGTCTACTGTAAAGTTTCTAAAGGGCATTAAATAGAGCAAGTGTAATTTTCTACAACCTTTCCTATAACATGATGGAAATGTCCATTGTCTATTATTACTGCTTGCTGAGATACGAATATATACAGATATGATGGAGTTGGCTTCTCACTGTGATATCACATTGTGATATTTGTAGTTTAACGTAGGACTGCAAGTAAACCTACAGCGGTAACCTGAAGGTATATGGTAACGCACAAATTATACAGTCACATCGACTCGATGAGTTTAGTTTTGCTACATCTGATCACTATTTAATGTTCAGTTTAACGGTTTACCGCTATATGTAGTCATCCATTTGGCCCTTCCATGCAAGATGATGACCACATGATGGCCTCATGTAGCCCAAACAGTCAAGTATTGTTGATCCAGGGATTATTCTAATTGCCATATTAGAGTCAGGAAGGAATTTCCCCCTTAAATGGGGAAATTGGCTTCTACCTCATTGTTTTTTTTTTTTTGCCTTCTTCTGGATCAACATTGGGGAGTAATAGGCTGAACTAGATGAGCATATGTCTTTTTTCAGCCTTACATACTATGTTATTGGTCATATTCCAACTGCATTGTCGAACCTGTCCACTAATGAGTCTATTGTTAAAGAGGGCTGTTGGTAATTCAGCAACATGCAATGCGTCTGACTTAGCATCTTGAGATTAATTATGCAAAGTAAGGACAATCTATGTGTTCCATTATCTCTTATTGACTAAACAGTATTTACATTTAACTATGGTATGGATCCAGACTCATAGCACATCATATTTTCTGTACTGTACAATAACTTATCTCTGACAGTTTTACTGCTATTGCATTCCTATAAATAAATAAAAACGTAAGCGGTTTAACTTTAAATTCCACATTTTAGGTCTTTCGAGTCATAGTTTTGATCTTTGGTCATGGTTTCAGTTCATCTAAAACAGCTGAGGCCTTTTTAAGTAAGCACTGGAGGGCTAAGGTCACTTGTGACTTAAACTTCACAGGGGTATGAATAGTAAATACTCCTTATAGGCCAGTTTAATAACAGCAGGATTTATGATTCTTTCAGAAAAGCCGTAAATGGTATTGTAATGCTTAGGTGTAATCTTGCTGAATATGCAGTGAATGAATAGATAGTAATAGATCTAAATATTTTTCAAGTGTCAGCTGTAGAGTAACCCAACACCAAAAATGATATTTTCTACTTATACTTGTGGTGTTTATGAAATAAGTGAAATTGTATGAAAAGTTTACAGTACTTTGGACTTATTTACAAGAAATATCATTAGATCCATGGATGGAGATACCGTACAGTACTTGTGACATAGTACCATTACTTCGCTTTCATAAACTTTACATTAAAGGGGTTGTCCCGCGCCAAAACGGGGTTTTTTTTTTCAACCCCCCCCCCCCCCCCGTTCGGCGCGAGACAACCACGATGCAGGGACCTAAAGAAAAATCCGCACAGCGCTTACCTGAATCCCCGCGCTCCGGTGACTTCTTACTTACCTGCTGAAGATGGCCGCCGGGATCTTCTCCCTCGGTGGACCGCAGGGCTTCTGTGCGGTCCATTGCCGATTCCAGCCTCCTGATTGGCTGGAATCGGCACGTGACGGGGCGGAGCTACACGGAGCCGGCATCCTGCACAAGCGGCCCCATTGAGAAAAGCAGAAGACCCGGACTGCGCAAGCGCGGCTAATTTGGCCATTAGACGCCGAAAATTAGGCGGGCTCCATGGAAACGAGGACGCTAGCAACGGAACAGGTAAGTGAATAACTTCTTATAACTTCTGTATGGCTCATAATTAATGCACAATGTACATTACAAAGTGCATTAATATGGCCATACAGAAGTGTATAGACCCACTTGCTGCCGCGGGACAACCCCTTTAATTATTTCCTGTTTATTTACTTAGACTTATTTATGTATTGCATTACAATAAATAATAGGATCATTTTCAGCAGCAGTAATATAATCTTGCATCACTATCACGCCTATCAACATTTCCTAATTATATTTTTCATTAGATAGGTAACAAAATATTCAATTTATCATCATTTATCTCTGTAAGGATCCTTACAGACAGAATATTAGAAAAAGTACTCTGCTACATAATGCAATATGCATATACACAACCCTTAGCACCTTGACATTTAGATTAAAGGACTTTTAATAGTACAGTCGTGCCATCAATGTCTAATCAGGAGGGGTGTAACCATTTTGAAGTCCCATCCAATTGCTGAGACAATGTGACAGGGAACACTTTGTTTTAGCTCCATACAGCTTTTTCTGAAAGTTGCATGCACAGCCCATCGTGGTCTACCATATTGGAAAAATTTGTCAAGCGCTGATAGGGAATGGAGCAGGATGGCTTTTTTCAAGTATTACTATCCCTTTTTTACAACATTATGAGGGGGTCATGGCTACTAATGAGTGAACTTTTGAAAACTTCAGTTCGGCTGGTTTGACAAACTTTTGCAAAATGTTTGGTTCAATCCAAATGTGTTCGAACTGAACAGAAAGTTCAAAAACCCCTACAACTGGTTTATAGCACTGTCTAAGGGCTCGGTCACATGAAAGTGAAATTCTGCGCTGATGATCGTGGGAACAGGCTGTAATCCTTTGTACTGTCTAAGGGATCCTTCACATGGGTATATGCGTTCACCCATACGCAATATATATTCGCATGAATGAATTTTTAACAAGCTCGACTCCTGATCGTAATTGATGTTTTTGAGGACATTCACAGCAGGTGCTGCAGCGCAAATGTAAAGAAACGCGCTGAAGCGACAGCAAGAAATGATTAGAATCAACCCTGAAAATGGCAATAAAATGCCTAATTAGGGTGAGTTGTCTTCTTTTCCAAATGTTGTACACAGGGTAACTCCCTACTGCTCCTTTTTTTCTTCTGCCATAGAAATCTATTGGAACTTTCTGCAAAATATGGCAAAAGATGGGGCAAGACCTATCTTTTCACACCGCGTAAAAGATGGAGTAGGTCCTATGTTTTCTCAAGCAAAAATTTTGCGTGGAAAAAAACATGTTCATTTGAATGAAGCAATTGGAATCCAATGCATCGCATGATTGCGTTATACATGCGACTTTTTAACATGCAGAAATGTGCAAATATGGATATCTGAAGGAGCCCTAAGGGTGGTTTCTAGAGAGGATCGAGCACGCTCGGATAAGTCAGTTACTTGAGCGAGCCTCGCTCTTCTCGAGTAACTGCATTCTTGTCCAAGCGTGCTTGGGGGGGAGGAGCAGCGGGGGGGGGGGTGGCGTGAAAGAGCGGGGGGAAGGGGGTGAGAGAGTGAGAGAGATATCTCCTGCCACCCCCTGCTCACCCCTGCCCCCCTGAGCACGTGCTCACTTATCTCTAATGGTTTCACAGCTGCAGAGGTTCTGTCTCAGATCTGGCAAAATAAAAATCTATAATGCTTGGACAGATCAGCGGCAAAAAAAGACTTGGCCACCAAAGGACATGATGGCTGATACTGTCAGAGCTGACACTGGCATGGATATAACACAACTGAAAGAAGCAGTGCAAAACCGAAAAACATGGAGAGAGCTCGCCGTTGGGTCGCCGAGGGTCGTGAACTACTAAACGTCTAACAACAACATATATTACACACAAAAACCAGTATATTACGCCCCCATATGTCTGTTTGTGTTCCAGTTATTTTTTTTTTTGTAATGTAGATGTGGTTTTGGTAACTTAGTCTTAAGAGCCATATATTATGCACTGGCCAATACATTATTTGTGTGATCTGTGTATGGTTGCTTCAATATGCATATTGTAGCATTCTAGTTTTAATGTTTTAGATCTGATTATTGTTTAATAAAGATGATTTATTTATATATTCTTCTATTCTGTCTATGGGATCTATTTGTGGCAATTCCAGCTGTGAAAAACAATAACCAAGCTACATTAATCTTACCAGACTGCTTCTGGTATGGAAAAAGATCAAGCACAGAGAATCATGGCACACACTACCCAGAAGTCACTGTCCGAAACTGACAGATGCCAATATACTATACATTGGGAGGCCTCATCAATTGCTTGACAGACAAGGATGCGTATAGGATCATCACAGTAGCAATCAGGTAGCTTGTCCACATAAATAGATAACTATAGATCACCACATCTGTAGAAAAAAGTGGAGCACAAATATCAGAAATTACAAATCAGAGAGCAGGCTATATCAGACTTAGATAATGGATGTTGATATAAATAATATTCCTTATATTTCCCATAACTATATTATTCCTCATACATATAGTACTCCACGCATAGAATGGGGAATACATAAACAAACTTGAAAAAGCTCTAATCCCTGTTGAACCCCCGTGGCTCTAATGATTGTAATTCATGGATCCAATATACTTTACTCATCTTTAAGTGTTAGATCATCGCCCCTATGAAGGGAAGAGATAAAAACCTTGAATATCTGAAGTTTAACCTGTGCCATTGAATGTTTGAATTTGTAGAAATGATAAGGTAACAAAAGATCCCGAACCATAATGTCAATATATGCTTTGAAATGCAGTCTCAAAAGCACATTTCAAAGCATAAATCGACAGTACAGTACAGGAATCTGATGCAAGGCTTAAAGATATGTGAACTAGCTACCTGATTGCTACTACTGTTTCCCTATACATATCCCTACCTTGCAAGCCATCAATGTGACAGTTGCTGCTCCAGTCTTAGGCCTCATTCACATGAGTTTATACGCTTTCACACATGCTGCATTGAGGCTGAAATAGCATCAATGAAGAATAGCCGCGATCCAGTCCTGGGCTTAATTAGCATTTTCTTGCGATTTACAAGGGTGTATCATGGGAAAAATATGGTACAGCCTGGAAATTCTGCAGTCAACAGAAATATTTGGAATGACTTCTAATAGCTTCAATAACTTGAACAGAGCCAGCTGTCTTATTTTACAACTGCCAGACCAGGTAAACGTCCTCCACTCCCTTTTCTTTTTTCAGCTCCCATAGAAGTCTATGGGAGCTTCCATTGTTTTTCGGCAAAAGAGACGTCAAGACCTATCTTTTCATGCAGCAAGAAAAATCGGTGATGGAAAATGGATGTTGATTTCTCGTTTTGACTGCGCAATTTTTTCACACAACCGAAAATCGCTTACGTGAATGAATGCATGGAATCTAGTGCTTTACATGCTCCTGTGAATGAGGCCTTAGATCTACCTTAGGACATTTGAGTACTCTCCTGTAACCTTCCCTGTGTGTCTATTTAGTGCTCTATCATAGAACAACTATAACAAGAAAAAGGTTTACAAATCTGCACTGATTAATATACTTTGATCTTGGTTGAAGCATCTTGTGCTGATACATAACTTCAAATCCAATGCATGGATATAGATTTACAACATAACATTCTAACTACCTCCAGGTACCACTAGGAACAGCTTGGAAGCTAATTGCCTACTGTTATACTTTGATCTCAATAATAATACATTCTAAAGTAAGCTTATGAGGTTCCTGTAGAGATGGCAGTAGGCAGCCAGAAAGTTAGGTTTTAAATCTGTGTCTATATCTATGCAGGGGATTTAGAGCGCTATCTGATAAAATGCAGCTTGAAATGCTCGCATTACATGGCCAAAATACGTGAGTCTGAGTCTAGTCATCAACCCAGCCGTCTAGGTGTCATCCATATATGCCGGTCCCAAGCCCGGATAAATGGAGAGGGTTAGGGAAGGACCTGGCGACCTACCCTGTAAAACCTTCGCCTTGGAAACCCTATAAAAGAGCTTCCAATGATAAGTACATCTTAACTACAATTCCCCACCTCATAGTATATCTCTACTGACCTACCTCATTCTATATGCCCTTCTTGTCATACTATGCCATTTGAATAGCCAATGATTAGAGATGAGCGAACGTGTTCTTAACGAACACTTACGCACCCGGACACCGGCTTTTCCGAGGACTTCCGTGTTCGCGCGTAAGTATTCGGGGGGCGCCGGGGGGCGGGGAGAGGCGCGGCGGCGCGGGCGGCAGCAGCGGGGAACAGGGGGGAGCCCTCTCTCTCTCCCTCTCCCCCCCACTCCCCGCCGCAACCCCCCGCGCTGCCACGGCGACCCCCGAACTTTTTTCGCCCGAACACGGAATTCCTCGCGAAGTTCGGTGTCCGGGTGAAAAGGGGCGGAGCCGAACACGTTCGCTCATCTCTACCAATGATCTTCATTAAGTCAAAACTCATCATGATTATTTCCCATTTCTAATCCTGTTTTACCTTTCGCTGGATATTAGGATTGTAGAGCGCTCATTATTAATTCATAATCAAGCTACTATTGCTCTGCATATTAAAGCTGGTTGTCTTCAAACCTCTCTCATTAATTTTCTCTGTCTCGTTTGCTAACATGTCTTCATCTAATGCTTATCTTGTGCCTGTACAGAGTGTCTTAAGACTGCCTTCTATGATCTCTCTTTACACATTATCTCGGAATGACTTCATTAATTTCTCTGACTCACAAGCATCAGCTGTATGTACAGATAATATGCACATCTAATGCAGCTCAGTACCTCATATATGAATTTTTGATATTTGATTATTTAAATTATTTGTATTACTAATTGGCAAATGTTGAAATTCTTCCTCCTAGAAAAACTGATTACATATAATGTATCGCTCTTCAGAATGGCGTATGATGGTATTATGTGCAGTAATTCTGTATTTTTTAAAATCCATTCCCGTTCTTACAAGGAATTGCTACTATGTGGCCTACTACTGCCAATGCCAATAATAATGATGAGAGTAATAATTCTGTGTAGCATTTTAATATACCTACCCTGTTTCCGGAGGGGCTTGAAATATAAGCCCTACCCCCAAAATAAGTCCTAGTTGCATTACATTAAAAAAGAATACATTGCATACTTGATCCAGATCCCTCCCACTGCTCTCTGGAGCTCCGACCCGCTTCTTACAGTCCTCGGCCGCCCACAGAAAATCACTTCCTTGTTACAAGATTCATAAAGCCCACTTCCAGGAAACAATTGCTCTGATTGGTTCTCAAGCACTGCTTAGTCAAGCTATGCAGCGATCGATGAACCAATGCAATAGCTGTGATTGGTTCATAGAGCACTGCATTGATTGGCTGAGCAGCGGTCGAAGACCCAATCACAGCCTTCACGTTGTGGAGGTGGGATTTATGAATTGGCCAATACCACAACTCAGCAAATTCATAAATCCCGCCTCCGCAATGCTTTCGCTGTGATTGGTTCTTCGACCACTGCTCAGTCTATTAATGCAGCACTCAATGCGGCCGAGGACTGTAAGAAGCACGTCAGAGCTCCGGAGAGCAGCTGGAAGGACCTGGATCAAGCCTGCTAGGTAAGCATAAAAAGACATCACCAAAACGAAGACCTAGTGCCTCTTTTGGGTCCAAAATTTATATAAGACAGGGAAATATGGTAATACTTGCTTCTGGGCCCCTTGTAAGCAATGACCTATCCTAGCAATGTATCATAACTTAAATTTTGTTTACTTTATGTTTCCTGAATACAGCTGACATACACTGATCAGCCATTACATTAAAACAAAGTGTCTAATATTGTGCAGTAGGCCATGAAAACAGGTATGACCAATTGAAGCCTGGAGTCCACAAGACACTTGAAGTTGTCCGGTATTAACTTTTTTAGCAACTTGTGGTACAGTAGCTCGCCTGCGGGATTGGAACTAGCAGACTAATTTTTGCTATCTGCATCCATGAGCTTTGGGAGTCCATGAGTCTGTGGCCAGTTCACCAATTGTTCTCCTTTGACTATGTTTGGTAGATTCCAAACATTGCATACACAGTACACCCCACAAGACCTGCAGCTTTGGATATACTCTGACCCAATTGCCTAGCCATCACAATTTGGTAGTTGTCAAATTAGCTCAGATGATTACATTAGCCCATCTTTTTCCCGTTTTCAACAAATTAAGTTGAAGAACTGATTTTTCACTTTCTGCCTCATATATTCATGCCTCGACAAGTGGCATTGTAATTAGATAATCTTCTTCACTTCACTTGTCAGTGGTTTTGTGGTTTGTGGTTTAGTTTTATGGCTGATTGATTGGAAGAAAAAGGTAAATTCCAAACTATTCAAGTATATAGATATTCAATTGCACTCATTGACCATTGACATTTAATGTAGAAAAACGTGTACTTTAAGTTATGCATTTTTCCAACAACTTGAAAAAAGTAGTTGCTGTATAAGTACAATGTAAAAAAGTATTCAAACATAAACTATCTGCCATGTTTGTCCCATAGCAGTCCATTGGGATGTTATGGTGCTTTCCATGCATGTACACTAAATGTCAACTAACACAACATAAACTCTGCCTAAGGGCCGTTTTACATTCTTTATTGATCATGCAAATCTGAATGCTGATCGTTTAGTTTAAATGCTGCCAGCGATTGAACGGCGAACGATAATTTGTTCATGCGGTGTTACTCATTCAGCTTGTGCAGGCATAAAATCAAATGGCGATCAGCCCATGTTAACAGGCAGTCGTTCATCTATGAATAATTTCCTGTTTATTGTGAATGGAGTCAGAGGACCAGAAGCTGTGCCTCTATTCACTGGGGAACACAATTTTTGGTGACGATGTTAGAATATTTTTGGGGTATTTTGGGGTCATATATTCAGAAAATGAGATTATTTTTTCTTCATCAGGTCTGCTTATTGAGATATGACATATGTATATGTAAGTATATACTTGTACACATATTGTATTATGTAATGACTGCCAAGCAAAAGCTGATGGTACAAAGATAAATCCCAAGAAGCCTAGAACATGAATAAAGCAAAAGTTTCTTCATTGAGATGTCGATGGAACTGCATTACTGTAATTTCCTGCAATGAGATGTTCCTACACATTTACTCTGGATGTTTCACCAGTAGTCTCCCATCATATGCGTATCTCATCGCCTGCAGTCCTGTTCTTCCACGGTCTTTACCTCCTGGTGAAATTGTTCCCCTGTTCATCACTTACATCACCAAGACCATCTGGAATTCGATCCAAAATGACTGCAGGTCCTGCAATTTGATGCTCATGTCACAACCAGGTACTCAGGAACAGAAGTGCGCATATTCTCCACAAGTTCACCAGAGTTTACAGCTTTATATTTCCCAAGGAAATGCTTTACAACCCTACAAAACAATGACCGCGAACATGTTTCAAAGTGTCCACTGAATCTTGGAAATGCTGGTCTTTCATGAGTTCCTGAATTCATGGTCCATTGATTTACCTAAATAAGCTACGGGCTTGGGCAGAAAAATGGCAAATAAAGTTCAATGTTGATAAATGTAAGGTTATGCACATGGGCAGCAAGAATGGATGTTACCAATATTTGCTTAATGGGGTACCGCTAGGGAAAAGTGATATGGAAAAAGACCTGGGGGTACTGGTGGATTGTAGACTAAACTGGAGTAACCAATGCCAATCAGCTGCTGCAAAGACAAATAAAGTTTTGGGATGCATTAAAAAAGGTATAGGGGCGAAAGACGAGAACATTATCTTCCCACTATATAAGGCACTTGTCAGGCCTCACATGGAATACTGCATACAGTTCTGGTCACCGGTGCTCAGGAAAGATGTTACAGTGTTGGATGGGGTTCAAAGAAGAGCAACTAAACTGATATATGGAATGACGGGACTGGAATACCCAGAGAGGCTATCCAAATTGGGACTATTTACTCTAGAAAAAAGAAGGTTAAGAGGCAACCAAATAACCATGTATAAGTACATGAGGGGACAATACAAGAATCTCTCCCAGGATCTGTTTATACCCAGGACCGCAACGGTAACAAGAGGGCATCCGCTGCGCTTAGAAGAATGCAGGTTTCATCACCAACATAGAAAGGGATTCTTTACTGTTAGAGCATCTAGACTGTGGAACTCTCTGCCTGAGGACGTAGTGATGGCAAAATCCTTAGAGGAGTTTAAAAGTGAACTTGATGTCTTTCTGGAGAGGAAGGATATTATAGGTTATAAATCTTAGGTTAATTGTTAATCCGGGTATACAGGCAGGTAGGAACTATTAGGGGTTAATCCAGGGAACAGTCTGATAGCCATTAGGGAGTCGGGAAGGAATTTTTTCCCCAAAAGGGCTAATTGGCTTCTGCTCTTGGGTTTTTTGCCTTCCTCTGGATCAACAAAACAGAAGGCTAGACAGGCTGGACTATATGGACATTGTCTTCATTCAGCCTTACGAACTATGTTACTGTCACCTACTTTTAGCTTCTCCATATTCATCGCATGAAATTTTCCATTTCTTTTTTTAATGTCTTTACACATTGTTTTATCAACCCAAGTTTGATGGACAGTGGTAGCAATATTATTATATTATTGTACTAATATATGTATTATATGCACCAATAGTAAGCAAATGCTGGTAGGAAAATAAAATAAATATAACAAAAATAGATAATGGCATCAGGAATATCTCAAAAACTAGAGCCCTCTGAAAGAAATGAATGGCACTTTTGGTATCAGTGGCACAAAAATATCCAGAATAAGGTCTAAAATTCCAGGCACTATGAAAAAACTTCGTTTTTGTTCCGCAGTGTTATCACTCCTAAAAGCACAAGAGAAATAATCGCTGGGAGGACTGTCGGCTACATAACCACCTGACGACCGCCCTGTGTAAAAGGACCCTAAGTTCCCATGGCCGTATTATGGATCTATACATTCTCTGAAGTGTACTCTGTGTTATCAAATCCAGCATAGGCATCTATGGGGCCAGCAGAGGATTCTACCTACAGAAAAATAATTGTGCTATGCTAATATTTGCATTCCTCATTACAGAAGTATTCTCCACTAGTAGCATTGTTTCTGGCTTATAACATTCCTACATTTGGCACCCCATGGAGTATTATGGAGTTGTAGGAGGCTCCGTGTGCCAACGTACAGCATCTTCTACATGGCCAAAAGTCATGTAAATGAGGCCTTACTGTGATGGAAAAACATCTTAAAGGGTGGCTTCAGACTACCATATGCGTAATTGTGCACACTTCCGCACAACGTATGTGCGCAGTGAACAAGGTTTGATTAGGTAGATTTGTGTGTGTATTGGCACATAGTACTGTCATTATTGTATACACAGAGCCAGTTCACATGCGTGCGTGACACATCCTTTCCGTGATTTAAAAAGCACTTTAGTCTAATGAGGTCCAGATGTGTTCTTCTTCCCATGGAATTGTGCAGCATCTTGTGAAATTGCACAGGTGTTGAATGCACATTTGCACACCTTCCATAGACTTCTACAGAGCCCTTGGTGTGCAGATAAGCAGGAAAATAGAGCAGGTCCTATTTTTTGGTATGTGCATGAAATGTGCATCCAAAATATGTTACTGATGATGAACCCATTGTGCGCGTATATTTTACGTGCGCAAAAACACATGCAAATAACGTCATCTGAAAAAGATCTAAGACTGACAATGACCCATTCTTAGAAGGTGTAGGCCGCCTGCAGACGAGCGGGTTGGATCCGGCGGCTAGAATTCTCGCCGCGGGACCCGACCCGAGCGCCTGCAGTGACAAGCGCGTACTAACCAACGCCCGGCGGCCCCGCCTCTTTCATGTGCCGGCTGCCAGGCAGCCGGCGCATGCGCAGACCGCAGCCGGCGGCCGGGTGAGTGACGTTTCTGTGCGGGGCTCTGCGAGCCCTGCACAGAAATAGGACATGCCGCAGTTTGTTTGCCGCGCGAGATTTTGCGCGGCCAAACCGCTGCTGTCTGCATAGGAGTGCGTATTGTAATGCACTCCTATGCAGGCTTTCAGTGGCGGAAATCCCGCCGTGGGATTTCTGTCCGTGTGCAGGCGGCCTAAGGCAGACAATAAAGTTCCTGTAAGAGTAATCCGGATGTTAAAATAATGGAATAGATACATCATCTTTGGTAAATAAAGGATTAGAATGTTAAAGATTTTATAAACAAACAAGCAAAAAACAGTTTTCAGTATTCAGCTTTTCAAATACAAATGTATGTCCTGTTGAAATCCCTTTGACTAATTATTAACTACAGTATATACTGCAGTAGAAAATCTGTCGCAGTATGCCTAGAATGGCTGTTATTGGCTAACAACCTGATTAACATAGAATAGATTTTTCCTTATTACTGTGGCTACAGTCCAGGAGTAATTTAACTTATGGTCCCTGACTGCCTGCATATAGTACAAGTGGAGCCTAAATGTATCAATACAACTGATATTCTGTATGCAGCTATTGAAAATATGTAAAGTGGTCGTGGTGGTGGGGAAAGGGGGATGGAGGGGAGTGATAGAGACTGTGAACAAGAGTGCCCTATGATGAAGAGAGACTTTTTTAGTAAAGTGTTTCAGAAAAAGTTAGAAATACGGTATAACAAGCTGCTAGTTGTTAGAGTTTGTCACTTTATGTAAGCCATTAAAACAATGTATTAATACAACGCAAAGATTAACCTCTCATTAAGGCCACATTCCCATGGGTGGGTCGGATTCCACATGCAGGAGCCTGCAGCAGAATCCGACCCTGGCATCTACAGCGTCCACGCATACTCGCTTTCCTTCTTCTTTTTCTATACGGCGGATGGCTCGCACGGCTCACTGTCAGATATGTGCTGTATAGATTATATTTTTCAAACTCTGCTTTTCCCACGGAATCCGCAGCCCGTCTGCAATGTCAATTCACGGATGGGCCACAGGTCGGACGGGAACCGCAGTAAAATAGTGCATGCTGCGATTTTTCATCCGTAAGAGGAAACCGCAATTGGTTTCCACTCGTGTGCAGGAAGAATCATTTTACCATAGCATGCTATGGAGGATTATTTCTGTGGAGTCTAGAGATGGACACCGAATGAGGCCTAAGGCCAGCTGCACACGGGCGGATTTGCATTGTGGAATCCGGAGCAGGCGTCCAACTCCAGATTCTGCAGCAAGACTGCCCATAAAATGCTATTGAAAAACATTTTTTTCTCACTTGCGATTTTCCGCTCACATAGGAAAAATCACAGTATGTTCTATTTTTGCACGGATTCTGCGCTTTCGGCTTCCATTGAAGTAAATGGAAGCCATCTGATCTGCAACCTTTCTGCAATAACATGGGAAAAGCAGAGATTTTTTTTTAAAGGCTGTACTGCGCATGTCCAACGGCTCGCTGTGTGGACTATACAGAGTACAGAGAAGCTTTCAGAAAGGCTGAAAGGTTCAGAATCTGCTGCAGGATTCCGCATGTGGAATCCAACCCACCCGTGTGCAGCTGGCCTAATTCTGGTATTTCTCTTAAAGGGGAACACAATAAGCTTGGATTTTCAAGTTTTTGCCAAATTAAGAGACAAAAACTGCTGTAAACATGACTTAACTCATTAAGTGCTTGTTTGGACGAGTTACTAACTACATGAGCATCTATTAACAAATGCATGATGCAGCAAGGGTGCACATGTGTGGCCACCACTGCATTCATTACTGAATGCTTCGGACCCTCATTCTCAGGATTGGTAAGGGTCCCAGGAGGTCAGACCACCATTCATTGAGAAGTTATCCCTTTTCTGTGGTTAGGAAAAAAAACATGTTATTCTGGTAAAACTCCTTTAACTGAGTGCTGTTCAGCTTATTTCTATGATAGTACAGCATCTTCCTTATGACAGTGAATTCCAACTGAACCTTCACCATATTACTTGAATTTGAGGTGTATTACACTGTCCTAGATAACCCAACTTCACTTTATTCCTAGAAATACAAATGTGATAACACCAATATGTCATCCCATGGATCAACAATTTGAGATAAAGAGGCCTAACATGAAGCATACGGGTTCAAATGCAAAATCTGTAACAGGACTTCTTGCTTAGGACCCTGAAGTGATTGATAACTCTGCTCCCACTGTCGCTAGGGGCTTGCTGACATATGAGGGGCTCTTTAGTGGAGTTCTCACACTGTAGGGCTACTTTGGTTGTCCATGTACCTGCCTGTAAAAGTGAGTGAACGGCTGTTAGTACTGTTGCCGTTCAGTGCTGGATTCCTAGGTTCAAATTCCATCAAGGATAACACCTGCATGGACTTGGAAAAACTCCATCCAGATGTTGTCCTTGGTCAGATCTGAACCTACAACTCCAGTGCTGCAAAGTAGCAGTGCTAACAACTAAGCACTATACCTTCAGAGAAGGGGAAAACCAACACAAAGAAGCACAAAGAGAATGTAAAAACCCATTCACATTTTTGCCCTTGGTCATATCTGAACCTACAATTCCAGCATTGCAAGGCAGCAGTGCTAATACCTGAACCATACTTGTCTGTTCTGCTCCAGAGGAGAAGAACCGTAACAAGGAAAAAACACAAAGATAGCAGCCCCATTCAAATGTTACCCTTTGTCGGATTTGAACACACACTCCAGCACTACAAGTCAACAGCCCTAACAACTGTGTCACCATGTTTGGTCTTCATTTTTTTCTTGGAGTAGGAGACAGAGAAATACAAGATATCAATCCATGGAGATGTTGTCCTTGGACAGATTTGAATCTAGGGCAACAGTGCTAATGACTGAGCCACCATCCTTGCTCTTCCCTCTTCTTATTCTTCCCCTTTTTTCTTCCTCCTTCACCTCCTGATGGGAAGAGGGAGAAAAAAAAGAAAGTGAAAGAGGAAAAACATAATAATAACAAGAGGAAGTAGGGGCAGGAAAAGCAGAAGGATAAGGAGAAAGGGAAGAAGGAGATGAAATAATAAGATTCTCTGTCTTCTCCTCCAATTTGTTTTCCTTCTCCTCCTTTGGAGAAGAAGAAGCAGAATGAGGAGGAAGGAAGAGGCTTGTTGGCTTGGTGGCAAGGGCTGTTGATTTATAGCACTGGGTTCTAGGTTCAGGGTTGCTTATGGACAACCTCTGCATGGAGTGTGTGTTTTCTTTGTGTTTATTATTATTGTTTTTCTCCATCTTCTCCTCTTTTGGAAGATCAAGAATGAAAAAAAAATATCTCTGTGCTCATAGGGATTGTGAGATAGCACAATGTGAATTACATGGAGAGGAAGGGATCAATCATGTAGACAAACTCCTTCGTAGGGCCCAAAGGTCCAGATAGAAACAATGTCCAGTAATTCCAAATGGATGCTGTTAAATAATATAGCTTTAATCTTCAGATGGTATATACAACACATTTCAGTACTCAAAGGCGCCCTTCTCAAGGAAAAAATACATCAGACAGAACACACATTTATACTCAAAATACACTTAGTCTAACAAACAGATGCAGATCGTTACAGAGTTGCTCCCACTGTGCTCAAATGTCGCTCTTTGATGACAGGATATGGAGCTGAAGAGTTGCACCGTCTATAACGTGCGGAACACAATATGCGCTCCACTGTGTCTATAATACAGAGTGTAATGTCCATGAGTGTGATGGTGTCATCATGGTGGGAGTTGTGGTCATGTGATCAAAATGAAACTTTATCAATAGTAAAAGGTGGACAAACATACAGAGATGTATTCAATGCAGGGTTTTTTTTGTGTTTTTCTTTTTTATGTTCTATGTAATTAAAATTAAAAATTACCTAGTAGAAGAGGCAATTAATTGAAAATAACTAAGGAATGATATTGCAAATGAATGGATTAAATACATTATAAAAATCATACAATTACTATTATACCATAAAGGTTAAAATAATTCTATACCATGTACATACAATACTAATTAATTTTAAATTAATTGCATTTTATATTAGGTAATTTTAAATTCCAAATAGGTTATTAATGGTACGTAACATACTTGCTAAGGGCAATTGCTCAATCAAGCATTGCCCTTAGCAAGCACCTGCCCGCTGGGGAGCAAAGATTCGGCTGCCGGTGGCGGGCGGGGAGCGGCGGGAGAGAGCGGGGAGGAACGGAGGGGATCCCTCTCTCCCCCCCACTCCCTCCTGCTCATGGCCGCAACTCACCTGTCACCCGCGCCGGCAGCCGAACCTTCGCTCCTGAGCGGGGAGATACTCGCTAAGGACAATGCTCGATCGAGCAACTGTCCTTAGCGAGTATGCTCGCTCATCTCTAGTCTTAACGTATACATGAGACAAAGGGTATAGTCTCTCTGAGCCATTTTAGATGTAGAGTAAAGTCAAACTAAGGACCACCTCATCCATATGAGTGCAGAGATATATTTTTTTTATTCCTGACGATCTTGCTCCTTACCCATTTTCTCCTTGATTGTTGGGTTCCTCCTGCTGCTCTTCGAGATCGCGGATGCCCTTTGGGACATGGAATTTACATTACAGATCCTGCCAGGACTTTTGGCGCTAGCGGATTGGCTCTCCACCAAGGACCTTCCCGCTTGCGCCAGGTAAGTACTTTCTTCCTCCTTTTTATTTATATCTACCTTGAAGGCACTGTCCTATCTATATATTGATTCTTCTCTTTTGGACAAGGGGGAAGAAAGAAGTGAGGTGGCTCAGTTGTTAGCACTGCTGCCTAAAAACCTAATTTGACCTTTATCGGGGCATAAGTGGGAACCAGAGTATATATGATATTGTGAATAGTGCAGACTAATATAATATACTAATTATTTCTATAAATATTTTCTTGTATTAGTTAGAATGCAACAGTATCCCATATAGCTATAAGAACAGTTATTGATTAAGAGGTAAAATGAGGCTGAAAATACTTGGGAAGCATGGATGTTTAATCTTGAAGACATCTTTGTTTACTATATGTGCTTCCTGAGCACATGTCTTTAGCTTCAGGCCACATTAAAGCCCTTTTTGAGGACTGCTAAGCCTTTTAACAATTATGGACACTATTTTACTCACCATTGGAGGGCACACAAGACCACTAAAGCAGATCTCATCTTCCCTTTATATGTCTGGAAATAGAACAGCAGCAGATAATATGAGAGTATTACTAATATTGAAATAGCATAAAGCAACATACCTGAAAACTACCATATAAAATGTAAACATCAACTGAAGAGAATTACAGTTAATTGTCCATGAACAATCAGTACAGCAAGTTGCTACTTTTAATTTGAAGGGAGCGGGTGGGGAGAGGGGAATGGAAGGTGGTGAGTAGTACCAAACTTATTCATTTAAGTACCTCAACAGTTTGCTTCAATGCCAGTATTCCGCAAGAGGAGATTTCTTAGTCTCAGTAGAGGGAGGTATTTGAAGATTCCACTGTTTAAGAAGCTTGGTTCTTAACAGATGTGATCATATACATAGTATTGTCATTGTGTACTAAAATGTGGACCCGGAAGTCCCATTTGTATGGAATCTAAGGTTAGATGTAAGAGATAACACTTGGTGGCATTGTTGCAGAATAGCAGCCGACAGGTCCGTGTATAATGTTATTGCTTGGAACAGGTTTGGCGGCTTGACTTTTTTCCAGCAGCTTCCATCATTTTATCCTTCATGTAAAATAAGCAAATGTATGCCAGAACATCATTGAGCGTGCTTTTAAATAAGTGTTTCGGGTGGGGGACTCTGTAGGCTCTATCAATAATTAATTCCTGAGATGGGAGATGAGGCAGCAACATTTTTATGAGAGACTGCAGACATTTTCAGGGATCCCCTAAACTTTACAAAATTGTGCGGGGATCTGTGATCTAGGTCAGCGACTTTGGCTCTTAACTGATGAAGTTCTGCTTCTAAGTCATAAGTGTGCCTCTATGAGCTCATTGTGCGATAAGGCCACATTTATGGGATTTAAAAGTTGTATATTTGCTTGTAGTGACTGATGTAAAACTTGTAACATACTTCTTGTTGCTGTCTCTTTAACATAGTTGTCAAAAGCTGGCATTACATCAAAGCTATCTGGGGCAATCAAGAAAGATGTCCCATAAGTGTGTGTAGCACTTACCTCTGCTCCAGAAAGACCCTCTGAAGTCTTGATTTAGGCTTAGCAGGTCTGGAGGATAGTGTAGGTGATATGCAGGGAGGTGAGCTCTGAGCATGGTATGAAGGAGGAATGTCATGTATTCTGTCCGGATAATCCCTTGTAGAGATTTGTACCTTTGGCAGAGAGGCAGAAGATGTCTGCTGTTTTCCAGAGGGCAAGGAGAGAGTGTGTTGCTGCTGTGATCAAAGGAAGGCGAGTCTCTGCTCTGGAGCTTCAGCAATCTACAGAAACAATTGAACTAGCCTAAGAACTTTCTTGAGTGTCACTTTAAGGCCTTTTTACATGCACAGCTAATCTTTCAAACAATTGAAAGATTGAAAGATTTAGCAATCTATTTTCATAAAAGGTTAATGGCCATTAACACTTTATCATCTTCATTTTAATGTAAAAGGACATGCACCAGTTGTTTGCAGAGCCCAGCTGTGTAAATAGCTGCCAACACTTTCCTTTGTTCTCCTTGTGGCTGCAGGCAGATTGCATTGTTCTCCTCGCGATTAATGTAAACATGCCGCGGGGAGAACATCCTGCAGTCTATTGAAAGATGAGTGAAATACATTTAAATGGAATGTATTTTCTCAGTCTTTCAGCAGCTGAACAATGGATTTTATGGGAACTAAAATCCATTGTTCAAACGAAAACTGCACAATGATTATCGCTCATTTTCGTCTGTTTGGGAGAATTTTGAGTGATAATCTTTGCGTGTAAAATGGCCTTTTGCGATGCATCTGATGTTCATAGTAAAAGTCCAGGACTTTCTTTGGATGGGCAGCAGATTTTCTTCTTTTAGACATAGTGAGGGTAAAATCTGTGCATTGAGTGCATTGCAGAGCTACAGTTCAGGGTATTAGTTGCTGCTATTAGTTAGAAGGTGCAAGAGCTGACCTATGTAGCATTCAACTCAGTTTCCAAGCCATGCCTCTGTCTTGACTAGGTTTTAATACACCAATGGTAAAAAAAATTAGTTTGCTGCAGTGACCAAATATCTGAAGGCCTAATGTCTTATTGGTGCACCCCCAAGCACCCACCATCACCTTAGCTATGACTCTGATAGATTCAGTTTATTATCAAATGATATTCAGAAGCAAAATACAATCTCAAGCAATTTAGTTCCCTAATATAATCTTTACAGTACCTCAAGATGGAGATTAACGATAATGTTCTATGTATTTTATTTATGCTTTACAGAACAACAAAGCTCTAAATCTGTACTGTAATAGACAAATAACTGGAAAACTGTGCGTGCTATTAGCTTGTCCATTGTAGTTATTATGGCTTATTTTAATGAACACCTTACTTGCAAACTATTATAGGAAGCATTTTATCTGTTCTCAAGGCGCTGTTCTGATAAATACAGCACATAGAGGATCTAATGCAAGCAAATTAGATTGCGAAGAAAATGAGTAACATGGGTCTTTTTAAGTTTGACATAATGCATCTCAAACCACTTAGCAAGTTTTAAAAATGGTCTATTAATGAGAATGTTTATGACATGGTTTTGGTGGGTTAATAAATTTACAAGAGTGAGATGATGAAATGTGTTATGTCTGTCTATGCATTTTACTATGCAAATGGTTTTTGCTTTCTGTTGTCTTTTAAATAATACATAGAGTATTAAAGCAGTTGCATATTCCTTTGCTATAATGGTTTCTATACAAATGTCGGTGCTTGGAGAGTTTAGAATCTACAGTTGGGTTATGCTGTTTATTTTATTTCGAATGATACATCATCAAGAGCAGACTATAGAGAACTGCAGAAGATACTGATAAAGCATACGTTACAGAAATTCTGACCTAGTGATGCTTCTACTTGCTGAATACAATATATTAATGTCACTCAGCAGCTAAGGTTCTATAACAGGTCCTGTAGAAAGGGCATGCAGAGGGCTCACAGGGGGCGCATGCTCACTTTGTGATGTTATTGGCCCCCCGCAATGTAATCACAGAGGGCCAACGGGTTGCCATCGCAGCAGGACCTCAGATACAGGCGTCCCGCTTTGCTATTGCCTGTGATCGCTAATACAAGCAAAAAGGCATTGCTGGACAGTCCTGCAATGCTTCATTATAGCAATCATAGTAGCTATGGTACAAGTCCACAACAGGGATATAAAAAAATGTAACAAAAACCACTGTGCTTTTCTCCCTATTAGGCCTTAGTCAGACGGGCGTTTTTTCGCGCGATTTGCGGATCGCATGACGGATGCGCATCCGCAAATCGCGTGACCGGTGCGCGCAAGTCGCCCGCAAATCGCCCGAAAATCTGCTCCTAGCCGCGTTTCATTAGAAACGGGCCGGAGCTGTCCAGCGCATTGCATTCAATGGAGACGGCAATAGAGCCGCCTCCATTTAAAGCAATGCGCTGCGGGCGAGCCCGGGATGAATTGTCGGTAAGGGCTTAAATATATAAGCCCTTCCCTGCAATTCATCCTAAAATGTGTTAAAATAAAAAAAAATTGTATACTCACCTTCTCCCGGCAGCCGGAGCTCCGCGCGGCCGTCCTGCAGTGGGTGTGAAGGGGGTGTGAGTCAGACCTGCCCCCTGATTGGCTCAGCGCTGAGCCAATCAGAGGCATGCCTCACTCACACCCATTCATGAATTCATGAATGGATGTGAGTCAGACCTGCCCCTGATTGGCTCAGCGCTGAGAGGCAGCAGTCACTCACCCATTCATGAATTCACAGGGCTGTGACCAATCAGAGGCAGATCATTCAGCAGGCGGGGATTTTAAAGCCCCGCCGGCTGAATAGTGCCGAGAAGCAGTTCAGGAGAACTGACAGCGGCCGCGGCTGGACTCCGGCTGCAGCGGAAAGGTGAGTATACAATTTTTTTTTATTTTAACACATTTTAGGATGAATTGCAGGGAAGGGCTTATATATTTAACCCCTTCCCGACAATTCACCCCGCGCACGCCGGCAGCCCATTGCTTTCAATGGAGCGGCTGTATTGCTGCTCCATTGAATTCAATGGGCAAACATGGTTCTTCTCTGCCACAGCTGTTACAGCTGTGGCAGAGAAGAATGATTTGTCTTCTATATGTTCTCAATGGGGTCGGCGCTGCTGCCGCCGGCCCCATTGAGCGCATATACAGAAGAGAACAGGAATCGCAGATCGCAGATAGGTGCGATCTGCGATTTTTTGTTCTATAATTTATCGGACGAGCGCATAAAAAGCGCTCATGTGTCCGATACCATTGCAAAGCAATGGTTTTATAAAATCGCCGGACGCATGCGCAAATCGCGGCTAAAAACGCCCGTCTGACTAAGGGCTTAGTATAAAAAAAATTAAAATCCCACATGTTTAGTATCGTCGTATCAATAAAGATACACACAAGAAAATGAACACACGTTTTAGCCTGCACAGCGAAAAGCATTAAAAATCCCCTAAAAACTGAGGCAAAAAGCTTATTTTTTTCAATTTTCCTCCCAAAAAAATGCAATGAAAGTGATAAAAAAAGCCATATGTATGCCAAAGTGAAACCCATTAAAACTACAGCTTGTCATACTAAAAACAAGCCCTCACAGAGCTCCGTGCATCGAAAAATAAAAAAGTTATAGGACTAAAGAAGAAAACAATTTACAAAAAAATGTTTTTTATTGCGAAAAAGTGGAAAAACCTAAAAAAAAAAGAATTTTGATATTGTTGTAATTGCACCGACCTGTGGAAAAAATGTATTGTGTCATTTATGCTGCATGATTAACGCTGTTAAAAAAAAAAACAATGACAGAATTGATGTTTTCTCTCTCTGCTATCCTAAAAATACGCATACAAGTTTTACAATACAGTCTATGTACCCAAAAATGGCACCAATAAAAACTACAGCTCGCCACACAAAAAATAAGCTCTCATACGGCCACGTCGAAGAAAAAATTAAAAAGTTATAGCTTTTGAAAAGTGGAGATGAAAATTCCCCAAAAATCGTTGCGTCCTTATGCCCAAAGTAGGCCGTGTCCCTAAGGACTGCAAATGGGGCAACATTGGATCCTACTGTAAGGGATATACTGCATAACTGAGCATAGTTGACTTAATGACCCACTATAAACTTAATGTCAAGCTCAACATTTGCAGCAATATGAGATCATTTACTCCAACTCTTGTATGTCTCACCTAAAGTTAGGTTTGAGCTGGTTCAAGAAATGTAGTGAAGCATAAAATCTTGTAAATGTAATTACAACATTAATAATATATTCTCATAGCTCACCAGCCATGAATGAGGATCAAGACTGGGGTAATATCACGGTGTCAACCCTGGCTTATGTCATCCTCTTGCCGGTGCATGCTTACTGGGTTGGTTGGTTGGCTGAGAGATAAGCATCCCAATCGGCCAATGAGCCTTGCTTTGGGCATATTTATTTCAGTTCCTCCTCACTGAGGCCACCGGTTATACTCTTAGTTTGAAGGTATTTCTGGTCATGTCTGCAGCTACTGATCTTAGTTAAGACACGCCTGCTAGTTGTTCACAGCTTTATTTGGAGTGTTTGAACATCTATTTCCCTGTACTTCTGTAGTTTATTATTCTTTAAGTGTCATCTACGTTTGCCACTGTTCCCTTTCATCATCTAGCAAAATTCAGGATTGCCCCAGTCTCCTGATGTAGAGTCACCCTCAGCAGGGTGAGCCCCCCACTGGTAGGTAGGATTTTCCCTCACCTTAAAGTTTAGAGTTAGTTTCCCTACCTTCTCCTGTCCTGTGTTCCCGGATGTATTTCTACTGTGTGAGAATGTATTTGTCCTTTTAGAACGTAACAAATATGTCTGGGTTGATGTAACTGATGCGCTGTCTTCCCAGGTACAGATATTAGTATGAAATATTTTAAGCATATATTTTTTTTGAGAAATGGAGATTTTAGATGTAAAAGAAATAAGCTTGAACAAAAAATCCCATTGGTCACATAAGCTTTGGTCTTATAATGTCTTCTTCTATATTCTATAATAAATTTCTCCATGTGTTGCCAAGATCTACATACTGTATCTGACCAGTGGGAGACATCCATCCTTTCTCTAGAAATGGTTATAGACAAAATTAATAGTATAATGATACGATTGATGTGAAAGGATTGAGGCTATTAAATCAGATACAAGATATATCTTTACTAGGGCTCAGCTACCCTGGAGACTGAGAAGCACGAAGATAAAAATCCATGGAGATGTTGTCCTTGGACAGATTTGCACTGCAAGGCAACAATTCCAATGACTGAGCCACCATCCTTGATCAGGGGCGTAACTATAGAGGGTGCAGGGGATGTGGTTGCACCCGGGCCCAGGAGCCTTAGGGGGCCCATAAGGCCACTGTTCTTCATATAGGGAGCCCAGTACTATGAATAAAGCATTATAGTTGGGGGCCCTGTTACAGGTTTTGCATTGGGGCCCAGAAGCTTCAAGTTATGTCTCTGTGCAGCATGGTTTAGGTATGGGTACGGGTACAGATACAGATAGAGGTGAGGGGGGGGGGGGTAGCTCACGTTTTGCATCAGGACCCCTGAGCCTTTAGTTACGCCCCTGTCCTTGATCATTCTTCACCTTCTTATACTTTCTTCTTCCTACTCTTCCTCATGAGAAGAGAGAGAAAAAGAAGAAAGTGAAAGAGGAGACTAATAATAAGGAGGAGGATAAGTAGAAGAAGAAGGCGAAAGGGAAGAAGGAGATGAAAAAGAATAAGAATATATTTTTATCTTTCTTCCCCTCCTTATTTTTCTCCTTCTTCTCCTTCATAGAAGCAAAAGTAGGATGAGGAAGAAGAAGGAGGCTTGCTGTATTGGTGACTTGCATGTTTGCTTTGTAGCACTGGGGTTCTAAGTTCATGGCTGATTACGGATAACATCCACATGAAGTGTGTATGTTCTATGTGTTAATTCTTCTTCTTCTCTATCTTCTCCTCCCTTAGAGAAGAGAGAAAAGACAATGTGGTGGCTCAGTTGTTAGCACAGCTTTGCTGCCTTATGGTATCAGGATTCTAAGTTCAAATCTGACCAAGGACAACATCTGGATGTTCATTTTTTGTTTCTTTTCCTGTTCTTCTCCGCCTCTGTAGGGAAAAGGACAGGTGTGGTGGATCAGTTGTTTGCACTGCTGCCTTGCAGTGCTGGAGTTTTAGGTTCAAATCTGACCAAGGACAACATGTGGATGTTTTTTTTATGCTCTTTTGTGTTTATTTGCCTGCTTCTCTGGAGTAGAACTGACAAGTGTGGTGGCTTATTTGTTAGTGATGCTGCTTTGTAATTCTGAAGTTATAGGTTTGAATCTGACCAAGGGCAATATCTGGATGGAGTTTTTCAAAGTCTATGCAGATGTTATCCTTGATGGAATTTGAACATAGGACCTCAGCACTGAAAGACAACAGTGCTAAGAATGTAACTACCCTAATGGAAGAACACACGCAAATATTAGTGAAGCCAATTTTTATTCATTCCTAATCAAATCATTGAGAGTTGGAATTGGCAGTCCCAAATCTAGACTATTTTCTGAAAATTGGGTAAGGTACTCGTGACCCAAACTTAAATAATTGCTTAACACTAATTTTCATCTCTTTCATAAATTTCTGTTGGATTGACCTTGCCGATGTGTATAATTTCCCCCTAAACAAAGTTTTTTAAGATATTTTTGGTGTTATTAGATGCCATCAAATACCAATATTATGCACACCAGTATGGAGGACCAAAGCACAATAGCATAAATCTACTTGTATGAGCTGAGAAATGACCATCTACTATGCTTGCTCTGGTTGAATGGATACAGAAAAATGATGGTGCATTCTATACTTTTTTGCTATAAGTTGTTGTTTTTATAAATGAAATATTTCATTCCAAAAAAGGGACTGTCAAATGTCTAGCTATTCATGGCCTAGCCTCAGAACAGGCCATCTATAGAAGAGTTGTGGGAATCCGGGACCCAATGATCAGTTGTTCCCCTGGTTTCTTAGTTTACAGAGCTCTTTTGCTGCCTGAAACAGATAGAGCCATACATTATTCAGTGGATTGGGTTGGTACTGCAGGCTGAGTCCCATTGATGTTAAGGGAATTCAGCTCTGTGATACCAACAGAGACCACTACAGAATACACAAAGCTGCCTGCTTACAGCAGCAAAACTACTTCATACATTTAGACACCAGCCGGGGTAACAGCTGATCACTGGATTCTGATGATAGGTCATCAAGAGCTACAAGTGGATTAACCCCTCTACGCTTTCTAGTAGAGCCTAGGCTCAAATACAAGGTGTATTGTTTATTATAAGTAAGAGCTTTTATGTAACACCAATTTGCCAGGCACTGAAAAGGAGTTCTCTAGTCATCCGACAGACCAAGAATTGACAGTAATGGAAGGGGCAAATAAAAAAAGATAGTACAGAAGTTGCTAGGAGCAATACCAGCAACAGTTGGCCACTATACAAAAGCAAAGTATAGACTCCTTGGTTTTAACAGCTAATTTGATATATTCTCCACTTTACTGGTCCATAAGTAACTGTGATAGATGAATCGGAAAGAGGATGGCTCCCAGTGTGTAATTTTTTTTTTAAAGGTAGCGATAAGTCCCATTGCCTGCAGGGACCATGTGCTACTGCAATGATTGCATATGTGATATAACTGCTTCCTGAGCTGACCTGACTGAACTTAAAGGTGATGTCACAGTAACTTATCTTACTAAATCACACCTGTGATGTCACAGTAGTTTGCCTGATTGTCTGACGGAAAGAGATATGTAATGTTGTAGCTCCTTACCTCATTGAAGCACTTTTAAAATAACTGTAGCTTACTATTCTTGATGACAATGAACAGTGGCATTTTAGCAGTTTACATTAGTGATGCACATTTGGGATGTCACATCGTGTTACCTCTCTTTAACACATTTGTGATGTCACAGTAGCTGACAGCCATTAACTTCACAGAAACATAGCTGTGATGTCACATCACAGTATATGAATGAAACTTGATTGGAATATAATTAAGTAGCAGTGGGCTTCTTGCCTGCAAGGTCCATGTACAAATGGTCAGGTTGCACATATGTTGTGTCTGACCATGGAAGTTGCATTTGTAGTAGTACTCTTGTGCCTGGGAGGTTCAAAAGAATATTATGAGAAGACACCAATGTTATAAATGGTACATGGTGATGGAATGCCTTATTACACATTTTGCATTGGGTCCTGAGAGTTTCAAGTTGCACCTCTGAGTAAAGCCTGATTACCACACAACTGTATATACGCAGCTATTTGGCTGTGTCCAAAAATCGGACAAAAACCATCTGAAGCATTGGATTCTGATGTAGTCATTCAGTGGAGCAATTTTTGTCCGCATAAGAAAAATGAAGGCGGCAAAAATAACAGACCACCAACTGTTTTTGGTCTTCGATTTTACACGCTCTGTCCAAAGATAGGTCTTGCCCTATCTTTGGCCAAGATATGCTGGAAGCTCCAATAGTCCCCTATGGGAGCTGAATAAAAAGGGCGGGGGAGGGAGTTTAGCTGCACCAATGCTGGGAAAAGAAGACAGCTGTATCTATTTAAGCATTAGTAGTCATTTTGAGGATTTCTGCCCACCAAGGAATTTCCGCTGTGCAGCATATTTTTTACAGATACGCTGCAGCCACCCGTGCGAACAGTAGAAAACACATGGCTAAAGGTCGTGACTTGATCCTGGCTATTCTTCATTCATGCGATTTTACAGAGTGTACGGGTGACCGTAAAAACGCATACGTTCATGGGAAAGACCCCTAAGGGTAAGTCTACTACAGTACATGCCTAAACAGGCACAATTATGGTGTATTTTTTAGTATAATCAGCTCACAATGACATCAACTATATATATTTTTCGAATTGTGTAAAATTATAAGCCACAAAAAATGTTCTATTGAAATGATAAAAAAACTATTCCAACAATAAATATGTTTTACAAGGTCATACATTCTATATAATACACGGCAGTTTCAGAAACTACAGTGAACCCCAAACTGAACCGTTTTCAACTAAGAAAATATCTGTTTAAAATAGTGATTTTAATAATTTTCTTAATTACAGAGAGATGTTTAATTTTTGTTCATACTGGCATGTAGGATTTGCTAAAAATGGCAAATGAAACTATGGAAACAGAGAATTCGCATTGCTCAATAATCTAGCAATCGCTAGGGAAAACTATAGCAACATTCATTTTCTTGCATCAATCATGGGTGAAAGCCTTCTGGCATGAAAATAGAGTTATAAATAAAGGAAATGGAAAAATTTCATATGCCATTATTCCTCCTGTTTCTATAAACTTGGCCCAATGATTGAACCAGATGACGCTTAGAATTGTTTAGGACAGGTTCAATTCATTCTTAGGAAAATGGACAAGGTAGGAAAAAAAACTAAATTGCTTATAAATAAGTACCTACACTAAATATGTTACACTTTACAAGTGTAGTACCATACAACAATTGGGCTTATACTCACTCAGAAATAAATTATCCCGTGTAACCAAACTATATTACATAACCAAAAAACTACACAGAACAAAAATAATATTAAAAGATTCAGTTTTATTTCATACAATATGTAAACCAGGAATTTTAAAACAGCAAAATCCATGCTGAAAAAAATTGATTTTTCACCCATATATAATTACATGCTTAAACCTCCCCATCTATTATTAACCATTTGCAATCCAATTTTGGATTCAGGGTTTCCTAGGGGGCTTTCTCTTTCTTGCCCATTATACATTGGCACCATCTGCTGGCTAGAGCCAGTACTGCAGTATGGAACATGCTGGAGAGGCCCCCGACAACAGAACACCCAGTAATTTACAGTAAGAATACCCTGCCGGACGCCTTCTGACATTGGAGCTGTACAGCCTTCAATCAGAATGTCTTCAGACATCAGGCAGTGGATTGGAAAGGTTTAATTACAACTGGTAAAACATGAGAACAGCAGCAAAAAAGTAGTGCAAATATGTACCAATATGGTGGATATCACATCCCGGCATTTTACGTACAGCTTCCTCCACGGGGTGTCAGGCAGGAATAAATCATGTGTATGTACATACCCACTAGAGATGAGCGAATGTGCTCATTTAGGACAATTACTCAATCGAGCATTACTTTTTTCAAGTAACTGCCTATTCAGGCGAAAAGATTCCGGGGGTGCCGGGAGACCCGGAGCGGCGGGGTGGAGCAGGGGGAACAGGGAGGAGCTCTCTCTCTCTCTCCCCCCCCCCCACTCCCCACCGCAACCCCTCGCTCACCCCAAATCTTTTCACCCGATTAGGCAGTTACTCAAAAAAAGCGATGCTCGATCCAGTAATTGCTCTAAACGAGTACATTCGCTCATCTCTAATACCAACCTGTTTCCCATAGTTAGTACATTGGTTCCTCTAATAGAGTTAGCATTCTGGACATGCAGCATCATCCTGATATTCCAGCGTCATTATATCCCAATATAATGTCACACTGTGCATGTCTCCTGAAATTATACTTACAATACCACGAAAATTCACCTGAGGTGGCGCACAAAATATTGCGAGATTTAACATGCCATCCCAGTAGAGATGGATTCATATCATGTTGGTTTGCACTTGTGCGATCGCAACTTCGATATAACTACTATAACTACCACGCCATTCCTGGCCATACAGCAAATCAGTCCCATGTATATCATATTGTAGGCGCATTTCATGTTAGAAAAGTGACAAGGGACCATACAAAAACATAATAAAGTACAGAACATATTAACAATACAAAAACTAATTGCGTAAAAAATACATTTCATGACAATTAATTTTATAATAATAATCTTTATTTGTATAGCGCCAACTTATTCTGCAGCGCTTTCAGGCATGGATAAATGCAAAACAATACAATTACAATGTGAGATACATTGGGTTAGACACAAATGGGTTGAGGGTTGTACAGGAGGTGCAGGGGGTGGGGAACACAGGCAATAGGACATTTTAGGTACAGATCATTTATCAGAAGGCAAACATGGTGGGGCACCATAGGGAGGGACGGGACTAGGTCAGGAGATTTGGTATGCTTCCCTGAAGAGATGCGTTTTTAAGGCACGTCTGAAATTTCGCGCATTGGGAATTGTCCGGATGCCTTGGGGTAGAGCGTTCCAGAGGATGGGTGCTGCTCTGGTGAAGTCCTGTAGGCGAGCATGTGAGGTTCGTATTACAGGGGTGTTTAGTCTGAGTGTGTTAGCGGATCGGAGTGAGCTGGCTGGGTGGTGTACTGACAGAAGAGAGGCGATGTATGGCGGTGCAGCGCCATGCAGAGCTTTGTGAGTGAGGTAGAGGAGTTTAAATTTAGTTCTGCAGTGGATGGGCAGCCAATGCAGTGACTGTCATAATGCAGAGGAGTAACGACTGGATAGAGAAATGGGCCTAGCTGCTGCATTTAGTATGGATTGGAGTGGAGCGAATCTAGTGTGGGGGAGGCCGATGAGTAGAGAGTTGCAGTAGTCAAGCCAGGAGTGGATGAGGGCATCTAGTTGAAAAGTGCATATAGTTGAATGTATAAAGTGCTATATTTGGAAGAGTCCCACATAATGATTTAATACCAAGAATCCGTTTGTATAATGTGAACCTGAATCCAACATATAAACTAGGAACCCAAGACCTATCTAGAAAGCAAATTAAAAAAAAATCAAATAATATAAAAACATATACAACTAGAGATGAGTGAGCACCAAAATGCTCGGGTGCTCGTTACTCGGGACGAAATTATCGCGATGCTCGAGGGTTCGTTTCGAGTAACGAACCCCATTGAAGTCAATGGGCGACCCGAGCATTTTTGTATATCGCCGATGCTCGCTAAGGTTTTCATTTGTGAAAATCGGGGCAATTCAAGAAAGTGATGGGAACGACACAGCAACGGATAGGGCAGGCGAGGGGCTACATGTTGGGCTGCATCTCAAGTTCCCAGGTCCCACTATTAAGCCACAATAGCGGCAAGAGTGCCCCCCCCCCCGCACTGTCAGCATAAAGATCGTTCTCCTCTGCCACAGCAGTAACAGCTGTGGCAGAGAAGAATGATGTTAGCCCATTGAATTCAATGGAGCCGGCAATACAGCAGGTTCCACTGAAAGCAATGGGATGCCGGCGTGCGCGGGATGAATTGTCGGGAAGGGCTTAAATATATAAGCCCTTCCCTGCAATTCATCCAGAAATGTGTAAAAATAAAAAAATATATACCGTATATACCGGCATATAAGGCGACGGGGCGTATAAGACGACCTCGCAACTGTCACCTTATACGCCGGGAATACAGTGGAGCAACAAATAAAAATCATTACTCACTTCCCCCGGCGTTCTGCAGCGCTGCTGCAGGATGTCGCTCCCTCCTGGTCCCTGGCAGAGCATTGCTTTCTGGACGCAGGGCTTGAAATCCCCGCCTCCAGAAAACACACGTGCCTCCAGCCAATCACAGCCAATGACAATGATGTCATTGAATGGCTGTGATTGGCTGACGGCGTGTGTTAGCTAATCACAGTAGCTTTCTGGAGGCGGGAATTTCAAGCCCTGCGTCCAGAAAGCAATGCTCTGCCAGGGACCAGGAGGGAGCGACAGCCTGCAGCAGCGCCGCAGAACGCCAGGGGAAGTGAGTAATGATTTTTATTTTTTGCTCCGCTGTATTCCCGGCGTATAAGGTGACAGTTGGGGAGTCGTCTTATACGCCCCGTCGCCTTATACGCCGGTATATACTTACCTTGTCCCGGCAGATGGAGTTCAGCGCGGCCGGCCTACAGTGGGTGTGAAGGGGGTGTGAGTCAGACCTGCCCCCTGATTGGCTCAGCGCTGAGTCTGACTCACACCCCCTTCACACCCACTGCCGGCCGCCGCGGCTGAACTCCGTCTGCCGGGAGAAGGTAAGTATATATATATATATTTTTTTATTTTAACACATTTCTGGATGAATTGCAGGGAAGGGCTTATATATTTAAGCCCTTCCCGACAATTCATCCCGCGCACGCCGGCAGCCCATTGCTTTCAGTGGTACCTGCTGTATTGCCGGCTCCATTGAATTCAATGGGCAAACATCGTTCTTCTCTGCCACAGCTGTTACAGTTGTGGCAGAGAAGAATGATTTGTCTTCTATATGTTCTCAATGGGGTCGGCGCTGCTGCCGCCGGCCCCATTGAGCGCATATAGAGAAGAGAACAGGAATCGCAGATCGCAGATAGGTGCAATCTGCGATTTCTATGGCCTAAGAAGGACCGTTGGGGTGCTTGATGCCTAAAATCACTCCTAACGCTCTCCCTATAGCAGCTCCGGCATCAACAGCACTTTCCCTGAACTATGTCAGAATGCATCTGTGGTGAGCCGTGGGCGGGCAGATTTTAATACTCGGGTGACACCTGATCTCGCCAGCCACTCACTGCAGGGGGGTGGTATAGGGCTTGAACGTCGCAGGGGGAAGTTGTAATGCCTTCCCTGTCTTTCTATTGGCCAGAAAAGCACGCTAACGTCTCAGAGATGAAAGTAAAAGTAACTCGAACATCGCGTGGTGCTCGCCTCTAGTAACGAGCATCTCGAACACGCTAATACTCGAACGAGTATCAAGCTCGGACGAGTACGCTCGCTCATCTCTATATACAACCCTACTCACACCAAATGAATATGGAAACGTAGGAGCAAATTTACATACAATTATCAATAAAAACTTGGCTATACAGATTACAAAAATGGAATAAAACTATAGCCCCATTTAGACACATAGATTTTCGCTCGAAATTCGTTATAACGATAAAAGCGAGCAATGGTTTTGTCTTTGACGAAAACTACACAACGGATGGACGCAATGATTATCGCTTAAACGATGGCTTTTGAGTGAATTTCGAGCAATAATCATTGTGTCTAAATCAACCTTTATTCATTTAACCCCTTTGGTGCAACTGTATTTAACCAATATATCACTTGACCTCCCTTTTGTACAAATACCTTCTTCCAATTAACTCCCTAGGAGTTTACATATATCCTGTCAATTCTCCTGAATCTCATTAGCGATCCATCACATCTGTGATGGGTTTTGAAATATTTTGGTATAGTTTTTAACTTACAGAGATCGGACTACTCTTCCGCAGAGCCAATGCCTAATATATGTTCTCTAACATGCTGTCTGAATTCTTTTGTTGCCAAGCCTGTATAAATCAAGTTACAGGACCACACAGCAAAATACACACCCCTCTTGAACTTGTTCTGAATTGAAAAATGTCATGGTCAGATTCATGTTGCAATGTCCAACAAAATTTACGAATGGTTTCTTACCCCATCTAGGCCCCTCTGTTCCATAAAATGTAACTGGAGTTATTCCTTCATGGTAACTACAAACTAATTTATCTTTTAAATTCTGAGATCCTCGATAAGTAATTAATTGATGGTCAGGCAACTCTTGGGAGAGGGTTTGATCCACTTATAAAATACCCCAATATTTCCCTAAATTCGGTCTTATCTGTTTCCATCTTGAATTTTATTTTGTAATAAATCTCATCGTATCAATTGTCTCTTTTTCTCTCATCCTCGCTGTCAACAATTCTTCATGTTTTATCAACTTTACTCTGAAATATCCCCACTGATTTGCACAATTGGCAAATCCATGTACTTTAAACATTATTCTAAATCCCTTGCCTGCTGTTCAAAAAGAGAATCATTAGAATAAATCCTATGAGCCTGCAAAAATTGGCCTATTGGTATATTATTAACAAGGAATCCGGGAGGAAACAAACTAGCATTGAAGATTCCATCCCATGTACATCTGAGACCACAGACACCTCTGAATCAATGCTGAACTTAATTGGGAATCACAGAAATATAGTCCCTATTAAAATAGGATTTTAATGCATATACATTAAAATAATTGGCACTGTGCCTGGTATACCACCTAAATGCTGTGGTCTTCTTCAATCAACTGATCAGTGGGGGTGCCGAGAGTTGGATATCCCCTATCTGATATTGATAACTTATCCTGCGGATTGGTCATCAATATTTTAGTTCCAGAAAACACTTTTAATACAATTTAAGAAAAAAATAGAGTCTAGTAGTTTAATGACATACGAAAGTGCAGTATACGGTGCTTAATCAAAGATAGTTAGACACATAGTTATTGTGTAGAACCTTGCAGATCAGAATGGTTGTAAGAACGTATTGAAGTATATTGTGTATAAGGAATAAGCAAGGGGAGATGGTGACTACATGTAAGAGAGAAAAAAGGTAAATTCTAGAGATGAGCGAGCGTACTCGGATAAGCACTACTCGCTCGAGTAATGTGCTTTATCCGAGTATCGCTGTACTCGGGGCTAAAGATTCGGGTGCCGCTGCGGCTGACAGGTGAGTCGCAGCGGGAGAGAAGGAGAGAAAGATCTTACCTCCGTTCCTCCCCGCTCTCCCCTGCAGCTCCCCGCTCCGTGCCGGCACCCGAATCTTTAGACCCGAGCACAGCGATACTCGGATAAAGCCAATTACTTGAGCGAGTAGTGCTTATCCGAGTACGCTCGCTCATCTCTAGTAAATTCAACTCACTGCCTCGCAGGTATACAGATCCAACTGTATAGAGGATTAGAAATGGTGCCCAGAAGGTGTGAGCTAGTTAGTGTGAGACTGCCAAGTTGGTGCTTGGGTATAGACAGGGGCGTAACTATAGAGGATGCAGGGGATGCGGTTGCACCCGGGCCCAGGAGCCCTAGGGGGCCCATCAGGCCTCTCTTCTCCATATAGGGAACCCAGTACTATGAGTAAAGCATTATAGTTGGGGGCTCTGTTACAAGTTTTGCATCAGGGCCCGGGAGCTTCACGTTACGCCTCTGGGTATAGTTGCAAGATTCCAAGATAATTATCCAGCATCAACATGATCCATGCTTCATTGGGGTGATGTGTTAAAAGGCACTTCAGTGCATATCTGTAATAAAAGTAAATATCCTTACACTTTTGAAACCTCTTGTCAAGTCTTAAAGTGAAGCATATATGAGATGCTGTTTGTACAGGATTTAAAGATCATGAGGTTGGAGGATCATTCTGGGAAATTACTTGTCCTTATGCCCACATCATAAACATACTCAGGGAGGCACCATGTCACTCCAGGGATAGGAAAATGTAATGTTCTTCGATATAAGTTAATTAAATTAGTGGGATAATATAAATTCTTTGAAGTATGAGTCTCAAGGTTCAGAATCCAAAATGCTTCTTGCATAATAAAAACCTTGAACCAATATTTGCCCCCGATTGGGTCTATTATCTGATTAGAATAGATCATCAATATTAGATCATGAGGGTGACTCCAAACACCCCCATTGATAAGCTGTTTGAAATGGCTATGACACTCGACGAGCACTGCAGCCTTTCCTTATATACCAGGTACAGCGCTGTACCTTGCATAACAGCAGTGCCTGATATTGCAACTCCTCTTCACTTGAATGGGATTAAGCTGCACAAAGGCCATGTGATCAATGGATATATTGTCACAGGCTAATCAAGAGGCAGCAGTGCTGATTGGCAGAGACATCAGGAGTTTGTCCCAACTTATCTGAAATTGATGACCAATATTAAACAAGATCATTAATACGTGAGTCCCAGAAAGTCCCCTTTAAGATTTTACTTTGGACTAGAGGTGAAAGATCTAGGTTATATTTTCCTAGAGAGTTAAGGGCCATTTACAGACGACAATTATCGCTCAAAATGTGTTTAAACAAACGAATCTGAGCAATTATTATGCGGTATAAATGCAAAAAAAATGTTTTACTATTCGCACATTATTTGTTAGCGCTGACTCAGCATAAAAAACATGCCTGGTTCCTGGGCTTGTCGTTGCATGTAAACGCTCCCTGCTCAGCACTTGACATAGAATGTGAATCACTGAGTGAGAAGCTAGTGATCCACCAGTGATCTGCCTGTCTAAACACTCTGCATGAGCACTAATACCCTTAGCGGTGACGTCAGCACCCGAGCAGTGGGATATTTTCACAATGTTAACTACGTTGCTACTATGCACTTGTTTTACATATAAGATGTGAATTGCGGTTTTCATTCCCTTTGTTACCCTTTCTTCAAGCTGTGTGCAATCTAGATATCCCAAATATGTTTTAGCTTATGATTCCCCCACAATTTCTTCCACTAAACTCTTTCATTGTATTGGGCTGATAGTTCTATGTTCACTATATGTCAATTCACATCACATCAGCACTGCTGTTCTATAGCTCTGAGTATTGACATTACCTTTCCTCACACAATGGGTTCTATTTCAGAGCAGCACAAACGTACATTATGTTCTATACTGTAATGATTAGATTATACTGTTCTGCTTTTACAGGCATTTTCTTTCCCTTATCTTTTTATATTTTATGAAATAGTTTTGCAGTTTCTGCTCTACCATACTCGGGGATAACGTCCCCTCTTAAAATACAGTTATTTGGTTGTTATCTTGTTCCCCTGCTTGATCGACTTAAAGTAGCACATAAATATCAGTCCTGGCGGACAAGGTCTACTGTACCTGCTGCTTTGTCCTTATAATGTTAAAGCAACTTTAGGTTTTGGCAACAGGGGAGCGCAGAAGCCTGAAAATGTTCCCGTACCGTTTGCCTGCTTAAATGTTTAACAAGCCATATGGAATTGCTATTACAATGAACTGCAAATGCTTTACATTTTTTTGGCTAAGATCTGATATAGCTCAAATACTCAATGCCAGTAATGCTCACTAATTAATAGTAGTCGTTGTAAGCATTCTAAGCCAATTCACTGCAGTTTATATCTTCAGGAATATCAGCGTGGAAGCAATAGGACATATTGACTTAAAGGTATTGGAGAGGCCTTACATAGAGATACGGCAAAGTTTAGCTTGACTTGACTTTGCTGCAACAAGTTATCTTATGCCATTTAAAAACTATTTCAATTTTAGATTTATACAACAAGAGCCATTGTAAAGGCAATTGAAAGAGTAAATAAACTGTATTGTCAGATGAGTGCTTTTTTCATGCGTGAAAAAAAAGCAGACTGCATGTATAAAAAACGCGTGACCAAAGCTTCAGACACATTTTTATTCGCACTTGTTGTGCGGTCACAGCGTTGTGAAATTCGCACATATATTGCCGCCCCATTGAAAGCAATGGGAGAGGATCGCTATTGCCTGCTGTGGCTGTGACAGCTGCAGCAGGGAATTTCTTGGAAGTGAAAGCACTAGATGCTGTCACATCCAGGGGTTTCACCTTGTTGTCAATGTGGCCGGTGGCAGCAGCGCCGGCCCCAATGAAAACATAGGGAGAAGATCGCACTCCTCTGCCACAACTGTGATAGCTGTGGCAGGGGATTGCTTCATCCCTGCGGGGAGTCCCCTCATCACTGACCACTGCGACAGCAGAGGAGTGCAATGCTATCCCATTGCTTTCAATGGGGCCAGCACTGCTGCCTCCTCATTGAAAGCAATGGCATGAAGGGAACCCCCACAGGATTTTTTTTTTTCCGGGGGGTATAATCCCTACCCAAAAGATAAGCCCTAGCTGCTGGAAAATAAAATAAAATAATACATGACCTAGAAACGCTGTCGGGGCTCCGCTGCATCTTCTGCCTAATTCCCCGTCACTGTTCTTCTGCCTAATTCCCCGTCACTGTTCTTCTGCCTGATTCCCCGTCACTGTTCTTCATCATTTTCTTCTGGGATTGGGAAATTTGGCTGTGATGGCTCAAAAGTTCTCAAAGTTCTCAGCCACTCAGACACAGAGCTTCCAGGGATTGTTCAATCTCCGGCCAGAAGAAAATGATTAAGTACAGTGCTGAGGACCCAGGGAGAAGATGTGCCGGAGCCGGACAGTGCTCCTAGGTGATTTTTTTCCCAGCAGCTAGGGCTTATTTAAGGGCTTTGACAGTAGGATTTCATACTGTCGATGTTGCATTGATTTGCATGAAAACTGCATTTTTGTGTGAATCAAAAAACACTGTCCTATTTTTTGCCAATGCAAATTTAAAACACCTGCAAAAAACAGACACATGACCGCATTCATTGGAAAGCATTGGTTCTAATAGAGCTGTGGCAGAAGTCCCCAGCATTCTATCCTATTGCTTTCAATGGGATTAGCACTGCTGCCAATCCCATTGAAAGCACTGCTTTGTGCCAAGCCCCGCTGTATGATTATCAGGGAAGGGCTTGGAATATAAGCTCTTCCCCGATAATCAGCAATAAGTGTGAAAATTTTTTTTTTTTAAATTACTCACCTCTCCGGCGCTCAGGCGCGTCCTCCGGCTGGCTCCCCTGCACTGCTATTAAGCTCTTTCAGCAGGCGGGGATTTAAAAATCCCTGTCTCCTGAAAGAGCTGTGCTGATTGGCTGAGGGCTCAGCCAATAGCAGCTAGTGCTTCGCTATTGGCAGAGCGCTCAGCCAATGACACATAGCCCTTAGCTATTCATTCATGAATAGCTAAGATATTGTTATTCATGAATGAATAGCTAAGGGCTATGTGTCATTGGCTGAGCGCTCAGCCAATAGCTAAGCACTAGCTGCTATTGGCTGAGCCCTCAGCCAATCAGCACAGCTCTTTCAGGAGGTGCCTGCTGAAAGAGCTTAATAGCAGCGCAGGGGAGCCAGCCGGAGGACGCGCCTGAGCGCCGGAGAGGTGAGTAATTTATTTTTTTTTACACTTATTGCTGATTATGGGTTCCTGTTTTGGTTGTTGTTGTGCGTAATATGTATAGGACAGAGTATCTAGGTTGAAGTTTGGGTTGGCCTGAGTGATGATTTTTGTTGTTTATTTGTACTTTAGTTTATAATTTTATATTATTTTATGTATTCTTGTTACAAAACATACACCCCTCCCTCCACTTCCTCCAGGAGGTCATCAAAGGACCTCAGGGGTTTCCTTATGGAGCCAAAAGATGCTTTAGACTTTCATGTAGTTGACCTGCCGTCTGTCATCAGAAGGCACTGGATGGTAATATTACTTTACAGTAATACTACAATAATATTATTATTGTGTGTTAAATGTTTAACTTGGTTGATACCGGTACCAAGTGCTAAGCTGGGCAATGGTCAAGGCAGAGCGACCAAAGCAATACAAAAATCTAACTTGTGTGTTTGTGTCTGTGTCCAGGTCTAGAAACTTTCTGACAATGTGACATGTATTTAGGACGGCTGCTTTCTGCAGCACCATGAATATGTTTTTGTATAGATGTAAAGCTTTTAGACTTTTGTGTAGTGTATGTGGTTATTATTATTATTACTATTATGTCTACACTGTAGTACTTGATGCAGAAAATCACACATTCATCTTTATACAAATCTCAGAAGAAGGTAAATTAAAAGAAGAGTAGGGAAGAAAGGGAATATAAGCGAATATATCTCATTACTTTCCCCCTTGCTGAGTTCTCATATTATTGCTCCCTAATATCACATTTGACCTAAACAAGTGTACCCTCATCATTAGGTTGCTAGTAAAATGAATCCATAGATTTTACAGTAAAGAAAGGCTGTCATCAAGATTTTACTCCATAACCTAATTCTTACCATAAGTGGGCAATATGAAGAAAAATGTAAACATACCTTTCTTTTCCTTCAAAATTCGGCCATACCCCTGAAATCAACATTTTTGTTTTGAGTGTGCTGTATGCAAATGAGTTGAAAACCTTCTGTTGGATAGTTTGCTCTCTCACACTGATCATGTCTCTCCCTTCATTTCTCCCTAACCACACCTCTTGTCTATTTATTGGCATACATCCGGGACTAGACGCATGTGCAGTGACTATCTTTAATGTCACAGGCATGCACTTAGTTCCAGGTGTGCATGGCTAAGGGTTGGAACACACCATGGCTCCAACTCAGAGGAACTGGAGATGACAATAATTTGGCAATGGGTAGAGTTTGGGAGAAATGAAGGAAGAACACCCAGTCCAGTCCAAACAAGTAGACCTCCCATCGAACAGTTTGCAGCTTACATGCGTAGCAGAAAAACTGTGATTTGCAGGACATAGCAGCACTTTAAAGAGAGAGTATGTATATTCATATTGGCACCTATGATTAGTGTGTGTATGCATGTGTGTTTTCTAAAAGGTAGAACAAGTCAGCAGCAATGATGATCCAAGCATTGTCACTGCTTCATAGCTGACGATGGGTCCATAGACTTTCTTTTGAGATTGTCTTCAGCTAGCGAGCAGTAAGAGAACTTGGATGAACACTTTAGCTGGCTCATTCTAACAATCAATGAGGGTCTCAGCAGCCTATGACACATTATGTCCACGAGCAGATTTGATTTGCGGAACCCGAGCAGGGCACCTGCATGGGAGATCCGCAAACAAGCTGCCCATAGGGATGCATTAGCTTCCGCAAAAAAAATGTAAAACATGCAGATGTAATTTTTTCCCGGCGTGCGCATAGAAATCGCAGCAAGCTCCATTTTTCTGCAGATCCTGCAAGGACTGCTTCCGTTGAAGCTTTCTGATCCGTGGCACAGCCGCAGATGTCACTGTGGACGTGCCATGGATCTGCGGGAAAGCAGGTGATTTCGAAAAAAAAATTAAAAATTGCACTCCGCATGCATCCGGCACAAGAAAATCTAGCGGCACGGAGGAGATCCGCGATGGATCTGGACAGGTAAGAAATTGTCTTTTTTTGTATATGTCTGCGGGCACAGCTGGATTCCGCTCCGGGATTCAGCAGATGAAATCCGTGCGTGCAAGTGGACATGAGGTCTAAAAGTTTTCAAAAAGTGCAGTTACAAGTTAAACATCACCATCTTATCAAATAATAATGCATCAATTCCCCCCCCCCCCCCCCCTCTTATTACTACATTCATTCCAGCCACCTTTCAATTCCTGGATCACTATTTTTCCAGGTATACGTCCCCAGCTGCCTCCACATGCTGCTGCTGTTTGTGTTTTCTTTGTTGGGCTGTTATGAAATGATCTCCTCACAATATCTCAAATCTAATGCCCTTGATAGTAATTCTGATTAAATAGGTATAATGTCAGTATAATATTAGTAATAGAATGTAACTTACATGTGTCCATTTATTTCTATGAGTGAAAAGTGTTGTGCATTGCAATTCTAGTATGAAAATGTATCAATATTATAAGTGGAACTGTCATTTAAGGTCACATTGTTTTCCAGAAAGTCTGGACAGCATTAGAAAGAAACTTTTTCCAGCATACTAATAAATAAAAATGCACAGAATACCAAACTGTGCAAAGGTCAAATTACAATTGCCCCAGGCTCTACCTGCAGCACTTCTGCTTTGAGGAGACTCTCACTTGTCTCTAATCGTAATTGAAGTTATCATCTATGACAGTGCTCTCCCAGTTCGGCATCAGTGCAGGCTCTACTGGGGTTTAGCAGCAGATAGTAACATTTAGAATTCCCTACTCTAGGCAAAACATTACTGTAGGGCAATTAAAGCAGATCATGTGACATATATTAATTGACAATTACCATACTTTCCTAATAATAGCTAAAGAAAAGAAACTACTTGAAATAGCAGTCAATCTGTACATGGTTGAATTTGCAGCATTGATTTTGCAAGTGAATGTTTACAGTATCTTAGATGATAGGATATACTATATATTCTTTATGTTTTCCAATGCTAAACTAAAATCAACAATATGCTCTTTGGAATCATTCACATGGTTACTATACTATGGAAGTGTAAAACACACATTAAAACCACAACATATGTTAATTAATTGACTGCACAATTGTAGTTAGCATCATTTTCTCAGTATATCACTAACTGATCTCAATCTGTTTGTATTAGTCGTATGGCTATACATGCCATAACTACATATGCCCTGTGCTATTAGGATGTAGGTAGGTGCTCACAGCATATGCTGAGCCTTCTCCATACACTGTGGCTTTTGGTAGTCTTTGACAGCTGACACTAGTCCACAACAGCTGTGATCAGAGAATACTCTGATTGGGATTGCTAATCCTTTAAATGCAGCTGTCAGCTCTTATAGCAGTATTTAAATGTCCTAATCCATTGGGATTGAAACATCCTGAACAACACCCCCCTATGATCTGGGTGCCCCCCCCCCCCCCCCGACAGGAAAACCATCATATTTGTCTTCTTATTAAGACGTGAATGTGGCACATCATTAATAGGAAATCTGTTAAAATACAGTAAAGTATTGCATTACACTGTATAAGGGCTCAAGTTCATGTTCCCTATGGAGACTAAAAGAAAGGAAAAATAAGTAAAATTATGACCTTTAACTGTTACAAAAAGTCAAAAACAATATATATATATATATATATATATATATATATATTTATTTATTTTTTAATTCTACTACTTTAAAAAAACAATGTAAATTTGGTATTGTTGTAATCATACTGACCCAAGCCGAATCCTCATCCAGACTTCCGGCTGAGGAAGAGGCATATTTGTCTCTAAATGTTTTGCGTTTAAAGAAAAGGCGTGCCTGCCTCAGAACGCTGGGCGTTTATTTGCTAGCTTTCATTCAAAGAAAATAAATTTTCCCTTAGAACTTCCAGCTTACATATGTCTGTACAAAAAGGTTGCGCCATTACATAAGTGTTTTTTTCTTCTTTCCTTCTCCACTTCTACACTGGCCAACCCTAACAGGTTGCACAGTCACTGATGTGGCAGCACTAGGACTGGAAATGTACGCAACTTTCTTCACTAATTACTAAAAGACATTACCCACAGGAATCTACACTCAGCTCTTCTCCACACCAGATCATCACGAGAATAGCTCCACCTCCTTCCTTTTTCACCACTGCACCTATTGGGTAGTTATAGGAGCAGTGAAACCATCTTAGGAGACCGAGAATGGGCCCAGGAACCAGTGGATCCATGGCAGAATGGTACAAATGGGAGACACTAAGTTGTAATACTTCCCCTTGTCTAACTTCAAATTTTGTCCAAGCACCAGCAGATTGCTTTATCTGTCAAACACAACATATAGATGTGTCCACCAATACATTACATTGTTAAATGCTTGAAAAACCCTCGACAGGGTGCAACTCACATCCCAATCATTGGGTGGCCACATTTCACACGTCTCGTGATATGTCGAGCAAGAAGGAAAGATGAGAAAATACATATCTGCAAGTACTTATATACATTGATATATTTCAGCTCAGGGCATAGTATCACTCCCACTGAGGATTGTAAGAAAATAGCTGAGTTTACTACTATATAGCTTTTTTGCACTGTTTTTGGAATGCCTTTATATTGTCTGCACTGGGAATGTGCCCGGACATATACGAAATGTATCCATGGGCCCTATCAAATGGTGCTACTAGAGTATTGCCATGGCATTATTACAGAGCAATGTGAGGGTACAAGTAATGCATTTATTTTTGTTTTCAGTCTGCTATTCGTAAATATATATATATACAGTTCCAGTACAATTAATAATCATGTCAAGTGCAATAAACCTATTGTGTTCTTTTCATGTGAGAAAGAAACCAAGTAATCTTGTAGATATGATACCATTTAATTGCTAACAAAAATGCATGATGTTACTGCATGCTTTCGGGGATATCTCGCCCCCTTCAACAGGCTATTGAATGAAACTAGTTTGGATGGCACACAATTATAACATACAGATGCAGAGGGGAGGAGAAAAAATTGCTATTGATCTAAATAAATGCTCACACACAGAAATTTGAGAATGTTTTTCACTCAAAACTTAAAACAACATACAAACGGAGCTAAGACATACATTGTAAATCAGTCCACTGAGCTCAGGACAGTTTTACGATGTGTCTTATCTATCCTTCAACCTGCAGAGGGAAGGAGATGCAGCACCACCTAGTGGATGGCAACATTCTTACAAGTCAAGCTCTGAATTTTTATGAAGTTTTAAAGCAATATATATATATGATTCGGAGGAGGACATTCCTCTTGACCTCCTTCAGACCTTTCATATTTTCCACTTATGCAAGAATCCTGGGCTGTGGTTCAATCCATTCTTGTGGGTATCAAACATGACCATAAATTTGTACTCCCAAATTCTTCAGTTTTTTTCTTTCTCCTTGTATTGAAAGAAAGAAAGAAGGAAAGATAAAGAAAGAACGAAAAAAAGAAAGGGAAAGAAAGAAACGGATGTGTACCTTTAGAAGTGACCTGCAACTCACAGCTAAAGGTACTAAGGAAGACTGCAAAGAAACTCCATCATACCCTACACAATGATGACCATCTGAAAACCATATTCCTAGACCCTCCCCTTCTGTGTTACAGGCAACGTCCAAATTTGAGGAACTGTATAATCAGGAGTGTTTTGCTCTCTGACACACAAAAAGAAACTTATCCCTGTAAGGTAAGAAGCTTCAAGACCTGCTCACATATACTGACCCTGGACTGGATACGGATCCCCAACATACAACAGGACTACAAGATCCCGGGGACATTCACATGTTCCACGTCCAATGTTATGTACCTGATCATGTGCAGTAAATGTCCTGTTGGAGGGTTTTATATCCGGGAAACAGGACAAAAACTGAGAGCCAGGATGAGATCTCATCACCATTACAGAGGGAAAGACTGAACTACCTGTGGCAAAACATTTTTCTGGTCATGGACACAGCATAGAGCAGATGAGAGTTATTATACTGAAGGGCAATTTCAAGTTGCAGCATCACAGAAGAATTTGGGAGTACAAATTTATGGTCGTGTTTGATACCCTCAAGAATGGATTGAACCTCAGCCCTGGATTTTTCCATACGTGTAAAATATGAAAGGTCTGAAGGAGGTCAATTATATATATATTTTTTTGCTTTAAAACTTCATAAAAATTCAGAACTTGACTTGTAATAATGTTCCATCCACTAGTTGGTGCTGCATCTCCTTCCATGTGCAGGTTGAAGGATTGATAAGACACATCATAAAACTGTCCTGAGCTCAGTGGACTGATTTAGGCCTTAGTCACACGGGCGTTTTTTCACGCGATTTGCGCATCGCATGACGGATGCGCATGCGCAAATCGCATGACCGGCACCGAAAAATCGCCCGAAAATCTGCTCCTAGCCGCGTTTCATTAGAAACGGGCCGGAGCTGTCCAGCGCATTGCATTCAATGGAGCCGGCAATACAGCCGGCTCCATTGAATGCAAGCGCTGCGGGCGAGTGTGGGATGAATTGTCGGGAAGGGGTTAAATATATAACCCCTTCCCTGCAATGCATCCTGAAAAGTGAAAAAATAAAAAAAATGTATGTACTTACCTGCTCCTGGCAGCCGGAGATCCCCGCGGCCGTCCTGCAGTGGGTGTGAAGGGGGTGTGACTCAGGCTTGCCCCTGGTTGGCTCAGCGCTGAGCCAATCAGAGGCAAGTCTCAGTCACACCCATTCATGAATTCATGAATGGGTGTGACTGAGATCAGCCTCTGATTGGTTCAGACTGAGCCAATCAGGGGCAAGCCTGAGTCACACCCCCTTCACACCCACTGCAGAACGGCCGCGGGGATCTCAGGCTGCCGGGAGCAGGTGAGTACATCCTTTTTTTTTATTTTTTCACTTTTCAGGATGCATTGCAGGGAAGGGGTTATATATTTAACCCCTTCCCGACAATTAACCCCGCGCACGCCGGCAGCCCATTGCTTTCAATGGAGTGGCTGTATTGCCGCTCCATTGAATTCAATGGGCAAACATCGTTCTTCTTTGCCACAGCTGTTCCAGCTATGGCAGAGAAGAATGATTTGTCTTCTATATGTTCTCAATGGGGGCGGCGCTGCTGCCGCCGGCCCCATTGAGCGCATATAGAGAAGAGAACAGGAATCGCAGATCGCAGATAGGTGCGATCTGCGATTTCTGTTCTCTAATTTATCGGACGAGCGCATAAAAAGCGCTCATGTGTCCGATACCATTGCAAAGCAATGGTTTTAAAAAATCGCCGGACGCATGCGCATGCGCAAATCGCGGCAATAAACGCCCGTGTGACTGAGCCCTTAGGATGCATGTCTTAGCTGTGTTTGTCTGATGTTTTAAGCTCTGAGTGCAAAACAGTCACAAATTTCTGCATATTATAATTGTGTGCCATCCAAACTAGTATCATTCAATAGCCTGACGATGGGGGTGAGATATCCTCGAAAGCTTGCTTGCTGTAACATCATGTATTTTTGTTAGCCATTAAAAGGTATCATATCTACAAGATTACTTACTCACTGAGAACAATCATACATTGTTCTACTGGCTAAACACCGTACCAAACCTTTTTTTCATTTTTTCATGTGAGACAATTACACCATTACAAAAAAAGATTTCAAATGATCAAATTATTTTGTATCTTCTTAAAGGAGAACCAAAAAAGTTTCTTATTTGGAATCTTTACATTTCATTCTAAAATAGCGTGGTGATATTCTACTTTAGCTGGGGTCTGGAGTGGAAGTATCTGGAATTAAACCAAACACAATGTATCAGTTCTTTGTTAAGCTGACTGTAACGCAGACAATCTAAGCTGCATTTAGAATAAATAAAATGCTAACAAGGTTGTAGTCTGAACATCTGTGGTACCAGAAATAACACCAAAAGCTTTGGAAAATAACTTGATTATAGGATATGAGAAGAAAGACAAAGTTTAGCAGAGAGGTATTGACAGCAGAGTACATATGTGTAATTTCTAGAATATAATTTACTAGGGAAGGGTTATAATTTTCTTTGAAAATGGACTGATCTAACAAAAGCCAACATTTCTATCAGATAGAATAGAACTAGAATGTGTGTAAATAATTATTCACTTCCTGATACATTGCTGGTTTTTAGAACATTGAATTAAAATACTAGACTATTGTATAAAGAAAATAAATGGTTTGTACCCCTCTCCCCGCTAAACACTTATCATTTCTATTTCATTTCATTCATTATTTCATCTATAATTATCTGTCGGTCCGTCTATTATTCCAGGGGTGTGTCTAGCCCTCCTGCTGCTGAGATGAGCATCAAAATGATGATCCCCCCCCCCCCCCCAAATAATTATATTATACATTGTATATATACACAAGCACTGACAGACATACGCTCTTTTGGCTCATCCTAGAGCAATTTCCTCTACCTCCCGCTGGCTCCTTGCTGAAGGCTTGGTGTGCAATAAAGAAAGGGTGGAAGTTGGTGCTCCCAGAAAAATGCCAGGGGAGAGCTGCTTGTTAGCCTATATTATAACTATACTGCATGGCTTGGCATCAGTTGAGCAGACATTGAAACTATGATGCTACCTAGTAAAGTTGTTGGCCAGTAGTTCAAAAACAGCTGAAGAAAATTGTCCTGAAATAAAAAAGACCCTCCTCCCTGCTGCTTGGTGATAGCTGTAAGAATGGCATGTGATTGCTGAGGTCAGTGATCAGCTGAAATGGTCAAGTACTGTTATAGCACATCGCCGCTAGCAGCCTGTAAGCAAAGACCAGCAGGCAGCCACCAGAGCATCTGTCTTGGATTGGAGGGGAATTCTGTTTTATTTCCTTTTTTTACTATTATAGGAAATTTTCTGCTACTTTTGTCTTTTTTTAAACTATTGGACAACCCCTTTAGGACTGTATTCACACTTGGCGGATTTGGTGTGAAACTTCATCAAAATCTGCACCAATATTTATGTCAAAATCCACATGCAACACACAGATTTTACCTGCTCATTTAAAGAGGCGATAAATGCATTTAAAATCTGCAGAAAAATTGACATGCTGAGGATTGTAAATCTGCACAGCGTGTTCATTTACACTGCACTTCTCTTTTTAGAAACATCTGGACAGGATTTATCTAAATACCACTTTACTTTGCTTCTGCAGTAATACGCTATAAATGTTTGGATGCAGAAAATCCATAGTTTATTCGCCATGTGTGAACATACCCCAAGGGAGACCTACCATGGGTTTCAGAAACACTGAAAGGGTAAGAGGCCACATCCTTGGCAGTAAAAGACATCCCTTGTGGCCTAAGGCAGGGTAGGGGTTAATAGGCAGAACTCTGGTAGTCTACAGCACATAAAAAGTTAATGGGTTCACCTATGATGATGATGTAGAGCAGTGGGAGGTGTTAATTGGGTATACGTTTGGTGGTCCAGAGCAGGGAAATCTTAGCTTGGCCCGGGGTACATGTTCCAGTACAGTACGCCTCTTTGTTTGCCCCCTATACTGTTATAGTGCCTTCTTCTGCCACCATCACAATTACAGTACTGTGTTTTCTTTGTGAGTCCCCCAAATAGTTACAGTGTCCCCAAGGGGCATAGCCAAAGGCTCATGTGCACTGGTAGAAAAGAATTGAAAAATATAGAAAGATTTCAGTTTGTTTCATTCCTTTAGGGTTTTCTTTCAAATTGCAGTCTGCAGTGATATCTGTTTTGTTAAAAAACAAAACAAAAATAGAAGCCTAATGAAACAGAAACAAACTGAACAGTGGCATAGCTATAGGGGTCGCAAGAATTGCAATTGTGACCCGGCCCGTATGACAAGGGAGCCTAGAGGTCCCCCTGGACACATTAATTGTAGCTGCAGTGCTCCATCTGCCCCTCCCCCGATGCCCCTGCATCTCTGTTCAGCAGAACTCACTGTCACTTATTTATTAAATCTAACATGCAGCCAGCTGTCTGTGTGTTGGGCAATGTGACCTCTTACATAGCAAAACCCAGGTCCTAACCCTGCTTCTGCTGCTCCGAGCACATGAAGGGGAAAAAATGAGTCCAGCTATGCTGTGGAGGAAGTCACATAGACAGACAGACAGCTGCACAATAGATTTAGTGAAGAAGTGACAGTGAGTCCTTCTGGACAGAGGTGCTGGGGTGTTGAGGAATGGCACTGGATATACAGAATTTCTGCTGCATCAATGGGGATTCAGTTATGCTGCCTGGCCTTGCAACATTCATGAAACAACAGTACAAATGTGTGTGTCTGTTTATATATGTGTTAAAGTTTATCTGTATCTGTGTATGAAATGCATGTATAATAAGCATGCCTATGTCTTCTGACACACCAGTGTATTTTTGCATCCATAATAAGGATGTGTATCCCAGTCTGACCACGGATCTCCTCACTTGAACTGTAAGTATCATAGGAATATGCAAATAATGTGGTGAGGGGTGCCTTTAGGCCTCCCTGGCTTAGGGATTGGGTCGCAATTGCGACCTTTGCAACCCCTATAGTCAAGGCTTGCATTTACTCCAACTTAGATATACGTGTTTTGGGCTTGCTAAACGTTATCAGTGCTAGACATGTAAACTATGGCAGACATTTATTATGCAAATTCCATCAAGTTTCAGTCACAGTGGAAAACTGCAACATGTTTTTAAAAAGTATGAATGTCGCCCAGACATCTAATATAATGTCATGGGGGACATAGATGTCAAAAAATATATATTTACAAAAATAAGTTTAAAAGAATCAGTCACTGCCAGGGCTGATCTGGGTCTGGTAAGACCTAGCAGCTCTGCCATGCCAAGGGGCACCCTGCGATCACATGACAGATAGAGGACGCAACACTGACACTTCCTCTGTTCTCTGCATGATGCTTATTGAGTGCTATGTAGCCTGCAAAAGAGAAGGCAGAAATAGTTTAAAAATGCTTCTGCCTTCTCCTCTGGGTCCTCGACTGTCTCTGACATCTGAACACCCAACCTGCTCCCTGTAGATTGCAAGAGCAGGAGCTTTAATCCCACACCATATTTTCATTATCGTCCTTGACCAGAGGTGTAACTTGAAGCTTCTGGGCCCTGGTACAAAATCTGTAATAGGGCCCCCAAGTATAATACTTTATTCATAGTACTGGGTTCTCTATATGGAGAAGAGAGGCCTGATGGGACCTCTAAGGCCCATGGGCCTGGGTGCAATCACATCCTCTACATCCCCTATAGTTACTCCCCTGTCCTGGACTAAAGGCAAGGAACAAGTGCTGTGTATTTATGGTGTTTGGTTCTAAATGAGTTAAGGGACTAAACACTCTTAGTACATTTGAGGCATCTTCTTACAACAGCCTTCAGATTAAGATATCCCTAATAAATCTGCCCTTATGGGTCTATGGAGTATGGCATGGAAAGACTATTCCTGGATAGTCTAGATAACATGGTAGTAGATACTTTACCTTGCATTTAAAGTATAGACTAGATAAAAGGTGCAGCTAAAACACCTCCTTCCTGCCAGCATTTGTGAAAATAGTTTTTTCTATCATTTATATATGTAAATATATTTTACATAACCTGTTGTAAGTTGGGATCCGTAATGGCAACACGCAGTATAACCATCCTATCCTTGCCAAGAATTCTGCTTCTATTATATTGATTTGACAAAAAGTGAAAAAAGTATTATATAAACTGTCAGAATTTCAGATAAGTGAAAATAAGTCCCTGAAAATTAGTAGCATTTTCTTTATTTCTGCTCCTTAATCAGAAACAAGCGCTGATCAGCAGTCATTGCAATAACAGATTTGTGAATAACAGAATGGAATATCTTCAAGTTTCTGAAGAAATTACTTTATATTCATATTTCATTTGTCATTGCTACGAACATTACGCTGCTGGCCATGTTGTATGGAATATTGCAAATTCACTCTTGTTTTGCATGATTGTGTTCTAAAGAATAATGCTCATAAAATACTTAAGAGACGGCACTAGGTGTAGCACATTAATATATACAGTCAAATGTTATTACTACTTCGTATAAAAATACTGTAATATAACTCAATTTGTCCTACTTTGTAGACTGAAGCTGCTTCCTATATTGAATATGTTATTAGAATTAAATTCTGTGCTTCATCTTTCATTAATTTGGGAATATCACAAAGCCATTCCAGTTGTTAGGGTCTTATCCATTCACTTCCTCAAAGACATAAATCACATAATTAAAAAAAAATACATTTAAGCAACAGTTCACACTTCAGAAACAGGCAGTCAAACATACAGGTCATCCCACAGCATCTCCATAGGGTTAGGGTTAGGATTTTGACTAGGCCATTCCAAAAACACAAACCTTCTTTTTTAGGGCTGAGTCACATGGGCGCATCGGCGCCCATGTTACTGCAGCCAGCAGACTGTCGTACCTGAGGACGGACATCTCTCTGCAGCACCGGGAGGAAGAACATGTGACCGGCATCATTGCCGGTCATGTATTCTTTCATCAGCGCTGGAGAGAGACGGCCATCTTCAGATACGGCTGTCTTCTAACTGTCAGTCACACGGGCGCATCGGCGCCGGTGTACGGGTGCCGATGCGCCTGTGTAACTGAGCCCTCAATCATACTCTAGTTGATTTGCTTGTGTGATTTGGATCATTGGCTTGCTGTGTTACCCAATGTATTTTCAGCTTGAGGTCCCGGACTGCTGCCCTATATTCTCCTGTAAAATGTTTTGTTACACCCTAGAATTCATTGCTCTCTCAATGATAACAAAGTACCCGGGTGATAAGGCAGCAAAGCAACCCCAAACTACAATGCTCCATATGCCATACATTCAGAATGAGGATTTGCTGTTGGTGTGCAGTGTTTTTTCCTCCAAACATAGGAGCACATTTACAAAAGCTTTTACGCAAGTTTAGGGTGTGTTCAGACGAGCGTATGCGTATGCGCTAATCCGCGCGTACATGCGCGCGTTTGAATATGCGCAAAAATGCGAAGGTCCGTGCTTTACATATGCGTGTTAGCAAATGTGATGTTGGCTGCATGGAGCGCATGTAGATGCGCTTCATACCTTGAGCTGTATCAGCATCCCAGCCAATATACACGGCGCCAGTATTTTAAGTATTGATAGTTGTGAGACACACGATTTCTTTGGCGCCCCAGCGAACTTTGGATTACTAAGTTTCTTCCTTTATATAACAGGCTGCACATCGTTTATTGGTGTTTACAACCAAACACATCCGGAACACAACATGGAGTGCTTTATGCAAAGGGAAAGACACAAAAGCATTTAGCTTTAGCATAAAAAAAAAAAAAAAATTACATTGCTGTCTATTGGGTCGTTCACACGAGCGGACTCGCGTGCAGCGTGTCCCATAGGAGCCAATGTTAAGAGCAGCGCAGTACAGAGCAAACTGGTACGCATGTCCTTTCTTCGCACGCCCATGTGAACACTTCATAGGAACTCCATGGTTTTAAATAGGCTCGCAGTTTTCTTCGCGCGTATGTACGGGCGAAAATACGCTCGTCTGAACGTAGCCTGAGGCCTTAGTCAGACGGGCGTTTTTTTGCGCGATTTGCGGATCGCATGACGGATGCGCATCCGAAAATCACGTGACCGGTGCCCGAAAATCGCCCGAAAATCTGCTCCTAGCCGCGTTTCATTAGAAATGGGCCGGAGCTGTCCAGCGCATTGCATTCAATGGAGACGGCAATACAGCTGGCTCCATTGAAAGCAATGCGCTGCGGGCAAGTGTGGGATGAATTGTCGGGAAGGGCTTAAATATATATGGCTCAGCGCTGAGCCAATCAGAGGCAGGTCTGACTCACACCCCCTTCACACCCACTGCAGGCCGGCCGCGCGGAACTCCGGCTGCCGGGAGCAGGTGAGTATATATATATTTTTTATTTTAACACTTTTCTGGATGAATTGCAGGTAAGGGCTTATATATTTAAGCCCTTCCCGACAATTCATCCCGCGCACGCCGGCAGCCCATTGCTTTCAATGGAGCGGCTGTATTGCTGACTCCATTGAATTCAATGGGCGAACATCGTTCTTCTCTGCCACAGCTGTTACAGCTGTGGCAGAGAAGAATGATTTGTCTTCTATATGTTCTCAATGGGGTCGGCGCTGCTGCCGCCGGCCCCATTGAGCGCATATAGAGAAGAGAACAGGAATCGCAGATCGCAGATAGGTGCGATCTGCGATTTCTGTTCTATAATTTATCAGACGAGCGCATAAAAAGCGCTCATGTGTCCGATACCATTGCAAAGCAATGGTTTTAAAAAATCGCCGGACGCATGCGCATGCGCATGCGCAAATCGCGCAAAAAAACGCCCGTCTGACTAAGGCGTGTATATTTGCACAAAACATGCACTTTTAAAAAAAAGTTGCGTCTGATTCCCCACTTTTCCAAAAAGTAGGTTGAACTTGTCAAGAGGGACATGGCCGCCTCAGACTGACAGGCATATTTACAATATAATTTATGCCAGAAACTGGTGTAAATGACACCAGAAATATACACCAAGTCGGACCTGGCATACATTTCTGAAAAGGCGCATGGACCTGCCAGGATGCACTGAATACATGAAGAGGCGTGCACCTCTTCATGTATTAAGTGCATGGTGCTCTAGTGGAAAATGTACTAAGTCTGGTGTCGGAAATGCCGGGCTTAGTAAATTTCCACCACAGTGTTGTGCTGAAAAGTTTAGATTTTTTTTGTCACATAACACATTTTTCCAGAAGCATTGTAGAACATCCAAGTGGTCTTTAGCAAATTGTTGCAGCAGATACTTTCTATGTGGTGTGTTTGCATGAACACCATTCTTGTTCATTGTTTTTCTAATAGTGATCACAGGTTTTTGCAGTTTGTAGAATCTTCTTTAGATCTTTTGTTGTTGCCCTTGGGTTCTTCCACACTTATTTCAGGATTGTCTGTTGTGCTTTATGATTGACCTTAAAAGTATGCCCATTCCAAGGGAGAATAGCAACAGCCCTGCATTTTCTCCATTTGTAGATAGTTTTTTTTAACTATTGATTGATATACAATCATATTCTCAGCAATGTTTTTACAGAATGTCACATCTGGTATGACTAATTAACATGACTGGAGCTGACAAGTTCCGGGTCCAAAGACAGAGTGAAATTGGTGGCGAGTAATCCAGGGTTTTCTGGACTTACTAAGAGTACTACAATGTACTGCATTAAGGATCATGGAAATATGCAAACTTGCGCCAAGGGGCCAGTTTAAATGCTTTTACATAGAGACTGATAGGCCAACTGAGGTGATAGATAACCCAGTCAGGCAATCAATGCTGACACCAGATGGAGATGTTGCTCCCTCAGTGACCAGCTCTGCATGATACATAACATGGTTCGAGGCTGCTGTGCTGACATCACCCCTGACCTGTTTGTACAAGCCAGAAGTCATCACACTTTTCAGTTCCGTGATCTAGACTTTAAAGGCCTCATATGTGTCTAAACATGTCTTCTGAAAGCTGTTTCTAGAGAGGCATAGTTCACACTAATTAATATTTCCTACAAAGTACAGATTAGTCAGTAACCAGGCTTTGTGTGCTTTTATTTCATAGACAAAGCATTTGTGAAACTGACACCTCTAATCTTATCTCCTAAGGTAAAACACTTTTTACCAATTAGTTCTTAGAAAAATTATTAACACAGAAGTTCACTTACTTATTATCCTTCCACTTAATGTGTACTTAATGTGCTCAATAAAGGACACGAAAAGCACAACTGTTTATGTGTTATTAGTTTAGGGTCCGTTTACACCAAAGGATTTATCATTTGAACATGTGAACAATGTCAGAATTCACTTGGGCAGTCTGTTTGTACAGGCAGATACATTGTTGGCTTGTTCAAATGAGAAATCATTCAGTCATATAAGTGAATAAGAAAGACTGAACGGTCCATATTCAAACTGAACAATTAGTGAACGAGCCAACGAAGATTTTTATGCCCGCATAAAAGGATCGCTGAAGAAATGTAAACGACTTATCGTTCATTGCTTGATTGTTGGTTGCGTTCATACTTAATGATTAGAGATGAGCGAACGTACTCGTTACGAGTACTTACGCACCCGAGCACCGCCATTTTCGAGTACAGCGGTACTCGCGCGTAAAGATTCGGGGGGCGCCGTGGCGGCACGGGGGGTAGCAGTGGGGAGTGGGGGGGAGAGGGAGAGAGAGATACCTATTCTTATAGTCTTATCAATGAAGGTTCATATTGCTATTTAACCATCACCATTTACTCTGATCTTTAGTATCAATGTGTGGCTCTACGAGCATTTATATATAAGAATATAATACTATGCTGATTCAAATTACATGAGCTATATGTAGTATATTGGAAATAGTGTTATTGTGCCATTAATTGTGTATAGGGTTGCTATAAATATAATCTGAGAGGGAATTGATTGGCTGCTGGTTACTAGAAATATAATGATGCTGTAGCTCTATATTTCGCTTATAATGAAGAGAATGGGAAAGCCTTGACATGCACAATAATCATCATATGTCAAAATGCCGCCTTGGTGTGGGGATTTAATGAGGCATTGGGATCACAAAAGATATACGGATTGAAGCATAGAAAGTATCAACATGGGAACTGGCTGAGAATTCCAGGTTTGAAAACTTGGTATGTGCAGTCAAGTGCGGAAGGCAACAGGCAATTTTGTGGTACCTGGGAAGGGCCTTTTACCGTAGTGTCCCATACTGAGTTCCCCTTATGTATGATGTTTATTATTGCTAATAGTGACTATTAATCACTGCATTATGTTTACAAATGGGGGTTGTTAGTTTACATACATACTAGTCTAGTCTGGCCCCTATACCCTGATGATGAGTAGGGAGAAAAACGTCGGGGGGGGGGGGGGGGGGGGGGAGTTGTTAAGCCATGTATTTTTTACCTCATAAGCCTCAAGAACAATCTTCCCATTTTTCAGACTCTACAGCAATGGATTTTAATTCCTTAGATGCTCCCATTGAAATATATATGCAACCTCCTAGAGCATTATTGGACAGCAATAAGAGACAACTTTTTGCCTAGTTTCACACCAGTATGGTAGTGTTACTACCAGAAATATTGGTTTTAGGCTGCTGAGTTTTTAAAGAGCCCTTAGTATAGTGAGTTATAATGTTTACATTGTAGTTTAGGGATGTGATGCAAGGGCTTTTTTTGTCCATAGGCAACATTCTTTGTATATTATGAAATAGCCCTGACACTTCCTAGGGTCATTTTCTAATTTTATCTTCACTGCTAGAAGACACAGGCCTGGAGGGCCACTTTCCAGAGTGGTAAATTCTTGATGGAACACTGGTGTGACTGGTCAGGGTCACTAAGAGGAGCCAACACACTCCAGGGCTGTCAGCTTTAGAAGAATTCAAGGGACTGCAGTACAGAGAACTAGAGGAACTTAAAAGATTATCAGCAGAACAAACAGGCAGCGAACAAATTCCCAGAGATTATGATTGGAGGAACTACCTGAGTTGTGAAAAAGAACCATATTCTCAGTCCCAGTTGGAAGTACAGTAATTGTTTATTCTACAATGTGAGTGAGAAGGGCAATCACACACAAAGAGCAAAGGCACATCAAAGAGGAATTCCCAGCCCTCATCAACAGTAACATTCTCCATCACCAACCAAAGGTGTTTGAAACTGTTGTTGTTCAAGATTATACCTCCATCTTGGATATTTGTAAGCAACTGCTTCCTTGTATTCTCTGGACTTTATTTGTGGTTCTGCACTATTTGTGATATCTACACATGGGGAGCAGTAACCAGCCCTCTGCAACATAACCACCAACTCCTTTAAACCATTGTGATTATATTATGGCCATAAATTTCTAGGTGCCCCCCGACGTGCACCCCTGTTATTGTGTCAGGTCTATTGGTTAATATTTTGTTCAAAATGTCTGTCCCTCTAGTTGGGTCCTGAACAAATTAAGTAAGGTAATTATCTTTAGTTATTGACAGAAACTTGTTATCTTTATGACATCCGCAGAATTCAGCTTCCCTGTTTATATCCAGATCGTTAAAGTCCCACATAATATTTATTTTATTGAGATTTGCTGTTTCACTTATTTGCCTTAGTAATAGTTTTTCAGCGGCTATTATTATTTTTCTTCTCCTCTACTTATGTGATTGCCCTCCCCAGTCCCTAGTTTAAATACTTCTCCAACCTTCTAGCCATTTTTTCCCTCAGCATAGCTATACCTTCCCCATTGAGATGCAGCCTATTCCTACGGTAGAATCTGTAGTCAACAGGAAAGTAGGCCGAGTTCTCCATCTTTCATGCACCAACTCTTGAGCTACTTATTTATCTCCCTAATCCTTCTGCTGCCTTTCTCATGTGGCATGTGGTACAGGTAGTATTTCAGAAAATACAATTTTGGAGGTCCTCGCCCTAAGCATACATTCTAGTTCCCTGAAATTGTTTTTAAGGACCTTTCACCTACCTCTAACTGTCATAGGTGCTGATGTGTACCACGACCCCTGGTTCTTCCCCAGCTCCTCACAGTAATCTGTTACCCAATCCGTAATGGGTAAAACTCGAGAACTAGGAAGACAACACACTGTTTGACGATCCCGGTCTTTGTGGAAAATTGCCCTGCCTGTCCCCCTAATAATTGAGTCTCCCACTACCAGGACCTGTCAGCCTGCCCTGAGCTTCTACTCCCCTTCTTTCTGGAACAGAAATTCCCCTGATGGTCAGAGGCCATGTCGTGCAGCAGCAGTGCTAATCCTAGAATAGCATTCCACTCATCTGCCAATTTTTCAAACTTGCTGGGGTTGCAAGTTAAGCCTTCCTGGATCTCTTCTCTCTACCCTTCTGTCAACCAGCTAGCTGCCTGCTCATCCTGCCCTCCCAAACTACAATCCACCCCCACATCTACCCCAGAGAGTGCCTGCTCAGTGAGCAGCAGGATGTAAACTGCATGGCATTGTCAGTCATGGAGCACATTCCAAATGGAATCGTACAGATAGATTAGCAAAAGAAATATATACATATATATATATATATATATATATATATATATACACAAAAAAAAAAGAAAACCAGTAATTAAATAAATTATTCTTCCAAACTCCCTGACTCCAAGTCGCTAATTCCAAGTCACACACTTAAGACACAATAGACTTACAACACAGTAGGGTTAGAAAACAGCCATGTACACTCAGCTCGCACACTCATTTATGTTTGCATTATGCAGCACTTATCTGTAGGATTTCTGTTCCTCATCTGGAAACAAGTTCCAATGAATAGACATAAACTTATTTCCTTTGTATGGCATGAAATCGGACCGACAAGTGTACAGGAATACTACCTGTTCATTTTACTGGGTGCATGCACGTTTGTTTTTTTACTCTGAATATTCATTTGAGTACAAAAAAACTGAAAAGTTGCATTGGGTGAATAAAAAAATGCTTTTAAATATATCCTGAAAGTGCTGCAAAGTTCTATGGAATATATTTTATTTACTCTGGATTGGTGATTAATCTCTGGCAACTGCACATTACTCTAGATAGATGTGACCACATTACAGCATTTGTATTCAAGTTTTGTTGCTTTTCTATGGTTTATAACCCCTTAGTGACGAAGCCTGTTTGCACCTTAGTGACTGAGCCAAAGTTTGCAAATCTGACATGTGTCACTTTAACATAGAATAACTCAGGAAAGGTTTTGCATATCCAAGTGATTCTGACATTGTTTTTTTGCCACATATTGTACTTCATTTAGATGGTAAAAATAGACCAATAGAATTTGTGTGTATTTGTGTACACATGCTAGCTGGGAGCAGAGGGATTTTAAATCTCCCAGTGTGCTAGCCCTTCTGTGCATGCACCCGATGTTTTTGTTGGGCGCACATGCGCAGAACACAGCGTAAGGTCCTGGAAGGGACATTGGAGTGGACGGAAGTGAGTATTTTCAACTCCCCTCATGAATCTAATCCATGAGGGGAGGTAAAACTTTAACTTTATCTGACCTTCTTTAACATTCTCATGATCGCCGCTATTCATTGCATAGTGGCGATTAGGGGCCCAGGGACTGGTCACTGCGGTCCCGGTGACATCTCCTACCTCCTAGCTACCTTCAGTAGCCTGGAGCCAGGAGATTTCAAATGTTCAGAAGATGGCCGAAGTTTCCTTTCGGAACAGATTGTCGTGGGACATCGCGGAGGATAGGGGTGAGTAGTTTAAGCACCCCTAATGGATAGGATCCATGAGGGGAGCTAAAACGTACTTTTTTTCACTTTTTATTTATTTTCATGCGATCGGCTCTATCCATTGGATAGCGCCGATTGCATGGCCGGGGGACTCAGATTTTCCAGCTCCCATGACAGCTTCAGGTTGTCGGCTACCTCCATCAGCATGGAGCTGTCACATCCTCTGCCCACGTGGCTTTAATCCTCAGAGGAAGTATGTTTTTATGTCCCTGAGGATTAAAGGACACTTAGCTAGGATGTAGAAAGGGAATTGGGCCATCACTAAGGGTTTAAATCTCAATGGAAGCATGTCTAAAAATCCGTTGTCCACTGATCATATCTATATTTCATATGCCTTAGAGATTACTGTTACTTTTTCTACGAAGCTCATTCATTTAACCAGAATAAAATACCTTTAACAATATATTTATGTTTTTATTGGCAGGGTTTTTCTTAGCTCTGTCCTTTCCATTTATGTAGTACTTGTGTTCCAAACTCATGTCTTACAAAGGTTAGATGCTCTGAGCTTTAATATGCCAAATTTAGATGCATAAGGTCATTGGTTCATCCTCTGCCTCAATCAACAGTGCCCAGAGTTCTGTGAGGCCAGTCACTCAGGCTTCTTGTGTTCATTTATCCATAAGTAATTGGGTATCATTGTTGCATTGAACCTTTCGAGGGCTGTCATGGTGACCATAGTGACAAAACAGCCAGCATTTCGGTCTTGATTGTTTCTGAGTATATTTGAACTGATTATGTCTTTTTTGTTAAAAGCTGTTACATGTACGGTGCTCAGAATTATAATTGTATCTAAGTTATTTCCTACTACTTTCTCAGTGTTTTGTGTCAAAATATTTTTTAGGGGAATTGTTTGGATTATGGCACAACGGACCCTGGTGCATACTTCTCAGATCTTTAGCCAGCTCTTTAATACTTGTAGACTTGCCAAGATAGAAGCTTTTACACTAGTTTATACTGTATATTCCCTCATCTTCATTCTGTACAAACCACACGCTTCTCTGTAAAGATTCCCCACATTTCCTGTGTGCAAATTCAGGCTAGATTAAAATACAACTTACTCCTGGAAAAGCTTCCAAAGAACATTTCCATAAAAGCTGTTTTAGTATCACCGAGGTTAAATTTCACATTCAAAGCTGATTTGTCACTTCTCATTTACATAACCTGTATGTATAGCTAAAGCAAAAACATAGTACTAAATTAAAATGTCAAGTGCATTTCAAAAGAAGGGAATTCTCAGGGTGTCATTGTTGCTATAATAGCAAAACTTACAAAACCTTTTGTCGATTCCCGGTCCTTTTTCATTCATTTCAAGTAAGAAAAACCTTACAGTTTTCTGTCTTGGGGAAACTATGTATGATATAGCTATTTTATCTTCATTATAACACCCACCAAACAGACTTCCTTTACTTTAAACAGCTTAGCACTTGCTTTATAAATAATCCAGCATATTGGAAATTTCTACAAAGTAGGTAATCTGTTCTTCTATTATGTGTGAAGTAATTACTTCTTTATCCACTGTTGTGAAAGCACCGCAGTCAGGTATTGTGTTTTAAATAAAAATAAAGTCCGTGCAAACAAACATATGGGCTGTTTTCTGAAATATACCTTTTATCATTGTAAAAACTATGCTTAAAGAGAAATGAAAACATACATATGGTGTTTAGGTTTTAGGTTTAGATTTGAGCCTCATGTGGTGCAGAGTGCTAAGGCAACAGAAATTCAGTCCTAAGCTCTCGCTCACGGCCTGAAGGTTGTGAATCCAATCCTTGCAGGGTTCAGGTAGCGGGCTCAAGGTCAACTCCTCCTTTCGAGGTTGGTAGAAGGAGTACCCAGCTTGGTGGGGGTAATAAATCAAAATTACTTGAAAGTGCTGCGGAATAAGTTGGCGCTATACAAATAACAATGTTTATTTTTTACCTTCATATTTTTCTACTTGTATTATATCCCTGGCTAATAGTCTGGCTACCTGCTTGCCTTATTGTGTAGCCTGGAATGGAAAAAATGCAGAATGGAAAAAATGTCTTAACAGGTATAGTTTTGGCATGTGCACTAAAATGTGACTTTTGTAACACCCAAAGCATAATAAATAAGCCCCAATGTGTGTGTAGTTTTAGGCAGGTGTGGAAAAAATGCTGCAAAGTAAGAATGCTTTCAAAAATAAAAGGCATCTAATTGACTCTAACTTTATTCTGCAGCAGGACAATGACCCCAAAAATATAGTCAATATGAACAACTATCTTCAGCACAAAAAAAAAACTGTCAATATGCCCCCATATCCACCACAGACCCCTGATCTCAACATCATCAATTCAGCCTGAGATTACATGAAGAGACAAAAGAATTCGAGCAAACCTACATCCACAGAAGATCTGTATTTAGTTCTCCGGGTTGTTTGAAAAAACCTCACTGCTTATTTCCATAAAAAATGTGCACAAGTGTACCTAGAAGAATTGATGCTGTTTGAAGACAAAGCATGATTAAAAAACAAAATGTTGATGTGTTTTAGATTTTTTGATTGTTCATTTAATTTGCAGCATTTCTTTCTTACCTGCCTAAAGGCCCATTTACACGGAGCGATGATTGTAATTGCTAAAAAGCAATCGTTTGAGTGATAATTGCTGCGTCTAAACGAGCGGCCATCATGCACTTTTCGTGCACTGCTAGTTGATCGTTAATTTTTGGTCGACCTAAAAATCGTTGTGTGGTCTTATCAGGACCGCACGCTGAGTTCTCTGCGGGTAGTGCTGATAGCATTGTTTCCTGTCAGAGAACAAACGAGCTGAATGGAGATAAGAGCCCTCAGGCTATTAACTGTGTTCAGTGAAGGATTCATTTGCACACTAAATAGCTATTAAGTAGCTGAGTAGCTCCTTAATAGTTTATGAAAGCTGTCACTCAAACTGTCGTTTGAGCGATCTTTGAGCAATCATCACTCCGTGCAAATGGGCCTTAAAACTATTGCACAGTACTATATATAAAACTGAGATAGAGAGGGAAGCCAAACTATTATGAAAAGGGATAGTATACATGCAAAATCTAAACCAGTGTAAGGGCTCAGTCAGACGGGCGTTTTTTCGCGCGATTTGCGCATGCGCATGCATCCGGCGATTTTATAAAACCATTGCTTCGCAATGGTATCGGACACACGAGCGCTTTTTATGCGCTCGTCCGATAAATTATAGAACAGAAATCGCAGATCGCACCTATCTGCAATCTGCGATTCCTGTTCTCTTCTCTATATGCACTCAATGGGGCCGGCGGCAGCAGCGCCGACCCCATTGAGAACATATAGTAGACAAATCATTCTCCTCTGCCACAGCTGTAACAGCTGTGGCAGAGAAGAACGATGTTTGCCCATTGAATTCAATGGAGCCGGCAATACATGAATGGGTGTGAGTGAGAGCTGCCTCTGATTGGTGAGGCTGTGACCTATCAGAGGCAGCTCATTCAGCAGGCGGGGATTTTAAATCCCCGGCTGCTGAATACTACAGAGAGCAGTTCAGGAGAACTGCCGCCGGCCGCGGCTGAGCTCCGGCTGCCGGGACCAGGTGAGTATATATATATTTTTTATTTTTACACATTTCTGGATGAATTGCAGGGAAGGGCTTATATTTTTAAGCCCTTCCCGAAAATTCATCGTGAGATCGCCCGCAGCGCATTGCTTTCAATGGAGCCGGCTGTATTGCCGGCTCCATTGAATTCAATGCGCTGGACAGCGCTGCACTGCTCCGGCCCGTTTCTATTGAAACGCGGCTAGGAGCAGTGTTTTCGGGTGATTTTTCGGCCCCGGTCACGCAATTTGCGGATGCGCATCCGTCATGCGATCCACAAATCGCGTAAAAAAACGCCCGTGTGACTAAGGCCTAAGGGTGACTACCCACTACAGTTTTTTTTTCACTGCGATTTTTTTCTGCAGGGCTCTGTCTATGGGACTTGCAATGTTGAAATTGCGACCACGCAAAATCTCAATTTCGCTGTAAATTGCGATTTTAACATTATAGGTCCCATAGACCCCTGCGGGGGAAAAAACGCTGCGACTTTCGTAGTGAAAAAAAACTGTAGTGGGTAGTCACCCTAAGTATAAAAAAATACAATGATTTAATTCAAAATGAAGTGCAAAAATTCCAACTTTTACCCAAAATTTTATTTTATTGGTCATTTCAGATTATAACTAACAAAACAATACATGCGCTGACCTTACTGACTGATCTCTTTATACTCTACCATTTAACTTGACTCTACGCTGCCATGCAACAAGTTAGAGCGATGAGTGACAAGACACTAAAGTTAATTTTAAACTTGGTATATGGTTACTATGTTCTTAAGTTTGTTTTAATTGAAGGTTTATGTGAAGTTTTGCGGCAATTTTCTTGTCTCTAGAGGAGTTAGGGTTTATCTATCCACACTTTGATAACTATATACTATGGTGTAGCACCGATATTGATTTTTTTTATCAAGGTTTTTCTATTGTTAATTTTACTGCCATTTCGTTGGGCAGCTGCAATACCACCAAAGCTGCATATCACATCAGTGAGTGATGTTAGACTTGGTTTTTATTGTCAACTGTATTGCTTATAATTGTTTTATTGGGTATAGATCAATAGGAAGAGACATAGCTACTCCTTCATTGGTGTGAGGAAAAGATTCAGCTTGCTTTCCAAGTCCTGGATCTAAATAACCAATGCTTAGATTCTCACAGGCTGTCTAAATGAATAGACCCCTTATTAGCGGTAATCTTTAATTTCTGTATAATATAGAGTATGAGGCATCTTTTTAGCAGCTCTACAATCTAACTAATAAATGAGGGTCCCAAAATAGGAACTTTATTTGTTTATTTACTTTTTTAAATTTCCTAATAGCTAATGTACATTACCATACTTGATGTTTATAGTATTTCCACAAAATATGTTTGACAGATGTGAGTCCCACCTTTAGGACCCGCAACTATCATCACAACAGGAGACCCCTGACCACCTCCTAGTTCACCGCATCATACACTGGTGACTGGGAGTACAGAAACAGACAAACTAAATGCTCTATGCTGTTTCTGTATGTCCTATAGAAGTGAATGGGAGTTACAGAAACAGCATAACAAAGCAAGTTGTACACTACTTCTGTACCTAAAATTCACTTAGATGGGAATTACAGAAACAGGATAGAAAAGCCTGTTTGACTGTTTCCATATTCTTAGCCACCAGTGACCACAGCATAAGAGTTGTGTTCCCCTCTCATCTATGTTTGGCTGAGATGGTAATACCTCTTCAATTATAATATATAGGAATAGAAAACACATTGTGTCCCATACCGTTTGAGGAACAAGAAGTTGTCCAGGAAGTAAGATGTAAAACATTAACAGTAAGTAATCTATCAGAAAGAATACTGAGTGAGATAGAAGTGAAGATACTAAATCTATGTCTCTCATTTATATGTACTAATGCTTAAGATGCCTTTAATTGGATGACAGATTTATGCTTGTTTGCCCAAAAGGCAGAAATGGTACATATTATATAAACAAAATAACAAGAAAAAGAGTATCGATACTTGGGAATTGCATTGACAGATTATGGCCCCCTGTCCATGGCCGAAGCAGAATATCGCTAACGATAATCCACAATGAGGGAGGAGGGGGGAGCGCTATCAGGTCTCCGAAGTGAGCCTATCTGATAGATAGGCTCACCGTGGAGAATCGCAGCATGCTGCAATTTAAATTCCGCAAGCGGAGAATCGCTATGATTCTCCAGTCGTGGACGCCGGCGCTGTGCTTTCCATAGCAACACTATGAAAGCTTCCCACAGCTTAATCCACTGGCGATTTATCATCACCCGTGGACAGGCAGTCTTATGTGTTTTTAGTTAATATTGACGTAGAAGTTCTCTACTCACCAGTTTTGCATGAAATTGGCTTAAAGGCTGTTGAGCACTTTCTCATGATAAGGGGAGACCAAATCCCAGAGAAAAATGTGTTAATTATGGAATTATTCCAATTTATCTTGATAAGAAACTTTTGTTTTGTTTAACGACCATACTTACCACAAGCTCATGGGCATTTTTGTAATTTTTGTATTTCTTTTTGTCTTTCTGTATTCCCCCTGTCTATGTAAGCGCTGCGGAATATGTTGGCGCTATACAAATAAAAATTATTATTATTATTGGGCATGAGCGCTAACTTCCACCAAATTCCTCCTGGGCCAGTGGAAGAAAACCATTGCGTTAGCGGATGAAATAAAGCACTTTAATATGTGTGAGACCTTTGTGATGCTGACAACCAACTTATAAAGCAATATGCTTAAATTAAAAGATACATAATTTAAAGCTTAAAATATAGAAAAAGAAAATGTATTTAATATTATTACAGGTCACAAGTTACACAGGTTGTTATAGGGTTGTATGCTGCATTATTAGCACTGTTCCATATTTTATAAATGTATTGGTGCTATACTAATTAGGAATGGCAGAATCAGGCTTATTAGAACTTTACCTACAACATGGGAAATCCATTCTGACAGCTTGAAGGAATCCAACATTAAAAATGAGCGAGGCTGTGAGTTTGGATTTGGTCTAACATACATAAAGAGATCAAAGTTTTCTCTTCCAGTTTTACAATGTCTAAGATAAATTAGGTTCCAAAAGGTTGTAATTCTTTTATCAAAACAAAATTGATAAAAATAATTTTTTATTAGATAACAATATTAGTCATCATTTTCCTCCCATAGTTCTAAGCAGGGTAATTACTGATTTTATAGCATAGTACAAAGAAGCATATTTTATAAAATCTGCTGCATAGTCCTATATAGTATAGGAAGAAACTCTAGCTCATTAACCCTTTAAGGATTCGGGCCTTTTTTTCCCATTTTTGCTTTTCCTTCCCAACTTTAAGCAATATTATAACTTCTATTTTTTCATCAATGTAGCTGTCTGAGGGCTTGTTTTTGGGGGGACGAGTTGTGTTTTTTAATGTAATATGCAATGTACTGAAAAACTTTTTAGAAATTCTAAGTGGAATGAAATGAAAAGAATAGAATTCCACCATGTTTGCTGGGGTTTAGTTTCTATGGTTTACACATCGCAACAAAAATTACATGATAACTTTATTCTATGAGTCAATCTGATTACTGCAAATCACATTTATATAGGTTTTTATGCTACTAAAAATATTTTTGGAAAAAATACAATTCTTTTCTGCTGCCCTCTTCGGACAGCCATAATGTTTTAACACTTTTTCATCAATATAGTTGTGAGAGTGCTTGCTTGTTGCGGGATGTCATGTAGTTTCTATGGGTATCATTATGGAGAACATATGACTTTTTTTATTGCTTTTAGTTAACTTTTTTCTTGGAGACAGGGTGACCAAAAACTGAAATTCTGATGCTGTATATTATTTCTGAGGAAGTTCACCGTGCCTGAGTAAATAATGCATTAGTCTTATAGATCAAACTTTTATGGCTGCAGCAATACCAATATGTTTTGGAGGCTTTTTATTTAGATTTTAGTATTATAAATTGGGGATAAATAATGAATAAAACTTTTTAAACTAATATTTACATTTTTTTTTAGTCCCCAAAGGGGATGTAAACTTGCCATGGTTTGGTCGCTCTTCAGTATGAGGTAATGTGATAGCATGAGAAACTCAAGTGAAAGTTGATCTGATTTAAATAACCCACCAGCATTGACATAATTGGGATGGCAAGTCAAAGTAGAGCAGTACAAGCCATTTACGTGTTAATGAGAGTCTAAATTGTGTATGCTTGGTTTACACCTGTTAGCAGTGTGTGTAGTAGGAATATCATCAATCACCATTCAGTATGAATGTCCAGAAACCTTTGCCTATAAAACATATAAGGATTGATATTAATGTTTTAACCTCTTAACGCTACATGATGTACAGTAATGTCATAGAAGGTCAGGGTTTGTATGCAGGGGGGTAAGGGTTTGATCCCATTCCAAATAATGTGGGTGCCAGCTGTTTCTTACAGCCAACACCACCCTATAATAGCTTTGATCATCACTGCTGCTGATAGGAGCTGTTAGCTCTTAAAATGCTGCTATCAATTCCGGTTTCAAATGCCTATTGCGATTAGATTGTGGGGTGACACAGTTGCCATGACAGCGAGAAGCCAAATGTAAAAATCTGTTATAAAAACGTTAAAAAAAACCCTTTACCATATTTGTAATAAAAGAGTATAGAATATATATATATATATATTTGGTATCGCTGCATCCATAAAAGTCTAATATATCAATATAACAAACTAATTACCACGCACAGTTAGCATTGACAGAAAAAAATGAGCAACGCTAAGATTGCACTTTTATGTTGTTCCTCTCCAAAAAAATGTAATAAAAAGCAATGAAAAGTCATTTCCACTCTAAAATTGTACAAACAGCAACTGCAGGACAGTCTTCAAAAAACGAGCTCTAACACAACTATGTTGATGGGAAAATAAAAAAACCTATGTCGGCAGAAGATAATATTTCTTCCAATGCTATTTTATATTTTAAAAGTAGTACAGTAAAAAAAAAAACGTCATAAATTTGTTATCATAGTAATTGTACTGACCCATAGAATGAAGTGATCATGTCATTTTTGCTGCAGTGTGTACACTGTAGAAACAAGATGGCAGAATTTGGGGGTTTTATCTATTGAAGTACATTATATGGTATATTAAAATATACCGTTGGAAAATACAACCCGTCCTGCCAAAACACGTCCTTAAACATCCAAGATGATGATAAATTGAGAAAAAACGAAATTAAAAAAAAAAAAAAAGGGCCACGTCTTTAAGCGGTTAAGTTTGTATGACTGAGTTGTAAATGTTCTGTGAGCCTTTTCACAAGCACAATCTACTTGTTCCTCTGCTCCAGGCATCTCTCTGAACTTTTCTCTGTGCATAAACAACTAGTATTCTAAAATGTCCTATTCCACGTGGGCTCAGGTGATGCTGACGTCACACAAACCTTCATCCCAACCTGATGCTACTATGCATATTGCATGTCAACCTGTTTAATGGTTTGGGTTCTTATATTAAATTGAAAGTGTCTTCTTCTTTTATAGTAACCCTGTATAATCAGGAAGTAATGTCAAATCATAAAGCAAATAACACAAAGACATCAGGCAAGCTATAATGATCTGCTATCAAATGTCACATTCTGACAGCATCATAGACCATATAATGACAACATATGACATTGGCTATTGTAGGGGATTTTTGCTATATCATTTGAAATGCAGAATGAGGATTCCAGTTGAACTGCAGGGAGAAATCCAAGTTGTTTTTTGTTTTGACAAAGGACATTTTAGAGAAGCTGTCAGGTCACATCAGCATTTGCTGGCATGGACACAATGAGAGCGATAAACTGCCCAGAAGCTTAGCGGCAGATTTATTGTGAAAAGTTCCAGGTTGTTTGAAATTGTTTGAATCTGATATATCTATGTCAGTTTGCATTACTCCTCACATTTTTTTCATCTCAGTTTTTTAAATTCTACGTTCCTATGGAAAGAGCAGAGACTCTATGTGTATATTATTCTTTGGGGCTTAAAGCATATTCCTCATCTGTTGGGGACCAGGTTCTAAGACCCCGCTATTCACTATAATCCAGCTAAAGCATTCATTGGAGCCCATAGCCACTTTGCATCATGTTAGCTTTTACCATCTCGAGGTAGGGGAGGTGGAGACAGCCCAAAGAATTGTTTTATAGTCTTTTGGCTTCCTTTAGCTAAGTTCTGCTTGAAAAAAAATCAACTGTCACAGATGCTGCTATACATTCTTAGAAGCTTGTATTCGTAAACTTGGGGCTCCCAATGGCATGTAGCTAGAAAGTTAAAAGTTTTATAGAACTGGAAGTGTGCCATGACAGCTATCAGTCCATTGGTGATGGGCATATTATGTGATTTATTCATCATGTTTAGAGACATGTACATCATATTTAGGCCTCGTTCAGATGAGCGTGTTTATGTGCGTACACACTTCCGCAGAAAACCCACAATCTATTAGAGCCATTGGTTCCTTATGGTGTGTTCACATGTCCGTGTTTTACAGATATGCAAACTGAATTCTCAGACAATCAGACATAGCCCTTTCAGCAGACGGGGATTTTAAATCCCTGCCCACTGAAAGAGCTTCAGAGCAGTGCAGGGAGAACAAGTGGCTAGACGCGCCCGAGCCTCAGAGAGGTGAGAATACATTTTTTTTTAAATTTTTTACTACAGCTATGGATGATTTTCAGGGAAGGGCTTATGTTTAAAGCTCTTCCCCGAAAATCACTGCAGGGGTTGCTGGCAGGCCATTGCTTTCATTGGGGCTTAAATTAAATGGAACTTCACCCATACTCCAAAAACTGGTGTATAACACTGCATAAGAGCCATAAAAACATTGCATATCACTCTTACATCACCTAGAAGTGTATCTAATTACTTTTGAGATATTTTAAGGCAAAGTTAATTAAAAAAGAAAGAAAATGAAGAATAAGGAAAAAGGAGAAAGAAAGGTTATTTTTCTCCTTTTTCCCTCTTCTTTTTCTTTTTCCTCCTTCTTCTTCTTTTACCAGTCCAAATGCCTGAGGCTTGGGTTCGCACTGCACCAAACCTTTTAGCAATGTTCAACAAAGAAACAGTGTTTGACTGATTTGGCTCGCTCAACACTACTCTGGACTCTGAAATTCCAAGACATATGCCAGTATACTCTCACTTTGTAACTGATTTACAATGAACATAAAGAGAGGTGTGCTGCGCCATTGTTTACAGTCCAAATTTATCATTGGGATTGTAAATTAACTAATCTCACATTTTGGAGAATCAATGTACCAATCAGAGGCAGGTCTCACTCACACCCATTCAGTGGGTGTGAAGGGGGTGTGAGTCAGACCTGCCCCCTGATTGGCTCAGAGCTGAGCCAATCAGGGGGCAGGTCTGACTCACACCCCCTTCACACCCACTGCAGGACGGCCGCGCGGAACTCCGGCTGCCGGGAGCAGGTCAGTATATATATATTTTTTAGTTTAACACTTTTCTGGATGAATTGCAGGGAAGGGCTTATATATTCAAGCCCTTCCCGACAATTCATCCCACACTCGCCCGCAGCGCATTGCTTTCAATGGAGCGGGCTGTATTGCCGGCTCCATTGAATGCAATGCGCTGGACAGCTCCGCCCGATTTTCGGGCGATTTTTGGGCACCGGTCACGCGATTTGCGGATGCGCATCCGTCATGCGATCCGCAAATCGCGCAAAAAAACGCCCGTCTGACTAAGGCCTTAGTCAGACGGGCGTTTTTCGCGCGATTTGCGCATGCGTCCGGCGAATTTTTATCGAACACATGAGCGCTTTTTATGCGCTCGTCCGATAAATTATAGAACAGAAATCGTAGATTGCACCTATCTGTGATTTGCGATTCCTGTTCTCTTCTCTATATGCGCTCAATGGGGCCGGCAGCAGCAGCGCTGACCCCATTGAGAACATATAGAAGACAAATCATTCTTCTCTGCCACAGCTGTAACAGCTGTGGCAGAGAAGAACGATGTTAGCCCATTGAATTCAATGGAGTCGGCTGTATTGCTGGCTCCATTGAATTCAATGGGCTAACATCGTTCTTCTCGATCTTTATGCTGACAGTGCGGGGGGGGGGCACTCTTGCCGCTATTGTGGCTTAATAGTGGGACCTGTGAACTTGAGATGCAGCCCAACATGTAGCCCCCCGCCTGCCCTATCCGTTTCTGTGTCGTTCCCATCACTTTCTTGAATTGCCCCGATTTTCACAAATGAAAACCTTAGCGAGCATCGGCGATATACAAAAATGCTCGGGTCACCCATTGACTTCAATGGGGTTCGTTACTCGAAACGAACCCTCGAGCATCGCGAAAATTTCGTCCCGAGTAACGAGCACCCGAGCATTTTGGTGCTCGCTCATCTCTAATTCTGACATATACTGTAAGGTTGGTGGTGATAATAATAACATGGCTTACTCATACACAGTGAATATTTGTAAGGTAGCTAACCATAATTCTCATATGATGAAAGTAAGTTCTTACAATGATTAAAATGTCATTGATCTGTCTCATAAGAGAATTCTAGGAACTGGCCTCCATCACACAGCTGTATGGGTTTTTATGCTCGGCCGATCACTACTGCAAATCACATGATTGAAGAATAGCCGTCATGTAGTCCCGATCTTAAAGGAGATGTCCCGAGGCAGCAAGTGGGTCTATACACTTCTGTATGGCCATAATAATGCACTTTGTAATGTACATTGTGCATTAATTATGAGCCATACAGAAGTTATAAAAAGTTTTATACTTACCTGCTCCGTTGCTAGCGTCCTCGTCTCCATGGAGCCGACTAATTTTCGCCCTCCGATGGCCAAATTAGCCGCGCTTGCGCAGTCCGGGTCTTCTGCTTTCTTCTATGGAGCCGCTCGTGCCAGAGAGCGGCTCCGTGTAGCTCCGCCCCGTCACGTGCCGATTCCAGCCAATCAGGAGGCTGGAATCGGCAGTGGACCGCACAGAAGAGCTGCGGTCCACGAAGGTAGAAGATCCCGGCGGCCATCTTCAGCGGTAAGTATTGAAGTCACCGGACCGCCGGGATTCAGGTAAGCGCTGTGCGGGTGGTTTTTTTAACCCCTGCATCGGGGTTGTCTCGCGCCGAACGGGGGGGGGGGTTTAAAAAAAAAAAAACCCGTTTCGGCGCGGGACATCTCCTTTAATTAGTGTTTTCTCATTCATTCACATGGCCAGCTGTGGTGTATAAGCGAAAAAATACGCTGCTGCGCGGAAATCTGTTGGTCGACAGAATCCTTGGAATGACTGCTAATACCTTAATAGAGCCAGCTGTCTTTTTTTCCCAGCGCTGGACACAGCTTAACTCCCTCCCCCTCCTTCTTTTTAGCTCCCATAGGAGTCTATAGGAGCTTCCAGCATATATCTGCAAAAGAGAGGGCAAGGCCTGTGTTTGGACACAGCGTATAAAATCGGGAACCAAAAATGGTCGTCGATGTGCTATTTTTGTTGGCGCAATTTTTTTACGCTCATCTGAATGAATACATTGGAATCCAATGCTTCAGATGGTGGTAATTTTTGGCCGCAGCTACATTCGTTGGGTATATACCGCCATGTAAATCAGGCCTAAACCCCCTGAAGTCTACTTTAGACTTGGGTTCCTTGCATTGACTATTTTAGTTTGGTTTTCACATTTGTGGTAGCTAGTTAGCTATATCTGTGACACATTTCTGGCACCAGGAAACATGTTGGCTGTACATTGATTGCCTTTCCTTTTGCCTTTTCCAATACACAGGTGTTATTTAGCAGGTACACAGAATTATGTCCTATATAAGCTATGCCCAGCGTTGGAAAAATCTCTACTACTAAAGCTACTTCAATGCAATATTATGTCATAACTGGATTGCTCCTTCAAATTGAAAACAAGATCCTGCATATGTTACCTTTCTGCTGGTGAACTAGTGTGATGTAGATGGAAGATAAGTTTATATTGTTATTTTTCCTTATTATATGAAAGACCATGAAAGGTGTGCTAGAAGGACATTTGGAGTTTATACAGAAGATTGCATTTACAGTTGTCAAAAGTAATCCTATTTTGAATATCGTGAACACTTTAATAACACTGGAAAATGTGTAAATTCAGAAAACGTGTTGTTTCCTTTATGTAGCTATGCTTATTTTAGAAAATAATGCAATTTCACAATCCAATTCCAAGAGTCACTTAAGATAAATAAGCACAATAAAAAAACGAGATATAATGGCACTCCTTTGAATATCTCATCTGTTTGAAAAGTATGAAATATGTATGAAGAGGTAGCTGAAGACCAGTTCTTGCTGTACATATTGAACAGTAAGATAAATATAATCATGTAATAAACTATTCTTGAATGAAATGATTTTGGAACATCTCTATGCAGACTGAGCACATTCAATCACTCCTGCGCCGTGCAAATCTGGGAAAGCATTATTATGCATGGGTTAGCGGACGAATGCAATAGTAATGTATGGGTTTCTAATCTTTGTATCATGCTACATATTCAGAATTAAACCATATAGAAATTAACACAAAGATTGGATGGGCTGCAATGTTTTCAAAAGAATGGGGTTTATATTCATATTCATGTGAGACTTGTGTGATTACTCGGCATGAAAAACGGCCTTGGGTGAGATTGAATTGATCTGTAAGGCCTAATAAATCTGAGCTTGTTAGTGCAACTCCACCTACTGTATACCTCACCAATATACTTCATAGGCTGGGTTCTCACTGAGCGGAATTGCCGCGGGAATTCCGTTCGGAATTTCACCAAGGCATATCTGACTGCAGCCGATAATCCCGGGATTAGTCAGTCATGTGGACGAGATTTCTCAGAAATCTTGTCCACATGGGATGGCAAATCCGTCGTGGCAAAGCCGGCATTGCGGCGCGGATTCACCAGTCAGAGCATGTCCATTCTTTTTTTTCCGCCGCGGCCATGCTCTCCTCTATAGGAGAGCGGGCCACAAAAGAAAAGCGTGTGTCCAAGCCGCTTCACAACCCGCAGCTAAGTGCCGCGAGTTTTGAAGCAGCTTTTTCCCAGCTGAGATCTAGCGGTTTTCCGCTGTGGCCAAACTGTGAGATTTCCGCCGGGTATACGCTGTGTGAGAACCCAGCCTTAAAGGTCTAAATAGATCTTACCCTTATAAACCTTGTCTCTAAAAGGTGGCTATGCTCTTAAGACTAAAATTGCCATTTCAAGCAAGCATCAACTGCAAAATTAAGGATCCTTCATGACAGAAGTCTATAGACTATAGCCCGCGGCTCCATTGAAAACAAGCACGACGCTGCATACACGCGTGTTTTTGCTCGTAGGTGCACACCTATGTATGCGCAAAAACACGCTCGTGTGACCCCACCCTGAAAGAGATCAAAAGAGCTGTATGCAACCCAAAATTGTACCAATGAAAGCTACAAGCAGATTACACAAAAAACAAGCCTCCACATAGCCCCACTTATGGAAAAATAAAAAAATTATTGGACTTTGAATGCAGTGATACAAAGAAAAATAATAGTTTCCAAAAAAAAGGGTTTTTAGTGTGCAAAAGTGGAATAACCTAAAAAAAATTAATTTTGGTATTCTTATAACAACCCACAGAAAGAAATTATCATTTCGTTTATTCTACATGATTCACACTGTAAAAAAACTCAATAAACAATTAGGTGCTTTTTCTCACTGCCCTAAAAAAATAATAATAATTACATTATATGTACCCAAGAATGGTATAAATAACAAAAAACTACAGCTCGCCACGCAAGAAACACATCTTCATATGGTCATGTGAATGGAAAAATATAAAAGTTATGACTTTTGAAAAGTGGTGATGAAAATCCCCCAAAAATCACTGCATCCTAGGTCTTAGTCACACGGGCGTTTTTTCCCGCGATTTGCGGATCGCATGACGGATGCGCATCTGCAAATCGTGTGACCGGGGCCGATTGGTCCCTGCGCTGAGCCAATCAGAGGCAGCTCTCACTCACACCCATTCATGAATTCATGAATGGGTGTGAGTGAGAGCTGCCTCTGATTGGTCAGGCTGTGACCAATCAGAGGCAGCTCATTCAGCAGGCGGGGATTTTAAATCCCCGGCTGCTGAATACTACAGAGAGCAGTTCAGAGAACTGCCGCCGGCCGCGGCTAATCTCCGTCTGCCGGGACCGGGTGAGTATATATATATTTTTTTTTTACACATTTCTGGATGAATTTCAGGGAAGTGCTTATATATTTAAGCCCTTCCCGAAAATTCATCCCGCGATCGCCGGCAGCCCATTGCTTTCAATGGAGCCGGCTGTATTGCCGTCTCCATTGAATTCAATGGGCAAACATCATTCTTCTCTGCCACAGCTGTAACAGCTGTGGCAGAGAAGAATGATTTGTCTAGTATATGCTCTCAATGGGGTCGGCGCTGCTGCCGCCGGCCCTATTGAGCGCATATAGAGAAGAGAACAGAAATCGCAGATCGCAGATAGGTGCGATCTGCGATTTATGTTCTATAATTTATCGGACGAGCGCATAAAAAGCGCTCATGTGTCCGATACCATTGCAAAGCAATGGTTTTAAAAAATCGCTGGACGCATGAGCAAATCGCGCGAAAAAACGCCCGTCTGACTAAGGCCTAAAGCCCAAAAAAGGGCATGTCCTTAAAGGATTAAGTATATGGCCAGCTAAAGAGTAGTTGGGAGTTGGGTTTCTCTAATTTTTCCAGCTTTCTACTTGGTTTGCTAATTCTTTGATAGGGCACTGCGTATAGGATCAATCTTGAAATAAGTGTCCCTGTTGACAGGTAACCTATAAACTCTGTTTAACGGATCATAATTTAATCAATTACTGTTGTGCTGCATTGGGTATTATGCAATTCTCTTCTTTTGTAAATGTGCTATATATTATAAATTTGTGATACATTCTAAATAATTAATTCTAGTATTGAGTGCTAAATATTCAAGCCTGTAATTTTGGAATTAGTCCAAATTTTTACCTTTAACTCACATTTGTAGTAAATAGCCGGGTGGTGCTAAGGAGTGGGTGATGTATTGAGGATTTTATATAATTTTTTAGTGGAATAAATAGTAACATCTTCACTTTAACTTTTCTGTTCCAAATTGCAGCAAAATAATGGAATACAAGCCATGCACCAAAATTATGTTTTAGACAATTTTTACATTCTGAGGGCTTATTTACATGAGCGTATATTGGCCAGCATTTTCACAGCCGGCTGATATACACTTCCGTCTGAGCAATCCCTCCTTTCCACCCCCTCACGACTCTCTGCATCTCTCCTCCCCTCCGAGCGGCTTGCAATAGGAGTGGGTGGGGTAGAGCTAAGCTCCTGCCCCCTCCCTGCCCTTTCTCCATAGAAAGCAATGGGAGTGGGTGGGACAGAGTGGAGCAGAGCTCCGCCCCTGTCCCTCCCTTTACCATTGCAAACGCCGGTGTGGAGGAGAGAGGCAGAGAGCCGGTGAGGGGGAGGAAAGGAGTTGACTGCTTAGATGGAAGCGTATAACGGCCAGCCGTGAAAACGCTGGCCGATATACACTCGTGTAAATAAGCCTTGACAGTTTAAAAAAAAGTCTAGAAAAGGGAGAGTGTCTAAAAGAAATTGTAAAGTGTGTATAACTAATGAAAGATGTGCACCAGTTTTGGTGAAACAATATTATACTATACGTGAAGTGGTGAAAAAAGACATTTGTGCTCTTATTGATCCAAAAATGAATGCATGCTATGACATTATTAATACATATCTACCGGTATAGTAATAGGGTTCGTGTACAGATGACATTGTGACTGATTTCAGGCACAAAACCGAAAACAGTGATACATGCAAAACTATCATCCATGTGCGACATCATCTTTATACCATACAATACTGTTGTACGTCTTCAAAAAATCGACCCCAGAAGTCCTTTTTTTTTCTTATGACAGCAAAATATTTATCAAGGTTAAAGCTGAAACAGAAGGAACATTCGAGCTTGAATCTTTCATAGTTGTTTCCTTTATATTGCCAACAAATGCCTTTCTTTTTTCTTGCCAGCTTCTTTTTTTCTGATTTAATGTCCCTAACCGCAGACTGAAAGAATGACAGTCTCAAGGTTGTCATCAACAGCAACCATAAATTAATTTCATTATTTCCCTTTGCCTCCCTACTTTATGTGTTTCCATTTACTGACAAAGCTGTTGGTCGTTTGTCAATATAACGGAAACCTATAGATTTATAGCCTCTACTACACCAGCATGCTACTTATATACAACTAATTCATTATGGAGGGATATAATTAGGACAATCTAAATTTAGACAAACTTCATTGCTGCCATGTATTGTTCTAAATGTTGACCATTTAGCTATTTATCTTAAAACAGCCCTGCCACAGGGAGAAACCTAAAACTTAACCCTTAACATTAATTTTTTTTAAAAAAATAGAGCACATAACTGAAAAAAGGAAAGGGAAAATTATGATGCTTAAACTGGTCCAACAAACTTCTCAAAAATTTTTCAAGGGTCTGGAACATAGGACGTTGTACATCACTGGCCACCTGTGTTATATCATGTGTTGGATGAATATTTGGAAGTCACCTAGATATGGACAATACAGGTCCAGTTCACCGGACAAAAGATTATAATTAAACCCACCAGGTTCATATAGTAAATCAGTCAGTGAAATGCATAAATAAACATCCTCAAGCTATAAAACATCTTGTTTGGCCCTGCTACATCTGTAGTGTTACATTGCGGTGCAAGAAGTGGTTAAGAAGGGAATTTGTGGCTGCAAAGCTGTAAGGAAACCTACAACTCCCAGCAGGTTCTGAAGGTCTGTTTCTGTTAATGCATGCTGGGAGTCATAGTTGACCAACAGATGGTGGAAACACATGTCACATAAAGTCATTCTGGCTTGGCTTTCAATTCCCATTCATTGTTACAAGGCTTGTATAAAGAGTTTAACATTGACTTGCAGGAATGTTGCTTTCCAATAGGTGGTACTGAAGAGGTATTGTTCCATCTCCCTTATTTGCATATTACCCAGAAGAGCATGTATAGCCTTATAAGTCTCCTCACTCACTCACCTTCTGGGTGCTCTCCCTAAGGAGAAAAGAGAGCATTCCTGACCCACATAAAGTCAAATATTCTGAATGCTGATTACACTAGTACACCTTTTTCTAGGTAGTCAGCCTTCTGCCTGGGCTCTTTCTTTCTTCTCTCAGCTCTGAGAGAACACCACTGGCTAGACATATGATCCCACTTCTACGATCTGCAGTTTAGTACCTAGAAATTAGCTGGTAGGCCATGCTACCTGCCAACTAAGCAGTTTGACATTCTTACATAGCAGCATGCAGGAAGAACCTAAAACTTCATAGGTTGTGGGATCATGGACAGGAGGCAGTTTCCACTGTGCAGAGACAGTAACAAGTGTGAGTGTACAACACTGCATGTGGTGGGGCATGGGAGTTAATTGTCAGCATGGCCAGTCTGGGCCAGGGGGACCATTTTGCCCGGTTGCAGCTTTGACTGCTGCAACCTCTATAGCTATGCTATAGCTATGCCACTAATAACTAGCCTAAACCAACATGAGAATGCATGGGCATGAACATGCCATCTTGTTCTCATATACCTGTGGCAAAGCTATATTTAAGGATAGTTTCCCACTAACATGTGTGGTTGACTAAAGTATGACATATTCTGGCAAGTTATACTACAGTAAGACCCAGGGCAATTAGTTGGTGCCAGATTCATTGTTGGGTGTGTCTTTGCTACGAGCACCTTTTCTTTACACTAGGGGTGCAACTGAGAGAGTTTTATGAGCAACTGTGATCAAATGTGGGTGTGCAACACATGAGAGGCCAAACTTGTCATGGTTGTGAATTTGGCTGCTGGTAATCCATCTAAGACAGTAAGAGGTAGAGAGAGACGCCTTGCAGGTTAGTGCACATCTTACACCATTACATAAAAGATAAGATACACTAAATTGCACACAAGTGTATAATGTAGTTGCTCAAATAATGTAGTGAAGTTCAAATAAATGAATAGAAAGAAACTGATATAGTACTGCATTTAAGTTTTATATGGAAAAACGATTTGCAATCAGCAGTGTATTCAGATTAGGATGTCAATTTTCCATCTAGTGAATAAGTGCGTGTTGCAGGGCATCAATGATTTCCATCCATTAGCTCCTTTTAACCTCAGTAAAACATCTTAAATTTGATTCTGATCTGTTGAGATGATTTGCTGATACCGCCTCAGACCTGACAGATTTTCTGTAACTGAAAATTGGAATGATGTGAAGAGAAACATTACATTTGATAAATGTCATTACAATAATCTTCACTATTTCACATGGAAACAGTAAGTTTTTTGATGTCTTATCCAGGAGTTTAGATCTTGTTTTTCCAATCAATCCTGGCGTAATGTATAGGTTTCATTAGGTTAGCAGAAAGCATAATAGAAAAAAGCCCATAATAACTAGACTTCGATTAGCACTTTATAAATAGTGCCACTGTTCATCCGTATAGAGTATGAGTTCCACAGAAATATCTCAAGGTTTAAACTGATATCTAAAAACTAGAGATGAGCGAGCGTACTCGGAAAAGCACTACTCGCTCGAGTAATTTGCTTTATCCGAGTATCGCTGTGCTCGTCCCTGAAGATTCGGGTGCCGCTGCGGCTGACAGGTGAGTCGCAGCGGGGAGCAGGGGAGAGCGGGCGGGAGAGAGGGAGAGAAAGATCTCCCCTCCGTTCCTCCCCGCTCTCCCCTGCAGCTCTCCGCTCCGTGCCGGCACCCGAATCTTCAGGGACGAGCACAGCGATACTCGGATAAAGCCAATTACTCGAGCGAGTAGTGCTTTTCCGAGTACGCTCGCTCATCTCTACTAAAAACACTTTTCCCCAAAAAGCTTGCTCTAAAAATAAAGGCTCTTGATATTCTTTTTCTTCCGTTAAGCAGTTAAAATGGTCCCTCAAGTTTCAATATTAATTTGTTCTGGAACGACCATTGTAAATTGAAAGCATTGTAATGGAAGACCATAATCCTTTGGAAAGTTATTAATGGGTTCTGAAGCTCCCAAATGTCATGAAAAATAAGGAAAAAAAAGAACAGATAGTTAAAACGGAAAAAGCAAATCCTTGCATGTAAATGTTAGAAATAGTTGATGGAAGTTGTAAATCACTCATCCTGCCATTCTGTAGGTAAACAACAGCAAAGGGCATGTAGTTCTATGCTGCATTCTAAAGAGGGCATGCAGCTTAGTAATGCAGGCGATTTACCAATCAAATGTCCTTGATGAGTCACTAAAAGTAAGAACATGTGCTGCTGATGGACAGTGTCTTGGCATCATATGCGGAGTGTGGCCACAATTTGCAATGGCCCAGAAATGACCAATATATGTTAAAAAAAAAAATAGAACTCCGTGTGGCGCAGAGTGTTAAGGCAGCATAAATGCAGTCCTAAGTTCTTGCTCATGACCTGAAGGTTGAACCCACAACCTTCAGGTCATGGTTCAGGTAGCCAGCTCAAGGTTGACTCAGCCTCCCATCCTTTCAAGGTTAGTAAAATGAGTACTCAGCTTGCTGGGGAAGGCAACGGCAAACCACCCTGCAAAAACAAGAAAATGTGATGCCCCCTGAGGAGTCAGTCATAACATGGTGCCTGAACCAGGGGACTTTACCATGTTGAAGATGTTGAAGCTACATTCGACATGTACGCGAGGCCAATATAGCTTGAGGGGACAATGCATAGGGTATTATTGCTTTCTGACATTATAAATGACATATTTCTGGATGCATGCAGCCAGCATTAAGGGCTGACTTCTTTGGATTTATAGCTCTAATACTGAACTCAGTGGAAATTGTATACATTCGCATGTAGAGTGTTGGCTGCAAGTAATTATTATGACAGTGTCATAGTTAGCAGTGGAAGCAGTTCAATACTTGGTGTACTCCCAACCTCCATAGTAGTCATGTGCCTTGCTTCTATAAAGGCACATAACTGGTGACAACTTATATGGCTGCAGTTTCAGATCACAAACCAGGGGACTCCTAGCTTTTATAGAATACTAAGAGCATTTTTTGGAACAATGTTTTTAATGAAATGTATCAATATACAGTTACTGATAGTAGTATATAGGAGATGAGTTTCCTGTAAACAGAATGGGAGATTTTCAATCCCAATTAATAAAATCTCCAGTTGCGGAATGGGGGTAAGTTGCAATCCTATAATCTTTTGTGTCAGTGAAAATACTGCTAACCATAAAGGAAATATGTTCAGGCATCCCCAGAAAACATAAAAGATAGAGCCAATATCCCCACATGTTCTCCAGCACAAATTGGAGTTCCCCGAAAAGAGTCCAGCCAATCTTGTAGGGAAATAATACCATTGGGTAGTTGCCTTGTAATGTACGTCTAGCAAACTAGCACAAGAGGAACCTGTATGAGCCCAGGAGATAGCTTTAGGCTTGCTGCCCACAGCTGATTTTTCAAATCACACACGGAGCACACATGTCATGCTTTCCATAAGATAACTATGGAAAGTGCAGCCCAATGTACACAAGTGGAAAATCGCTTGCGATTTTCTGCTCGCGTCTAAAAATCATGTCATGCTATGATTTGTTGCGATTCTCCGTAATGAACCTATTATTAAGATAGGTTCATTACGGGAAATTGCGTGGAAAATTGCAATGGCATTAGTGCTCCACCACGGTGGAATATCGCTAGCGATAATCCGTTCCGCCCGTGGACACTCAGCCTTACTTCTTTGTAATAAAGTGCATTGTTGAAAATTTTTTCCCAATTGAGAAGGTGTGCTTTTTTGAGGTTATATATCCCTCCTGTAACTATTTCATACAAATATCTTGTATTGGGGTTTAGCTGAGAGGGATTAAATAAAAGAGAGGAGAAGCAGAAGCGCTGCAGATAAGAACTATATAAATCAAAACCTAAATGAGTGTGTGAGCTGAGTGAGTGTGCATGGCTGTATTCTAACTGTAATGTGTTATAAGTGTATTGCATCTTACGTATGTGATTTTGGATTAGTGACTTTGAGTCAGAGACTTTGGAAAAGTAAGTTTTTTAATTGAAATTGCTTATTAAAAAACTTTTTGCATATATTTTTTTTATCTAATTTATCTGTAGGATTTCCATTTCGAATGTGCTCCATGATTGACATTGCTGTCCAGTGTACATCTTGTGCCATGTATGCAGTCCTTGAACAGCTGTTCATGGGCGCATACTGCTGTACGAGATGTGGGAGTATCGTGCATTTACAAAGCCCATATCCAGGATCTAAATGCACAGCTTGCAACATTAAAGGGGTTGTCCCGCGAAAGCAAGTGGGGTTATACACTTCTGTATGGCCATATTAATGCACTTTGTAATGTACATTGTGCATTAATTATGAGCCATACAGAAGTTATCAGAAATTATTCACTTACCTGTTCCGTTGCTAGCGTCCTCGTCTCCATGGTGCCGTCTAATTTTCAGCGTCTAATCGCCGGATTAGACGCGCTTGCGCAGTCCGGTCTTCTTCTTTTCTGAATGGGGCCGCTCGTGCCGGAGAGCGGCTCCGTGTAGCTCCGCCCCGTCACGTGCCGATTCCAGCCAATCAGGAGGCTGGAATCGGCAATGGATCGCACAGAAGCCCTGCGGTCCACCGAGGGAGAAGATCCCGGCGGCCATCTTCACCAGGTAAGTAAGAAGTCACCGGAGCGCGGGGATTCAGGTAAGCGCTGTGCGGATTTTTTTTTAGGTCCCTGCATCGGGTTTGTCTCGCGCCGAACGGGGGGGCTGTTGAAAAAAAAAAAAACCTGTTTCGGCGCGGGACAACCCCTTTAAGATCCATTGGCAACATGGAAAGGAGTTTGCTGCTTATTAAGCAGGGACTTGCTGGGGTAGATGTGGGGGTGAATGGTAGTATGAGAGGGTAGAATGAGCAAGCAGCTAGCTGGGTAACAGTTAAAAGGAGGTGTAGAAGGAAGAGAAATAGGGAGCGTAGTTCTGAACTGGCACACCCCAACAAGTTTGCAAAGTTAGCAAATAAGGGGAGTGCCATTTCAGAATTAGCACTGCTACGGCACGACATGCCTCTGACCATCAGGGGGAAGTCAGCTTCAGTAAAAAGGTAAATATGAGCGCAAGGCAGGCAAGACCGGCACTGGTAGTGGGAAACTCAATTATTAGGGGGACAGACAGGGCAATCTGCCACAAAGCCTGGGATCATCAAACAGTGTGTTGTCTTCCTGGCACTCTAGTTTGACACAATGTAGATTGAGTTGATAGATTGCTAGAAGGGGCTGGTGAGAATCCATTGGTCATGGTACACATTGACACTAATGAGAAAGTTAGCGGTAGGTAGAAGGTCCTTAAAAACAATTTCAGGGAACTATGATTTAAGCTCTAGGCGAGGACCTCCAAAGTACGGTCGAGTGCTGCCTGTGATTGTCTGAGTGCTGTGACCAATCACAGCAGCGCTCAGCTGTCATTCAATGAATGTCTGAGTGTTGCCTGTGATTGGCTAAGTGCTGAAAAGCTTCAGAGCAGTGCAGGGAAAACAAGCGGCGGCTAGATGCGCCTGAGCCCCGGCAGCAGCAGACAGCTGAGTATATATATTTTTTATTCTTTAGTACAGCTAGGGATGAAGTACTTGAAAAAGCCTGATACGGACGAAACGCGTTGTACAGAGGTTATTAAAGAGATCGACTTTGCAACATTGCTGGTGGAGAGTACATGTCCCTACGGAGCGCGGACCTAGTTTTTTCTTTCGTGTACTACTTGTTTGCAGCTCTCTGAAGTGAGGGACGGAAGGTTTCGCTGGCTCTCGCGTCTGTCGAGCCCAGCGGGATTAGAGGAACCTCTCAGGTTATCATTTGGCGTACTTGGATATGGGGTGTTAGTGGGGACCCTCCCTGTAGGGTTCCACTATGCACCGGGTAAGTTACACCCACATTTACCTTCTATTGTGTGCTGTGTGACTAAGGATTAAAACAATAGCTTATATTGGACCTTCTTGGAGCGCTGTCCTAATTTTCTACTTTGTTTTACATATAAATAGCTTATTTTTTCTTTTCAAATGCATAAAAAACATAAGCATAAGAAGATGACAGGTGGCTTGAAAATATGGAATATCTATCGAAAAACTTAATGAGTTTATGTAGTGGTAACACAAGGTAGAGAAACAAAGTGATGAGTTTATCCAATTCCCACAATTAACATTATAATTTGCATTAGTTCCATTGCATACTTGTTAATGTATGTATGCTCAGATCTGCAGGTTTAGGCATCATGGGAACCATAGAGATTTTCCAAGATTTTGCATAGCCATTGTTGCTACTAGGCCATGTAAGATTATGGTCTAATCAGTAGGGGCTAAACTTGCAACGCCAACAAGCAGCAGTGCTAAGAAGCTGCATATTATTGGAATGCTTAAAGTATCCTTTTTAGAAGGAATTTAGCTTGGTTCTAAAGGCAGTTACTACTTGGGCAATCCAAAAAATATGTTTCAAGGCTGCTTTGGCAGTAGAGCATCTCAAGCATTTATGTAAGCCCATAGAATAAATAGCAGCAAGGTGTATAGGAATGAGATATCAATGATAGAGAAGCTTGCTTGTCAACTCTAAATGAGATGTACATTTTGAAAGCAATCTTGCTGATGTAAACATTTTATTCCAGACTTCTGTGCCTATATAGATACCTAGATCTCTTTCCCAATGAAGTAAGCAAAGGGACCTCTTCCCCAAAGACATATCCAAAGTTACTGTATAAAGTTTTGAGATGTCTTTATCAACTTAATTTAAATTAGAATGCTAGTTTTGGGAAGAGAACACAAATTAGGAGTCTGAGTAATAACATGGCATATTCTGAGGATTTTATAAAAATCTTTGTTAGGTATATGAATTTTAGCAGAAATGTCATTAAAGGACATTAGACCATTACCTAACCATATATCTGAACTTAAAATTATCCCGGCAGTGATCCAGTTACTAATTGAGATATCTGGAATAATAAAGAGTATCAGATTTAAAGGTACTTCAGACAGTCTGAAAGGGATAATAAATTTGGAAATTATTATGGGTTTCCATCCATTGATCCCAGCTTCAATAGCAATATTATGAGATTCAGGTAGAGAAAATCCCAGAGTTATTAGCCATAATAAAACATTGGCAGGTATAGTGTTTAGAAATGATTTTTCCATATTCACCCAATGCTCTGTGACAGTATTGGCTTTTCAATCTCTGGCTTGATCAATTATAGTTACATAGTAGCAATAACAAACTTGTGGTTAGCCTAATCTGCCTTTATGGATGGGAAGATATAAAGTATGGGTTGCCACACAAGGGCATAGCCTTTTCCAAATATGTTTTAAAAGAATTTTTTGGTAGTTTATGGAGGTAAGACACTAGAACAGAGATAGCATTTGTGGGTATGCAGGATAGCTGCATTTCAGCTCAAATATTTAGAGGAATGAAATACAATTGTTCAGTTTTCAAGGAATTGTAGGGGGGTTACAATATACTTCAGAAGTAATTAGAAAGATTGGTGCATTATCGGACCAAGTAATTATATCAATTTTAGAAATTACTACATGCTGAAACAACAGATTAAGGCGTTAGTCAGACGGGCGCTTTTTCGCGCGATTTGCGCATGCGCATGCGTCCGGCGATTTTTTAAAACCATTGCTTTGCAATGGTATCGGACACATGAGCGCTTTTTATGCGCTCGTCCGATAAATTATAGAACAGAAATCGCAGATCGCACCTATCTGCGATCTGCGATTCCTGTTCTCTTCTCTATATGCGCTCAATGGCGCCAGCGGCAGCAGGGCCGACCCCATTGAGAACATATAGAAGACAAATCATTCTTCTCTGCCACAGCTGTAACAGCTGTGGCAGAGAAGAACGATGTTTGCCCATTGAATTCAATGGAGCCGGCAATACAGCCGGCTCCATTGAAAGCAATGGGCTGCCGAACAGCGCTGGATGAATTGTCGGGAAGGGCTTAAATATATAAGCCCTTCCCTGCAATTCATCCAGAAAAGTGTTAAAATAAAAAATATATATATACTTACCTTGTCCCGGCAGCCGGAGTTCAGCGCGGCCGGCCTGCAGTGGGTGTGACGGGGGTGTGAGTCAGACCTTCACACCCACTGCAGGCCAGCCGTGCTGAACTCCGGCTGCCGGGACAAGGTAAGTATATATATATTTTTTATTTTAACACTTTTCTGGATGAATTGCAGGGAAGGGCTTATATATTTAAGCCCTTCCCGACAATTCATCCCACACTCGCCCGCAGCGCATTGCTTTCAATGGAGCCGGCTGTATTGCCGGCTCCATTGAATGCAATGCGCTGGACAGCTCCGGCCCGTTTCTAATGAAACGCGGCTAGGAGCAGATTTTCGGGCGATTTTCGGGCACTGGTCACGCGATTTGCGGATGCGCATCCGTCATGCGATCCGCAAATCGCGCGAAAAAACGCCCGTCTGACTAAGGCCTAACAGTGAAGAACATGCCTAAGCAAGTGTAGGTCTTGTGAGCGTATGTAATACCTTTTCAATAAGGTATTGCAACCTCCATACATCAAGAACATTTTCTTTTTGCGTCATTTAATATAAATTGGTGGGTTTATCTGTCAAACTAGAAGCAAATGAGTCAAGAGATGCCACATAAGTCTGTTAAAATCTCCTAAAATCAGGACAGACCAATTATTATAATAGTTGATTTTCTTGAAAAAAGCACTCTAAAATGTAGTTTGTTTTTTGTTTGGAGCATAAATTACTCTTATAACATAATTTATATTATTTACTGTTCAAACTAAGATAATATATATTGGAAGATCATTTCTAGAGTTTTTATAAAATCAGTGAAACACCTTGTGTCCAGCTAACAATATGTGGGTATAGAATCTTCTGAAGTTCCTTAAGAAAGATCTGGTAATGAAGCAGGTGAGGACACTTGTGAAGCTACAACACTACTACCCTCTGATTCAGTGAGCATGCTTTGAATCTAATTTGTGACCTTGTGGAAGGAAAGAACTCTGTGAGTCTTGCAAAGTTCAGCTTCCTTTTTTGCCCCCTAAGCGATGCAGGAGTACTAGAAAAAGTAAGTGATCTTATTCTGCCACCAGGGACCAACCAAAGATGCTACAGAGAGCTGATTTTTAGCTCAGTCCAACGAAGTTAGGGAATGTGCAGCTTAAGGGCCATTTACACGATTATCATTCAAAATTTGTCCAAATGAATAAAAATGCACAAAAATTGTTATAGCTAAATGCAAAGACATCATTTACTATTTATTTACTTCTCATTTGTCGCTCACTTTCAACCAGCATAAAAATCATTGCTGGTTCACTCACTTCTCATTGATTCTAAATGCTACCTGCTCAGTTCTTCACATAGAATGTGAAGCACTGAGTGAGAAGTGAATGATAATCAACAGTGACTAAATGCTCTGCACAAGCACTAACAACTAGCGGTAACATCATCCATTCATGCAGATCGCTTAATCCACAGTTGTCCTGTGTATACGGGGCATTACTCTATGTGCTGCAGTCCCTGCCCCCTTGTACATATGATTTTAAGACACTTGGTAATATATTTAATCAGATGATTTTCTTAGTTTTTGTTTCTGCTTCTCAACTTCTCTAGACAGAGCATCTGACAGCTGATACAAATAAGGCAGTGGAGTACAGTGAACCAGACTGCAGTGTACGGAGCTGTGTTATCGGGGTACAGATAAGCTGTCTTATTGGCTCTGTTTTACCAGCTGTTTCACATTCCTGTGACTAAAGGCTCATTTACACAGGATGATTATTCAGAGTTATTCAAACCCCGTGCTCCCACGGGAGTTTGAACGAAAGTCGCACTGTGTAAATGCATGCAGAGACCTAACAACTGAGCAAGAGTTGTTCAGTCATTCAGTTTCTGCATGCAGAAACCTGAATGACTGGCAATTCAGTGTAAACAGCAGCCGTTCAGTTCTGAACGACTGCCTGCTTACAGTGAATGGAGACAGTGGGAAACACTCCACGATCGCTCCTCCTACATGCTGGCCATGCTCTGAGTGATGCTAAGGATATTAGCCCCTGTGTAACAGTACAGGAGCGAGCTTCATTGGGATGCCCTGTTGGGCATCGTTTGCCTGACAGTTTGTCCTGTGTAAATGGGGTCTGAGACTGCCTTGCAAATTCTGTCACTGACATGACAGAGCCGATAAGATAGCCCCTCCATACAGAGATAACACAGCTCTGTACACAGATGACCACTCTCACACAGCCCGCTTTTTAAAAGAGAATAGTACAGCATTTCAAATGCCACGCTAAACACTCTAAAATGCCTCAATTGATTTAAATAGGGCTTCTTAGAATAGCATTCAAACACAGCCTTTCAAGCTCTGTCTGTTCTAATTTTGGCATTTAAGCATTTTTTTCAACATTGGGCATGATGCGTTGCCCATTGAAATCAATGGGGAGCATTTTAAATGCTGTCAAAAACGCGATAGAATGTTGGGTACAGATTAGAGATCAGCGAGCATAGTCGTCCGAGCTTGATGCTCGTTCGAGTATTAGGGTGCTCGAGATGCTCGTTACTTGAGACGAGCACCACGCGGTACTCGTCTCGATTAAACGAGCACTGACCATTGAATTCAATGGAGCCGGCAATACAGCCGGCTCCATTGAAAGCAATGGGCTGCCGGCAATCTCAGGATGATTTTTCGGGAAGGGCTTAAAAATATAAGCCCTTCCCTGAAAATCATCCAAAACTGTGTAAAAATTAAAAAAAAATATAAACTCACCTTGTCCCGGCAAGCGCTCAGCGCAGGGACCAATCAGGGGCAGCTCTCAGCTGTCATTCAGCTGAGAGCTGCCCCTGAAGCCAATCAGAGGCAGCACTCACTCACCCATTCATGAATTCATGAATGGGTGAGTGAGAGCTGCCTCTGATTGCTGAGGCTGTGACCAATCAGAGGCAGCTCATTCAGCAGGCGGGGATTTTAAATCCCCGGCTGCTGAATACTTCTCACAGCAGTTCAGGAGAACTGCCGGCCGGCCGCGGCTGAACTCCGTCTGCCGGGACAAGGTAAGTATATATATTTTTTTAATTTTTACACAGTTTTGGGAGATTTTCAGGGAAGAGCTAATATTTTTAAGCCCTTCCCAAAAATTCTTCCCGCATTCACCGGCAGCCCATTGCTTTGAATGGAGCCGGCTGTATTGCCGGCTCCATTGAATTCAATGGGCTAACATCGTTCTTCTCTGCCACAGCTGTTGCAGCTGTGGCAGAGGAGAACGATCTTTATGCTGACAGTACGCGGGGAGGGGCTCACTTTTGCCACTATTGTGGCTTAATAGTGAGACCTCAGAGCCCCAAATGCAGCCCTGCATGTTACTCCTCGCCTGCCCTATCCATTTCTGTGTTTTTTACATGACTTTGGTGATTTGCTAAGATTTTCACAAATGAAAACCTTAGCGGAGCACCAGTCATATACAAAAATGCTCGAGTCGCCCATTGACTTCAATGGGGTTCGTTACTCGAAACGAACTCTCGAGCATCACTGAAAGATCGACTCGAGTAACGAGCACTCGAGTATTTTGGTGCTCGCTCATCTCTAGTACAGATATGTTAAAGAGTCCAAAATTAGAAATTATTTCCAGATTCCAAGAATCAGTTGAAAGATTGACGTGCTTTTATTTTTTCTTAGTTCAATGAGCATGAACATTCCAAAGCGTTAAAATGTTGACTATTTCTTACCAATTTAACATTTTATGGGATGTTTCCAAACTTCTGGAAGGTAATGTATATATCTTTTTAAATCTTCCTGGGAGCTGCCATATTGGAAACACACACTTCCTTCATTCATTGCCTGTATATACAGTGGAATAGCGTGTGTGTGAATGCTTTATATACATATGTAATGAATAAGATTTTTAAAATGTCATTAATACAGTCTCAGAAAGTGATGAGGCAGTGCTTTCTTAGTCCAAGTCCAAACAGTGGAAAAGCAGTTGCAGGACTTTATCAGTGTGTATAATGTAAAGTGTTGCTACCCTGTCTACAGAATAAAGCTGCTATCTGTCATTAGGAGCCACTCCAGTGATTTTTGCTTTTTTTCATTCATTATATAATAGCCCCCCAGTATATACAAACTGGCTAGTTGAGTCCTTCTCTTCACCTTACATTTACTTGACTCTATATATTGTTCAGGGGTCAGGATCTCTTGTATGATGAAATTACACAGAATATTCTATACATAATCTTCACAGATGAAAACATAATCGTATATCACAACTACTGATGAATAGAGGCTTCTGGAGCAACAGGTATAATGCAGAGGACAATTATTCATCCTCCCAACTGTATACTTATGGCTTTTAGCTTATTTAATTGAATTTAGAAGGTACTAATAATTACACTCTCCTCCCAGCAGGCAGAGATGGTACTGGTTCTAGCTGGTCATGTGATGCTGTATTGATGCATCATGGGATTGCTAGCACAGCATAAAGGAGTAGAAAGCTGGGAGAAATCTAAATATCAAGAAGGGGTCTGATATGCTACAGACAGGAGGCTGCACTACATGGAAGTGATACATAGGAAATGTCTAGAGTATGACAGCGAATCAGGTGAAGGGTGTGACATTGGAAAAACGAGTTTTCCCTGGAGTGACCCCTACATTCTTTACCCTCTGTTGACACTATCCAAGTTTGCTCAATAATGCTAACATATGAGTAAAATAAAGCAGGAAATGTCAATATATTAATTATTTAAAAAAACCAATAATGTACATGATATACTATTTTCTGACCGCACACTTTTGTAATTGTGACTTCTTATTCATGGTAACCCATTACTTTTACTACTATCTTACATTGTACACTTTTAGCAACCTACTGCCAAGTAATCATTTGCTTGACCCACAATGGATTATACAATTATGCATTTGACTATTAATTAAAATTACTTTTTACCTTTCAATATATGCAGCTCTTGCAAGAATGGGAGAGGTTTACAATCAGGTACATATTAAAATGCTAGTCCTGCAAAGGAAGTATCCATCACATTTATGTCCAAAACACAACAGTCACTCCTTCTAAAAAATAATACAACCTGCCATCTTACCATGAAGTAGTGTGATTTATAGAAGTGTGTTTAGCATCCTGCCATACTCATATTTCCACTGTATAAATAGTGAATGTGTGTGATTTACTAAAGATAACTTTGCTTTCATAAACTGACAGTGAAAACATTCAGCTGTATTCATTGTAGAACATTCTGTACCTTATTTGATAATATGTCTGAAAATGCAATAATAAATATGAATAAAATATATTGTCTTTTATATTTTGCTGAATAAAAATGCTGCTCTTATTCGGTGACACAGAATAAATCACTACTAGATCTGCACACATTTACATCGCTGCACAAAAGAGTTTTCTCTTTCTTCTTGCATCCCAATATAATGTGAATTTCAAAGCAATTCAGGGATTTAGAGATGGAAATGGACAACACTTTATTTATTATATATGTTGCTGCAGGACAAACATAGTAACACAATTTGAAAAGCAGAAAAAAAGACATATAGAGTGCGTCTACCGAGTTTATCCTATTATCCTTCAACATGGGTTGAAGCTAATTTCCCCCAATTTAAGAAAAAAAATGTCTTCACAACCCCATGACTGGAAATCTGAATGCATTTCTGGTTCAAGTACCTTTTTCTAGAAATCTAGTACCCATAACTCATAATTTAATACTCAAAAATGTATCCAGGCCTCTTTTAAACTCTTTTAGGGAATTGATTCCATCAACTTCCTCAGGCTAAGAATTCCATAGTGTCACTGCCCCTACAGTAAAGAACCCCTAGTGTAGAGAACTAATTTCTGTGGACTTATTAGTCTTATTGAACTAACTCTGTCCCTAAATAATTTTTAAGTATTGGAGATAGTGGTCAATCTATAATATTACTAGAGTTAAGCGAACGTTCTCTGCCGAGCTTGATGCTTGTTCGAGTATTAGCGTACTCGATAGTGCTACTTACCGAACGAGCATCACGCCGTGTTCGACCCCCCCCCCCCCCCCCGTTTTCGGCACCTCCCCGCTACATTGGAGCGTGCGCGTCAATGGCAAATTTATTGGCTCAGGCGGGGGGGGGGGGGGGGGGGGGGGAGAGAGAGAGAGAAAAAAGCCCGGGACCCGGCGTCCCACATACAAATTTGCTCGAGTCTCCCATTGTAGTCAATGCGGTTCATTACTCGAGTAAAGCTCTCGAATTTTACAAAAAATTTGACTCGAATAACGTGGACCCGAGCATTTGGGTGCTCGCTCATCTCTACATATTACTTATTTTCATTAGTGCATGGGGGTTTATGTCATTCAGACCAGGTGATTAGTCTATTTTAGTCTTTTTAGGGTGATTCAGCATTTTTACCTGAGTTGGTCTGGTGTCATTTATTGAAGAGTTTACTTTATTCCTCGGCATTTCACCCAGCACTTCATTTTCCTCTGTGAATAGGGAAAATAAAAAAAATATTTTGATTGGATTTGCTTTCTCCTCCTCATTCTCTACAATGTTCTCCTCATTAGGTTTTATAAAGGGCCAACACTTTCAGCTTTAACCCTTTAACTATTTATATAGTTAGTTTAGTTTGCTGTACTTTTTTGGCAATGAGTTTCTCTGTCTCCAACTTTGCTGCTTTTATCTAATGTTTGGATTATTTATTTTTTATTGATAGCTTTTTAGTGCTTCCTCGTTGCAGTTTTGTTTTAGGAATTCAATGCTTTCTTTTTGTTTATTTACATTTTTCATTAATTTTTCCCTTTTTTTATTCCTTACATTACCATAGGATATGTACATACCTGTTACAAGGACAACTTATGATTTTAAAAATATCCCATTTCGCTTATGCACTTTTATTTTTAAGGACATTGTTCCAGGAAATGAGGGTAAGGGCATTTCCAAACTGAACAAACTTTATCTTCCTAAAGTTCAATGTTTTGCGGCTTCTCAACAAGCCATTCTATTAAAGGGGTTGTCCCGCGCCGAAACGGTTTTTTTTTTTTTTCAATAGCCCCCCCCCGTTCGGCGCGAGACAAACCCGATGCAGGGGTTAAAAAAGAAAACCGGATAGTGCTTACCTGAATCCCCGCGCTCCGGTGACTTCTTACTTACCTTGTGAAGATGGCCGCCGGGATCTTCACCCTCGGTGGACCGCAGGTCTTCTGTGCGGTCCATTGCCGATTCCAGCCTCCTGATTGGCTGGAATCGGCACGTGATGGGGCGGAGCTACCAGGAGCCGCTCTCCGGCACGAGCGGCCCCATTCAGAAAAGAAGAAGACCGGACTGCGCAAGCGCGTCTAATCCGGCGATTAGACGCTGAAAATTAGACGGCACCATGGAGACGAGGACGCTAGCAACGGAACAGGTAAGTGAATAACTTCTGTATGGCTCATAATTAATGCACAATGTACATTACAAAGTGCATTAATATGGCCATACAGAAGTGTATACCCCCACTTTGTTTCGCGGGACAACCCCTTTAAAAGAGAAATGGAAATGTATTATATTATGATCACTAATTTTTAGGTGCTGCGCAACCTGCACCTTTGTTACACTGTCAGATCTGTTGGTTAATATCAAGACCCAAAGGGCTCTCCCTCTAGTTGAGTTCTACACAAGTTGGGAAAGATCTTTAGTTATCAAGAATCATGTTAGCTTTACAAGACCCACATGTTTCAGTGTTCCAATTTATGCCTGGATAGCTGAAATTCCCCATAGTAATTACAATCTCATTGTGATTTGTCGCCTCATTTATTTGCCTACGTAATAGATTTTCAGTGTCTTCTGTTATATTTGGTAACATATAACAAACCCCTATCTGTATTTTATTATTGTTTTTACCTCCATGTATTTCTACTTATAGGACAATCAGATGTCCATTTCCCTCACATATATCTTATCATAATTGGGGCTTTAGATCAGACTTTACTTAAAGGCAAACCCCTCTCCATATCTGTTTTTTACAATCGTTTCTGAACAAACTATAAGCTTGAATGGTAACCCCCCAGTCATAGCTTTTACCCAAACAAATCTAGGTTATTCTCACTATGTCATATTTTCTCCTTAGACATAATTAATTCTATTTCATCAATTTATTGGTCATAATTCTAGCAATAGTAAGTATGCAATTTAAAGTTGTTTTTAAAATATATTCAATATGTCATTATTAACTATTCTGACCCTTACCTCCATTTCATTCCCAGATTTATTACTCAATTTCCGGTCATTCTCTACTCTATCTTCCCTTCTACCTCTGTGGTGGCACTCCCCCAGTCTATAGCTGACACACTCCTCCAGACTTTTAGCCATCTTCTCTCCAACAAAAAATGTACCCTCCAAATTAAGGTGCAGTCCATCCTTGGCATGTTGCCAACAGAGAAAGCTCAGTCTTTTCCTCAACCAGTTTTTGAGTTATTTGTTTACCTCTTTAATCTCCCCCTGCCTGTCTGAGGGGCACATTTTGCAGATAGACTTTCAGGAAGAACTACATTTGAGTTTGTTGCTCTAAGCCTTTGGCCTAAGACCCTGAAATAATTTTAAGGCTCTGTGACCTACCTCTCACTTTATTATTGTTGCTAATGTGCACTATGTCTACTGGGTCTTCGGCATCTCCTTACAGCAATTTGTCAACCTGACCCATGATATTTTAAACTACAGTTCCAGTAAGACAACACACCGTTTGACGATCCTGGCCTTACTGGTACAGAAACCCAAATATGGTGGGCACTGTGTCAAAGACATAGCAAAAAAACACGAGGTTCTACAAGTATGTTAAAAGCATTAATTATGTCACTATGAAAAAGGCAACACACATAATATTGTAGCCTTCTATAATACATAATTCACATTTCTTTATTTCATGGAAAAGCAACACGGGCAAATTAAAAACAGCTAAAATCCTACAAAACATGTGGATCACCTGCATGATATGCAATGAGCCACCAAACATTGCAAGATGAGTATATAAATAGGTATAACAAACATAATTTAAATAACTCCCTATAGCAATCAATACATATGTTTCAGCAATAGAGATGAGCGAACGTGTTCTTCCGAGCTTGATATTCGTGCGAATATTAGGGTGTTCGTGATGTTCGTTATTCGTAACGAACACCATGCGGTGTTCGGGTTACTTTCACTTCCTTCCCTGAGACGTTAGCGCGCTTTTCTGGCCAATTGAAAGACAGGGAAGGCATTACAACTTCCCCCTGTGACGTTCAAGCCCTATACCACCCCCCTGCAGTGAGTGGCTGGGAAGATCAGGTGTCCGCCGAATATAAAAGTCGTCCCCTCCCGCGGCTCGCCTCAGATGCCGTGTGAGTTAGATGAGGGACAGTGCTGTTTGTACCGGAGCTGCTGTAGGGAAAGAATTGGTAGTTAGTGTAGGCTTCAAGACCCCCCAAAGGTCCTTATTAGGGCCACTGATAGCTGTGTGTTGGCTGCTGTTAGCAGTGGCAATTTTTTTTTTCTCAAAATTGCCTCTGCAGAGCGTTGCACCCGGCATTAGGGACAGAAGTGCTGCATAGGCAGGGAGAGTGTTAGGAGTGAGTGTAGCCTTCAAGAACCTCAACGGTCCTTTCTAGGGCCATATTTAACCGTGTGCAGTACTGTGCTGGCTGCTGTTAGCTGTGCTGCATTTTTTTTTACTTCTCAAAATCGCCTCTGCAGAGCATTGCACCCTCCATTGATACTGCAGGGAAAGAATTGTGTAGGCAGGGCCACAACACAGTTATTATTCATTGAATATACGCAGTGCTGCCTTTTGGTGGAAAAAAACGGAAAATATTTCTATTTGTCCTGCCTCTGTCCGTCCTAAGGGCGGTGGACAGGTGTCGGCTGCGTGTGCAACCGTTAAAAATCAGACGCACCCAGCTACGGTTTACTCCTGGCTTCGCCATTTGCTTTCCTTAATTGGGAAAAAAAATACCTGCTCTGCCAGAGTTAATAACTCTGCTACCCTCACGTTCTGTGACACATTAGCAGGGACACAGCACAGTTATTAAACTTCTCATGTTCATTGAATATACGCAGTGCTGCCTTTTGGTGCAAAAAAACGGAAAATATTTCTATTTGTCCTGCCTCTGTCCGTCCTAAGGGCGGTGGACACGTGTCGGCTGCGTGTGCAACCTTTAAAAATCAGACGCACCCAGCTACGGTTTACTGCTGGCTTCGCCATTTGCTTTCCTTAATTGGGAAAAAAAATACCTGCTCTGCCAGAGTTAATACCTCTGATACCCTCACGTTCTGTGACACATTAGCAGGGACACAGCACAGTTATTAAACTTAGATTATTCATTCACTAGAGGCAGTGGGGCCTTTCGTTTTAAAAAAACGGAAAAAATTATATTTGGCTGCAGTCTTGCGCCAATTTATTTCCTGCCTGTGAAATCAAATCACTGGTAATACAGCATGCTGAGGGGTAGGGGTAGGCCTAGAGGACGTGGACGCGGCCGAGGACGCGGAGGGCCAAGTCAGGGTGTGGGCACAGGCCGAGCTCCTGATCCAGGTGTGTCGCAGCCGACTGCTGCGCGATTAGGAGAGAGGCACGTTTCTGGCGTCCCCACATTCATTGCCCAATTAATGGGTCCACGCGGGAGACGGTTATTAGAAAATGAGCAGTGTGAGCAGGTCCTGTCCTGGATGGCAGAAAGTGCTTCGAGCAACCTATCGTCAACACGCAGTTCTGCGCCGTCCACTGCTGCAAATCCGAATCCTCTGTCTGCTGCTCCTCCTTCCTCCCAGCCTCCTCACTCCACTACAATGACACCTGCTCAGGAGCAGGAACACTCCCAGGAACTGTTCTCGGGCCCCTGCTTAGATTGGGCAGCAGCGGTTCCTCTCCCACCAGAGGAGTTTATCGTCACTGATGCCCAACCATTCGAAAGTTCCCGGGGTCCGAGGGAAGAGGCTGGGGACTTCCGCCAACTGTCTCAACAACTTTCTGTGGGTGAGGAGGACGATGACGATCAGACACAGTTGTCTTGCAGTGAGGTAGTAGTAAGGGCAGTAAGTCCGAGGGAGCAGCGCACAGAGGATTCGGAGGAAGAGCAGCAGGACGATGAGGTGACTGACCCCACCTGGTGTGCAACGCTTACTCAGGAGGACAGGTCTTCAGAGGGGGAGTCAAGGGCATCAGCAGGGCAGGTTGCAAGAGGCAGTGCGGTGGCCAGGGGTAGAGGCAGGGCCAGACCGAATAATCCACCAAGTGTTTCCCAAAGCGCCCCCTCGCGCCATGCCACCCTGCAGAGGCCGAGGTGCTCTAAGGTCTGGCAGTTTTTCACAGAGACGCCTGACGACCGACGAACAGTGGTGTGCAACCTTTGTTGCGCAAAGCTCAGCCGGGGAGCCAACACCAACAGCCTCACCACCACCACCATGCGCAGACATATGATGGCCAAGCACCCCACAAGGTGGGACGAAGGCCGTTCAGCGCCTCCGGTTTGCACCCCTGCCTCTCCCCCTGTGCCCCAACCTGCCACTGAGATGCAACCCCCCTCTCAGGACACAGGCACTACCGCCTCATGGCCTGCACCCACACCCTCATCTCTGCTGTCCTCGGCCCCATCCAGCAGTGTAGTTCAGCGCACCGTCCAGCCGTCGCTTGCGCAAGTGTTCGAGCGCAAGCGCAAGTAGGCCGCCACGCACCCGCACGCTCAAACGTTAACCGTCCGCATAGCAAAATTCATCAGCCTTGAGATGCTGCCATATAGGGTTGTGGAAACGGAGTCCTTCAAAAGTATCATGGAGGCGGCGGCCCCGCGCTACTCAGTTCCCAGTCGCCACTACTTTTCCCGATGTGCCGTCCCAGCCCTGCACGACCACGTATCCCGCAACATTGTACGCGCCCTCACCAACGCGGTTACTGCCACGGCCCACTTAATCCTGGCCGCATTCCGAAAACCAACAAAATACAACCGTGCTACTAGGTCCGCAGTCACCACCACATTACCACCAACGCGGTTACTTTTAAGGTGCATATAACCACGGACACGTGGAGAGGACACGTAGTGCCTCAAAAACATCCCCCTCCTCCTCCAACAGGGAAAACATTCTTGGCAAATGCCTTTGCATTGGTTCGTCTGGTGGCAGTCCAAGAATTTCACCTTTACCGACACTACAAGAGAGCCCCCACACCATCCCCCCGCCACGGCCCACTTAATCCTGGCCGCATTCCGAAAACCAACAAAATACAACCGTGCTACTAGGTCCGCAGTCACCACCACATTACCACCAACGCGGTTACTGTTAAGGTGCATATTACCAGTCTGACTGGGGCATGCAGACACCTTGACAGAATGAATAGTGTGTGGCACATAGGTTCCCCATTGCTATGCCCACGTATGCAGCTCCTGATGGCGGTGGCACAGGATTCTATTTCTCATTGCTTCTGTACAGCATTGTGGGCTATCGCCCCGCCCCTTTTGAAGAGGGTCGCTGCCTAGCCGTGCCAACCCTCTGCAGTGTGTGCCTGCGGTTCTTCCTCATGGCAGACGCACTTCTAAATAGACATGAGGGTGGTGTGGCATGAGGGCAGCTGAAGGCTGCACAGGGACACTTTGGTGTGCGCTGTGGGGGGGAGGGGGGCGGTTGGTCAGCATGTAACCCAGGAGAAGTGGCAGCGGAGTGTCATCCAGGCAGTGATTGTGCTTTGTTGTAGCTAGTGTGGTGCTTAGCAAAGGTATGCCATGCTAATGAGGGCTTTTCAGAAGTAAAAGTTGTTGGGAGGGGGGGGGGGGGCCCACTCTTGCCGGTATTGTGGCTTAATAGTGGGACCTGTGAACTTGAGATGCAGCCCAACATGTAGCCCCTCGCCTGCCCTATCCGTTGCTGTGTTGTTCCCATCACTTTCTTGAATTGCCCAGATTTTCACACATGAAAACCTTAGCGAGCATCGGCGAAATACAAAAATGTTCTGGTCGCCCATTGACTTCAATGGGGTTCGTTGTTCGAAACGAACCCTCGAACATCGCGGGAAGTTCGTTCCGAATAACGAACACCCGAACATTTTGGTGTTCGCTCATCTCTATTCAGCAACAAATGTGGAGCTCATAATTTAAAATGCCCTTGCTAATAGGAAAAAAGAGGCTAAACCCTAAATACCAAATTCCTAACATAATTTACCAGAGCTAATAAAAGGGAAAAAGGAGGTGAAGACATACATAGTGTGTGTCACAAGCAAACGTAACATCTAATAAACTGTGTTTACTATAAAGCAAGGAAATATGTGCAGAATAGACATTAAATTACCAGAAAGTTATGAGTATAGTGTAATAAAATATTGCTACTAAAGCTGCAGATCAACACTCAAAAATCTGCATCAAAATTTGCTTACAAGACATGCAGATTTCGTGGCAGATTTGTTTGAGATATGTTTTTACACTTTATGTGAATCCGCTCAAAAGCTTTTAGCTGAAGTAAATGCTGCAAGTGAATCCTTTACTTGTAAAGGACAAGGCAAGATTCAACAGTTTCAATTATAGACCTGTAAGGGCTCAGTCAGATGGGAGTTTTTTGCTGTGCATGTTACTTGCATTTGCGATCTGCATCTATTAGAACCAATGCTTTCCAATAGCATGTCGTTTTTTACCCGTGCACAAAAATGTGCAGCAGCAAATATACAGCAGTGAATTTAAAAACGCAAGTAACTGTGGCATTCTGTATTTTTTGGATGTGAAACCCCTGGATGCTGTCACATTCAGAGGTTTCACCTTGTTGTCAATGGGGCCGGCGGCAGCCCTATTGACAAACAGTAAAGATTGCAATCCTCTGCCACAGCTGTCACAGCTGTGCTAGAGGACCGCAATGCTACCCCATTGAATTCAATGGAGCCGGTGTTACAGATGCTGGCAATCCCTGCAGTGATTTTCAGGGAAGGGCTTTAAATATAAGCCCTTCTCTAAAAATCATCCCCAGAATGTGTAAAAAAAATGTATATACTCACCACTCCACCTCCGCCAGGCTTCAGGCGAATCTAGCCTCATCTTCTACTAAACTGCTCTGAAGTGCTTTTAGCAGGCGGTAATTTATAATCTCCGCCTGCTGAAAGGGCTGCCTCTGATTGGCTGAGCACTGTGACCAATCGGAGGCAGCATTCAGCAATTTAATGACAGCTCAGCGCTGCCTGTGATTGGTCCCTGCGCTCAGCAAATCAGAGGCAGTGCTCAGCCATTCATTGTCACAGCTGTGGCAGAGAATTGCGATCTTCTCTGTATGTCAGCCACTGCTGCTGCCACTGGCCCAGCTGACCACAAGGTGAAACCCCTGGATGTAACAGCATCCAGGCATTTCACATCCAAGGAATCCCCTGCTGCAGCTGTCACAGCGCAGCAGGGGATAGCAGGCAGTGCCTTTTTTGTGCACATAAACGCAGCCAAGTGCATTTTTCTTCAGCGTGACACCCACTTCGGTCAGGAGAACTTTTGTGCATTTGTGTTTTGTGCAAAATATGAGCAGCAAACAAACACCTATCTGACTGAGCCCTAAAATATGTAATGGCATCCCTAACTTTGCAGTTGTGAAACCCATTTGAAACTGAACGCTTTAGCCAGTTTATGTACTTCTAGATATAACAATCTATCCTGCAATATACCCCTCAAACACGGGTATTCCCAACACTAAAATTACTTTATATAATCCAGTTCACAATCACAAAAAAAATTGCATAGACAAGGATCATTAGCTCAGTTCATATTTCGCTTTTTCATGGGTGAGTCAACAACTACAAGACTCCTCTTTTCCAGAGGCACTACAATGTTAGCATACATTGGTCACCGTTACTAGTGAGGTACTATGGGGATCACTATTGGTCCCTTTTCTTAATATAATTATTAATGATCTTGTAGAGTGGTTTTTTTGAAGTAAAATATCAATATTTGCAGATGATACAAAACATGTAAAGAAATTAACACAACAGAGGACAGTAAGCAGTAATAGATCTGGATAAGTTGGATGCTTAGGCAAAAAAGTGGCAAATGAGGTTTAACACTGATGAATGTAAGGTTATGCACATGGGTAGGGGAAATACATGTCAGCATTATAAATGGAAAAACTCTGGGTAAAACTGCCATGGAAAAGAACTTGGGAATTATAGTTAACTGTACACTTAACTGTGGAGCAACCAGTGTTAAAGACCATTTACATGGGACGATTATCACTCAAAATGTGTTCAAGCAAATAAAAACACACGACAATCGTCCCGTGTAAATGTAAAAAAAAGTTTGTTCACTTTTCATTATTGCGGACTTTCGGTCAGCATAAAAAACATTGCTGGATCACAGGCTTCTTGCTGCCTGTAAATTCTCCCTGCTCAGCACTTCTAGTGGTGTTCTCTGCCGGTCTAAACACTCTGCACGAGCACTGGCGACCTTAGGGGAGATGTCAGCGCTCATGCAGTCATTTAGACAAATGTTGTCCTGTCTAAAAGGAACTTTAGACAACTTCTGCCAAGGTAAATAGGATAATGGGGTGCATCAAAAGTGGTCTAGGGACCCATGGCGAGAACACTGTTCTTTCTCCTTATCAAAAAACGTTTAGTATCGTGTTGGCCAGTAGAGCAAGGTGTGATTGTTCTCAGTAATAGAAACCAAGTAATCTTGTAGATATGATACCTTTTAATGGTGAACAAAATTTTGTTATCCATTAAAAGGTATCATATCTACAAGATTACTTGGTTTCTCTTACTGAGAACAATCACACTTTCCTCTTTACAAATCACTGGTCATGCCACACATGAAATATTGTGGACAGTTTTGGGCACTGGTAGTCAAAAAGACATATCAGAGCTTGAATGGGTTCATAGATGGTCAACTAAATTAATAAATGTAATGGGATGACTACAAAAACCAGAGAAGTTATAAGAATTAGGATTAATCAGTTTTGAAAAATGACTAAGGGGTGACAATTAACTATGTAAAAATATCAGTGGTCAATACACAAATTTCTCCAATGATCTATTTATACCAAGGACTGTACAAGGGGACATCCTTCACATCTAGAGGAAAGAAGGTTTCTACATTGGTTTTTTGGCCTTCGTCTGGATCAACATCTCAGCAAAATAGTCTGAACTGAATGGACATGCATCTTTTTTCAGCCTTAAACACTATGTTGCAATGTAAAGTGATAAGTAAATCCCTCTCAATTACAAGGGATTTACAAGAACAACGGAGTAGAGAATTAGTTATTTTCTGCCATAATGAAGCTTTTAGGGAGTTATGGAGCATATTCTCCATTGTGTGCAGTCCTGCTTGTAAATAATGTATTTAGCCCTAATATGATTTCCTACACTATGTTTCTTTCCTGCTCATTCTGTGTACAGTATATCAAATGATCTGATGATGAAAGTCAAGCATCAAACATTTGATCATGTAACAGAATGGTAAAACATTATAGAGGAATGCCCTCAAATAAAATACTGTATTGTATTCCATATTAAATTGAATTCACAGTAGATTTGCACATCGACATTGATTTTTTCATAAAATAATATCTACAGTTAAGGCAGAATCTCAAATAGCCACACAAGAAGAAAAAAAGGAAGACTAACTTCTATCAGTGCATTTTAAAACAGACATCCAACTTCCTCATCAAATGATCACAGTTCCATCATGTTATTAGCCAGTGTGCTGAGAACATTTCTTACTGTACATCTTCTATAATGAGCAAATCTCAGATGTCGAGACATAAATGTCAGTGTAAAGACGTTACTTATAAATTGGCATTTAATAACACATCAGTTGTAAAACATTATTAAAACATTTTAGGAAATCACTCTTACAAGCTTTCTAGAAAGAGCAAGTCAAAAGAATATTTAAAATCTGCAGGTGACCTTTTACATATTATGAATATAATACATTTAGTCATTTGCATATTAAAGGTAGTGGAGGTTATTTTTGTAAGTATTCTTCATAGTGAAAGGGCACCCACTGGAAGAAGATGAGAGGAGGGTAGAGGTAGGAACACAAGTCTTTGATCATAAATTGATTCAGCTTGAATTTGCACCAAGTGTGGAATCATTTCCTTGGTACTCTCTTCTGGTCTGCATAAAAGGAGATTAAGAATTTCTATATGGTAACGCAATGACACAGTGTATTATTATTACTGTATTGTGAAGTTTGTAAAGTTTTTGTTTTCAAAAGAGGGAAAAAAATAAAGCGGAAATACTAAAACTAGTTCATGGGGGTTTATAAGATTGCAACATATATTGTTTAAAGTTTTATTTTAAACTTTTATTTGGATTTTTAAAATAATTTAATTTTTCAAGAAGCTCGTGCTTATTTCTTCATTGTACGGTAAATAGAATCTGGTAACAGTTTTATGCTGCCCTATCTAAGAGCAACAGAAACTTGCAACAGAGACCCATTTCTAGCACTGGGTTGCATACTCTTTATTTTCAATAATTTCCATAAAATCACTATTTCTGTGCTGCAAGTATTTACTTGTTGCAATGCTGCCATGCGATCTGCTGTCCTTGATATTAATCATCTGCTAACTTCTCCACCCCCCTCCAATGATTGACAGTTTTCTTCCAACACACATAGCAATAATTTGTAAGAGGGGTGCAGCTCATGGGCATTGTGGACTACAGTATCAACTCATGCTCTGGCACAAAAATAGTCATTTTATGGAAACTACCAAAATAAAAAAAGTAAGTGACTCAGCAGTGGAATCAGGTCTCTGTCACTAGTTTAAGCTGCACAAATGTTGGAACAATTTCAAAATCACACTGATGGTTTACTTAAAATAGCAAAAAGTTTCTATCAGTTAATTATCAATAGGGAATTTTTAAAATCTTCTTTTAGGATAAACAAAGCCTACATTAAGGGTTTTCTACATTGAGGGAGAAGTCAGACGAGCGGTTTTTTGTGAGCGGCTAGGCGAGCAAAAAAAGTGAACCATTAGTTCCCTATGATATTTTTGCACGTCCCTCTTTTACAGGTGCAAAATCTTTGCACCTGCAAAAGATAGAACATGTGTGCAGTGGCAAGGTCAATGCTGCACATAATGATTCTCTGCGGGGAGTCCCGCACTGTCACAGTATTCAGTGATGATGAGATTCCCCTTAGGAACGAAATAATCCCCTGCCACAGCTGTCAGAGCTGTGGCAGAGAATTGCGATGTTCTCCCATTGCTTTTATTAGGGCCGGCACTGCAGCTGGCCCCGTTGAAAACAATGGGATGCAGGCAACCCCTGCAGTGATTTTCAGGAAGGCATTGAAATATAAGCCCTTCCCTGAAAATCATCCTTAGCTGCTGTAAAAAATAAAATATATAAAGATCAATGAATGGCTGTGTGCTGCCCCTGATTGGCTTAGCATTGTGACCAATCACAGGCATCACTCAGCTGTCATTCAACGAATGGCTGATCACTGCCTGTGAATGGCGGAGCGCTCAGCTAATCAGACCCAGCTCTTTCAGGAGACAGGGATTTTAAACCCTTTCCAATCCACTGTCTGACGTCTTCCTACATTCTGATTGAAGCTTGTACAGCACCAATCTCAGAAGACGTCCGACAGGGTATTCGTACCATCTATTGCCTGCCACTTTGCTGTTAGAGCCTCCCTGGCACACACACACACTGGCTGTAGCCTAGCAGATGGCACCGTTGTAAAACAGAAAAAAGAGAAAGCCTTTTGGGAAATTCTGAATCCAAAATTGGATTGGAAAGGGTTAAATCCCCGACAGGAGAAAGAGCTTCAGAACCATGCCCCGGAAGCCAGCGACAAGACATGCCAGAGCTGCACAGATGCAGAGAGGTGATGTATATATATTTTTTATTTTTTACAGCAGCTAGGGATGATTTTCAGTGAAGGACTTATAGTTCAAGCCTTTCCCTAAAAATCACTGCAGGGGATGCCTGCATCCCATTGCTGCAGTAGTGCCGGCCCCATTGAGAGCAATAGGCATGGAGCTTCGGTCATGTGCATTCTTAACAACTTGTCTGACTAAGGGCCTTAGTAAAAGCTTGGATTTCTTACTTCCACTATTGTAGTTCTGAAAAAAACATGGACTACATAGTCTTCTAGTAACTGAGATTCAATATAGTATTAAAATAAATGATTCCAAATTATAATTCAGACCTACAGGGGTTTTACTGTTTAGTGATTAGCTTTTTAAAGTTGATTTAAATATAATTGTTATTGAGGGATGTCAAGTGCTGAAACTTCCATAATTACATGATATGTAAAAAATACTAATTTAAAAAAGGGTCCAAATAAGTTATTTTCCTTTGTGGACAAACAAATTCTCACTTACATTCTGCTCACAGTCCTCTATACAGCTTCCTCCTACTGCAAAAAGATTAAGGATTGTTTAGGATCAAGCATGTCTGTAATAGGGTCTTAACTTTCTTTTCAGAGGAAGTAGAGTACAGTACTTCTGTTCTTTGAGGACTGATGGAGGACTCATTGCAGTATGTTGAATCCTGGAAATAGTGCACTTGAAAAAGCACACATTACAAATGGCCATATTACCCAAGAAAATAGCCTCTTTGGGAAGGCTGTGTTTTAGTAAGCACTCACTCACTCGTACTTAACCCTCAAAAAATAATATGAAGTGCTAAAACACAATTGATTTATATTGGGCCATGCAGACCTGCATTTTTAGCATTCACATATTATACACGTGAAAATAAACATTCAGCCGTTCCTATTTTGGTCCATATTACACACATAATATGCACCATTATCATATTATGGTGCATAAAATGCACAATAAATGCGCATGTTATATGAAAATTTACTATATTTTCCACATGTAGGAATGCTGCTATCCAATAGGTGGCACTGCAGAGGTATTGTCCCATCTTCCTTATTTGCATATTTTTCCTACAGGTGCATGCATGGCCTTATAAGTCTCCTCGCTCACCAACTAAGTGTCTCCACACACCTTCTAGATAATCTCCTGAAGGAGAGACGATACCCCTGTCAAGCCATGTCACTAAACCTCTCACTAGCCAAGCCAGAAACCTACTGCATACTAATGAGGGATATGGTTTTCTGGCTTGGTTTTTAATTCCCAATCATTTCTTTGAAGACTTGTTTAAAGGGTCTAACTGTCGCGGCTTGTTGGTCGTGACAGCGTTGTGGCATGGTGGCCTCGACGCAGGCTAAGACCTGTCACCTTGTTATGCAGGACAAGGGTTAATGCACCATGTGCAGAGACTGCTGTGTGCTGTCTCTCTCTGCTGCACAGATTGCTCTGTCAGTCCTCAGGTGTGGAGTAGCTTTATATTCTCATCCCTCCCTTTGCTTAATGCTGCATATTCAGCTCCATAAAGGAGTAGTGGAGTTCCTCTGTGCTGGGTATACTGCTACATCCAGATAAGTTGCTGTGGTTTACTTTTCAATCGTATTTCTGTTTTCATTTCTGTTGTGCTTTGCTGTTCGGTTTGTCTCTCCAGGGACCTCTGTAAGGAAAATCAGCTCCCAGGAAGGAGACTGTGGAGCTGCCTTTATCGAGGCGGTTACTCCGCTTCTAGGCAGGGACCCTTCAACCCCCTGCTAGGGCCAGGCTTCCTTCTCCCTGGAGTGGTGCCACTGTTCAGCATAGTGTGGTGTGCACTGTTCTACAGTGCATGATATTATCAACTGCCGTGGTTTTAAACGTCACCCTGCATCCGTGCTGAGAGTGGTGCTTGTGTGCTGCATGGACGTGACATGGACATTGATTTAAAGGAATGCTGCAATGCAATAGGTGGCGCTGCATAGGTATTGTTCCATCTTCCTTATTTACACATAAAAAACATATGCATGTAATACCCAGGCTAAATATGCATGTCTTTGTGAGCCTTAAAGGGGTTGTCCGGCCACACAGGGTAAAATTTTTTATAATGCTGCTGCTTTCGTTTCAGTAAGGATAGTAACAGACAGCATACAGGGGCTCAAACCGGCCGGCAGATCAGCTGCAATGTCAGTTTCTTACCTTAGATTCTGATCTTCACTGCAGCTTTCAAAGATGGCGCCTCTGTGCTGCCTTCCCACAATGCTCTGCGCTCTCCCTCTTCTGTGTGCGTGCTCTCGATGGTAGTAAGAGACATGAAAAGGCAGGATTTCCCTCAGCTCATGTCCTAGCCCCGCCCACGACACGCCCACCTCTATTGAACTGATCTACAGTCTCTCTCAGCCCAGGCCCCTCCCCCTGCTGCATACTATAATCAGAGGGGCTGTGGCCAGGGGAGACTGTCATGGTTCACGATAAAATCCTACCATGAGTGTAAACAGCAGCACAGTGTATAGTGAATGGAGAGGGGCTGGGGAGAGCCGAGAGAGAACTCTCCTGCAGCCCCCCACTGCAAAGCTACCTACTGCCCCCCCACCCTGCTAAAGTAAAGTAAAACAAAACATTTCCCCACACACACATGCCCTCATAGTGCCCCTCCCACAGCGACCCCTCTCACAATGACCCCCCCCCCCCGACTTCTGTCAGCCGGGTCCCTGCACAGACACACACACACATCACTGCACCCCCCCCCCCTTGCACACATCCATCCATCCATCCATCTCTCCCTCTCCACCCCCCCCTTCCCCCGGGACTTCTGACAGCCGGGTCTCCAGACACCACGAACACACAGACACACATCACTGCACCCCCCCCCTGCACACATCCATCCATCCATCTCTCCCTCTCCACCCCCCCCTTCCCCCGGGACTTCTGACAGCCGGGTCTCCAGACACCACGAACACACACACACATCACTGCACCCCCCCCCCCCTTGCACACATCCATCCATCCATCTCTCCCTCTCCACCCCCCCCCCCCCCGCGAGAGCCCGCCCCTCCACTCATTCTTACCTTGGAGATGAAGAGCCAGCAGCCACGCCTCCCCTGCAGGCAGAACTGAGCTTCCCAGCGGCTGAAGTTCTTCTGCACATGCGCAGAGCTGTGCTGGAGAAGCTTGTCCCCGTCGTTCCGACAAGAAGAGGAGAAGAGACTTGTCGGAACCCATGGCAACCGAGGAGCAACACAGGGGGGGGGGGGGGCATCAGAAAGGTAAGTGAATAACTTCTGTTTGCCTAATTTACAATGCGCAATGTATATTACAAAGTGCATTGTATTGGGCAAACAGAAGTAATGAAACCTAATGTTTATGGCCGGACAACCCCTTTAACAGGTGCAACATTTAATGATACACATGGACAGGCTGCACACGGTATAGTAGTAATAACAGTTCTTTTCTAAAGCAATTGCAACAACAAATGATTCTTAACATATTCCTTTCATGATATTAGGCACCTTTAAAAATATCCTTTCGTTCAAAGTCAATGAGGAATGTGTACCATTAAAAATAATTATGATCAATAGTCCATCCTGGCCACAGCTTTACTAAAATTGTAAATTCTGTATTGCATTTCAAAGTTTATTTCATGTGAATTCATATAAACTGTACCAACTTCTGGGACTCTCATCAAGTTATGCAAACCTGTTTTGGGGCCAGGTTGCACAACTTGTGGGTATATGCTACAAGTATTAAAAGCGGTTTCTACTTGCAGTGTATATCAGTATTACAGTACCCTCCACTATGTGCCTATTTACCTGCATCAGGAACAGTACTCGCAACCCAGTGTTTTACTAGTTTTCTAGCAGGCAAACTGCGGTGTCTTTTTATGTACCCCCACTCTCCTCCCTGCTATGACACTGCATGCCACCACTGTAAAACCTCGCTCTCTTCGCCGCTCACCCCACCTTCTCCCCGCCAGTTCACAGAGACCAAAAGGATGGACATCCTGTGTGTGTAGCGGCCGGGTATCTCCGCAAATGTTCTGCTGTGGGGCTGTAATGGTCGCACTTGTCATTACCGGTGCATTGGGCAGTAATTGAAGAAATTATCAAAACCACGACAGCTGAGGGGGGCGTGGCCTGGGAGTTCCCTCTCCCTGACAGTGGCCAACCCATGTCTTCACCCATACATCCGGTGGAGACATAATGCACTAGTACCCCTCCACTGAAGCCACTTTCCTCAAAACAGGGTCCAGGGCTCCCTGATTGCTGCTGTGAGGGATGTCTTTTCTCTCTGGGAGGCATGGCAAAACACCTTTTTGAGCTCAGTTGTGTTTAGTGCTTCCATGTACCTATAAATATTTCATGTTTGATGCATCGGGCTTGTAGCCTCTTCATAACTTCTAAAGTCCTCCTGGGTTCTTTTGGAGTTGCTAGGGGTCTAGAAATTGTTCTTTCCTCTACCCCTTCTGAGTAACTACTAACCATATTACTTTTATCATTTGAAATTTACACTATATTCATTGGTGGATTCTCTAGTGCACCATTGTTTTTTTCTTTGTTTATGTTCATATGTGGATGATTCTCTATGGAGGGAGTTGAGGTCAGTGGCTGCTAATTGAGTATTTATTTTTAATTGATGCTATTCAATTACTGTAAATGGAATAGATAAATATCTAGCACAGAACACTTAACTAGATTATTTTCCTTAGCTTTAGAACTATGAAGTCAAATAAGAATATGGTGAATTACATATTATCTTCTGTTTTTTTAATTTTTTTGATTAGATGTAGAGTTGAGCGAACATACTCTGCCGAGCTTGATGATCGTTCGAGTATTAGCGTACTCGATGGTGCTCATTACTCGAACGAGCATCGAGCCGTGTTCGACCCCGCCCCAGTTTTTGGCTCCTCCCCGCTGTGACGTGCCTGTTTGGGCCCCTCCCTGCCACGACGCAGCGTGCGTCATTGGCAAATTTTTTGTCAGGCAGGGGAGAGAGAGAGAGAGAGAGAGAGAGAGAGAGAGAGAGAGAGAGAGAAACGAACCTAGAAGAAAAAAAGCTCGGCACCCGGCGTTCCACATACAAAAATGCTCGAGTCTCCCATTGTAATGGGGTTCATTACTTGAGTAGAGCTCTCAAATTTTACGAAAAGCTGGACTCGAACAACGCGGACTCGAGCATTTGAGTGCTCGCTCATCTCTAATTAGATGGTCTTTTTAGAGTGTGATGTATAGAGATTTTTACAATAATATAGACCACAATAATATTTACAATACTATGGATCAAAACAGTCAACGTCTGATTTTATTGTATTGTATATTAGAACATGAATGAAAAAAGTTTATTTGATAAAAAAAATAAAACATGAATATCTTTAGGAAATAAAAATTATATATAATTCATCTATCACTTGCCCTCATTTCAGTTTTAATAAGCTCTCTTGGCTCCCTTATCTTTTTTTATGTTCATTCCAGAGCAATTAAAAAGAAATGCAAATGACATTGCTTTTTTTTCATAAAGTCGTTCTCATGAAACTTCATTAAAGTAAAAAGTATTGCATTTATTAAATGATCTAATTAAGTCAGGGGTTTGTCATTCATGTGTAGACCACTATCAATACCTTTATGTCTGCTGTTGTATTCATAGTCTCAGATTATAGGAATGATAGTTCCAAAAATACTACAGAGAAGATTGAAAAAAGCAAAAATGATGACATCTGTAAGAATTTCCTAAAATTGATATTGGATGAAATAATAATATTGTCATGTTTAATTGTGACTTGGCTATGAAAGATTACCTATGGTTTTCGCCAAGAAAATTCCCTTTCTTCAAAACATAAAGAATAATTACAAAACTTTGTGAGAGGAACATTATCAAGGTCAAGTGCTAGTAGTGACCTGACTTATAGTTGGCGATCTAATTCATCCTAAGGTATTCTATGCATTTTAAAGCCAATGCTCTGTGCAGGCATGTCAAGTTCTTCCAAACTATTTTTATGGTTCTCATTTTACATAGAATAAGGATATGCTGAGAATTTGTGACTGAGGGTATTATGGTCGTTTCCATCATAATGTAGAGTGCTTCATAGCCAATGGTACGAAAATACCTCTGAGCAGTTAAGTGGTTGCTTAGGGATAGTTTTTATATGGGCAATAAGCTAGGTAGCAATATCATGTATAATTGTATTACAGACATACTGTCAATGTAGATCAATGATAAACCATAGTTTGACTGTTTATCATTGATCTTCTACTTGATTTTCACTGCCAGTTATCAATAACATCACTCATTAAAGAGTACATTGTAATAGTTAGTGTAAATAGGCAATTAGAATCAACTCTCTAAAATGTTATTGTAGTCTCAATGTAGTGATTAGCCGAAATCAATTAAATATGCCCAAAGATATTAATTCCATTCCAAACTTTGCTTTTGTAAAAGAATAATACAAAAAGCGCTACCATAATGTAGACATTACTAGATGAGTTCAAGTAGATAAAAGAGCACTAATTGCCAGCACTAATATGTAAGCTGTAGCCCTTGCATGCAAAAGCACCGATGGCCAAATTCAAAAAGGATGAAGCCGGGAGGCAATAAAAAAAGAAGATTGGCGCTACTATCTAATTATTCAGAATATTAGGAAGATATTTAATAACCTTTATTAATATGAGGGCTATATGTTGCAGAGCTGTTTTAGCTCCTTTGTCACGCACCTACAGAGGAACAAGTGGCTTGACAAAGGAGCTAGTACAACTTCTTAATATGTAGCCTTCACATTAATAAAGGTTACTAAAGATCTGCCTTATATCTAAAATATTAGGACAGCAGTGCCGATTGTTTACTTTTTTTTATTGCCTAGCAGCTCCAAACTTTCATTTTGGCACAAAATACTTGGGCAAGAATTATTCTCCCGCACTGCTTTCACCAAATCCAGCCAATCATGTTTCATATGGGGCTACCATCTGGCATTTACCTCATAAAGCTAGTTCCTACTATACCCTCTACTGCAATATATTTGACCAATAGAATACACCTACAAATGTAGGTGTAAACTAATTTTTTTTTGTTTTTTTTCTCCCCCAAGGGGACTTGAAGATGCAATTATCTAATCGCCAGTATACTTCATGGTACTAATAATGTAGTACAATTTAATATACTTTTGACAGCTTCTCTATTAGACTTATGAGGTGTTAATGGGTGACAGAAGAAACCCCCTCACCACCTCTACCTGTTAACTTTTACGTGCCACTGTCACTGTTGACTATAGTATGTAAGGGATTAAAATGCTGGAGCAGAGGTTTCTCCGCTCCTGGCTATGAACTATGAACCTGGCTGTCAATAGAGAACTCAGCAAGGGATTCATGTCATGGCCTTCTACTAGATGCATGTTTTTAGCGTGGCCTATCCTAAGACCACTAGTGACCACTGTAAAAATATATATTGCTGGTGACTAAAGGCTTATAGAGACGTTATCAGCTCCTATGATCACGTTAAATAAAGACAACTACTTATGTGTGTGCTTATAATGACATGACTAGTAAAATGACAACAAGGTATGGACAACAAATAAGAAGGGAGGGAAACCCCTAGTGGATGGCATTTTAGGGGGATTTTTCTGTAGAAAAACATAATTTTAGGTAAATAAAGTGAGTTGCACTTTTGCTAATTATCACTTTGAATATTGCACAAGCACAATTCAGTGACCACTTAAATACTGTTTGCAGAACATCTGAGTAGAACTAGTATTTTACCACCATATATTCACTGAATGGTGGTAATATTGGTCTTTGTATAGTGTTTTTTTTAATTCAGTGACCACATACCAATACTATTGGGTCAAAAATGAGTGATAATGTTAGTGATCACGATTTGGCAGTATTTTTTGGCCCGTGTATAGTGTCATTATTGGTGATATTAGTGTTTATAGTGTGTTTTGTTCAAGGTATGGAGGTAAGATTTAACTACTTTATGGTGGTAGTCTAAGTGATATTATTTGATAACTATATGTGCATATAAACTATTTTGTGTGTGTAGGAGGGCATTTTCATTGGGGCATCTATGCCTTATTGTTAAATACCCTGGAAATGCCCTTAGAAGCAGTAATCATCAGAACTGTATCTGGCAACGCAGCATCTTCTGAATTGACTAAATATGACTATGTTGTTGATACAATATTGCCGCAATTGGGGGCCTACCCAAGGCAACACTTTGTCTAAAAGCAGCCATGTTTACTTCTACAGACTAAAAAAAATGTAGTCAATTCAATAAATTGTACAATGTAGAAAATGGTTTGAAACCTCAACTGGTAATTTTATTTTGCAGATACGAATTAGTTAATCTTCTGTACTATTGAGATTTCCTTTTTTGTTATCAGATTTTATGTGGGTTTAAACATCTTTCATTATCTAGAACCTTTATGATCACCAATGCAGAACAACAAAGCTAAATCAATATTTTTAGCTGTTCCTGGAAGATTGATCAATATGTTGAGTTATTTTCTTTTCGTGAGCAAATCAATCCAACATACTGATAAAAAGAAATAATGATTAGCAATTTTACAAAAAGCTTTCAAATATTACAGCTAAAAAGAGAGTTGTTTATTTCCATAGACAGTATTTGGAATTGATAACTTAAGTAGATCTGGGACTCCGTGCAAGCTTTCTATTCAGTTTACAGAATGGAATATTCCACTATCAGCCATAATATTAAAAACACTCACTGTTGAAATGAATGATATAGCTTTTTTTTTTTTGCATTGCTATCCATCAAGGGGTGGGAAATATTAGTCCTCAACTGAGGAAACAATTCATGAAGTTGATAAGTTGGAAGAAGATAAAATTAGCAAGTGTTAGGTTCTGAGATACATTAATAAGGTCTGAATTGTGATGCTAGACAATTGGGTCATAGCATCTTCAAAGTTGCTGGTCCTCTGGTGCGTTCATGGTAAGTAGAGATTAGTACTTATCAGAAATCTTCCATAGAGGGGCAGCATGATTATCGGTGCTAAAGTTCATTGATGCACAGAGGAAGCAAAAGCTCACCCATTTAATGCTTCTTCACCAAAGTTTCTGTTGCCCACATTTTTACAAAAAAAATGCTGACTATGTTGGAAAGGTGTCAGACTAAACAGTGCATTACCATGCTAGCTCTTCTTTACCACAGAACATGCCAACAATGGGCATGTGAGTCTCTGAACCTGACTACAGAGCAATAAAAAAAAAGGTAGCCTAAAATGATGAATCGTGTTTTCTATTACATCATGTAGACAGCCAATTACATGTGTATTTCCTGCTTGGAGAAGAAATGGCACCAGGAGGTACTATGGAAAAAAGTCAAGTTGGCAGAAGCAGTGTTATGCTCTGAGTAATATTCTGCTGAAAACCTTAAATGCAGCTGTTAATGTGGATGTTACTATGACACATGCCCATCTAAACATCGCTGCATACCAAGTACACTCCTTCATCATATTTGACATTCATGAATTTTATAAAAAGCTCGACTTGAATAATGAAGACCCAAGCATTTTGGTGCATGCTCATCTCTAGATTTAATGGTTCTTCAGCTACCACGTTTCCCCGAAAATAGGGCACCCCCTGAAAGTAAGACATAGTAAGACATTTGCAGAAGTCCCAAATATAAGGCACCCCCCCCAATAGTAAGGCATAGTAAAGTGTGCAGGCAAGTCAAGAGGCCTGTCCCCTGCTGCCATACCCGTTGTCTCCTACCTCCAGATGTATAGGTAGATCTACAGACAGTCTGCTGTTATCCTGTCCCTGCTGTGCTGTACGAGTGTGCTGTTGTAAGCTCCCCTTGCTGGCTGGAAAAGTCCATACTGTACATTCTGTTACTGCTGTACACGTCTGCTGTGATGAGCTCCCCCTGGTGGCCGGAAGCTGCAATTCCATCCCTTTTTACAAGTGGTACAGGACCTTCTGTCTGCAGACAAGTACGTTACTTTACAGCCCTTATTTTTTTATGGCTCTGTGTGAGTCAGGCAACCTTTGTGTGATTCTTAAGGCTGGGTTCTCACAGAGCGTATTTCCAGCGGAAATCTCGCGGTTTGGCCACAGCGATAAACAGCGAGATTTCCGCTGGGAAAGCGCTGCTTTAAAACCCACGGCACTTAGCCGCTTGCTTTGATGCGACCTGGCCGCACGCTTTTCCGTTTCTGTGGCCGGTGAATCCGCACCACAAAGCCGGCTTCTCCCAGCTTTGCCGTGAAAGATTTGCTGTCCCACGTGGACGAGATTTCTGAGAAATTTCCTCCACAAAGCTGAAAATTAATGACTACATTGAAAATAGAATGAAGAGAAATCAGCGTGGAAACTTTGTGAAGCCTAAACTACAAGAGGTCGTTACTTAGATGAAGAATTCATGGGAGAAAATCACTGACAGTTGCATTGCAAATGCACTACGAGCAGGCTACCTTGACAAGAAGTGCTCAGTTAAAGACACTGCGGTTGCTAGGCACGAGAGATTTGGCCCAAAGATTCTACAAGAAATGGAGTGTCAAGAAATTCAGCAGGAGATTCCGGGTTCAGATATTTATGATGATGTGCCAGAAAATGATGACATGACTGTCATTGAGTAATTTTTGCATTGTTTTCACATTTTGTCTAGCTATATTGGTTTGTGGTGACAACTACAGTACTGTGCTGTATATACGGTAATAAATGTTCATTTTTTTTTGTTAAACAATGAATGTGAATTCTTCTTCATTGAAAAATAAGACACCCCCTGAAAATAAGACGTAGCTAGAGATGAGCGAGCACCAAAATGCTCGGGTGCTCGTTACTCGGGACGACATTTTCGCGATGCTCGAGGGTTCGTTTCGAGTAACGAACCCCATTGAAGTCAATGGGCGACCGGAGCATTTTTGTATATCGCCGATGCTCGCTAAGGTTTTCGTTTGTGAAAATCTGGGCAATTCTACAAAGTGATGGGAACGACACAGCAACGGATAGGGCAGGCGAGGGGCTACATGGTGGGCTGCATCTCAAGTTCCCAGGTCCCATTATTAAGCCACAATAGCGGCAAGAGTGCCCCCCCCTGCACTGTCAGCGTAAAGATCGTTCTCCTCTGCCATAGCTGTAACAGCTGTGGCAGAGAAGAACGATGTTTGCCCATTGAATTCAATGGAGCCAGCAATACAGCAGGTTCCACTGAAAGCAATGGGCTGCCGGCGATCGCAGGATGAATTGTCGGGAAGGGGTTAAATACATAACCCCTTCCCTGCAATTCATCCAGAAATGTGTTACAATAAAAATATATACCGGCGTATAAGGCGACGGGGCGTATAAGACGACCCCCCAACTGTCACCTTATACGTCGGCAATACAGTGGAGCTAAGAATAAAAATCATTACTTACTTCTTCTGACGTTCTGCGGCGCTCCTGCAGGCTGTTGCTCCCTCCTGGTCCACGGCAGAGTATTGCTTTCTGGAGGCAGGGCTTGAAATCCCCGCCTCCAGAAACACAGCCAATCACAGCCATTCAATGACATCATTGTCATTGGCTGTGATTGGCTGAAGGCACGTGTGTTTCTTGAGGCGGGGATTTAAAGCCCTTCGTAGAGAAATCAATGCTCTGCCGGGAACCAGGAGGGAGCAACAGCCTGCAGGAGCACCGCAGAACACCAGGAGGGAGTGACAGCCTGCAGGAGCGCCGCAGAACGTCAGAAGAAGTAAGTAATGATTTTTATTCTTTGCTCCACTGTATTGCCGGCGTATAAGGTGACAGTTGGGGGGTCGTCTTATACGCCCCGTCGCCTTATACGCCGGTATATATTTTTATTGTAACACATTTCTGGATGAATTGCAGGGAAGGGGTTATATATTTAACCCCTTCCCGACAATTCATCCTGCGATCGCCGGCAGCCCATTGCTTTCAGTGGAACCTGCTGTATTGCTGGCTCCATTGAATTCAATGGGCAAACATTGTTCTTCTCTGCCACAGCTGTTACAGCTGTGGCAGAGAATAAGGATTTGTCTTCTATATGTTCTCAATGGGGTCGGCGCTGCTGCCGCCGGCCCCATTGAGCGCATATAGAGAAGATTTATGGCCTTAAGAAGGACCGTTGGGGTTCTTGAAACCTAAAATACTCCTAACACTCTCCCTATAGCAGTTCCAACACGATAGCACTTTCCCTGAACTAATGTCAGAATGCATCCGTAGCGAGCCGCGGGAGGGGCACATTTCAATACTCGGGTGACACCTAAACTCGCCAGCCACTCACTGCAGGGGGGTGGTATAGGGCTTGAACATTGCAGGGGGAAGTTGTAATGCCTTCTCTGTCTTTCTATTGGCCAGAAAAGCGCGCAAATTTCTCAGGGAAGAAAGTGAAAGTAACTCGAACATCACGTGGTGCTCGTTACGGGTAATGAGCATCTCGAACACCCTAATACTCGAACGAGTATCAAGCTCGGACGAGTATGCTCGCTCATCTCTAGACGTAGCGCATATTTGGGAGCAAAAATTAATATAAGACACGTCTTATTTTTGGGGAAACAGGGTAATATATTGGTGTAAAGTCCCTTTTACACTGCAAGATAAATTACCTTGACTTAACATGGGCAATTACCTTCCAAGTACTACAAGCTATTTTCGTTTATCATAAATATTTTTTAATACTATGCTAAATGGGTGTAATCAATGCAATTAATCTATTTTATACCTTAATATGGAGTAAACTACTGTGTATTTGTCTTCCAGACAATTAAAGAGAAAATACATATCTTAACCTAACAGTAAATTGGGCAAATCATATTGTGTGTTAAGGTACAAACAAAAACCACATAGTTCATTTGATGTAATAATAAAAAATAGAACAAGGCATTGATAAAAAAAAGTCTAATGGTTTTAATATATTTCTGAGACATTAATAGAGATTCTGATTCCTATCTGATTGCTAACAAAATAGTATTGACAGGAAACTCTTTGTGGAGTTAAATTACCAAAAACAACTCTTGTCCCTATATAGAGCTCTAGTGGTACTACTTTCCAAGCTAATTAGGATGTGGATGTTGATGTAAGAGGTGACTTGGAATGTTACAAGGGCTCTTTCAAGAAATCTCTTGGGCTTTGAGCCTGTAACATTTAAGCTAGGTAGCAACAATCTCGGCACAAAATAAAACTAAAAAGCCCCTTTTATTTGTCTTCTGGTAGATTTCCTTTTAAGTGCGCAAGTTACTTCCTAATATAATACCATTGGAGTAGAGCAGTTTACTACTCATGAACAGACTACATTAATAGTTTTAGACAGGAACACAATGTGTTTGGCATATTCAGATAATCTCTTGGCCATGTAGGCAAAGTCTAAGAACACCTAGCAATTGTGTTTGGTGCAGATTGATTATCCTAACTCCTTGAAGTTATGTATGCCTAAAACTTATTTTTTGTACAGCACAGCTATTTCCGGAGATAAGAGCATTTCAAACTTGAAAGGCTTTTTGTTTATGGGGGCTTCCTTTGGCATCATCAATGTGATCAGTAAAGGCCTATCTTCCTTGGCTCAAAAATTGACATGGCTGGAGAATCTATGCCAGAGATAAAACGTAAGATGGCATTGGGGTAAAGAGCAATGCTAAACATGGACACGATCTGGAAAAGTAGGGATATCAGCATAGCAACTAAACGCAGCATAGTGCAAACCCCTGTTTCCCCCATAGCCATGTATGGAGGTGAAAGCTGGACTGTGAAAAAAGCTGATAGAAGAAGGATTGATGTGTTTGAGCTGTGGTGCTGGTGAAAGCTGCTGCACATGCCCTCGATGGTGAGAGTAACTAACAGAGAAGTCCTGAATTATATTAGATCTGATATATCACTAAAGGGCAAGGTTACCAGACTTATACTTATGGATTTTGGTGATGTAATGCGAGCAGAGTGGCTAGAAAAATCAATAATGCTTGGACAGATCAGTGGCCAAAGAAGACCTGGCCACCAAAGGACACGGTGGCTTGATAATGTCAAAGCTGATACTGGCATGGATATCACACAACTGAAAGATGCAGCGCAAAAGCAAAAGACATCGAGGGAGCTCGTCTTTAGGTTTGCTGAGGGTCATGAACGACTAAACGCTAACCACAACAAAGGCCTAACCTTTTGTACCTCATACTGATACTGTTACTGCAGCTTAGTCATAGTTCTGCTTTATTCACTTGAATGGGAGTGAAGTGTAGTACCTGACACAGGTAAGTATTAAAGAGTGCTGCTGCCGCTTTGTTCCACTTATTAGGGCTGGGGATAGGCTGACTATAGAGTTTTCATGTTTTCCAATGGGGACTAGTGACAGAAGTGATAGGAAGACTAAACAAAATGTTGGCCCCATTATCAGTGCTTCATCTAAAGCCCCATGTAGATGGGACAAATGTTAGCAAATAATGCCTGGCATTCGTCCCCACACATACATACTCCTGTGCTCCTGCACGGGAGCTTGTATTGCTGGCTCTCAGCAGGGCAGCAGGAGCAGATTTCAGTTCTCGCTCCCCCCTGCCCCACTCTATTCAGTTAACATAGTGGCCGTTCAATACTGAACTGCTGCTATTTACACTGCACTGTCATAGTTTAACTCATCGTTTATGCAGCATAAACCATGAGCGATGAGTTTAACTATGACAGTACAGTGTAAATAGCAGCCGTTCAGTATTGAATGGCCACTATGTTAACTGAATGGAAAGGGGCCTGTGAAATAAGAACTGAAATCTGCTCCTGCCGCCCTACTGTGACCCAGTGATACAAGCTCCCGTGCAGGAGCACGGGAGTGTGTATGTGCAGGGACGAGTGTCAGGCATCGTTTGCCCAACATTTTTCCCATCTAAATGGGGCTTAACATATTCACAGTTCAAATAACCTGTTGAACAATGTATATACATACGTGGGTATGATATTAGGTGCTCCTCTATAAGACTCGCTATTGACTTCCCATTTTGTGTTCAAGGTAAATACATTATTTAAGTATACAGTAGTATATGTGACTTTCATGATTAATTTTAAACATTATTTTGCTTGAAAATGCTGATATAAATTATTTTGTTGTATTGTTGATGACATTCTCTCACTGGTAAAACATTTTTTAGCTAATTTGAGATATACAGAATTCAATGACATATACTATAATAAATGTTACCGTGTATGTTTTGCCTTTTTAAATAAGCGAACATCATGACTAGAGATGAGCGAACATACTCGGTAAGGGCGATTTCGCAATCGAGCACCGCGATTTTCGAGTACTTCACTACTCGGGTGAAAAGTACTCGGGTGCGCTGTGGGTGAGCGGGGGGTTGCAGAGGGGAGTGGGGGGTAGCAGCGGGGAACAGGGGGGAGCCCTCTCTTTCTCCCTCTCCCCCCCACTTCCCGCTGCAACCCCCTGCTCACCCACAGCGCACGCGAGTACTTTTCACCCGAGTAGTGAAGTACTCGAAAAAATCGCGGTGCTCGATTGCGAAATCGCCCTTACCGAGTACGTTCGCTCATCTCTAATCATGACTGAAATACTTTTCAACTCAATAATATAAAAGAGTGCTTTTTGCTTCAAGTAACCTACAATAAATTTCAAAAGTATTTTGCAGTATAACATAAAGTTACCTTTTTCCTTTTAGAACAAGTCTGCAAAAGTTTTGCTTAAAAAGAAACAAAAAAGTTTTTTTAAATCCTTTTCATTTCTAGTTTTTGGTAAATTATCTTCCCACGGAGCCCTAAGTATGTATATGTTTAAATTATATATTAGATCAGTATTCTGCAAATGCTAGTTACTCACAGCAGCATATTAATCACATCTTTCAACAATATGGTCTTCTTCACTTAAAGGAGATTGAAGGTCCTTTAAATTGTGGGTACTTGACTTTCTATGATTCAAAAACAATTTCACTATAGTTTTGGTTAACAAGAGCAATTTATAAATTTCACTTCCCAAGTAATTCCTTGTGGTATTTCAGAAGTTTCAGAACACAAATAGAGTATGATTTATGGCTGATTTCATCTAAGAACTCTATTAGCGAATAGCCAAGTTAAGTTAAGGTAAAACATCTTCAGATGCTGTTCTTGTAAATGTTATCTGATATTATATAAAAGCAATACAAAAGTATAAATGGTATCAGCTTACACCAATGATATAGTTTTACGTTTTTTGACTGCAGTAACACTTTTTATCGCAAAAAATACATAAGAATACATTGTTCAAGTCTTTGCTGGATTTCTGCTGGTGTGTGAACCTTTTTGAAATACATTTAAAGTTTTTTTTTATTTGTAAAATAACAAATCCTAATTAGTACCATTCATAAAATCACTAAAGCTATTGTAATCATTCCCCATTATGTATATTCTATATTTGTCTGTGTGGTCATGCAGTGATTTGAATTGCTGTCAAAGGTTTTGCTAGTGTATACTTATTGTGTATTGAAATTAGAAAGTTGTGGGTGGAAACATCTATATATTACAAAGTTTTCTGCACTATATATAACACTATGCTATTGATTTTTAAAGAAAATGTTTCTTTTTCAGGGAAGGGCTTACATGTAAAGCCCTTCCCTGAAAAAGAATGCAGGGGTGTCGGCACACCATTGTTTTTAATGGAGCCGTCGGCAGCAGCTGCTGCTCCATTGAAAACAATGCATCCATTTCCAATGGTGCACTCATGTACTATCTTTGCAGGCATGCAGCTGCAAAGTACGGACATGTGAACACACCATGGGGAATGCATTGTTGTAAATACAAGCGTGTTTTTGTGCATGTGTTAAGCTCGTGTGAATTCACCCTTTGAGTGAAATTGTGCAAAGTTTGTATAAAATCTTAGGGAAAATCATCATTTTATACAACACTATTCTACCCATCCATGAAAATTCTACTCGATTATATGATTCCAGATCCCACAGTATTTTAACTACTTCATTTTAAACCACTTTTTTGGGATTATGGTTCCACCAGTTTGTCGTTTTGGGCAAATTGTAGTTTTTGCAGAAGCTCCAATGAATCATCTTTGCCACTGAATTGTGTCTTTGTTTGTACTCAGTTTCTGCAATTTTTTTTGCAACAGCTGAGTATATGGTCGACTACTTCATTAGCTTCTTTATAGAGTCAGCGTCTTGCATTTATTATTGATTTTTTCACCCTGGCTTTTATCTCATTAGTCTTGATCACCTCTTCTTGTGTGGCTAAAATTAGTTTAATTATTTTAAAATGGGTTCCTGATGTTAACTACAGTGAGGTCTATTCCTTATCAACTTTACCCTTGCTTTTTTCCAAGAAAATAGGCATATAATGCCTTACTGTGTCAGTTAGCTATCTGATTAATATTACCCTTACAATTTTAGCAGATCTGGCTGAAGTTCGACCCAAACTTGCTCAATACTACCAATGAGTATGTAGAAAAGAGAAACACATCCTTTATAATAAATAGAGCACTTGTCCATTCTTTAGACTGCTCTATACCTGGTGAGTTTCAGAGGCATTAAAAAACGTACAGTGAGGGATAGTTTCACTCTGTCGGGGTTTCACTCTGGATAACCCTTCTTTCACTTCACCATTATATTAAATGCAACTTCGTATTATGCTATCTGACATAACAAGAGGTAAGATCACCACATGGAGACCCAATCTCCTGTGTACATGGTTCTTACTCACTTTCATGTAATTCCAGGATCACAGGAATACTAAACACCCTTCAAATACTCATCTTTACCCTTGTACCATATTTACCTCCACAATATACATACTGTTATTTTAGATCAATGTATAGCATTTTATATCCCAAGAAAAGAGTGACCATTAACCCCTTCCCGCTCCATGACGTACCGGTACGTCATGGAGCGGTGGGGTATGTATGAAGAGAGGTTGCGTTGCAACCTCTCTGCATACAGCGCGGGCGTCAGCTGTTTATAACAGCTGACACCCGCGGTCAATAGCCGCTATCGGCAGTTCGGCTAATTGTGGCTATTAACCATTTAAGGCCTCCTTCCCATGAACGGATTTCCACCGCATACTTCCCGGAGGAAATCCGCAGCGTTGCCCGCTGCTATTAGGTTCTATTGAACCTAATAGCGCAATGCTCACGGTGCGGAATTCCACCGCGGAATTCCGCACTGTGAAATCTCTCGTCCTCACCCGCGGCACGCTCTATTTGCCGCGGGTGTACACGCGGATGGCTTCCATTGCAGTCAATGGAAGCTGTCCGTTCACACTATCTTCCGCTGTAGCACAGCGGAAGATAGCGTGAAATCACCCTACCGCCTACCGCCGCCGCGTCATATGACGCGGCCGGTGCGTCATATGACACGGCCGGCCGTGTCATGTGACGCGGTGGGCGTGTCATGTGACGTGGCTGGCGTGTCACATGACGCTGCGGCGCGTCACGGTGAAGCGTCCTGCGGGACCTGGGATGCCGGATCCGCAGGTAAGTATGAGGTCTCTGGGGGGCGCCGTGACGTGTGCAGCCGGCCTAAGGGTGACTACCCACTAGCGTTTTTTTTTCTACTGCAAATTTGCTCCTATTTTTTCTTCCAATTGTCAATGGGACTTTCTAATGTTAAAAATGCAAAGTTACGTTGCGTTGCGATGCGTTGCGTTGCGGTTTTAACATTAGGAAGTCCCATTGACAATTGGAAGAAAAAGTAGGAGCAAATTTGCAGCTGAAAAAAAAACGCTAGTGGATAGTCACCCTAAATGCCGCTGTCAATTCAGACAGCGGCATTTAAATCCCCTGAACGATATTCGGGGGTCCCGCACGGCCCCTCGCAGTGAGATCGGGGGAGCTGTGCAGGTGTCATGGCAGCCGGGGGCCTAATGAAAGGCCCCAGGGCTGCCCTAGCAGACTGCCTATCAAGCCATCCCCGTGGGGTCGCTTGATAGGCTTCCTGTCAGAATGCATTATGATGTAATGCTATAGCATTGTCATACTGCAGGAGCGATCAAAGCATCGCATGTTAAAGTCTCCCAGGGGGACTTCAAAGTCAAGTAAAAAAAAAATCAGTACCGTTTTTTTAATTGTAAAAAAAAAAAGTTATAAAAGTTTAAATCACCCCCCTTTTGCCATATCTATTATTAAAAAAATCAAAATTATAAAATAAAGATATGTATTTGGTATCGCCGCGTCTGTAAAAGTCCGATCTATCAAAGTAGCGCATTATTTTTCCTGCACGGTGAACGTCGTCCAAAAAAATAAAGAAAGAACACCAGAAATGCACTTTTTTAGTTACCCTGTCTCCCAGAAAAAACACAATAAAGAGCGATCAAAAAGTCGTATGTACTCCAAATTAATAATATCGGAAACTACAGGACAACCTGGAAAAAATGAGCCCTTGTTCAACTACATCGACGGGAAAATAAAAAAGTTATTGCGTGCACAAAATGACCGCAGAAAATAATTGAAAAAATTTAAATGTCTTTGAAAAAAAAAAGAGTAGTATAGTAAGGAAAAACCTATACAAGTTTGGCATCGTAGTAATCGTACCGACCCATAGAAAAAAGTTATCATGTTGCTTTTGTTGCCGTTTGTGCGCCGTAGAAACAAGATGCACTAAAAGATGGCAAAATGTTGTTGTTTTTTTTCATTTTACTCCACTTAGAATTTTGTTTAAGTTTTTCAGTACATTATATGGTACTTTAAATAGCACCACTAAAAACTACAACTTGTCCCACAAAAAACAAGCCCTCATACAGCGACGTTGATAGATAAAGGAGTTACAATTTTTTTGAAGGGGGTAGGAAAAAACGAAAATGGAAAAAGAAAAAGGGACCGCGTCATTAAGGGGTTAAAGGGGTTGTCCAACACTTTTGTGATTCTTCTTTTCTATTGATGATCTATCTGCAGGAAACGTCATCATCAATAAATTATCACTGTGAGTCTGCCAATTAGGATCCCTGCTGATCAGTTTATTATTGGCACTGCTGTCAGTATGGACACTACAGGAAGCAGATGACTTTGTCTGTAGTGCAGTGGCCCAGGTTGACATTGCAGACACAGCTCCCATTGAATTTAATGTAATACCAACCTAGGCCACTGCACTATAGACAGCGCAATCTGCTTCCTGTGCTGACCATACTGACAGAGGTGCTGGGAATCAGCTGACTCCCGAATAGAAGGCTAGGTCATCAGGAAAAAAAAGCCCCAGGCAACCCCTTTAAAGCAGAATGTGTCTTTTTTAACATTAATAACATATGTATCAACATAAAAAAAGGAATTCCTAGCTACTATCAAAATGTTTAATTTTTAAATCTACAACATAAAATTCCAGTCCTTAAAGTGCAATCAGTAATACATACATTCTAAGGCATAATATCTTGTATCACGCCATTACATTTGATAATGGGCTGGAAAAGTTCAGTGGTGAAAGTTTTCTATGATTTAATCTTCATATAAAAAGAAATTCCAAGTATAGAAAATGTCAGAATATGCAATCCCTAAAGGTGTACACTTAGAAAAGAATGGTTCAAAACCTACACTTTAGACAAAAATGGTTCAAAAGTCTCCATCTCATTAAATATCTACATGAACTAAATGTTTGGGGATATGTTTTTACAGATGTCACTGTGCATCTGTCACCATAAGGACACACAGACATCTGAGTCTGTGGAGTGGGAAAACCGTATGTGACAGGGGTTTACCAGTGTTTACTGTAAACCTAACTTTAAATGAAGCATGCAAGCAAGTAAAACGAGACTAAAAAAAACAATTTTTATGATAGTCATATCTGCAGTGATAGCTCACAATTTATGGTTATACAGCGCTGTGATTGACTGGATGCATTGTTATATTATTATCCTACTAATAAGAATCCCTACGTCATCAAGTTACTCTTCAATTCACTAAAGACTTTATCATATGTAAACATATGACAAATGGCAACCAGATGAAGGTGAAATACACTGCCTTAAAAATGCCAACGCGAAACAGAAAAATGAAGGTCATGAATGTGAGAAACATGAAAATGGGGCATTCAGCATGAAGTTTTAATGAGCTTGTTTCCTCTTGTGAAAGCATCCTTAGGTGTAAAAAGCATTAAGGTGTGAATAATTGATTTCATTTTGAAAATGTTTTCAGTGTATAAAAAAAGAATTCTTAATAATCTTGGATATGAAGGCATGAAAAAAATCTTCATGTTATTTTCCAGTAATTTTCTTGCAATTATGAGTTATGCATTTGTCGACAAATATAAAAAAAATCACTAATGTGTCATTTTATGCACATTACATGAATTCCAAGGGCATTTTGTCAGCAATTCCGTCATTTTCAAGTGTTGAAAATAGGATAGGATTATGTCTGGTATTAGTATAGATGACTCAGAGTTCAGTAAACTATTTAACACTGAAAGTGTATATTAATATACTCCAACTAAAGAATTAAGAAGAGAGCAGTAGGTTTTCAGAAGTGCTGTTACGTTCATGCAGGGCTTATTTATGCATGTCTACATGAGCATAAATAAGAAGCCCTAAAAGACCAACTAATGCAGCCATACAGGGCTTACACTGCATGGGCACCAATTTTATGTCTAAACAAGATAATAAATTGCCAGGAATGGAAACATTACAAACACAGATATTAATATAAATTTGAATCATAGAACACGGCATAATGTGAACAGCAAAGAAGAATCTGACCCTTATGTTCACAAGAATGGAGTAATCGCCCTGATAGGTGCGGCCCCACATCAGGAACCTAGTCTCTCCCTAAGTGGCAACAAGGAGCAGTGACAAAAATATTGCACATTATAAAAGCATAGAACAAGAAACAAGCTGTTACAAAAACTCCAGCTAAGAGTAGTTCTACAGATTGAAATATATAGGCAGATAAGCAAGACAGCAACAGAAACCTCAAACACCGTAGGGCAAAAGTCCACAGACAACAATACACCAAAAGTCTGATAGCAGACAAACTGACAAGTTCCAGGTGTCTGACAACCCATCAGACAAAGTTCAGACAAGACAGGGTTCAGGCATTCAACAACCCACTGGATGGAGTTCAGACAAGACAGAGTGCAGGCATCCGACAGCCCATTGGATGGAATTCAGACAGAACAATGTTTAAGCATCCCAACAACCCATCAAACAGAGTTCGGACAAGGCAGGATACAGGATATAATTCAGACATGACATAAACTAAACAGATGACAGATATGAATAGAAATGGATCCAGACAAGAGATAAACAGAGACAGATCTAAACAGAATGACTGCTCAAAACCAAATGATATCAGAACGATAAACGATACCCTCTGAGAGGAGATGCCAGATTATATCTGCACAGGGCACTGCTTGTGCATCCATCAGTGCATAGTGCCACAAAAAACAGGAGCACAAACTTTCACACCATGGCAGCTTCTCAGCAGAAATGAGTTTATTTTTGAGTTAAGAAGTTTTGATGTTGTTGAACTTCAGTCGCAATAATAAGGCTGGTTACATAAATCAATGTCAGCCAAGCTCATCATTTTTCATGGGACCAGCAGAACATCTAAGGTGTATGGGGGCCTCCCCAATGTTCCCAGATGGCAAATTCGGGGGAGAAAAGGGTCGGGCTGTTGGATTTCAACACGACACATACTTTTGTTCTCAGAGCAGAAAAACCATCAAAGTTGTGTCGCAGTGGCTTATTACTCTCTCCCTATTTGGAAGACATGGATGGTTCCTAGAGATGAGCGAGCACCCAAATGCTCGGGTTCGCGTTATTTTCATAAAATTTGAGAGCTCTACTCAAGTAACGAACCCCATTGACTACAATGGGAGACTCGAGCATTTTTGTATGTGGGATGCCGAGGCCCGAGCTTTTTTTTTTCTTGGTTCGAATGTTCTCTCTCTTTCTCCCTGCCAGCCAAAAAATTTGACATTGATGCATACGCTGCGTCGCGGCTGGGAGGGGCCAAAACAGGCACGTCACAGCGGGGAGGAGTCCAAAACGGTGGCGGGGTCGAACACGGCGTGATGCTTGTTCGAGTAACGAGCACCATCGAGTACGCTAATACTCGAACGAGCATCAAACTTGGCAGAGTATGTTCGCTCAACTCTAATGGTTGACTGTATGTGTATTGGGAAATTGGGAAGAATGGCTGTCGGCCGAACAAGTGTTTGGCCAACAGCTATCTAATGTGTATGGTCAGCCTAAGTTTGACAGAGCCCTAATTCGATATGTGTTATTTTGTCTAAATACTTGTTGGGAATGTGTCTTCATCAGATATATTATATTTGGCCATAATACTTGAAGGGACAGTACTCTGATCAAATCACTTGTATAAGAAGGAAGAATGATGCTATTCATGTACATACAAACTAAAAATGCAACACTCACTTTGTGCTATTATAATGGGAGGAGATGTACTGTAGTGGCAGACAGTTATCCGTAATACGTTTGTGAGAGGTTTAAATACAGAGCCTGAGACACTGCGTAGCAAACACTACATAAAAGGGAATATCTAGAGAAATACTTAAAAAACAAATAGAATGCAAAAAAAGTACAAGACAAAAAATTGAAGGTCATTGAACAATATATAAAACTAGAGTATAATATATGTTTTCAATTGGAGTAATGTCCACTGCAAGGAAAAGGCGAATCATCTCTCAGAGGTTTCTACAGTGAGCTACAATAAATATATGTACTTATGAAATGGTTGAGTGAGTCGTACATGAATTTACCATACACGGATATATCTTTTGTAGATGATGCAGGTGCTGCCAACCCAAAGGGACACTATAACAAAAAGGAGTGTGTGGATACTGGAGAGTACACATAGAGAAAAAGGTGGGAGAGGGTGCAATATTCAAGAATAAATCTGAGTATAATGTGTTTTGAGTCTTAGTGCAGCAGGTGCATTGTTTGGTTTAACACTATTGGGTATAGCAAATCCTCTAACCCAATCTTCTAGCCGTCATAATTTGATTTTAGTCAAAATTGTTGATAACTTTATGCTTACTCATTGCTTTTGTTTCCAACACATCAACTTCATTAACTGTTCAATTGCTACTTAATATACTGTATATAATTAGGTGCCTTGAGTATAAGCCTAGCTAGACTAGGTAAAAAAAAACCCCACAATACTCACCTTGCAGTCGACGTCTGTGTCCCCACCGCGATGGTCTCCCTGGCGATGCGGTAAGCTGCCAATCACAGCCAGCGCTCGATGAACCAATCACAACCATTCAGTGATGTCATTTACTGAATTGCTGTGAATGGTCGAGTGCCGGCTGTGATTGGCTGGCGCTCGATCCAATTACAGCGCTTACTTGCTGACGGTGGGGAAATTCAAAGCCCCGTTTACCAGAGAGAGCTGACAGTGGGGAGAATTACAGAGCAGCTTGCCGCACCGCCGAGGAGACCATCGCGGCTGCTGGCTGCGAGGTATGTATTGCGTTTTTTTTTTTTTTTACCTAGCTCACTCGAATATAAGCCGAGAGGGGCTTTTTCAGCATAAAAAAGTTTGCTAAAGAAGTTGGCTTATACTTGAGTATATACGATATTCTACCCATTTCCATTGTCACAAGATAATCAATGTTACTTACTTCCGCTATCTGTAGTTTTGATGCTATGGCTGATCGGTGTTGATACTTATTGATTTCTCTATTTTGCTATCTTGTCTCATATTTTATATGTTCAAATATCCTAATCCTAGATTATTATTATTATGTTCTACATTTTTTAATGAACGTAAATCATTTTATTTTCTGTAGGTTGCAATATATGGTAGCCTTTTTTTCTTCTTTTTTGTTCCTGACCTATTTAAGTGAGCTACATTATTATTTTCAAAAATAGATGATAATACTAGAAACCTAATATTGGCCATACAGTTAAATTAAACCCATGGGAAATGTGTCCTAACATGCTTGTATAAAAGTATATTTTAATAGTGAAATAAAAATGCGGTTATTTCATGAGTAATTTAATTGTGTGACTCACAAGGCTGAATCTGTGAAGCCAGTAGAATGGTCAAATACTATTTATAACACAACAAAATGACAGTTGTAATGGCAGTCCTTTGAAGCCACTGAATCTCAGCTCCCTGAATGTGAGCAAGTCACTTTTTTTCAAATGTATGTTTCAAGCACTAAAATTAGATTTCATGCTTTACGCAAATTCAAGAATTCATTGTGCCTGAAAATTGTATCTTTCTACTACAGCAATCCATACAGCTCTGTGCAATAATTAATTGCAACATATGTTATGGAACTCTAAATAATATCGATTCAGTCAATGGAGGAGAAGACTGGGTAAAACAATTGCATAAGACCCTGCAAACATTATTGTTCTTCTAACTAGAAGATGACAATGTGAGTGGGACCCATCTTTAGATGCACAATCTCAAAAGAACACAAACAGGATCTTATGTAAAGTAGAGGGCCGCATAGATTATGATGATTTCCACCATGCAATGGGAAACCATGGGGTTATTAGAAAATCTCTCCGATTAATGCTGTATGGCAATATCTGTATGCGGGGTGGAGTTAGCAACAACATAGCGGCATGATCAGCCCATGTAAAAGTACGAATATGTTTTATTTTCTTCAATATTCAGCAGTAGCAAAAAAATCAAGTGCAAACACATTAGCCTCTGGCATACACTTAGTGCTATGAAAAATAATAAATTCTTGCCCGTCAAGGCGCTAATTACCGAGTAGTTAGCTCACCACTAACACAGTGGCCTAGTGCCGCTACACGTACTCAACAGGGTGTCATTCTGGAGGCGTCCTTCCTTGTCAGATTTGTGGCTGTACCACAGCCTGGTCTCCCACAGACATCAGGCTTTCAGCCTCTTTCTCTCTCAGAGCCTGCCTGGCTCTGGCTTCGGGCAGCAGCACCACTCTGGCATTGAGCTCTGCTCTCAGCAGCTGCTCTTGCACCCAGCTTGCAGCAAAGAATTGAATGTGTCTAAAGTTTTTAGCTCCTTCAGACACACCCGCACAGCTGTCCCTGCTGATTAGCACACCTTCAGTACACAGAAGGCCTAGTTAGAACCCCATGTAGGCCATTCTGTGCACAGTCTCGCCAAAACTGATACAGAATAAAAGCTATTGCACTGTACACTCTATCACCAAGTGTCTGACATGTAATATTATCCCATTCCAGGAAGCATGGGAAATATAAGGCCAGGTACAATTTCCCTCAGCAATTCTTACTGTTCAGTAGAGGTTTCAAAGATGGGATCTGGCCACTTTTAAAAATACGAATTCTCTGGTCTGAAAGACACCCCAGTGATGCAAAAACATATAATCCAACTGAAATTACTGTTGCCAGATCAAACTCTACAACCATAGATTTAATCAAGGAAGTCTCTGTTCCTAAATACTATAAGTGCATGAGAAGCCAGACATGTACAGGATCAATTGATTATCAGGATTTTTCAATTCTAAATACATTATAATGTAATCTTTTGTACTATGCTAAAGCTCTTCTCTCATCAGAAATTATGGCAGATTGTACACTAGCCAAAACTCGAAAATCTCTATTTATATGTGCCTTTTCTTTTGCAAAAGTCAGTAAAGCACATTAAAGGAACTTGCCAGGAGTGTATGGAATATTGATGCTTTACATTCATTGCCTAAAATCCTGGCAGAAAATGATAGATCATACAGATGAACTGAAATACAGTACAAAGTGTAGTTTAATTGTATAAGTAATGCACTTTATTTGCATTAGTTGTCCAAGCACATTCATTTAAAAAAAGCTTATCATATTTAGAGATGAGCGAGCACCAAAATACTTGGGTCCTCGTTATTCGAGACAAGCTTTTCGTAAAATTCGAGAGCTCTATTCAAGTAATGAACCCCATTGACTTTAATGGGAGACTCGAACATTTTTATATGTGAGCCGCCGGTTGCCAAGCTTTCTCTCTCTCTCTCTCTCTCTCTCTCTCCCTCCAGCCACAAACTAGCATAGACGCGCGCAGCGTCACAGCGGGGAGGGGTCAAATCTCACACGTCAGCGGTGGGGAGGGGCCAAAACTGGGGTGGGGTCGAACGCGGCGTGATACTCGCTCGAGTAGTAAGCACCATCGAGCATGCTAATACTTGAACGTGCATCAAGCTCGTCAGAGTACGTTCGCTTAACTCTAATCACATTCAATTTGCCAATATCCTGCCCCTCCTATGCTAACTCTTCCAGATTCTCTCCCTACAGTTTATCTTCACTTGGTTCCAGAGCAGTGGAATAGAAAGGGGGGTGCGGCAGGTGCAGGCTGTCCTGGGTGCTATTACTGAGGGTGGTGATAGCTCAGCCATGGCACTGGCCAGAGGTGCTGCTCTACTGACTGCTTTTTTTGATGCCTGTCTCCTACATAGGTTTTTTTTCCCCATACAGACGTTTATGGGACCACGCCAGAAAAAAAAGTACCACACCCCAAAATGCTGCATTCTGAGAGCACACTATAGACCCAAAAAACACAGCAAAAGTAAAAAAAAAAAAAGGCCACAAATCCCATGTTTGTAGGGTGCAGTAGCATAGGAAAGGGGGTGCGGGTGATGAACAAGGAGAACACAGTTAGAAGACAAAGGTTTAAAATATTAATGCTCACAATATTATGTAAATAAACCAGAAACTTTCACTTGCAACTGTAAGTATATTGTTTTTCCTTCTTTTAATTATTTAAAAATTGAGGGGGGGGGGGGTGGACAAAATTTTTTTCTGCAGCGGGTACCACCTGACCTTGCTACGCCACTGTTCCAGAGAGCATGTATCAACACAAGATGCAGCCAATCACAGAATGTAGCAGTGATGTGGCAGCACTACTGAATTCAGCGCTTTAGCCAGTGATTACATGTATCATATGTTGTGGCACTGTCACCAATGGAGCTGGGTAAAAAGAATAGTGCTGGGGGATCCTGTGCAGTAGAGGAAGGACATTGATAAGCTGAGTATTACTACTTTTGCTACTTTATAGCATTTGAAGCTGTTAAAAAAATGAAGTGGCTGGACAACCCCTTTAAAATACTATTTTAGGGGCATATATGATCATAATGAGCTGTCCTCTTCAATCACACTGAGTGACAACCAATAAGGCCACCACCAGGGCCGTCATTTGACTTTCCTAAGCAAACCTTCATAGTTATGCAGCAATATGTGAACAAGTTTGCATCACTGTAGAAGTAGTTAGATTTGTTAATAAAGGTTTCTAGAAAGCTGTGTGTCAGCCCCTATGTGAGCAACCGATATTAGCAGAATAAATATTAGATATTCGTTCTTCTTATAATGATTGACATTTTTTGTCCATGTATTGATCCATGTCACATATTATAACTTAGAAACATACAGTACACTGTACAGGCACTGAGCTTTTGAAAAACTAGCCATATTGCATTTATAGGCCATTTATCAAGGTTTAAACAAGTGAAAATAGGAAAAAAAATAACAGTAATTTACTAGATAAAAAATGTTTGTTTTCACTTGGGATTTGTTCTGCTGTTAGCTTTTGTGAAAATAAAATTTTAAGATTTTGAAATGATCCGATGTACCATATTTTAACACACCTCCATAATTGCTTCTTATCTGAAATGTTATTGTTGCTGTCTGTCCTTTTATATATATTACAGTAAATTTCAGGGAAGAATACCTGTATTTTCCTGCCTGCGCTGTTTTGTGCTTTAGAAAGAACCATATAATAAATTCTATTAGTTCCAAAATATGTACAGTATTTTAAGGGATTACCTCATATCCATATTTACAGAATATTCCCTATTGAAGCATATGATTACAATAGAAGAGAAAGTTTTCTTGGGTTTATCACTTTATAAGCCCTATTGCTGAGCTCTTTGGCAGACCCAACGTTTCCATGCATTGCATGGTTGGCTGTTAATTTAGATGGCTGGTAGTTATTGCTATATTAAAATGTGGAGCAGAATAGGTAAGTGTTGGTTCTTTTTTATTACATTTTCAGATTTTTTTTAAATTGGTGAATGTCCACCATTAAAGGGATTATCCATAACTTCTCTTATCCGTTATCATAACTTCTCTGTAAAACCCATTCTCCATGGACTAACATAATAAATAGACATGCTCATATCTCCCTGCTCTCTGCTGTGTTCCATGGTGCTGCTCAGTTCTCAGCTTTGGGGTTTGTTTACAGGCTGCAGACCTGTCTGGTTTAGAGGGTGTCACAGGTGCTGCAGCCAACGACAGAGCTTAACATGAAAGGATCATTAATGCTCCTCTGTCCAGGTCAATTTTTGCAGTTCTGGTATTCTCACTTTTTGATCCACCACTTTTTGATCACCATGACTTTTTTTATTAATATGCAAGTAATCATATAAGTCCTGAAGGCATTCAAAAGGTCCTGTGCTGCCACTACACCTGGAAGGCATCCCACAATCTTATTGGAGGTATGTTTGGGACATTTAAATCCTGATTGACATTTAAGGGCTTAGTCACACAGGCGCCGATGCACCCGTGTGACTGAGCCCTTACTGCAGGAAGAAGACGGCCATACTTCAGGACGGATGACTCCCCGTAGCGCTGAAGAAAGAACACATGACCGGCAATGAAGCCGGTCACATGTTCTTTCCTCCGGCGCTGCAGAGAGACGTCCATCCTGAAGTGCGGCCATCTTCTACCTGCAGTAACACGGGCGTCAATGCGCCTGTATGACTAAGCCCTAAATCCTGATTGATTGGGACATTTAAATGCTGCTATCAGTATTTAAAGGGTTAACAGCTGTGATCGGTGTTATCTTCAGTTGCAGCTATATGGCGGGTGGGTGTCAGCTATCAAAGACAACTGATACTCTTTGTGTTTAGAGTAAGATTGGCTTTCCATAGACAACATATGCTGTGGACATCTATATAATTCCTAACTGCATGGAACATATAGAATTAGGACTTACTGTATATATCTATATGTTTGACAGGAGGTTGTTTATAAATAAATAGTGTGTGGTAAGCCCTTAAACTCCTCATAGAGGTAGTTGCAGGCAGCCAGGATTTTATCATGTAACTATATAGCTGTGTAGGGGAAGCTAAAAATATTTTGAAAAAGAACTCTAAGAATAAGCCCCCATCCCCCTTTTTGGAATTCCCTGAATCTTAAAGTAATAATGTAAAACTGTGTTCTAATTGTGTGTCTCATAACAGAGGTAATTACAGAGGTCAGTGTGGAATGAGCACATGAGGTAATAAAACTGGGTATATCTTCTCCATCCATGCTTGCTGCAAACACAACACTTTTTGGGGGGTTATTTCTTGACCTCAGTGGCAATCTGTGAGCCTTTGCACCTCCTCCGACTCATAAGCTTGCTGAGGTGCGGTGGTCTGAAACAGAAGGCGCTCTACAAGCTGCTCATGGAACTGCAGGAAGGTGAACTTTTCTGTTAAATAACTGTGATCGCATGACCGTGCACTGCGCACCGCAGCCCCTGGTGGTGACATCTCCAAGCTCTCGACTACCTCCAGTAGCAGATAGCAGGGAGCTGTCACACTCCCCAACCCCACAGCTTTATTTTAAGGGCCAACATGTTTTCACACCCCTGTAGAATAAAGCCTAGACACCCACAATGTGAAAACACATATGGATGGTCACTAAGGGGTAAATGTGAGTCCTTTAAGCTATATTGGTAATCTGAGCAACTCTTCATGGTACTGTAATCAACAAAAAACTGCAGAAAGATAATACACAAGGAAGATTGATGCAAAGGCAAATTGATTGCAGCTTCTAGAAGGAGTTGAAAATGTGCCCTCTGGAGAAGGACAGTTTCAAACAAGTGTATTACTGGTGCATATATATGTACTTAATATCAGGGGTGTAGCTAAAGGCCCATGGGCCCGGGTGCAAAAGTTTATTTTAGGGCCCCCAACTTCTTTTAATCCCTTAACGCAGAGGTGTAACTTGAAGCTCCTGGGCCCCAATGCAAAATCTGTAACAGGGCCTCCAACTATAATGCTTTATTCATAGTACTGGGCTTCCTATATGGAGAAGAGAGGCCTTATGGGCCCCCTAAGGCTCCTAGGCCTGGGTGTAACTGCATCCCCTATAGTAAAGCCAGTGCTTGATATGGATGAGGGTCCAGGCCCCACTATGGGTATACTGACTTGAAATCAGAGCAGCATAGATTTATACGATGCTTTATTTTCTGGCCAGGAGACACGCTGTCAGCTAAGAGACTCATTTGTATTACAAATGCACCCATAGTAGGCTTTTGTGAAAATGGCCATATACAGTATATATGGTACCACTCATATATTCTGAGGCAAGCATCTTATATCTATACCTCCTGCCATGCTTGTGGCTTGGAATTTAGCTTCCGCAGATACAAAGTCTTTAGTTTACTGATTTCCAAGATGCAGTGCTCAAGCTGCACAACTACAACTCCCAGCATGTCTTGACTGGCTTCTAGCTGTTATTTCACAGCAGCTGAAGAGCCACTGGTTAGAGTTAACTGCTAAATCATAGCAGCCATCTGTTGTAGAAGATAAGTGATTAGAGTGCTTAGAGTGCTCGTTGGTTGACAGCTACAAATAACAGGGAAGTGAATAAGAGAATACGTTATTTAGGTGAGCATGGGATGCATGGAGGGGGTAATACAATGTAAAGGTTCACTTACTTTTCTTCCCTATACTGTGGATATCTGCTAAATAAAATATACGATTCTTACTTTTATCAATTAGGTCTTGAAGAAATCATAAACACAAAGAGGTGTACTTACTATTTACTTCTGCACTGGGGATGCTCACTTAATGCGCTCAATAAAAGACATGAATGATATAACTGTTTATGTGGAATTAGTGGAAGTGGATTGCGTTTGTCTATAATTGTGACTTAGATAATAATCAGATCACATTTTATGATTAATCAATGCAGAAATCCATCATTATACATCCCCCCCCAAAGAAATACTCTTAGGCCGCAGTCAGCCAAGCGTTTTTTTCATGCATGAATATCCGCGCGGAAAAAAAAAACGCACATTGCGTGTAGAAAAATTGCGTGAACGGGTGCATTTGTACTCACATGTCCTATCTTCTGCAGGTGCAAATGGACATGTGACCGCTTTCATTGGAAAGCATTGGTTCTAATAAAACTGTTTTAAAAACGTGCATATACATGTGCGGATAAAAGACGTTCGCCTGGCCGAGCCCTTAGGGCTCCCATTGCCACATTGTCATTGTATATTCCATATTTTGTATGTGCATAATATGCAGTGCTAATGGCCTCTTGCTCTTTGTGCCACTCACACTTGCGTTTTTCTCATGGGCGCATTTCATGTGTTTGGCTATGGGAGCCTAAAATATGCAACAATACTCATATTACATTGATATTTGCTACATATTGCGTATTATGTGTATAAAGAATGCGCCTCTGATATACAGTGACAATATGCCCCTGTGAGTGAGCCGTGAGTCTTGTAAGGCCCAATGTCCACATGTGGATTTGATTTATAGGCACTCAGCTGATGCCCCAGGCGGATCTAAATTCACAGCATGCTCTATTTTATCTCGGATCCCATGCGGATGTGTCTCTATTCATCTCTATCGTAGCGTAAAACTGCAGCAATGCGCAAATACATTTAAATACATTTGTTGAAGATTGCTGTGAATTTGAAGGTTGAGCGCTGGGGAAAAGTAATGTTTACTTGAGACAAAGAGCTATGGTGGCCATGTTAGCCGAGATGTTCAGCATGAGCAAGTTGGTTGTCCTAATAGAAGATTTTCCTGCCATTTGGAACACGAATCATGAGAATTTCAAGGAGAAGCATATAAAGGAGCGCAGCTGGGAGCAATCGGCGCAGACCATTTTTGACACAGAATGGACAGTAGCCAACACCCAAGGCAAACACAATCTGTGTAAGTACTTTCTTTTCCTATGTAAACTGCGTTTGAGTGTTGTAGCGTGCACAAATGCGCATGTTTCAGTGCATCTTGGAATGCATATTTGTGTGTGCATGTGTGTTTGTGTGTGCATGGCACCATGTTTGTTTCTGTGCACGTTTGTGTGTGTATAGCCGCATGTAGGAGTTTTGTTCACCTGTTTGCATGCATGTTTCAATTCCATTTGTGACTTTATGTACGGTATAGTTTTAATACATTTAGAAATTTAATTCCTCTTTTTTTCGTTCTTCAATCTGTTGTAGTGAAAACAATAAAGGAAATGTGGAGAAGCGCACGCAATCAATTTCGCAAAGAGTATTTGGCAGTAGGAAAAAGCGGAGATGGGGCAAGGACAAATAAGCCCTATGTCTATTTTCAGCAGCTGCAATACTTGCGAACTACCATCCGTATGCAGCTGTAAGTACACATTTGCACAGACACATTACACATGTTTACGGTAGTGCCCCTCACTCAGGTGTTTTTTTTTTCCTGAACTATGCTGCAATTACAGCAGCACCAGTGTGAGGGATGCCTACAAGGTGAACTCTTTATAATATATGCATTTTTCACAGGTCCACTGACAAGTTTACAGCAGCGGAGCAGAACATGGAGAGGGGGAGGAAGACAGTGCCCAACATCCATTGCTGGACTTTCCAGAAGAAGAAAATTCTCAGACTCCACCGTCTGAAACGACACTCAGCGTTCTCTTAAAGGGGTTGTCCCGCGAAACAAAGTGGGTCTATACATTTCTGTATGGCCATATTAATGCACTTTGTAATATACATTGTGCATTAATTATGAGCCATACAGAAGTTATTCACTTACCTGTTCCGTTGCTGGCGTCCCCGTCTCCATGGTGCCGTCTAATTTTCAGCGTCTAATTGCCCGATTAGACGCGCTTGCGCAGTCCGGTCTTCTCCGTGTTGAATGGGGCTGCTCGTGCTGGAGAGCTGCTCCTCGTAGCTCCGCCCCGTCACGTGTGCCGATTCCAGCCAATCAGGAGGCTGGAATCGGCAATGGACCGCACAGAAGACCTGCGGTCCACCGAGGGTGAAGATCCCGGCGGCCATCTTCGCAAGGTAGGTAAGAAGTCACCGGAGCGCGGGGATTCGGGTAAGTACTATCCGGTTTTTTTTTTCAACACATGCATCGGGTTTGTCTCGCGCCGAATGGGGGGCCTATTGAAAAAAAAAAACCCGTTTCGGCGCGGGACAACCCCTTTAACACTGTCACAATCTGGCCCCCTGCAAAAGTGAAGGTATGGCAGGCCAACAGCAGCTGAGGCTGCAGCGTTAGCAGCAGCAGGCAGCTAGGAGTCAATGAAGCATGAGGCATTAGTCTTACTGCGGCACCAAAGAGCCCCGTCTGACACTGCAGCTGCCTACGGTGATTTTTTACCCGCAGCTCTGCGCAACATGCCAGATGCCATATGCCTCAGCACCCAAGATTGCATGTCATTTCTAATTGAGATGACCACCCCACCCAACAATCCTTTCCAACTCCATCTTAACATTGAAGAGTTCTGCCTGTGGCAAAGGCAACATTTATTTGCCATTTTGCAGCTGCCACCACCACCCCCTTCCACGCTGCAAGCCCTACATGTAACCGAAGGCCTACTCGCCTTTGGACACTATTCATACGCGCAGCATGGGTCACCATCAGGCACATCATGGGGGACACCCACAGCAACATATGGCAGGCAGCAGTTAGCATCCACTGAGGATCAACCCTCCACTTCAGGGCAGTCAAGCCTTCTCTTCTCATCACCCAGTATTGATGGGTCTACCCGTTACCAGAATCTTTAATATTTCAGTACCTAAAATGTGGGGTACTAAAAAAGTTTTCATTTTTGGGTGTGTAACAAATTATTTCTTCGCAAAAAAGTTTAAACATTTTTACAAATTGTTTAAGTAAAAAATTTGGCTGTAAAAAAGGTTGTGTCTTTGTTTTATTTATGCGCTGTGTTTTCCTGAACATAAGACCCAGTGTAAATTTGGCCGAAATAAGAGGTGCTAGGACTTTTTTGGGGGAATCGTCTGACTTAATGTAACTAAAGGGCTCGATCCTTGTCCATTCCACTACTCTCCACAGCTCCATCAACTTTGCCGCATTACTTGCACTCGCATACAACACCTGTCTTTTAATTGATTCTTAAATCCCCCAACTAGGAATCAATGGCTGTGATTGGTTTATGCCGCACTCCATTGAATGCCAGAGCATCATTCAAAGAACCAAGCACAAGCATAGCTTGCTGAAGGTGTGATTTTTGAATCCTGTTAACTGGGACTGATGTTTTGCAAGTGGCTGACGACAGTAGGAACCGAGGTGAACAGGGCCGAATCTGTAGAAAGCCATGGTAGGGACTATGAATTTTTTTTTTCGGGGTAGAGTTAATACTTTAAGCCTCCCTGCTAAGTTTACATAGGGCTTATTTTTGGTGTTTTTTGCAATGAAACAGGGTATTGTAGTGTTTATGTTTATTAAGCATTTCGCCACAAACAAGAGCCTGCCCATTTGGGCCTTTCCCGAGGCACAGGCTCTTATTTTTGGAGACTATCTTAATAATGTGTTCCCCCACAAGAAAGCAGTACCATGCTTTTTTTTAAATAGCTAGAAACAGAAGCCCTACACTGATAAAAAAAAATGGAACTGAATTACATAACCGATAAAAAGCCTTTACTTGTCAACCGCTGTACATTTTCTACCACTGGTTTGCAGTGCGCTTGTTTAAAATCCTCATTCGTCAACAGAAGATCTTATTCTGGTATCATGATTCATAAATACGGCCTCCAGGAAGCGTTGCATATGATTGGCTCTGCTGCACTGCCAATCAATCAATGCAGCACTCAATGAAGCAATGATAGTTTCATTGAGCGCTGCAGAGATTGGCTGGAAGTTTGCAATAACCAAACAGAGTGCTATTATTCTGCAGGTGGGATTTATGAGCCCCACAACCAGGAAGCGATGATCTCTTGCGGACTGCAAGCATATTTGCGCTGGGAGACCAGGTTGGAGGACAAGGATGGATGATAGGTCAATATGACTTGTATTTCCAAGAAACTAAGACCATTAAAAATAAAATGACTTCCTGGATGTAGCAAATAATAATTACCGCCTCTATCAAGTGCTGCTTCTGATTGGGCAGCGACCTTCACTGTTAGACAGTCAATACAGTGATTGCTCCCCAATTGGCGCCTGCTGCACATCCTGTAAAAAAACATGCCCTAGAAATAAGACAATATGCTTTTTTTTTTCCACCGGTAATGAGGTATCAGTTGATAATGTGGCCAAATATAGCTAATACACATTTATCATGATAGCTACGTTTGTCCATATTACGAGAGCTCGCAAAGCATGTCACGGGTCCTCATTTGCTTGTGAGTGCATAACTAAAAAAATAAATAAATAAAAGCTCGGGAAGTTGTCAGCGAAGTGAGCTCTTACCTGAAGCCCAGAAGTAGCAGACCTAATTGCTTTGTTTTGATCACCACCGACAACTGTTGCAGTCGAAAGAGGCAGATCATCCACAAGCATCCAACCTGCATCTTTGATCCAACAAAAATTGTGCAGAATCACAGCGGCTTTAACTACTGTACACACATTTTGAGGGTTCATCCGAATGGTGCCCAGGAAACCTCGCCATTTACTGGAGAGAATTCCGAAGACACATTCGACAAACCTCCGAGCTCGCATGAGTCTGTAATAAAAGACCCTCCGTCTGGTATCCAACCCTTTGCGGGGAAATGGCTGCATAACATCGGTTGACAGGCCGAAACCCTCATCTGTGACAATTATGAGTGGGGATTTTGGACCTGAAGAACCAGGAAGCAACTGTGACTCTGGCAGGGCCAGCTGGTTGGCAAGAAGTTGCTTGCCCATTTTGGAAGCCCTGAAGATGCAAGCATCAGCAGAGCTTCCATAGGTTCCGATTAGAGATGAGCGAGCACCAAAATGCTCGGGTGCTCGTTACTCGGGATGAAATTTTCGCAATGCTCGAGGGTTCGTTTCGAGTAACGAACCCCATTGAAGTCAATGGGCGACCCGAGCATTTTTGTATTTCGCCGATGCTCGCTAAGGTTTCCATGTGTGAAAATCTGGGCAATTCAAGAAAGTGATGGGAACGACACAGCAACGGATAGGGCAGGCGAGGGGCTACATGTTGGGCTGCATCTCAAGTTCACAGGTCCCACTATTAAGCCACAATACCGGCAAGAGTGGGCCCCCCCCTCCCAACAACTTTTACTTCTGAAAAGCCCTCATTAGCATGGCATACCTTAGCTAAGCACCACACTACCTACAACAAAGCACAATCACTGCCTGCATGACACTCTGCTGCCACTTCTCCTGGGTTACATGCTGCCCAACCCCCCTCCCCCCTGCACGACGCAATGTCCACAGCGCACACCAAACTGTCCCTGCGCAGCCTTCAGCTGCCCTCATGCCACACCACCCTCATGTCTATTTATAAGTGCGTCTGCCATGACGAGGAACTGCAGGCACACACTGCAGAGGGTTGGCACGGCTAGGCAGCGACCCTCTTTAAAAGTGGTGGGGTGATAGCCCACAATGCTGTACAGAAGCAATGAGAAATAGAATCCTGTGCCACCGCCATCAGGAGCTGCACACGTGGGTATAGCAATGGGGAACCTATGTGCCACACACTATTCATTCTGTCAAGGTGTCTGCATGCCCCAGTCAGACTGGTAATATGTACCTTAACAGTAACCGCGTTGGTGGTAATGTGGTGGTGACTGCGGACCTAGTAGCGCGGTTGTATTTTGTTGGTTTTCGGAATGTGGCCAGGATTAAGTTGGCTGTGGCGGGGGATGTTTTTGAGGCACTACGTGTCCTCTCCACGTGTCCGTGGTTATATGCACCTTAACAGTAACCACGTTGGTGGTAATTTGGTGGTGGCTGCGGACCTAGTAGCGCGGTTTTATTTTGTTGGTTTTCGGAATGTGGCCAGGATTAAGTTGGCCGTGGCGGGGGATGTTTTTGAGGCACTACGTGTCCTCTCCACGTGTCCGTGGTTATATGCACCTTAACAGTAACCGCGTTGGTGGTAATGTGGTGGTGACTGCGGACCTAGTAGCTCGGTTTTATTTTGTTGGTTTTCGGAATGTGGCCAGGATTAAGTTGGCCGTGGCGGGGGATGTTTTTGAGGCACTACGTGTCCTCTCCACGTGTCCGTGGTTATATGCACCTTAACAGTAACCGCGTTGGTGGTAATGTGGTGGTGACTGCGGACCTAGTAGCGCGGTTTTATTTTGTTGGTTTTCGGAATGTGGCCAGGATTAAGTTGGCCGTGGCGGGGGATGTTTTTGAGGCACTACGTGTCCTCTCCACGTGTCCGTGGTTATATGCACCTTAACAGTAACCACGTTGGTGGTAATGTGGTGGTGACTGCGGACCTAGTAGCGCGGTTTTATTTTGTTGGTTTTCGGAATGTGGCCAGGATTAAGTGGGCCGTGGCGGGGGGATCGTGGGGGGGCTTTCTTGTTGTGTCGGTAAAGGTGAAATTCTTGGACTGCCACCAGACGAACCAATGCAAAGGCATTTGCCAAGAATGTTTTCATTGTTGGAGGAGGAGGGGGATGTTTTTGAGGCACTACGTGTCCTCTCCACGTGTCCGTGATTATATGCACCTTAACAGTAACCGCGTTGGTGGGAAATGGCCTCGCCGCCATCATGTCTTTGTGAAGCCTCTGTTTCCACACCCCAGAGACATACCATTAGCAGCGGTATAGGCAGAGCCCATAATTCGTAACATTTCAGCCGTAGCATTAGGACAGGCCCCACTAACATATCACTAGCAGCATTATAGGGGGAGCACAGTATTAGTTCCATTTCAGTAATAGTAGCACTCAAGACAGGCCCCAGTAACAATTCCGAAGCAGCAGTATAGTGGGAGCGCAGTCTTCGTTCCATTTCAGTAATAGTAGCACTCAAGACAGGCCCCAGTAACAATTACGAAGCAGCAGTATAGTGGGAGCGCAGTCTTCGTTCCATTTCAGTAATAGTAGCACTCAAGACAGGCACCAGTAACAATTCCGAAGCAGCAGTATAGGAGGAACATAGTCTAAGTTCCATTTAAGTAATAGTAGCAGCCTACACAGGCCCCAGGAACAATTCCGAAGCAGCAGTATAGTGGGAGCGCAGTCTTAGTTCCATTTCAGTAGCTGCAGTATAGCCAAGGCCCAAGTTACATTTATGTAGCTAAAGTGTAGGCCAACCCCACACACCTTTCTGTACCATGAGTGCAGGCGAAGAACATAGAAATTGCTATGATTACACTGTAGGTGAGGGCCCAAAAAAATTGGTGTACCAACAGTACTAATGTACCTCAGTAAAAATTGGCCATGCCCAACCAAGATGGCAGGTGAAACCCATTAATCGCTTTGGTTAATGTGGCTTAAGTGGTAACTAGGCCTGGAGGCAGCCCAGTTTAACGAAAAATTGTTTCAAGTTAAAGTTCCAACGCTTTTAAGAGCATTGAAACGTATAAAAAAATTTTAGAAAAATTATATGAGTGAGCCTTGTGGCCCTAAGAAAAATTGCCCGTTCAGCGTGATTACGTGAGGTTTCAGGAGGAGGAGCAGGAGGAGGAGGAGGAATATTATACACAGATTGATGAAGCAGAAATGTCCCCGTTTTGGATGGTGAGAGAGAACGATGCTTCCATCCGCGGGTGCAGCCTACGTATTGCTTAGGTATCGCTGCTGTCCGCTGGTGGAGAACAGAAGTCTGGGGAAATCCAGGCTTTGTTCATCTTGATGAGTGTTAGCCTGTCGGCACTGTCGGTTGACAGGCGGGTACGCTTATCTGTGATGATTCCCCCAGCTGCACTAAACACCCTCTCCGACAAGACGCTAGCCGCAGGACAAGCAAGCACCTCCAGGGCATACAGCGCTAGTTCAGGCCACGTGTCCAGCTTCGACACCCAGTAGTTGTAGGTGGCAGAGGCGTCACGGAGGACGGTCGTGCGATCGGCTACGTACTCCCTCACCATCCTTTTACAGTGCTCCCGCCGACTCAGCCTTGACTGGGGAGCGGTGACACAGTCTTGCTGGGGAGCCATAAAGCTGTCCAGGCCCTTAAAGACTGTTGCACTGCCTGGGCTGTACATGCTGCTCGATCTCCGCACCTCCCCTGCTACCTGGCCCTCGGAACTGCGCCTTCTGCCACTAGCGCTGTCGTATGGGAATTTTACCATCAGCTTGTCCGCCAGGGTCCTGTGGTATAGCAACACTCTCGAACCCCTTTCCTCTTCGGGAATGAGAGTGGGAAGGTTCTCCTTATAGCGTGGGTCGAGCAGTGTGTACACCCAGTAATCCGTAGTGGCCAGAATGCGTGTAACGCGAGGGTCACGAGAAAGGCATCCTAACATGAAGTCAGCCATGTGTGCCTGGGTACCTGTACGCAACACATGGCTGTCCGCACTAGGAAGAACATATTCAGGATCCTCCTCCTCCTCCTCAGGCCATACACGCTGAAATGATGACAGGCAAGCAGCATGGGTACCGTCAGCAGTGGGCCAAGCTGTCTCTTCCCCCTCCTCCTCATCCTCCTCATGCTCCTCCTCTTCCTCCTGAACGCGCTGAGATATAGACAGGAGGGTGCTCTGACTATCCAGCGGCATACTGTCTTCCCCCGGCTCTGTTTCCGAGCGCAAAGCGGCTGCCTTTATGGTTTGCAGGGAACTTCTCAAGATGCATAGCAGAGGAATGGTGACGCTAATGATTGCAGCATCGCCGCTCACCACCTGGGTAGACTGCTCAAAGTTTCGAAGGACCTGGCAGATGTCTGCCAACCAGGCCCACTCTTCTGAAAATAATTGAGGAGGCTGACTCCCACTGCGCCGCCCATGTTGGAGTTGGTATTCCACTATAGCTCTACGCTGCTCATAGAGCCTGGCCAACATGTGGAGCGTAGAGTTCCACCGTGTGGGCACGTCGCACAGTAGTCGGTGCACTGGCAGATTAAACCGATGTTGCAGTGTCCACAGGGTGGCAGCGTCCGTGTGGGACTTGCGGAAATGTGCGCAGAGCCGGCGCACCTTTACGAGCAGGTCTGACAAGCGTGGGTAGCTTTTCAGAAAGCGCTGAACCACCAAATTAAAGACGTGGGCCAGGCATGGCACGTGCGTGAGGCTGCCGAGCTGCAGAGCCGCCACCAGGTTACGGCCGTTGTCACACACGACCATGCCCGGTTGGAGGCTCAGCGGCGCAAGCCAGCGGTCGGTCTGCTCTGTCAGACCCTGCAGCAGTTCGTGGGCCGTGTGCCTCTTATCTCCTAAGCTGAGTAGTTTCAGCACGGCCTGCCGACGCTTGCCCACCGCTGTGCTGCCACGCCGCGCGACACCGACTGCTGGCGACGTGCTGCTGCTGACACATCTTGATTGCAAGACAGAAGTTGCGGAGGAGGAGGAGGGTGCTTTAGTGGAGGAAGCATACACCGCCGCAGATACCAGCACCGAGCTGGGGCCCGCAATTCTGGGGGTGGGTAGGACGTGAGCGGTCCCAGGCTCTGACTCTGTCCCAGCCTCCACTAAATTCACCCAATGTGCCGTCAGGGAGATGTAGTGGCCCTGCCCGCCTGTGCTTGTCCACGTGTCTGTAGTTAAGTGGACCTTGCCACTAACCGCATTGGTGAGGGCGCGTACAATGTTGCGGGAGACGTGGTCGTGCAGGGCTGGGACGGCACATCGGGAAAAGTAGTGGCGACTGGGAACTGAGTAGCGCGGGGCCGCCGCCTCCATCATACTTTTGAAGGACTCCGTTTCCACAACCCTATACGGCAGCATCTCAAGGCTGATAAATTTGGCTATGTGGACGGTTAACGCTTGAGCGTACGGGTGCGTGGCGGCGTACTTGCGCTTGCGCTCAAACACTTGCGCTAGCGACGGCTGGACGGTGCGGTGCGAGACATTGGTGGATGGGGCCGAAGACAGCGGAGGTGAGGGTGTGGGTGCAGGCCAGGAGACGGTAGTGCCTGTGTCCTCAGAGGGGGGTTGGATCTCAGTGGCAGGTTGGGGCACAGGGGGAGAGGCAGCGGTGCAAACCGGAGGCGGTGAACGGCCTTCGTCCCACCTTGTGGGGTGCTTGGCCATCATATGTCTGCGCATGCTGGTGGTGGTGAGGCTGTTGGTGGTGGCTCCCCGGCTGATCTTGGTGCGACAAAGGTTGCACACCACTGTTCGTCGGTCGTCAGGCGTCTCTGTGAAAAACTGCCAGACCTTAGAGCGCCTCGGCCTCTGCAGGGTGGCATGGCGCGAGGGTGTGCTTTGGGAAACAGTTGGTGGATTATTTGGTCTGGCCCTGCCTCTACCCCTGGACACCGCACTGCCTCTTGCAACCTGCCCTGCTGCTGCCCGTGCCTCCCCCTCTGAAGACCTGTCCTGTGTAGGCGTTGCACACCAGGTGGGGTCAGTCACCTCATCGTCCTGCTGCTCTTCCTCCGAATCCTCTGTGCGCTCCTCCCTCGGACTTACTGCCCTTACTACTACCTCACTGCAAGACAACTGTGTCTCATCGTCATCGTCCTCCTCACCCACTGAAAGGTCTTGAGATAGTTGCCGGAAGTCCCCAGCCTCATCCCCCGGACCCCGGGAACTTTCGAATGGTTGGGCATCAGTGACGATAAACTCCTCTGGTGGGAGAGGAACCACTGCTGCCCAATCTGAGCAGGGGCCCGAGAACAGTTCCTGGGAGTCTGCCTGCTCCTGAGCATGTGTCATTGTAGTGGAGTGAGGAGGCTGGGAGGAAGGAGGAGTAGCAGCCAGAGGATTTGGATTTGCAGCACTGGACGGCGCAGAACTGTGGGTGGATGATAGCTTGCTCGAAGCACTTTCTGCCATCCGCGACAGGACCTGCTCACACTGCTCATTTTCTAATAAAGGTCTCCCGCGTGGACCCATTAATTGGGCGATGAATGTGGGGACGCCAGAAACGTGCCTCTCTCCTAATCGCGCAGCAGTCGGCTGCGATACACCTTGATCAGGAGCTCGCCCTGTGCCCACACCCTCACTTGGGCCTACGCGTCCTCGGCCACGTCCACGTCCTCTAGGCTTACCCCTACCCCTCAGCATGCTGTATTACCAGTGATTTCCCAGGCAGGAAATAAATTGGCGCAAGCCTGCAGGACAAATTGAATGTTTCCCTTTTTGGGAAACGGGGGGCCCACTGACTATATGCAATCAGATAAGATATGTGTTGAACAGAAATGCAGTTATATGAAGTGCAGCACAGCGGTTACTTTTCCCAGGCAGGAAATAAATTGGCGCAAGACTGCAGGACAAATAGAATGTTTCCCTTTTTGGGAAACGGAGGGCCCACTGACTATATTCAATCAGATAAGATATGTGTTGCACAGAAATGCAGTTATATGAAGTGCAGCACAGCGGAGACTTTTCCCAGGCAGGAAATAAATTGGCGCAAGCCTGCAGGACAAATAGAATGTTTCCCTTTTTGGGAAACGGAGGGCCCACTGACTATATTCAATCAGATAAGATATGTGTTACACAGAAATTCAGTTATATGAAGTGCAGCACAGCGGTTACTTTTCCCAGGCAGGAAATAAATTGGCGCAAGCCTGCAGGACAAATACAATTTTTCCCTTTTTTGGAAACGGAGGGCCCACTGACTATATTCAATCAATAATATATGTCTTCTGGCCCTGCCTACACAATTCTCTCCCTGTAGTATTACTGCAAGGCGCAATGCTCTGCAGACAGCCGATTTTGAAAAGAAAAAAATATGCAACACTGCTAACAGCAGCCTGCACAGTACTGCACACGGATAGATGTGGCCCTAAGAAGGACCGTTGGGGTTCTTGAAGCCTACACTCACTCCTAACACTCTCCCTGCCTAACCACCACTTCTGTCCCTGTAGTATTACTGCAAGGCGCAATGCTCTGCAGACTGCCGATTTTGAAAAAAAAAAAATTGTGCAACACTGCTAACAGCAGCCTCCACAGTACTGCACACGGATAGATGTGGCCCTGAGAAGGACCGTTGGGGTTCTTGAAGCCTACACTAACTCCTAACACTCTCCCTATAGCAGCTCAGGCACCAACAGCACTTTCCCTCAGCTAACTCACAAGACATCTGAGGCGAGCCACGGGAGGGGCCGACTTTTATACTCGGGTGACATCTGATCGCCCCAGCCACTCACAGCAGGGGGGTGGTATAGGGCTTGAACGTCACAGGGGGAAGTTGTAATGCATTCCCTGTCTTTCAATTGGCCAGAAAAGCGCGCTAACGTCTCAGAGAGGAAACTGAAAGTAACCGGAACACCGCGTGGTGCTCGTTAAGAGTAACGAGCGACCCGAACACCCTAATATTCGCACGAATATCAAGCTCGGACGAGTACGTTCGCTCATCTCTAGTCCCGATATCCACTAGTACAAATCAGTAGTCACTGTCAGCTATAGCCAACCGGACTACCGAATAGCAGTGTTTGAAATTAAAATATCAGGACTCTGAGCATGGCGGCTTCTTTATACGGATGCGTTTGCCATCCAAGGCCACGATGCAGTTAGGAAACTGTGCTGTTTCCTGGAAACTGGCAGAAATGTGCAGCCATTGCTGCTCGGTGGGTGGCAGCATAATAGCTGCCTTCATTCACTCCCACATAACATTGCATGTCATCCTCACGATCCTGGCCACTGTGCAGTGGCCCAACGAAAAATCAAAGTGGAAAGAAGCAAAAGAGTTGCTGGTTGCCAGGGATCTGTAACAAGAAGAAGGATAATATTTTAGACATGCAAAAAGAACAAACAAAACATAAAGGACAATGCAGAAATACATGTTTACGCATGCCGCGCAATATACAGAATACACTACCCATGGGAGCCCAAAGAGCTCCCATAGCAGCGGCCATGCAGCTAAGCATGCATAGCTGAGCACACACAATTACTAGGAGGAAAAAAATATAGCACAACACTGAATACTAATGAAAAAGCATTCAAACTGAACAAAAAGAACCATGGAAAATAGGATAATAGAACAAAGGGAAAAATCAAACAAAGGGAAGAATAGAACAAAAAGAAAAAATAGAACAAATGGAAAAGGGATTTCCTAGAGGGGGATCAAAAAATAGTAAACTAACAATCATGATCTTTCCAGAGGGTAACAAACAGATGCTCCTCAGGGGTGATGCTGGGCCACATGTATGTGTCCAGGTATGTAAGGTGTGGCCACAGCAGCTCTAGCAGCTTATCACATTTTTCAACGATCATCCTGCAGAACAATGAAAATTTTTCGTCGTGTCACCAAGGATCCATGTACAAAGATGCAAAATTACCCTTTTGCGTCAGCTGTTCGACGATGGGGTGCACCCAAAATCGACTTTTCTTCTGCTTCGGTACAACCTCTTCTCCTACACCTCATCATTATCATCAAAGAATAGGTCATAAATAAGCCATGAAAGTAGAAGATTTGTGCTCACTCTGGATAATGACATCCTGCTCTCTGCAATGCTAAAAGCAGAGTAATAGCTTTTAGGCGTTGACCAGTGGGCTGGATGAATGGTTTGGCTAGGGGTTTGTCTTCTTTTTCTAGGAGGGTTGTGTTGATTTACATGCAGATTATCCGCATATACATCCATGTACATCTGCGCAGGAAAACACGCTATCCGCGATCACCTACAAGCCTTTAGAAAATCATTTTTAATATGATCTGCTGTGGATATTCACATTAAAAATCCGTCTGTGCCGTGGACATTGGGCCTAAGCAATGGATCTTAATCAGTTCTTGTTTATCACTGTCTGCTAAACAGAACACTTATGAGCACTACATGAAAAATACAGTATATACTGAGGCAACTGAGCTTCAATCTATGGAGGATTGTAAAGTTCCTACATAATAAGTTACTTCCATTATTCGCACAAAATAATGGCTTGTCCCTAAGAATCAGCAGCACAGCCATAGATATCACAATAATAAAAAAAAAAAAAGAGGTGCACAGCATTTTAGAGTCCTGACTACTGGGGTCTCTGTCAGGATCCTCACAGTCCTGAGAATGCAAAGGTCTTTGCAAAGCTGTGTTCTCTGAACCAATCAGAGAGATTGCAGAGAGTATACAAGGGGGTACCCAAAAGAAACAGTTATCTTTTTCTGATGGGTGTTGCATTACTAGTACAGACTTCTGTTGATAGGTGAATATTTGTGGAACCCTTCTGAGATGGTACAACAGCAAAAGTTTTTTGTAGAAGGTACATTTGGCCCCAGTGATTTTGTTTTTCAACAAGTTGCCCAGATTTTCTCCTATTTTGTGATGGCCTATTCATACGAACAACGTGCAGCTGGGAAATTTGTTTCCTTTTCCACTGCTCAGAACTCTTGTAGAAAAAAGTCTCACAGTGACTGAGATCAGGTGAACACGGAGGGTGAGGCAAGGGTGTCAAAAATTGCTTAACACAGCACTGTGTGACCAAATAAGTGACTGTTTTTTCCATAATGACAACGCATCTGCCCACGCAACGCTGAGTGTTAAGCAATTTTTGCCAACAGATGGCATGACACCCTTGCCTCACTCTCCGTATTTGCCCAATCTTGCTCTGTGCAGCTTTTGTAACAAGCAGAAAACGAGTCAAACGTTCACAGCTGCACATTGTTTATGTGTATTAGCCATCACAAAATAGGTGAAAAACTGAACAACTTGAAAAAAAATTTCTAGAGCTGAACGCAATCTTCCCCAACAACATCAGCTAGTGCACCATCTCAAAGGTGTTCAACAGGCATTCACCTAGCAACAGAAGCCTGTACTAGTAAAGCTCTTCCATCAGGTTATTTCTGTTGCTTTTGGGTGCCCTTCCTCCTCGAAAAGAAGTTAATTCATGAGACCTGTTTAATGTTACATATTCCTCTCACATGTAAAGACAGCATATATTTTTTCTATTTTAATACTTTTTACAGTTTTGAATCCTTCATAGTTGCCGTTCATACAGTAGATTCTAAGTGCATTATGCATTTGTACTCTATTTGACTATAAAATGAATGCAAAAGCAGAAAAGAATGATGCTTTTAAGATGATCTTTTGTGATTATCATTGACCCTTACACAATCTGAATTTTTTTTTATCATAACAGATATGTAACAAGCCTAACATATCCTTCAAAGCATTTTCAATAATGAATTCTAGGAAGTAAACTTTTAGAAACCTTGTTAGTGCACTTTGTACTTTTACATTGTTGAGACTATACAGTAATTTAAGAGCTGCACATGAGACAATGGTGGCTGTATCTAGACATGTTTGCAAGATACTGTATGCTTACTACAAATGTGTCCTTTATATAATACTTTGGTCCATGTTTGATAATAGACATGCTGGCATATAGGTGTCACCGACACTCAGAGGCTTCAATGGTCATGTGTCAATCATAGCAGAATCACTCAATGAAGCCTGTGATTGCAGAGGGGTCATATGCACAATGAATGGCACGTGAACACTGCAGCAACTTACTGATTTTAGAGTAGCTGTGATGCACCCTAGGGACAACTGCTAAAGAGTTTGCCTTACTTTATTATTTTGTACCCTTCCCAGTCCTCAACCACTTTTTTCCAATATATCTTTATAGCTGTCAGACAACATGACATCGTCTGCACAGATGTTAAATGATGCAATTCTGGCTTCTCACAGCTAATGTTGTGAGCGGCAAGTTGCAGAGATAGCCTGAGTGGATGTACTAGCTTCAGTGGGGTCAATGGTGGTGGTAACTCCGGCTTGGGTGGCTACTCATGCAGTCAAAGGATTGCAATAGACCTTCATACAGTTAAGGGAATTGTCAGATTGTGATGCCAGTACTTTTGAGGGTGGCCTCGTATACATGTTGGGGGATTAATGAAAAAATCCACGGTGCTTCAGGGGTAAACTGAAGGTACACAGTTTACTCAACACTTGAAAAAATGATTGCTAGAACAATGCAAACTTAGCAGATTTACAGCACAGTAACAACTTGAACAGTCTGTTGATAAAAGTAGCATACAACAACTACAAAATTCTCTCTTTGTTCGGAGGAATGAACCCAACAGTCCCAGTTACCTAGAGGGCATACTCCAGTAGGTGATTTGTAAAAGTATAGAGGGGCTAGTGCTGGGCTGACTATACTTCCACTTTTTCCTAGTCGGATGGGTGAAATTTACACTCACAGTTGAGAAATCTTTTCATTCTTGTTCTCCACTCCTCCCTGTGGCTTGTTCTAGTCGCTGTCCTTCACCTCCCGACCTACGGTAACAGCTTAGTTGCTGCAGCTGCTCTCTCTGCTTTCTCTCTCCTCCATCTCCCATGACTTACTCCCCCCCCCCCCTTCCTGTTGTTTTCCCGCGCTTTTCTGGCTTTTCTGACTCACTTCCTCCTCCACCCTGCTCATTTTCCCAGGCTTGACTCATCTCCTCCCACTCCAACAATCAGGGAATTTAACAGCAAGCAGTAGAGATGAGCGAACGTACTCGTTAAGAGCGATTTCCTAATCGAGCATCGCTATTTTCGAGTACCTGGCTACTCGGGTGAAAAGATTTAGGTGGCGCCGGGGGACGGGGAGCGGCGTTGTGGAGGGGGGGGTAGCAGTGGGGAACAGGGGAGAGCTCTGCAATCCCCCACTCACCCCCGGCACCCCCGGAATCTTTTCACCAGAGTAGTCAGGTACTCGAAAATAGCGATGCTCGATTGCGAAATCGCCCTTAACGAGTACGTTCGCTCATCTCTAGCAAGCAGCTAATCAGAATGAGTGGTTGCCGAGCAGGCTAGCCCTGAAGTCCAGGGGAAAACGGTGTCTTTCTCCCACAGGATGCCTCTTATACCTCCCTAGGAGCGCATAACAAGGTACCTGGGACTTGTCACCTGTTTAACTACCCTGTAGGACTCTCCAGGTCACTACACTAACACAAGAGGAAGATTAGGACCTAAGGGCATGCTCTTTAAAGGGAACTTGTCAGCTTGAACATGTTATCCAACCTGCCAGTAGGATGTCATAGAGCAGGAGAAGCTGAGCAAATTGATATATAGTTTTCTGGGGAAAGATTCAGTATAACTTATGGTTTATTCATCTAAATCTCTGATCATTTTTTAGCCTAATGGTCCTTTGGGTGGAGCTATCAGTGATTGGCAGATATCTGTGTATAAATGTGCATACAATCACTAATAGTACTGCTTACAGGACTACTAAACTCAAAACAGAAAAAGATTTAGATGAATAAGCTATAAGTTACACTGAATCTTTTCCCAGAAAACTATATACAATCTGCTCAGCTCTTCCAGCTATATAACATGATGCCTGCAGGATGGGCTGCATTTTCAAAGTGACGGGTTCCCTTTAAGCATTGAACTCAATAGCAAAACAGTATAAACTCCTAAACTCCCTACAATTGCGGCTGCAAGCAAGCACAATTGTATCATTTAATAAGATATTAGAAGGATGAATTTCATTGTAAGGAATATTTGAAATTATGGGCTGAGAAAATAATTTATATGGTTTATGTAGCACAATGAAATCAAAAACTCCAATAACAAAGTGGGCAAAATACAATATATCATTTCATCTCTTCCTAACATCTTATCTAGATAGCTAAAGTCTACAAAAAGTAAATTATGCATTAATGTAGCTTTAAACTTATACAAGGCTGCTTTGCTATCTGAACTTCCTTAGCAACCCTCCAAGTTATCATTACTTTTGTCTACAGCAATCAGGGTAATAATTTATAGTGAGATTCATCTAAGGTTACATTACTAGTATTTGTACAGTGCTTTACAAGTTACCCATTAAATATATAGTTAAATGTGCACATCAGAACATTGAGTCCTGAGAGATGTTTAATCTGCAGTCTGTTCACAGATCTCTGGAAAAGAGGGAGTACAGTAAAATGCCTTATTACTCTCAGCAGGCTCCACTTTCAACCTATAAGGGGTCAGGTGAATTTAGAGAACAGTTTGAGGAAATTTCAGTCTTTTATGCAGCTCTCACACAGAGGGTCCAAACTTCCATATTTTGAAACAGGCTGCATGAAGGAGGCCTCGAGGCAAATTAATCATGCCGAAGCACAGTTTATGTTCTAGAACATGAAAAGCAAAGTAGAAAAAGAAATAATCTTAATGGTAATGTTTTTGTATGGTGTTATTTTCCTAGATACTCAGTTATACAAAATATTTTAGAAATCTAGCAAGTTGTACATAGGAATGGGAAGCTATAATTGTGAAGTAACAAAAAGCAGTCCATCATATGTGGGTGATCTTTAGAATGCATTATTGTGCTTGGACCATACAATTTCACAGCAGTAAACGTTGCTGGCTTACATTGCAATGACCAATTCAGGAAAACTCATTTCATCTAGGCCTGGGTAAAATAGTTGGCTATTAACATTTGAAAAACTAGGTTGACGTGATGTTCACTATACGAAAACATAAAAAGGTTGGAAAAATGGTTGTGAACGTTTTCGCCATCCGCGAGACTTTCCTCCGCGAGCAGAAAATTGCAGTCGCCGTTTGCTTGTAAGAGTGGACATGTGGATGCTCCATGGGTTGGAATTGATGCAGAATGCCGCAGATTATCCACAAGGGAGGCAATCGCGGATTATGTAATTCCCAATTCAAACACGGCCATTTGTAAACAGCCTCTCTGTCTCTATCTGTCTGTCTGTCTCTCTCTCTGTCTCTTTCTTTATGTTTCTCTGTGTCTCAGTCTCTCTCTCTATCTCTATGTCTCTTTGTCTCTCTCTCCTGAGTGTCTCTGTCTCTCTTCACTGCTTGCCCTTTGTGTGTGTCATCGTGTCTCTTCTCCCCTCACATTCAGCTTCACTCTTTGCTTTGTCTCCCCTCTCCCCCTTGCATCTTCACTCTTTACCCTGTCTCTCCCTCCCCCTTGCATCTTCATTGATTGCCTTATGTGTCTCTCTCTCCCTCCCCCTTCTGTGCAGCTGCACTGATTGTCATCTCTCTCTCTCCTTCCCTCTCTCCCTCTTGCAGCAGCACTGATTGCTATTTCACTGTTATCTGGCTATGGCTTCCTAGCAAGGACGCTTAGCAACACAACACTGTACTCCCCCTTGGGCTGACACAGCAGCGCTGCCATAGGCTTAACATTGTAACTTTACACTCACCTGACTACTCGCTGAATAAATTAAACTGAAGTTTTATGATTTTATAGCAGTCGTGAGCATGTGTGTCATATAATGACACCAACATCAGCCACCAAAGTTACAGCAAAGGGGTCAAAGTGAGGAGCAAGAAAAATCATGAAGGGTTTATTTATATTAGATACTAATATAAATATTAAATTAGAGAAAGCATTTGTGAATAGCGCCAAGCGAATTGAATATTTGTCGAATATTGGGCTCACCAGTCTAGTATATGTTAAATAGTACTGCTATAATTTTTTGCTCCACTTTCTAACTTTCTCAGCCACACTCTTGCAGAGTGTTAAGTCAGCAGTATGCAGTCCTAAGCTCTAGCTCATGACCTGAAGGTTGCGAGTTCAATCCCTGAATGGTTGTTCAATCCGCACATGGTTCAGGTAGCCGGCTTCAGGTTGACTCAGGCTTCTATCCTTCCGAGGTTGGTAAAATGAGTACCTAGCTTGCTGCGGGGTAATAAATAAATTATCTGAAAGCTCTGCGAAATAGGTTGGTGCTATACAAATAACAAGTCCCTTCCCATCTATCTCATATCTATCTATCTGCAAAGTGGGCCACCAAAAAGTATCCCAGTACCACACTCCTATGAAAGCTGTGTAAAACAAAACTGTCTTTATTGCTCATAGCAACCAATCAGAGCACAGCTTTCATTTTACCTCAGTAGTATAAGACATGAAAGCTATTTTGTGATTGGTTGCTATGGGCCACAAAATACAGATTTTCTTTTAGACAGCTTTCATAAGAGTGTGGTGCTGGGATAATTCTCCCACCCTCTATCTCTTGTAATGAGCAAAACTGAAGTAATGCTGAAGTAAAACATAAACATAAAGCAATTGTGTTCCCTGACTTAGATTTTGTGGCAAAAAGGGAGATACTTTCTGGCATATTTATAGGAGCTCCAGCCCTAGAACCTTTACTATAAGGGGATTCAAGGAATTGTAAAATGTGATTGTTCCCAGCAAGAGAAACCATGTAATCTTGTAGATATGGTACCTTTTAATGGCTAACAAAAATACATGATGTAATAGCGAGCTTCCGAACCAACGCAGGGTTCTTCTTCAGCCTTAAATGGAATAGATCTGAAGAGGCATGAATATTTATACACACTAATAACATACATACTTATGACAAGGCACAGATATGGATGTGATTGGTTTGCACTTAAAAGGAATTCTGCAACAGCAAACAAACTTTTTTAGGCACTAATAGCGGAGTGAAAGTTTTTTGGTCCTTAAATTACTGTTGGGGGGGTTGTCTGGCTAGAAATGCTACAAGAGGTATGCAAACTTTTTGAACCAAACACTGATAAGGCTATTACATCATGTATTTTTGTTAGCCATTAAAAGGTATTATATCTACAAGATTACGTGGTTTCTCTTGCTGGGAACAATCACATTTTGCTTTACTGGCTAACACCGTACCAATCCTTTGTTTTCATTACACCTAATAGAGGAATTGTAACTACCTATTAAATTAGAGACATTTTACATAGGATGATTGTTGGGTGCTAAAGCGCCCTTCAGTCATCTCAGCGATTTTTGCACTTGTGCTTCCACGCAAGAATGATATTCACTCACTGAATAGAGACAGACGGAGACGGAGATTGTTTTCAGCCATCTATCTCCATTTACAGTAAACAGGCAGTCGTTCATAGATAAACAATTGCCTGTTTACACATGCTGATCGCCATTTGATTTTTATGCCTACAGAAATTGAACGATGAATGATGAGCAAATAAATTATTGTTTGTCATTCTGTCACTGGCAGTGTTCACACTGAACGATTATTGTGTAGATTTGTACAATCCAGCAAGAACCAGAACAATAATTGTTCAATGTAAAATGGCCCTTAGCCAATGGTGGTAATCCCCAAAAAGGAGAATAGCAGCAGAGAAATTTGTGGTAAAGAGTGGCCATAAAAATATGGTCTTAAAAATAAGTGGAAAATCTCTTATTATAAAAAAAAATTCTGAAGCTATAAATGTCTTATTGGAATAGCCCTTTAAACCTGCACCAAAGTCATCTGCCTGAGCCCCTACTTTGCTGTATGTATAAACAAAAGCTTTTTTGATGTGCCTGACCACCATTATATTGGTTTTAGAATGACTGAAGGGTTAGAAAATGTGACATGCATGCTATAAGAAAACATAATGTACCTTTTAATAACTCACCGCATACCATACTAATACAATGGGAAAAAAGAAACCATATAATAAAGAAAAAAGAAATAATTATAAATGTCTGTGACAGACATGGGGTTTTCCTGAGAATAAAAGATCAGTAATGGTCAATCTTGGTCTGAAGCCTTCCATGAGGTGAGAAGTTGATATACTTTTGTGCCCAAGCTGTTTCTTTGTATTTTGCATTTTTCATGTTTCTGTAGATTTCTATTCTTTTAATCATATGCTTTGACAGCTTGTAAGTCCCTATTATTATACCTTTTATTATCCACCAGACAGCTTGTTGCACTTCATAAATGGTTCCGCAAAAGTATATCGAAGCATGAAAATTCACAAAAGATGATTGTAGAAATAGGAATACCATGGGTTCAAAGAAAAAGATCAACAATAATCCAGCAAAACTTTTAAAATACACTAGAATAAAACAAGAAGCCGATAAAATAGAAAAACTGAAAGGTCACTTAGGGAGAGAGGGAGTAATATATATCATTCCTACAATAGGCATCTTACGAAATGAAAGTCACTCTCTAATCCACTCAAAGAAATAAATACTATGGCCTTTTAAAATCTCAGCTAATACTAATTAATCTGGTTTGCAAAAACGGAAGCTATTGTTTCGGAGGAATTCTTTGCATCTGTTGGTTATAAAAATAGGACAACATTCTTGTACAGCTGTAATCACTTGCGCAGCCTCGTTGCTTAGGCATTATTAGCTCAGGACAGAAAATAAACAGATTTGACAGAATAGTGCATAATTTCAGACTTGAAATGCGTTATTTCTCGAGGTATAAAATTACTGCATTCATCTATGAATTCCCTGGCCCCCTCAGGCATGGATGACATTTATACACACAAAGCGCTAACATGTAAAGAAACTTGCATGCCACAGTTACGTGTTTCCTTGAACTATTCTTACGTGTTTCTAATTTATATTCTATATTTATGTTTTTATAGGAATTCCACATACTGCATGAAAGTTTCTATATCCTTGGCAGTAGGGGACAATGACACTGGATTTTGCTATAACTCCAAAATGAAATACTTTGAAAAAGCTGAACTTAGCAAAAGCAAAGAAATCCTATGCCCAGAGATAGAAGATTTCATTATGCCATACAGGGAGCCAGAAATCAAGTGGTACAAGGTACAGTACAAGATATATTTGTGCTAAAGTATACATTTATCAATGCAAGTTGTACTGTAAACTCAGCACTGTAAAGCAAAAGGTCTATATTTTTTAATGATATATGCAGGTTTCAGGTTTGTCATACTATAGACGTAAATAGATTAAATATGTTTGGCACCGTTCATATTTGGGTCATGGTTTCGATATATAAAGAAGCCATACCTACTCAGATAAATCCATTTCACCACGGATACAGATGAAGCCTAATGACCCCTATTGAATTTAATAGTGTCTATAAGGTATCCTTCAGATTACTGGTACCATGTCTCCCCAAAATAAAACCTACCCCCAGAATAAGCCCTACCTTGGTTTTCAGGGAGGTTTGAAATATAAACCATACCCTGAAAATAGGGCCTAGCTACAATACGTGAAAAAAAAGAAGCAATACTTACCTAGCAGGTGCCATCCATGTCCCTCCTGCTGGTCCCCCCAGTTCTGGCAGATATCGCAATGAATGGCTGTAATTAGTTCATCGAGCACTGCAGTGATTGGCTAAGCTGCGGCCCTCGAGAACCAATCAGAGCAATCAATTGCTGGAGGCGGGGTTTACAAAACCCATTACCAGTAAGTAGAGATGAGCGAGCACCAAAATGCTCGGGTGCTCATTGCTCGAGTTGAACTTTTTGTAATGCTTGAGAGCTCGTTTCGATTAACGAACCCCGATGAAGTCAATGGGAAACTTGAACATTTTTGTATGGGACCAATGCTCCGCATAGGTGATGACTTGTCAAACACCAGAAAACATCAGAAAGTCATGGAAACACCACAGAAACGGATAGGGAAGGGCAGGGGCAGCATGCATGGCTGCATCTAAGGCTCCCAGGTCCCACTATTAAGCCAAAATGGGGGCAAGAGCCTGGCGGTCACCCCCCTAACAATTTACTTGGGTCAAACCCTCATTAGCAAGGCGCACGCGCTGGCACATCTTAGCCAAGCACCACACTACCTGCAACCAAGGACAATCACTGCCTGTGGGTGAAACCGCTACCTCTTCTCCTGGGTTACATGCTGGCATTGCAGTCCAACCCCCCAGCATGGCACTGCGTCCACAGCGCACACAAAAGTTTCCCTGTGCAGCGTTCAGCTGCCTTCATGCCACACGCTCGCTTCATAGCCACACCACCCTCATGTCTATTTATAAGTGCGTACAGGATGAGGAGGAACCGGGGGCACACACTGCAGAGGGTTGGCAGGAATAGGCAGCGACCCTCTTGGAAAGTGTGGGCGATAGCCCACAATGCTGTAGAGAATTGATGATAAATTGACGTACAATCATCATTCCAATCCCATGCTAACTCCCTCACAAAATTGTCAGAAGCCGCAAATGTGGGCATAAAGGGGACTCAGGTGCCAGCACTTCTACACATCTCCACAATGCAGCAATACTCTGTGTGGGAAGCACGTGAGCTGGCCCAGGGTTAGGCTCGGTCACAGCCTCCACCTTGTGTGACTCAAGGTGCCACGAGTTACATAGCAATGGGAAATCCATATGTCCCCACACAATTCATTCTGTTTAGGTGTCAGATAGCTCAACACCGCAATGGGAAGTCTTTGAGTTCCCTGGACTCGCCTATGCTGTTGGTGCACAAAGATGGTATTACACAGGAAGAAATCAGAGTGCCCAAACATGGCAGAGTTTTACCCCGCCAAGGACCTCGGCCCACATTTCTACCCTAGTCAGTCAATGTATTTGTGCCAGACAGGTAAAACACCGCAATGGGAAGTCTTTGTGCACCCACAGCATAGGCGAGCCCCTGGAACCCAAGGAAAGTATTACGCATAAAGAAATCAGAGCCCCCAAACATGGCAGAGTTTCACCCTGTCAAGGACCTCGGCCCACATTTCTACCCTAGTCAGTCAGTGTATTTGTGCCAGACAGGTAAAGCACCGTAATGGAAAGTCTTTGTGCACCCACAGCATAGGTGAGCCCAAGGAACTCAAACATGGTATTACACATGAGGAAATCAGAGTGCCCAACCATGGCAGAGTTTCACCCCCCAAGGACCTCGGCCCACATTTCTACCCTAGTCAGTCAGTGTATTTGTGCCAGACAGGTAAAACACTGAAATGGAAAGTCTTTGTGCACCCACAGCATAGGCAAGCCCCTGGAACCCAAGGAAAGTATTACACATAAAGAAATCAGAGTGCCCAAACATGGCAGTTTCACCATGCCAAGGACCTTGGCCTCGGCTCACACCCTCATAAATCGTAAGCAAAAAGCGGACTCGGATGCTAGTGCAGCTGTGAACGTCTTAGTAATGCAGTAACGCTCCTTTTGTTTGGCCCAAACCAGTGTCTCAGATAACTGTGGTAACACGAGAGAAAATACATGTTGCCCAACGCTGATCCCCAGACCCCAAGCAGGAGGATAAGGTGACATAATAAGGCCGAGAAACCATGACCGAGGTAGGACCCACAATACTCTGTGTGGGAAGTACGTGAGCGGGCCCTGGGTCAGGCTCAGTCCCAGCCTCCACCTTGAGTGACCCAAGGTGCCATGAGTTAAATAGCTATGGGAAATCCATGTGTCCCCACACACTTCATTCGATGTAGGTATCAGATAACTCAACACCGCAATGGGAAGTCTTTGAGTTCCTTGGGCTCACCTATGCTGTGGGTGCACAAAGATGGTATTACACAGGAAGAAATCAAAATGCCCAAACATTGCAGAGATTCACCTCGCCAAGGACCTCGGCCTTGGCGCACATTTCTGCCCAAGTCAGTCAGTGTATTTATGCCAGATAGGGTGCTTTGGGAAACAGTTGAGGGATTCTTCGCTCTGGCACTGCCTCTACCCCTGGCCACTCCACTGCCTCTTCCAACCTGTCCTGCAGCTGCACTTGCCTCCCCCTCTGAAGCCCTGTCCTCAGTAGGCTTAGCAAACCAGATGGGGTTAATCACCTCATCGTCCGGCAGCATCTCCAGGCTGATTAATTTGGCAATGTGCACGTTTAAAGCTTGTGCGCGGGTGCGTGGCAGCGTATTTGTGCTTTCGCTTCAACGCTTGTGTTAGCAACAGCTGAACGCTGCGCTGAGAGACATTGCTGGATGGGGTGGAGGACAGTGGATGTGAGGGTGTGGGTGCAGGCTGGGAGGCGCTCATGCCTGTGTCCTGAGAGGGGGATTGGATCTGTGTGGCAGGTTAAGGCACAGGGGAAGAGGCAGTGGTGTAACCCGGAGGCGGTGAATGTCCTTCGTCCCACCTTGTGGGGTGCTTGGCCATTATATGCCTGCGCATGCTGCTGGTGGTGAGGCTGGTAGTGGTGGCTCTCCGGCTGATCTTGGTGCGACACAGGTTGCACACCACTGTTCGTCGATTGTCCATGCTCTCACTGAAAAACATCCACACCTTTGAACACCTCTGCATGGAGGCTTGCAGCGAGGTGGTGCTTTGGGAAACAGTTGGGGGATTCTTTGCTCTAGCCCTGCCTCTCCCCCTGGCCACCCCACTGCCTCTTCCAACCTGTCCTGCTGCTGCACTTGCCTCCCCCTCTGAAGCCTTGTCCTCAGTAGGCGTAGCAAACCAGAGACTTGTAGATAATAGAGGCTGTATGGAGTGGGAGAAGACTCTAAAGCCAGTGGATAGTGCTGGTAACTGCGGCTATCTCAACTCCACCAAAGAAAGGGTATTGTGAGACGCTCTGCACAGCGGCAGAACTGAAATACTTTGCAGTGGCTCAGGAGATATTACAGTACTGTTTAGCGGTGAGACCTCTGTCTAATGCACTGCAGACACAGAACGGTATACCTGAAGTAGTTTGCAGTAGGCTAGGAAATGTTAGAGTGCAGTTTCACGATGAGAGCTGTTTGTACGGCACTGCAGGCTGAGAACGGTATTACGGAAATGCAGTGAACAGGCCTAGATGCGTAATACAAAAGTTGGTGCACTACTACTCCCAGCCAGCCACAACTGTAAAGCACATGGTCAGATGTAGCTCTAAGAAGGGGCTTTGTGGTTCTTGCACGGAGGATCAGGACTGTATAACTTTCCCTATAGAAGTGGCTGTGTCCCTAAACTCTGCGTTATGCACTCCAGACTGAGAACACTATAGTTGAAATGGCCTGCACAGCCCGAGTTGCTTAAAAAAAAAATTGTTGCACTACTGCTCCCAGCCAGCCACAACAGTAATGCACACTATGAAGAGTAGCCCTAAGAAGGACCGTTGGGGTTCTTGACGCCCGGATCCTACTCTAACACTGTCCCTATATCAGCAGCAGCACTATCCCTAACCTCTACCAGCATGCGTCTGAGGCGAGTCGCAGGCGGGACCACTTTAAGTACTCGGCGGTCACCTGATCGGCCCAGCCACTCACTACTGTGGGGGGAGGGGACTGACACGTCACAGCAGGAAGTGATAATGCCTTCCCCGCATGTCTATTGGCTAGAAAATGGCGCTAAACACACGGGGAAGGAAATGCAATTGATTCGAGTACCGTGTGGTGCTCGTCTCGAGTGACAAGCATCTCGAGTTCCCTAGTACTCGAGCGAGCCTCAAGCTCGGACGAGTGTGCTCGCTCATCTCTACCAGTAAGCAATCGTCTGTCGGTGCTGAGAACTGCAAGGAAGCCTGCGTTGACCAGCGGGAGGGACCTGGATGGTGCCTGCTAGGTAAGTATAAGACATCCCCTGAAAATAAGAACCTGTGCCTCTGTTTGGGCAAATTTAATATAACACAGAGTATTATTTTCGGGGAAACATGGTATTTTTGCCAACAAGAATAGTAATGCAAACTGTGCTATTTTATTCACCAAAACGACTAGAAACGCTAATGGAGACACTCATGGATCCACATTGGTCCTAAGCTTTAATTGAAATACATTTGATACATAACTGGAATGTTGTCCCAGCTTTCCTTTTTTGGATATGCTGGATTAGTTATGACCTATAATGATGATTTGGTGGTTTCATCATGATCTACTGTATTGTGATGCATTTTGTTCCCCCTTTGTTTATGCTATTCTTACCGTAATTAGCATAATACAAGTTTGAAATTACCAAATCTAAGTATTAAAGGTACTTAAAATTGATACAAGGGCAGTAGCTTTTTTTACTTTATTGCCCTCAGTTATTGAAACGCAGATTCAATCCAATCTTCAATCTTAATTATTCCAGAAATAATAATTAGTCAATTTTCATAATGACTGGATGTTTTATTAAAATGGGAAATCCAGTCAAAATTATCACCTAGAAGCATTTCCAGGATCACATTAGTGCATTCTGTTATATGTGAGTGGAAATGCGCCTTTGGTCATAATGACCTGTTACTAGCACTCTAATGTGGTGGATCTTAAGAATAATGTTGCTCACTAACCCATATGGTGCTGGGACGTTACAGCCTCAGCTGCTGTATTGTTTGGGAAATCAAAGACCTGGCATGGCCTAAGTGAGGGCACAAAGGTCTAACCATACCGAGCACACTCAGGTAAACATGCATACACTATTAAAAGATTTCTTTCTGATAAGCAGTGGTCAGGTAACAGTGTGCACTACACAGTGAGAGAGTTTCTGTGTGGCCAGCAGGCACAGGATTGATGAAGTGTTCCCCAAGAGGTATAAAAATGACTGGAGCCATCATGGTTCTTTACTACTGTGTATTAACCCCCACCCCTTTAACTCATATCCAAGAAAGTCAGACTAATGTTCTATGCAATAGTGGGTCTGAGACAATGAGAAAAGCTGTAGGCTTCCGAGACTGTGCCCAAGATTTTTGCGATGGGTTTGAGACAGTGGGGATGAAGTAACTGACCAAATGATATGAGGTTTGATACAGTATGTCCAATTCTATATCCAGTTCTAGGAATCCAAATTTAAAAATATATTGACAAACTGGAGAAGTTCAAAAGAGAGCTGCCAAAATAGTGAGCAGTCTGCAAACCATAGCCTGTCATAACAGTTTAAGGATCTGGGAGTATTTAGCTTGCAAAAAAGAAGGTTGAGAGGAGACTTATTAGCTGTCTACAAATATCTGAAGGGCTGTCACAGTGCAGAGGGATCAGCCCTATTCTCATTTGTACAAGGAAAGAATAGAAGCAATGGGATGAAACTGAAAGGGAGGAGACACAAATTAGGTATATGAGAAAAAAACTTTCTAACAGTATCAATGAATAGAACAGGTTGCCACAGGAGGTGGTGAGTTCTCCTTCAATGGAAGTCTTCAACAGAGGCTGGACAGACATCTGTCTGGGATGATTTAGTGATCCTGCATTGAGCAGAGGGTTGGACCAGATGACCCTGGAGGTCCCTCTCAACTTTACCATTCTATGATTTGGTGCAAGTGAGGGAGCTATGTATTTATTAAGCCAACACCCTGAGAATCATTGCACCAACTCATCTGTTTAACCCATTTAGGACCAGCCACCGCAAATTTACGGCGGCTGGTCCTGGGCTTAGAGCACCGCCGATAGTAAAATTACCGCAGTGCTTTAAGTCTCCTGCCTCTGCAATCAGTCAGAGACAGAAACGGGTTATCAGCTGTTAGTGACAGCTGATAACCCGGAGCAGAAGGCAGGAGGGTTTTTTAACCCTTCCTGTCTTCTGCTTCCCCGATATACAGTGCTCAATGAGCACTGTATGGGGAAAGTGAAAGTAACATGTACTTTCACTATGGGAGCCTGAGGGGGTCATGTGACCTCCTGGGATTCCCTGCTACTGCAGAGTTGGAGGGTCAGACTAGACCCTGGCAGCTCTGTAGGTGACTAATGTCACCACAGGGGTTGCTTTCCCCTGAAACTAGGGCTCCTATGGACGCCCCAGCTACAGTGGGAAAGTGTCAAATAAAGGAAGAAAAAAAATATGTGAATGTCCCCCAGAGGTCTTATATGACGTCATGGGGGACATAGATAGTAAAAAAACACAATTATATAAATAAGTAAAACAAAATTACAGAATAAAACAACAATACATACATAAGAAAGAGAATAACACAAAGCAGACGCCAACAAAAACCATCGTCATATGCGCCCTGTAAACCACAACCATACATATTATATATCAAAATGTCCGAAACAAATAGTGGAACCTATTCCCATACTTTATTTTAGTGCAAATATAAAGAATTTTTTTTTTTAATTATAAATGTTAAAAAAAGGATTTTTTTTAGCTTCTTACCCACAATAAAACTAAAAAACGGGGAAAAAAGTCAGTGAAAAAGATATAAAAAATAGTCCTATATGTCATGGGAAAAAAATCGCAGCAAAAATAATTTTGGTAGCTGAAGGAAAAAAAATAGAGCAGTAAAACCGCCACATTGGTAAAATCCATAAAAAGTGTCTGGTCCTTAAGGTACAAAACAGCTTGGTCCTTAAGGGGTTAAGGGAAGTGCTTTTCCTGATGAGAAGAGAAGAGATCAATTAATTACTTTAAACTTTATTTTGCTCCAAAGATGTTTCGCTAGAGGCCCATTGCTACAGACACTAAGTAACTGTCCCTTTTTCCCACAGTGATCAATTTATGTTCAGTACAAAATTAAGTAAAAGTCTAAAAAAAGATAACCTTTTAACTCCATTGTAACCCTCTCTCTCTGCAACTATTCCTGTTGGACGATTGCCTTTGCTCATCATTCTGAACTTTACACTGTGATCTTGGGTGTCCACTGATCTATAGAATGAAAAGGCTTTACAGAATCTTCACACTCCTTTGCCACTGAGAAATTCTGGCTGCTGAAAATATAACAAAACATTTTAAGCAATGGTCCTGTCAAATTAATGGCAAAGTGCTTAGAGATCGCTTCAGATTTCCAGTGACAATAATTTACAGTGTGAGCAGTACCAAAGAGGTTTGAGTTTTCTCAAGAGCCTTTATATCCTCAAAATCATTGGCGGTTTGAGATCACAGTCATCACCAAAGTGACAATGTCTCTCATATCTCTATGACATATCAAAAGATTGTTTTGACTGAATTTCACCTTTAATCATTCTTATGTGACAATGAAAAATATTATTGATGCACTGAAGTAAGAGATTATAGTACTAAGCTATTCAATAGAATGACACAGAATTTCAGTATGAGTAGAGTTAACTTCGACTAAAATTGAAAAAGTCACTTTTAAAATATACTTCCCCCCTTAAAACCTAGACCTGCTGGGGCCTTAATAGCGAAATACTATTTTTCACTTTTGTCTCTCTCCATTTCAGAAGCCCCACCTTTATTCATAGCTATTTAAAGTGTTTTTTTATGCAATCAATTGTAGCTTTCTTTACGCACCATTTGAGGTCGATACATTAGTGTGTAATTTATGTAATTTTTTATTACAAAAATCTGTTGTGGATATTGAAGAAAGTGATTACTTTGTTTTTAGTTATGGATTTATTTATCTTTTTTTTTACAATTGATGGTTTATGCATACAGTAAATAACCATGTTTAATTCATTATTTAGGCTATTGTGGTCACAGGACTAGCAGAATGGGGGTAGGTTTTTTGTTTTTATTTAAAGTCTATCAGCAGTTTTGACCATACAAGGTAGGGACGGTAGAGCAGGGATTAATCATACCTTTGTCCATGATTTTATTATCTGCAGGACTCAGGTAATGAAGTGTTAGTCTCCAACGTACTGCTATAGCAAGTGCTTTAAAGGTAGGCCTTCTCCCTGAAGTACGTTCCACGCTCTCCATTCAGCTGTTCCATATCTCTGACAGGTGACGGGTCCAAGCAGTAGATTGGAGTATCTTAAAGAAGGTCCACCCTAAGAGCATTTTCCAGAGTGTTTATCAAAGAACTTAATCTTTATTTTCTGAGTTTTGCAGTTAATGAAACTATAGATATAGGTTTGTTTAATCCCCTTTCCTCGAACCCTGTCAAAACTGCCAATGGTATCCTTTTTGTCCTAAAAAAAACATCAAATGTAGAGAGGTTACAGACTTTATTTTATTTTTAGATTTTTTTTATTCACAATTATGGATTACTATATACTTCTTTATTTTAAATTTGTAATGTAAACGCATAATCATACATGCCAAAACATTACTTGCTATATTATTATGACCTGGACTGTTGTATGTGAACGTTGAAAGTACAACAGGGCTGACGGTATGGTGGTTTCTCAGTCCTCAAATATGTGACCACAAAGCTTCGGAGACCCCATTGAACATGCTGTGATCAATGGCTGGATCTGAAGTTAATCCAATTCCAACTGTCACAGCAGGAAACAAGCTATCATTAGACAACTATGTGTCTACTTTAGGGTGGCTTCCCACGAGCGTGTTTTTGTGCGTACATAGGTGCGCACCCATGTACGTGCAAAAACACGCGTGAATGCAGGTCCGTGCATTGTTTTCAATGGAGCCGCGGCTGCTGCCGACGCCTCCATTTAAAGCAATGGTCTGCCGACACCCTTGCATTCTTTTGAATGATGGGCAAGAGCTGCCTATGATTGGCTGAGCACCTCAGCCAATCACATTCAGCTCTTTCAGCAGACGGGGATTTTAAATCCCTGCCTGCTGATAGATCAGCACCACAGTGCAGGGGACAGCAGGAGAAGAAGCAGCTGAGCCCTGGCAGCTGAAGGAAGGTGAGTATCTATTTATTTTTGTTTGTTAAACCTCTTTTACTTGATTTTCAGGGAAGGGTTTATATTTAAAGCCCTTCCTTGAAATCAATTGCCAGCAGCAGGATCCCCTACCGCAGCTGACATGTGTGAGAATTGAAGAATTCCTCTGCTGCATCTGTCACAAATGTGGCAGATGTAGCAGCAGGGAATTCTTTTAACTAGCGGGGATGAAGGAAACATCTGCCGATAGCGGCAGATGTGTTCTTTATCCCTGCAGGGGTCTCGGCAGCGGCGGACAGGTAAGTATACTTATTTTTTTTATACTAAAATTTTTCTTTTTCAGGGAAGGGCTTATACGTAAAGCCCTGAAAAAGAATGCAGTGGTGCCGGCAGACCATTGTTTTCAATGGAGATGTAAACACAGCATGGACATGTAAACACACCATACGGAATGCATTGTTGCAAATAAAAGCGTTCTTTTCGTGCGTGCGTATGCACGTACAAAAACACACTTGTGTGAAGCCACCCTTAACCCCTTCATGACATGGCCTATTTTGGCGTTGAGGACCAAGCGATTTTTGGGTATTTTTCCATCTCCATTTTTCAAAAGCCATAACTTTTTTATTTTTCCGTGGACGCGGCCGTATAAGGGCTTGTTTTTTGCGTGGCGAACTGTAGTTTTTATCGGTGCCAATTTTGGGTACATAGACTATATTGTAAAATTTTTTATTTTTTTTTAATGATAGCAGAGAGAGAAAACGCATCAATTCTGCCATAGATTTTTTTATTTTTTTTTTACACCGTTAATCATGCAGCATAAATGAGACTTTCCATTTTTTCTGCAGACCGGTACGGTTACAACGATACCAAAATTCTAACATTTTTTTTAGGTTTTCCCACTTTTCTGCAATAAAAACCCTTTTTTTTGGAAATCTTTTTTCTATTCTAAATTGCTGCATTCAAAGTCACGTAACTTTTTTATTTTTTGATGTACAGGGCTCTATGAGGGCTTATTTTTTGCGAGACGAGCTGTAGATTTTATTGGTACCATTTTGGCGTACATACGACTTTTTTGATCACTTTTATTGCGTTTTTAGTGAGGCAAAATGCTAAAAATGAGCATTTTGCCTCAGTTTTTTAGCTTTTTTTTTAGCGTTTTTTTCGCTGCACAGTCAAAAGCATGTGCAACTTATTGTACGCATCGTTACGGATGCGACAATACCAAATATGTGGGGTTTTATTTTTTTTTTACCTTTTTTTATGCTAATCTGAGAAAAAGCATAAAAAATGGGTTTTTTACTCTTTTTTTTTACATTTATTTTAATTCATTTTTTAAATCTTTTTTTTTTTTTGCACTGTTTGTGTCCCTCTGAGGGACTTTAATCACTGCCCTGATGATCGCTGTCATAAGGCATGGCAGAGCTACTGCTCTCCCATGCCTTATCGCTCATACAGCGATCTCAGGCATAGGCAATACAGGACGCCAGTGTCTGGCATCCTGTTGCCATGGTGACAGGCCGGGCTCTCGCGATGACATTGCGAGTTCCGGCCGGAGACACAGAGGGAGCCACGCTCCCGCTGTGAACTCTTCCCCTGCTGCGATCTACTTAGATCGCGGCAGGGAAGGGGTTAAAAGTGGCGGGCGCATCTCTGATGCCCCCCCGCTGCTGCAGCGAGACGCCGGCTGTGACTGACAGCCGGCTCCCGCTGCGGGATAGCGCTGGATCATATGTGATCCAGCGCTATCTCCAGGACGTAAGTTTACGCCCTGTTGCGGGAAGTACCCCGCTCCCAGGACGTAAACTTACGCCCTGCAGCGGGAATGGGTTAAGGTTGTATGGGACACCCATGCTGGACTTATTCTACTATGCTGTAAAAATGGGGAATATGGAACAACCCCCCCCCCCCCCCCAATAAAGAAACTTTCATCAGTCAACTAAATGGGATGACCCATTACTATCATGAGTGGAAAGGATTCACGCTATTAAGATGAATCTATTCACTCGTATACTATACATTTTTCAGATGCTGCCTATCCCAATCCCCCGTATAGTTTTAGCAAATTTCCAGTGATTTATCTTTAAGTTTATATGGGCTAATAAATGTCCTAGAATTAGGAGCAATATAATGCATTACCATAGAGAAGGGTGTGGCTATCTCTGTCCCTAACTTAATAAAATATTACACAGCGGCAAGAATTGCCCAATGGATAAAGACTTTGGGGGAGGGGGGCGTCTGTGGCTCTATTATGGGTTGACATAGAGGTGTCCAAAATAACTCTGTATACATTCCCAAGCTTAATATGATCAGATAGCCTTATGGTATCTAATTTGTGCAATACTAGCCCGCTCACTTATTATTCTATGCGAATTTGGAGAAACGTCGGTTTTAAATATAATCTTTCTATAAAGCCCTCGAGGCTGCTTCCTTTAATTTAAGATGCGAAATTCCTACCAAGCTTAGATCTAGTTCACTTCCAATGGTGGAAGAATAATGAAGTGACAGACCTTTATCACTTCATAACGGGATCCCAACTACTAACTTTAGCTCAATTTCAAACCACATTTAATCCCCCTGAAGCAAAAAATTATCGAGTCAATCAGGTCTTCCATTCCCTACACTGGTTGAGATTGCCACAGCTCACCCAGATATGACATTGCTTGGAAGACTCTGCTTGCGGGATTCCCTGAGGTAGGGAACTCTGTCTTTGCTATGTAGTATTCTTAATAGTTCTATAGTAGAGGGTAAACTCCTGTTTATGTTAAGGTGGGAGACAGATCTACAAATTAACCTGTCAGAAGAAAGATGGCACCATACTACATAGTTCTTGCAAAAATGTGAGAAAATTCAGATTAGGCTTGCTAACATAATTGCAAGACTGTTATAATTCGGTACTATGCCATTAATGCCTCCTGTGAGGGGATAACAGTGGCATAAAAGGCATATGTATCAGTTTTTGCTATTCTAATAAAAGCCTTTTGAAACTAAAAAGTGGAATATCCACAGTCATTAAAATATCAAAGGGCTGTACGAGATTAGAAAAAGATCTATACTTTTTATTCTTCTGGTACCAATGCAATCCTTGTCCATGATCTGTTTTTTGCACTATAGTTCATCCCCATTCACTTGAGGCAGACCCTTTTTCTAATCTCATGCAACCCTTTTGCAGAAGCTAACATAAGATTTTTTCATTGTTGTAGATTATTGTCATTATTATTATCTTACTTTGTATATTAAGACTTTCATCAACCGCAGGTAGCCATAATTTTTTTTTCTTCAGCATTCTTAATGATAATTTTTTTCAGTGATTGCTTCAATTTAAATTGTTGCTGGTCAACCTTATTTTCTTCATCTCATCCCAGTATATTTATCCTTTCCTTTCATGCATTAATAGAATATAATGGTCTAGTAATTGGTTCATGGCATAGCTATACTTTATGTAGCACTTGTTTACTGTAATAAAGTAAAACGTGCAACAAAAACAGCAACTAAATTCTGACACTTTTTATATTGCCTGTGAGAGATAAAATCCCAAGCCATTTCACAGCTTAAATGGATTCATGCCCATAATGTTCGCTACTAAGAAAAATAGCATCTGAAGCATATTTACTATCCATAGAAAAAACATAAGAAATATATGATTCCCGTACACAGAAATATGCATATACGTATATACTATATTTTACAGCCAAAAGATCTTTGCCAAAATCTATGTTGATATTTGATAGAAAATACAATATTTAGCCAGTTCTTTGCCATATTCTAACTACTTATTATTATTAGATGTGTACTATAGCATTACAGAATATTTTCCAATAAAGATTACTACCATTTAGTTGTTCAGAAAGGACAGTTGGCCAAACATAACAACCAAGAACATTGTCAGGATTGAAAAAAATATTTATGATTGTCCTGTCTCGCATTCAACATCCTTATCTTGTTTTAAGATAACAGAAACCATATTGGCTTGTACCAAACAAGGGCAGTCCCTGATTAAAATCTGATGGAAACCAATCAAGTTCCTAATAAGCAAATTGAAACATGAAGTTAGAAGATAATAACTACTGGTTTGATCGTAACATTTTTTCTGAACTCTAGACTTCTGCAAACGTAATATTGCAAATAATTCAAAAAGAATATAGTCTTACAGCAGTATACATTCCCCATTATGTAATTACAGAATAGGCACTTTTCTGTGCTGCTATATTTTGCCAAATAAATTAATTCACCTTCTTCTAATATACACTGAACACAGCAGTAGGATAGTATATATCAACACGTAACCAGACAGATCTTGACAAAACTCAAACCAGCTGAGAGGGTGAGGCCTCGGTCAGACGGGCGTTTTTTCGCGCGATTTGCGCATGCGCATGCGTCCGGCGATTTTATAAAACCATTGCTTTGCAATGGTATTGGACACATGAGCGCTTTTTATGCGCTCGTCCGATAAATTATAGAACAGAAATCGCAGATCGCACCTATCTGCGATCTGCGATTCCTGTTCTCTTCTCTATATGCGCTCAATGGGGCCGGCGGCTGCAGCGCCGACCCCATTGAGAGCATATAGTAGACAAATCATTCTCCTCTGCAACAGCTGTAACAGCTGTGGCAGAGAAGAATGATGTTTGCCCATTAAATTCAATGGAGCCGGCAATACAGCCGGCTCCATTGAAAGCAATGGGCTGCCGGCGATCGCACGATGAATTTTCGGGAAGGGCTTAAAAATATAAGCCCTTCCCTGAAACTCATCCAGAAATGTGTAAAAACAAAAAAATATATATATACTCACCTGGTCCCGGCAGACGGAGTTCAGCCGCGGCCGGCCAGCAGTTCTCCTGAACTGCTCTGAGTAGTATTCAGCAGCCGGGGATTTAAAATCCCCGCCTGCTGAATGAGCTGCCTCTGTTTAGTCACAGCCTCACCAATCAGAGGCAGCTCTCACTTACCCATTCATGAATTCATGAATGGGTGAGTGAGTGCTGCCTCTGATTGGCTCAGCGGCATCACAATTATCATCAAACACAGACTCCTACACAGAAAAGCATAACATAAAAGTGGAATAAAAAAGTAAAGATGGTGGCATCTGGGTAATTTTAACACAAATCAGGATCTAAAGTAGTCTGTGAGCTCAAGTATCAGTGAATAAAGTCACATATACTAAGGGGCGTAAGATAAATCTCAGTTAAATAGCTATAGTAACCAGAGAAATTATTTAATAGGCAGGCTGATATCTCTGTAGAATAAGTTCATCAGATGTTAGAATCATAAAAACAGTCAATATGAGGAGGTGTGATTTCTTTGTAATAAACAATCTAATCCTGCCAAATTTTAAGAAATATGTTTATTTCTAGAGCTAGTTTCTTAATTATACTGAATAGTTCTTCAAAACAGAAAAATTACTAACTTTTCCCGCCAATGAAAAATTGATGGGGGTTCTGTATCTCTCTATTTGAGACGGATGAGCAGTTTAGCTGCTTAAAAAAGCCAGGCAGTCAAAGAGCTTTGCCAGGTCTAAAATTAGGAAATAGAACCCTGAGTAAAATGGTTTCGGGTGATAAAAGGATGTTCATTCGAAATAGAGTTTCAATTTCCCTTGAAATGTCTTTCCAATAGGGAGGGTGTCTAGTGCAGATGTCTAGCCAGATGTTAGATAAAGTCCAAGAAAAAAAGTATCTCCAACATACTGAATCTCAGAATTATTCAAATTAGCTCTTTTCAAAAAGTTGAGTTTTCTGGAGGAGCTTGGATGGAAACCGGGGAAGACGCTCTTTAAGTGATCCCCACGGAAAAGACCTCTTAAAAAACAGAAAAGCAGTGGCAGCTGATGAGCCAAGGAGGACAAAGGGAGGCAGAGTAGCATGACCTGATGGAGAGCAATGAAAACGGGACCAAAAAATCTCACTGACTTCCTTGTTCTGTGGGAGAGTGGAGAAGAGCAGGAGCTGCAAGATGGAGCCAGATCCGTACTGACTGAGATGGATACATGGACAGAGGACTAGGTAAGAGTCCCCTTGCCCCTCTCTCCCTAGACACAAGCAGCAGCACAGCAGGGGAGGAGGCAGAAAAGGAGAGAGTCCCTGCCCTGCTGCTGACACAGCTACACTGAACACACAACCTATGTGCAAGGAAAGCTCTATATATGGAGCTAACAGTTCATGGACAGAAAGCAAAAGCCCTGTAAACAGAAGACCTGAGAAGGAAGGTATCACCCAAGTCCTAGCTCCCACACACACAGCAAAATCAGTCACAAACACAAAAATAAATTATGACCTATTATAAAATATAGCTTGCACAGACCAAGCTGCATCAGAGAACTACAGATTCTGGATCACGTGAGGTAATTATCCCCCTCTACTCTTCCTTGGTCAGACCTCATCTAGAATACTGTGTTCAGTTCTGGGCACCCCACTTTAAAAAAGACAGAGACAAACTGGAGCAAGTTCAGAGAAGAGTTACCAAGATGATGAGCAGTCTGCAAATCATGTCCTATGAAGAACGGTTAAAGGATCTGGGAATGCTTACCTTGTAAAAAAAGAAGGCTGAGAGGAGACTTAATAGCTGTCTACAAATATTTGAAGGGCTGTCACAGTGCAGAGGGATCAGCCCTATTCTCATTTGCACAAAGAAAGACCAGAAGCAATGGGATGAAAGTGAAAGCGAGAAGACACAAATTAGATATTAGGAAAAAACTTTCTGACAGTGAGGGCGATCCATAAGTGGAGCATGTTAACCCAGGAGGTAGTGAGTTCTCCTTCAATGGAAGTGTTCAAACGAAGGCTGGACAAATATCTATCTGGGATGATTTAGTGAATCCTGCACTGAGCAGGGGGTTGGACCCTATGACCCTGGAGGTCCCTTCCAGCTCTACCATTCTATGATTCTACGATTATAGTAGCAATTGTAGCGCAGAGGGTTTCTTTGCAAAAAAAACTTGCAGAACTGCACACTACATTTAACTGCACTATTCATCAGATGGGAGCAAGAGTGGATCACCTAGAGAATAAGATGAGTAAATTCACAAGCTCTCATAATGAGCTGACCGATGCTTGCTATAAGGTGGCAGAAGAAATAGAATTCATTAAAACTAAAATGGCTGATTTAGGGGATAGGAACTGTCGCAATACCGTCAAGATAAGAGGAATCACAGAAGCCGTCTTATCAGCAGATCATGCAGGCTATGTGAAGCAGCTCATTAAAACGTTTCTACCTACAGACAATCAGAAGGACCTGATTGATAGACCAAACAGGCTACTGCAAACTGGAATGCTTCCAGAAAACCTCCCCAAAGACATGATCATTTGCATCCATTTTTTCCACACTAAGGAAGCCTTAATGCAAAAAGCCTGGAAATCCACTAAACTACCAACGCCGTACGAAAACATACAGCTCTTCTCAGATCTGTCACAGGCGACTATGCCACTCAGGAAGGTTTACCCCATAACTTCTACATTACGGGAAAACAAGATCCTGTACAAATGGGGATTCCTGACCAGGCTGATAATATTCAAAGAGGATACTACCTCCATATTAGTAAACCCAGAAGAAGTTCAGAAACTGGTACAAAAATAGCATATTACTGAGCTAGTAAAGAAGATTTCTCCCATGCATAACCCAGGAATGGTCGAGTCAATCCAAACCGACATCGTAACAATCTTTCTGAGTTCCTGTTGGGCTGCTGTCCTCCTTTGGACCTGCAGTTCCATGTTAGTAAATTTAGAGGTCCCCATCCTATACGGCTGGACTCTTACCCCCAATAAGTCTTCCTTCTGACAGGGGGCCATGATATCGCCCCACTTACTTCTAAGAAACAGATCTAAAAAAGGGGAGGAGATATTGCACTGTATGTTAGGAAAACATTCATTTATCTCCACAGAGATTTAACCTTCAGAGCATGGTAGTTCTATAGAAACTGTTTGGGTAAGAATACAAGGAGAGAACAACAGAAAGGACACTATTATAGGCATTTACTATAGGCTGCCTGGACAAGCAGAAGATATGGATAAACTCTTTCTACATCAGATGACCAAGCTCTTAAAAAAGCATGACAAAGGGATTATGTAAGAGTTTAACTAGCCAGACATTGTTGGAAATCTCTCTCAGGTAAAAGTAATGGATCCAACAAATTCTTATCCGCTACTGCTGACAACTTTATCTTCTAAAAGGTAGAAAAGAAAACAAGGAGACCTGCTATCATGGACCTAATTCTTACCAACAGGGAGGAAATGGTTGAGGAAGTAAGGGTGGCTGGGACCTTAGGAGGCAGTGATCATGCTGTCCTTCAATTTTGGATAAAAAGGGGAGGAAGACCTGAGAAAACTCAGACCTCAATGTTGAATTTCAGAAAGGCAGATTTTAATGAACTCAGAAAGAGGGTAGGAAGAATCCAATGGCTGAATGTTTTTAAGGACAGAAATGTCCAAGAAGGTTGGGAAATATTGCGAAATGTGATTCTCAAAGCAAAATCGTTAAGAATCCCTGAAGGAAGGAAGAATGGGAAACCTTTAAAGAGACCAGGTTGGATGAATACAGAACTTGCACACATGTTAAAAACAAAGAAAAATATTTCCATTTATCAAATGGAAAGAGGGGGGAATATCTGAAGAAGAATATAATGCGGTCTGTAGAAACTGCAGGGCAAGTGCCAGAAAAGCTAAAGCTAATAATGAATTGAGGCTTGCAACAGAGGCCAAAAACAATAAAAAAAGGATTGGGGGGGGGGGGGGGTATGTCAAAAGCAAAAGAAAAGTCAAAGATGCCATTGGAGGCTTACAAGATGGTGAATTGGTTAAGAATGATGTATTCCTATTTTGTATCTATTTGTATCTAATAAAACAATGCAGGCTATCTATAAGCAGAGAGATGGTGAGGGAACACTTAGCTAACTTAAATGAATTCAAGTCTCCAGGTCCTGATGAATTACTTCCTAAGATACTAAAGGACGCAGCGGAGGTCATTGCTGAACCACTTGCTATAATCTTTAAATATTCCTGGAGAACAGGAGACGTTACAGAAGATTAGAACAGGGCAAATGTTGTCGCTACTTTAAAAAAAAGGAAGAATGTGGATCCAGCAAACTACTGGCATGTGAGCCTGACTTCTATATTGGAAAAGATCTTTGAACAAGTTATTAAGCAGCATGTATGCTAGTACTAGGGTAAAAATGTAATTAACCAGAGCCAGCATGGGTTGCTAACAAACAAGTCATGCTAGACAAATCTAATTTTCTTCTTTGACAGAATCACCGACTGGGTTGATCAGGAAAATGCGGTGAATATAGTATATCTTGACTTTAGTAAAGCATTTGATAAGGATCTCATACGATACTTATTGAAAAAAATGACCAAATATAGAATTGACAAGGCAACTGTTAGGTGGATTCACAACTGGCTGAGTGGTTGTACTCAAAGAGTCATCATAAATGGCTGCACATCCAAGTGGAAGAATGTATCAAGTGGAGTACCACAAGGCTCTGTCCTAGGCCCAGTGTTGTTCAGCATTTTTGTAAATGATATGGAGGCGGGAATTGATGGGAAACTCATCAAATTTGCAGATGACACAAAGCTAGGAGAGATAGCTAACACTAGCGAAGGCAGAGAGAGTATTCAAAATGATCTAGAAAAGCTTGAACAGTGGACTCCGACTAACAGAATGGTATTTAGCAAGGAGAATGCAAAGTCCTACATTTGGGCAAGAAAAATTAAGAGAGCACATACAGAATGGCAGGAATTGGAATAAGCAGCAGCACATGTGAAAAAGACTTGGGTATACTAATAGATCATAGACTGAACATGAGTCAACAGTGTGATGCAGCAGCCAAAAAGGCAAACACAATTCTGGGATGTATTAAGAGAAGCATAGAGTCTAGATCACATGACGTAATTATCCCCCTACTCTTCCATAGTCAGATCTTATCTGGAATACTGTGTCCTGTTCTGGGCACCCCACTTTAAAACAGACAGAGACAAACTGGAGCAAGTTCAGAGAAGAGTTACCAAGATGATGAGGGGTCTACAAATCATGTCCTATGAGGAATGGTTAAAGGATCTGGAAAGTTTAGCTTGCAAAAGAGAAGGCTGAGAGAAGACTTAATAGCTGTCTACAAATATCTGAAGGGCTGACACAGTACAGAGGAATCAGCCCTATTCTCATTTGCACAAGGAAAGACTAGAAGCAATGGGATGAAACTGAAAAGGAGGAGACACAAACTAGATATTAGAAAATAATTTCTGACAGTGAGGGTGATCAATGAGTGGAACAGGTTACCATGGAAGGTAGTGAGTTCTCCTTCGATGGAAGTGTTCAAACAAAGGCTGGACAGATATCTGTCTGGAATGATTTAGTGAATCCTGGACTGAGCAGGGGGTTGGACCAGATGACCCTGGAGGTCCCTTCCAACTCTACCATTTTATGACTCTGAAAATACAGGAGTCTCTAAAGGAATTTTTAAAAATAACAACTCCCCGGAAATAGACCACTTTATACTGTGGAATGCCCATAAGGCAGTAGTAAGAGGTGTAATGATTTAACAAAGCTCTATACACACACAAAAAAAGCAAATTACTAAACTCTATTCTATTCCAGATAAAAGAACTGGAAGATAATCTTCAAAATTACACAACAATCAAATGCGAGATCATTATAAACTAAGGGACATACTATTAGAAGAACAGGACAAACATTTTAAATCTATTAGAGCAACTAATACACTTTAAGGTTAAACAAAGAAGAGTTTGATCAAGGATACCTTTCCTATAGTTGGCAGATTCCCCACATAAAATAAGTAGTCCTTGAGACATAGCAGAAGCCTTTAAAGAGTTCTACGAAAAATTATATAACCTTAGACCAGATGTCTCATCTCCTCAGCCTACAGTCGAAGAAATTGAGGTCT